>NC_042617.1:350705926-351400547 GCF_901001135.1 Rhinatrema bivittatum | reverse complement strand
ACCCTGCTGGCCCAGAGATCCAGTGGACTGCATGAACAGAGAAAATGAGTGTGATGTGTGTATTGGCGTGCACACACATACACACACATACAGGCTTGGGGGGGGGGGGGTGAGAGAGGGATACATCTAAGATGATTGTCCTCTTTTGAAAGAGCCCTGTTATCAGCTAGGTTTTGTAAACTAGATAATTATATCAATTTGTTTAATATATGAGCAAAGATGTGCAGGTATTAGTGCTGAAGTGTGGCAGCATGTGGAATGGACACTGGCAGCTAGCCAGGAGCAGCAAAGCAGATAATCTTAATTTGCTAGTAGTGATAGCCCCATTGTATGAGAATTTTATTTTCCATATAGGAGGGCTTGCTAATGGTTAGCCTCTCCAGAAACAACAAACTGTAGCTTTCTATAAAATAATCTGACCAGTAGCAAATGTACCAGTTAGAGGTTGCTGGAAGAATCTGATAACGCCAAGCAGCATGAGGGGAGGCTGAAGGGGGAGAGAGGTTGTAGGCATAGGTAGGTGGCTATAGACAGATAATAGATATAATTATCTAATATGTGCTTCATGCAGAATTTATATGGTTAGGATGATAAATATATTTAATTCTCAGTAAACTTGCCTACAAATTGTATCCTTCATGGAGTTAAATAGCAAGAGCACACAATACAAGAAAATAATAGTTCAATTAAGTTTTGCTTTAATGTTAAAATGACTTAACTGGGAATTTAAGAAACATGTATAGTTCTAAAGTTTCTGGAAGAGAATGATTTAATGTATAATACTGAAAGTCTTTCAAGGAGTTAACAGTTTAATTCAGGGTTGGTTTCCTGCAAGAAAACATTTGAGCCTCTAAGGATTATAGTTTGGGAGTCAGGCATTTCATTTACAGAGCTAGCTACTGCCTCCTTTCAGTAACAATGGACAGGCAGGGGAGTCAGCACCTGCGAAAACAAAAGGTTGAGATTACACAGTTCTCAATTTTGTGACATGCTACAATATTAAAATCGGAGAGTTTCACAGTTTTCATAAGGAGCTAACAGAGGAGACTGGAAATGATTCTGTCATACAGTAGTAAAGCCAGCATAAAGCAGTGAGGCAATACATGCACATCTTTACTAGCAAATGCTAAACTAGCTTGAAAATTGCATTTGCACATGGGATGCAAGAGTCAGAAACCAACTGCAGTGCAAAAAGGTATTAATGAAGTTAAGATAATTTGAGAGGGATATGTAAGAAGGTTATATGTAAACAAGAGGAAGCCACCGAGTTTATCAACTCAATGGGTAGAGGTCAGACAGTGGTGTCTGAGGACTACTGATGAACAAAAAGAATTTACAGAAAAAGCAATTACCCACTAGGCCCACATTCTAACCAACAATTCACTGACAGTATGCTAACTGTTGTGGAGAAACTGGAGGAGATAAAGGCAGAATGATGAAAGACTGGGCATTCTTTCTCCTGCAAGAAGGAAAACTAGTCAGGTTTGTGAAGTTTAATGCAAAGCAACGTTTGATATTTTAATGCTTTTGTGGACGAACAATTCGTGCTGATTGGCTGCCTTGAGAATACAGTTAAATTCTGCTTTTAACCTAAGTAGACAGGCATGCAAGTCATGGGATGGCTAATAATAATTATTCAGGCAAAACATTGACACATTCTGAATATAAAGTTAAAAGGTAAACGTTTATGCAGATCTATGCAATAAAATGCGCCCAGCTGAGCGCACAGGTTGGATATGCGTTTCGGACATGCTTTCGTAACGCCTGATGCAATAAGGGGATTAGCGCCTCCAAAACGCGCATGCAAACAAAGGCATTAATTGGTGCGGACTGGGAGGGAACTGGGAGGGAACTGGGGAAGCCCTAGTCCCGTCGCTGCGCGTGGGCTTTGAAAAATCCCCCCCCCCCCCCCCGTGCACAGAGAAGACCATCTGCCCACACATGCACACGCGAATATTGTATTTTATAACGAGGGCACCGACGCGCACGTGTTATAAAATAGCCGCGTCCATGTGCGCACATGGACGGGCACGAGCTCTTTTGAAATCAACCCCATCCTGCTGATAAATTTGCCACCACACGATAAAACGGATGCTCATAAATTGAGCATCCATTTTGGTAACCCGAGCACAGCCACGTCTCCTGGGTGCCCGATGTCAAGGACGCGCTAGGGCCGCACAGTTTATCCCTAGTGCGTCCGTTGTAGCGCTGCAGCTCATTTACATATTGAATTGGGCACCCAGGAGGATGTGCGCATGTTAAAAAAAAAATGGGCACCCAATTTAGATGCACATTTTTTTATGCGTCCTTTATTGCATCAGCCTGCTAAGAGTTCAGGCAGATATGCAGTGGGGAGCAACCCCTGCTTTACTATCTGGGGCCTTTCTCACAGGATTGTCGGAAGGTCTAGAGTTGCATAAAGGATACTGCTGTCCACTGCAACTCTAGACCTCTTGCTAGCTGTCACTATAGCGCATAGGAAGGGTCTAAAGTCATTGCCTGTTACAATAATGGGTTGGGGAGAAGCCTCAGGGCAACTCTCCATCTCTCTGATGTTGTGACACCCTTCCCCTAACAAACGTAGCGCCGGGCATAGGCGAAGAAGTGGCTGCATTTCACCTCCAAGCTACAGAAGGAATGGTTCTCCTAGCACTGCATAAAGGGGATGGTTAAAGAGCGAAAAATTCAAAAACCCTTCTTCAAGAAGTCAAACATGCAGCAGAAAGTACCCGGCCCCACTTTCCATCGAATTCTTTTCCTGAAGGCAGGTCCTGCGGACCCCACAGCAGGTTCGGTTTTCAGGATGACCACAATGAATGTTCATGATATAGATCTGCATATACTGAGCCTCCATGGCCTGCAAATGCATCTCATGCATATTCATTGTGGACATCCTGAAAACCCGACTGGGTGGGGGGGGTGGGGGTGTCCAGGACAGGTTTGGGAAGCCCTGTCCTATGGCCTCACGTCTCACGGCTGTGTTGCTTCCCCTTGCCAATTCTCACCCCTTCTGAGAGTCCTGTGCTCTCCAGGCTCGCATATGGTGCAAACGTCGCCATCTCTTGCTAGCCCCTTGCCTGAGCAGCTTCAGCCAAAGCCAAGGATCCCAAGCCCCACCGCCACGCGCAGGGCGGGAAAGGAGCGGCCCTATCCATTTGTCCCCTTCACTCTCTTCCTTCACAGTTGGCCTCGACCCTGGCATTCCTTCACAGCTCGCTTCCCAGCACCGAGCACTTGTTTTTTTGTTTTTGTTTTTTTTTTTTGCTAAAAGCAAAACTCCCATTCCCCTAAAAATCAACATTTTCCTCTAATGCGACCATTCCTCGACAGGCCCAGCCAAAAAACTTTCCTACTGAAAAATAAGTACAACTTTTGCAACCCCCTGAACCTCCCTGGACTCGCCCCGTGGGATTCAACAAAATTAAAAAGGAGATTTTTCTGAATGTTTTTTTTTGTACAATATGATCACAGCTTTGGAGAAAAAGTTTTCCTTTCTGAGCCTCTCGGTAATTTAGGGGGGTCATTAAACCGTTCTCTTCGGAAAAATAAACAGAATCCGACCGAGGTCGTTTCCCTGCCAACTGAGCAAGAGAAAGAAGAATAAAAAAAATAAAGATATCATTGTGTTGCAGAAGAAATCAAATATTGCAAGATAATATTACCACGCGCCACTTATAATGCTGCTTTCATAAATGAGAAAAGTTATTTTCGTGCCAGTGATGTTACTTCAAGCTGAATGACAGTCGCCAAAAACTGGAAAAAAAAAAAAGTGCTTCCCTGCTCAGCCTGATAAGATTAACTTTTGTGTCCCTAACTGGCAGAGGAGAAGGTCTTGCTTTAATTGAGGAGTTTAAGCTCCTGCTACAGGCACTGGATGGTATTTTACCTGCTTGGTCAGGGGGAAAAATACATTTTGCATTTTTTGAACAACGCTAAGGGAGCTGACTTTTTAGACCATCCCTAAACGTTTCCTTCTCCCAGGGCTGGGCTGGCTCAGATCTGCTCTGCATATTGGGGCTGAGTACATGCAAAAGACAGGAGTGTTGTTGCTGTGCAGAAGTTGGAAGGAGTGTTACGGCGTATCCCTTGCTAGACACCGCTGACCTGGAGAAGAAAAAGGGAAAGGCGTTTTTGTTGGAGAGGCTGAGGTTTTTGGAAGAGACATTTTTCTTGGTGCTGCTTTTGGAGACTTGATCCCAATTCAGGAGGGAACTCCCCTGCCTGAGGGAAAGAGAGTAATGGTGGGAGTGTCGCTTGCCCTTCGCCCAGCTGAAGTGGGGTGGCTTCTGCATCTGCCCGGAGAAGAGAAGCTTTTGGAGAGAAGCAGTTTGGATGTTTTTTTTTTTTTAGAAGTTATAAGACTTTTGTCATCCAAGGTCCAGAGTTTGAGGAATATCAGAGAGGCTGTGGCTTGACCTTTTTGCCAAGAGCCCACTTTCAGTCACCCAGGAGCTCCGCCATTAGCGAAGTCCCCACCTCACAGGGATACATGCACAGAGAACATCCAATAAAAAACATCAAGGCACTGTGAATTTTTTTACTTTTTGTGACGATTCCTGAATTTTAACTTTTGAATGGACTTTGTATTTATTTATTTTTTTTACAGTAAATCATTAACAGGCCGATACAGTAAAGTTCGCGGGAGAGCGCACAGGCCAGTGTCCTGTGCGCGCGATTCAGTAAACTAAAATATTTAAATTAGGGCCGGCGGTAAAAAGAGGCGCTAGGGACACTAGCGCGTCCCTAGCACCACTTTTTGGACAGGAGCGGCGGCTGTCAGCGAGTTTGACAGCCGACGCTCTTATTTTGCCGGCATTGGTTCTCGAGCCCGCTGACAGCCACGGGTTCGGAAACTGGACGCCAGCAAAATTGAGCGTCCGGTTTTCAACCCGTGAGCCGCGGGCCGATTTCACTTTTTTTTTTTTTTAACTTTTTTTAACTTTCGGGACCTCCGACTTAATATCGCCATGATATTAAGTCGGAGGGTGCACAGAAAAACAGTTTTTACTGCTTTTCGGTGCACTTTCCCGGTTCCGAGAGAAATTAACGCCTACCTTTGGGTAGGCGCTAATTTCTGAAAGTAAAATGTGCGGCTTGGCTGCACATTTTGCTTTTTGAATCGCACGGGAATACCTAATAGGGCCATCAACATGCATTTGCATGTTGCGGGCGTTATTAGGTTCGGGGGGGGTTGGATGCGCGTTTTCGACGCACTATTACCCCTTACTGAATAAGGGATAAAGCTAGCGCATCCAAAACGCGTGTTAACAGTGCACTCCACCGGAGCGCACTGTACTGTATCGGCCTGTAACTTAGGGAGGCAAGACCTGTGCTTGGCTCTATCTTGTCCCACTCGCAATAAACACAATACAACTTTTGGCTTTACAAAAAGGCCACAGTTTATTCTTAACCCGAGCCCTCACAAATCCAGTAACGTATGTAACAGCTCAAACAGTACCCCGCCACCCCTTCCCTCTTTTGTTTTTGCGCCTCAACCACCTCGTCCCAGTGGTGAGGCATACTATCGCTCCCCCCCATTTTACCCCACCTCGTCCCAGCGAGGGTAAGCCATGGCCTTGAGCAGCCCCCCCCCCCCCCCCCCCCCAACTACATGAGATCCTCCCTCCCATGGTCTTTCCAACAATGCAGTATTACAATTACAACTTGGGCTCGGGTTTCTCCCACAAACAAGGATGACCCAGAACATCCTTGTTCCCCCACTGCTGCCCTTTATTATCCTTTATTACCCTTGAATCACACTTTCCAATCCTTCCTGCAAGGCATTATTGAACAAATCCATCCCAATCTCTGACAGGTGCACTCCACCTCCCCTGAACACCCCTGCAGTTAAATCCCACGCCCACTCATGTCGTATCCAAAACCCCCCTTGTTTAACCACCCACCTTCCTATCTGCTGATACAATTTCTTTATGCCCTGTTTCCACAAGGTCTCATCCTTGCATTCCAGTCGCACGATTACATTCGACCAACCCACTCGAATGCTGGGCCATAGCACCATAACTCTCGCTAAATCCTTCCTAATCTTGGCTACCAAGTCCTTGCACGAGTACCTCCCCACATCATTTCCCCCTAAATGTATCACTAAAATTTGTGGTATCCCCACCACCTGCACCCGCTCCTGCAGGAAGGATATCAACTCTGCCCATTGCATTCCCTTCTTGCCAAACCAAACGATCTTCCAAAGCCGCTTATCCAAGTGTAGATTTTTTCTGTATAGTCTTTACACTGCCCGTCGCTGCGCCCAGTGTATGAAGGAATGGCCCACGAACCAGGCACACCCCTGCTCTCCGAGTACCCCTTTTGGCTCTGCAAAAGAAGAAAATACCAGTTAATAAACCCCATACACCTGCTCCCCCCCCCCCCCCCCCCCCCCCGCTCACCCCCTTTCTTGCTGATTATTTCCTAACGTAGTGTTGGGTTCATGCCTATTCTCGCCCTCGCTAACTCCTTTGTGGTGACTCCCTTCAGCTCAGACGGACAGATGCAGCCGTGGCTTCTCCCCGCCTCTCGGTCCCGGTATCCCCGGGCTGGCCTGACACCACGGATCCGCCATGTTCCTGATGACGTAAGGGCGCACACGCACGCGCGCTCCAGACATTGTACCAGCAAGGGCGTGAACCTCGGGGGCGTCCCCCTGTAGTGACGTCATCCGTTTTCAATTTAAAAGGTCTTTGTTTGCTAACTACAAACGAGTTAGCAAGGAACTCCAACGGGACTTGCTTCGGCAGTCCACGCTACTTGCAACAACGATCCGAGTCAACAAGGGGAAGCATGACATTCGAGTTCCCAATCTGATTCCAGCTTGACTTCGTCTTCGTCTTCCACCTCAAGTGACTCGGAGGCGGGTAGGTGTGCGGGAGCAGGTGTGGGTCCTAGGCAGGACATGGGTCATCCAGCACTGTCGTTGCTGACGGAACTGTGGGAGGAAGTCCCAAGGAAGATGCGGAAGCGCGTTCGTAAGCGCAAGTATGTGAATATTTTTAAATTATTGGAGGGTAGACGGGGAGGAAGAAAAAGAGTAAGAAAAAGGGGAAGGACAGGTCAGGGGTACCCAAGATGGCAAAGAATATTTTGAATTGGGTCAGAGGGTTCTCACATTTGGCTAGTGTAGTGGGACACTTTGAACCGGCACAGTATGGGCCATTGCTAGCATATGCAGATAGCATTTTAGGAACATTTAGGGACTACGAAGGTTGGGCATGGCTCAACTATGACAAAAAGTTCCGAGATAAAATGGCGGGCAATCGTTATATGTCATGGGGGACACAGGATATCAACCTGTGGCTTACGCAGATGACCAACAAGAGTGCCTTAAGCGCAAAAGGGGCGGTGAGTGGTGGGGGAGGTCATATAGGGATGCTGAATGTAGGGAGTGGGGGAGGAGTTCCTAGTTCCTTTCATGCAGCGGGCAGTAACAGTAAGGCAGGGCTGGGGAGTAAAGCGGCGGTCAGCGGGTCTGATGTATGTTGGAGATTTAACAAGGTCACTTGCCTGTTCCCGGATTGCACGTTCCGGCATGCGTGTGGGACGTGTGGCGGAGCTCATCCAGCCACTAAGTGCACCAATAGCCAGGGAGGAGCAGTCCGTAAAGGGGGTAAGCAGTGAAGTCATTTTCGAAAAGGCATCTTCTCCAGTAGTGGCTGCTGAGTTGCAAAAGGGTTAACTTGTTACCCGGACAAGAAGGCTGTCATTTTGTTATATGATGGTTTTAAAGAAGGATTTAGAATTCCTTACATGGGGCTGGGGGGGGGGGGGGGGGGCGGCTTTGCCAAAAATGCTAGGTCAGTGGGGAGATTAGCTGATGTAGCACAGGAAAAATTACAGGTAGAGCTCTGCCTGGGGTGCATCGCTGGGCCGTTTGCCGACCCTCCGTTTCATCGGATGCATTTCTCTCCATTAGCGGTTATCCCAAAGAAGGCTCCTGGTAAGTATAGATCGATCCTTAATCTTTCCTATTTTATCCCTAAAAGCGCATGTTCCATGCGTTATGCTTAATTCGTGGCAGCCTTAGATTTAGTGCATAGGGCAGGGCGGGGTGCGCTGATGGCAAAGGCGGATATTGAGTCGGCTTTTTGGATGTTGCCCATACATCCGCTGAGCCTGCCGCTTTTGTGGTTTTCATTTGAAGGAAAATATTTTTTAGATCGATGTCTCCTCGTGGGCTGTGCAGTATCTTGCACATACTTCGAGGCCTTCAGTTCCTTTTTGCACTGGTTGACTGAGCAACATACGCATTGCGACAGCATGTTGCACTACCTAGATGACTTCCTTTTTGTAGGACCCAACACATCCAATCAGTGTCAGGAGCAGCTGGATGGTTTTTATGATGTTGGCTGGCAGGTTGGGGGTGCCACTTGCACAGGATAAGACGAAAGGTCCATGCATGCAGCTGACCTTTTTTGAGTATTGAGTTGGGCTCTGAGGCAATGGTGTCAAGATTGCCAATGGAAAAGGTGCTGAAGCTGAAGGAGTTGGTGCAGGAAGTGAGAGGGGCGACTAACGTAACGTTGAGACGGATGCAGTCTTTGATTAGATCACTCAATTTTGCCTGTCAGGTCATTCCGATGGGACGGGCGTTCATCGGGAGGTTATCAGCTTCCACGGTGGGCGTCCGAGCGGGTCATCATTTTATACAGGTGACTCGTAAGGTCAAAGATGAACTGTGGGTGTGGGAGGTGTTCCTGGAGTCGTTTAACAGGGTGCGATTGATACTGGGCAGCGAGATATCAAATTTTGATATGGCGTTATACTCGGAAGCAGCGGGTGCATCAGGTTTCAGGGTATATTTTCAGGGACAATGGTGTGCTGAGCCTTGGCCGGAGGATTGGTTGTCGGTGGCTGCAGCGATTCAAATCGCTGCAGCCAGCGGGCGTTGCACCCTCCCCGATGCTCTCTACCCCCTGCCCCTCTGCCGGCACGCGCTTGTGCCCTAGTTAGAATTGGCTGCGCAGAAAAAGCCTGCACCGCCTTTCATATATGCTCACCACTTCTAGTACCCTGGCTGGTTTCTCCCTGCAGAAAGGTCCATCCATGAGCACATAGCAGAGGGAGGGAGTGTGACTTGCTGTATGTGGGTCTCCCATTCTCTTGCACACCTTGGGCCTGGGAGGTTAAGCCTTCTCCCATGGAGAGAATCCACACCACCAGGGTTGTAAGGACTGGTGCAGGAGAACTAGGACTTAGCCCCCCCCGGCACTGTGTGTCCTCTGCATCAATTCAGCCTTAACACCAAAACAGGGAGCCACACAAATAAAGAGATATCAAGAAAAAGCAATTTATTGAATCACGCCCGAGGTTTCATATCCTGTGATCTCTCTTCCCCACAAACAGGACATTCGATCCAATATTATTAGTTTTGTTCATTTTACCATTCCTTAGAATCTTTTCTCAAAAAGGATTTTTGTTTTAAATTTTCAAATCCTTGATCTCAATTTTTTTTTTTTTTTTGGCTCAAAAAAAGTGAAAGATAACTTCTGAATTTCTACATTTACCGCAGTTCCACTGTAGTCGAAAAAAGATACATTGTTAACATTTTATTTTCTAGCACTAGAAAACATTTGAAAGAAGGCCTACTGCAAAAAAAGAAAAAAAAAAGAAAAGCTGAGGACTTTAATGATTGATTTAAAAAAAAAAAAAACACATAAAAATATATACAGGAGCTGAATGGACAGGTTCTTTGACTCCTGAAAGTCCTGCAAAGCCTGTATGGGGTCACCCAGCACTTCTCCTGCAGGACCTGTGCGTCTCCTGAAACTGAATCTGCAAAGCAGAGGAAACCAGTCTTAACTTCTCCCATGTATGGATTCACAAATGCCCCAACAATTATTCACCACCTAATCGCCGCGTCATTGATTTACTGCCCATCCAAAGCAGTCATCGGAATACAGCATGAAACGAACGGAACTGGGGATCAGCATCCTTGTGAGTCCCATGCACAGTCCCGACAAGCTGGCAGTTTATCTTCAGGCGGCTTAGCTGGTCAGGGCGTGAGCCTGGAGCAAGCACGGGGAGGGGGCGAGGGTAAAGGGAGGGAACAAAAACAGGAAGAGAGAGAAAATTCAAAAGTAATCAAAGGGGCGCGGAGGGCACTGGGTCTTCAATGCCAGAGGCTTAGCAGCGGGAGTCCTGACGGGAAGTCAAATAGGAGGAAACAGGGAGGGGTGGGAAGCGCAGTACCAGCAGAGGATAAACAGACAGAAAACTTTCAGACTGATGCATTGATCTGTGCGCTGGATGTCAGCGCATGCTTCTAATGCATGGACTGAAATTGTTTTTTTTAACTCCCGATGCAGCAAGCTAATGATATGCTAATGCATCAGGAATTAAAAAGTGCGTACACCGAGTTAAAAGCGTGTTTGGCACAGGCAAAATGCACATTTTTATTCTGGGATGGGAGTGGAACCGGGCAAGATAGAGACCGTGTTGAGAGTTTAGAAAAAAAATATATAGTCAGTTAAATTGTATTTATCCGGCTTTCTGGCCACAGTTAGCCACCGCTGGAGCCCCTGAATGCAATCCGTTTTGCAATGCCTGAAAACCAGAATATAAATCAACTAAGTAAATACATATGCTACCTACAAAGGTTTAAGCAGTCTTTTCAGCGCTGGGGCTGGCAGTCAGCTATGGTGAGGGGAAGTGGAATAAAGTAGTCTTTCTCAGTCAGGCATAGGTAATCCCAAGTGTATCTGAGCGGCAGTGTTCAGTAGATATCTGCATCCTACACCTGAGATAAACAAAGGTGTAAACATTCTCTTCCTTGTATTTCAGCATGCAGCTGGGGGGGCTATGAATAACAGGATTTCCATGTTTTAAAAATAACTGCTTTCTTTACAGCAAAATGTTAGGTGCTGACTTATTTCCAGTTGTCTTTTTGCAGGTTCCGGACCTCTGAGGCAGAGGGGTGAGCCCCGAGGATGCCAGCACACAGTGATGGGGCCTGGAGTTCTTGGAGTAGTAACAGTGAGTAAAGCAGAAAGTATAGAAGAGCTACTGGGAGCTCTAAAAGATAATCCGATTATTTGGTTTAAGGTATGGTATCATACGGGGGGAATCCATCTGTTCTGATCATTATCTTAACCACCGGTCTATATTGCCAGTGCCAGAAAAGCTGGGAGAAGTTTCAGTAACTTGGCTGTACTTACTACTCTGGAAAGCAAAGATACTGGGGGGGGGGGGGGGGGGGGGCGCAAATTGCTTTTACTACCCAACTCTTCAAAATGTGGGTAACATGACAGGCACTTAGGGGGTGGAAGGTAGGGGGCATTGGCAAATGGTCAGATTATGGAAATAGGGAGGTGGTCTTGCAGGTGCCTAAAAACCAGCTGTCAATGAACAGAGAGTAATTTCACATTTACTCTTTCAAAAGAAGCAACTCGGTCAGCAAGAAAGACATTCCGCAGAAACATCGCTCCTAACATCAGGAAAAACAAAATTGTAACCGCTGTTTAAGCAGTTCACAATAGAGTGGCCTGGGGAGGCCCCCCCCTCCCCCCCTGAAATGGGGCGATGCATTCACGCAGTCCATGGTTCTTTGGGATATTTAAGGGTTGGTGAGGCAACCTTATTCAGTTCATCAGGTGTACAAGACAAAGGCTTGTTTAAAAACCAAGCCTTAATTGCTATGCAGAAGAAGAGCGGGGACGGGGGTGGGTGGGGGGGGGGGGCAGAGTGGTGCTGTTCAGGGCATGGGAGGAAAAAAATGAAGGCCCCCACTGGGTCAGGGTAGCCTGGTTACACCTTCATCGAAGGCCAGGGGGTGCGGGGCTCATGCAAACAAGGCGAGCAACGACTGCGTATTCTTTTATTACGGCAGGGGAACATCAACGACAATGGGGCGCGACAAATCTTGGGGCAAGTTGCCAGTCCCCCCTGTATATTACGGGCCAAGAACGGAGGCGGCAGCAGCAAGAGCTGGGTGAGGTGAGGCGTCAGGTATCCCACCGCAGCGGATGGAGAAAGGAAGGACCGGCTTACGGGATCACTGGAGGTGATTTGGGTGAAGGACTGGAGAGAGCAGCCAAGAGCAAAAGGGGATTGCGAAAAGATGGGAAGGAAGTGAATTAAAGGTAAACAAGTAGGGGAGGGGGGGAGGGGGGTGTACAAATTGCACACACAGAAATAGCAGCCCCGGCGCAAAGGCTGTTTTTTAGTTCAGAAGGGAGGGTCCATCTTGCAGGCAGCGCTGGTCCCTCCTGTGGCGGCAGCTCACCAGCCGTAAGGAAGGAAGATTAAAACGGGGGGTGATCAGGTGCCATTAGAAAAGGAGCAGCTGGGCTGGGGAAGTTATGAGCACAAGGTCAACAAGAAAAAGGACCCAGGCTGGGATCTGGCTGCTCAGAGGATAGGAGAAATAATAAATGGTAAGGAGAACACAGAGCGGCTATCCCATTGCCTCGAACATCTTGCACAGAGCGGCTTGACGAGGGGAGAAAGGGGAACTGAATAACAAGCAAACATAGGGGGTCATTTTCCAAGGAGTTACCGCAGGAGATAATTCCGCAAATCGCGCTAACAGCCGTTAACGCGATTTGCGAATTTTTAATTTTGTATTCAGGGGGCGGAGCATATGTTAAGTAGGAAAGAGTTATCGTGTGCCGCGAAACAGCCGCAGTGTTAGCGCGGCTCCTAACGCTGCCAATAGCTACACCTGTTTCATTTGCGGTACGTTGTGCGCTAGAGGCCGGTAAAGGTTTATCGCGGTTCACGATGTTTCTGGACAGCCTGTTTCAGTGTGGAGAGAGAGAGAGAGAGAGCCGCCGTGCTATAGTGCCTCTTCCCTAGACAGGTATTTGTATCCCTATGGGAGGCCCACCTAGTAACTCGAGCTGGGGATTAGGTATGAGTGTAGGGGGTTGGGGGTCACTTTGACATTCAACATGAGACGTACGAACAGAACAGTGGACTCTTGTGAAGATTTGATGGCCTTCGGAGTGAGGAAACTCACTCCAAGATGAGATTTGGACAATGTTCTCTCCACCTAGCTTGTTGTTGCCCAGGTAGAATGTCCATCAAGCTAGGTGGAGAGAACATTGTCCAAATCTCATCTTGGAGTGAGTTTCCTCACTCCGAAGGCCATCAAATCTTCACAAGAGACCACTGTTCTGTTCGTACGTCTCATGTTGAATGTCAAAGTGGCCCCCCCAACCCCCTACACTCATACCTAATCCCCACCTCGAGTTACTAGGTGGGCCTCCCATAGGGATACAAATACCTGTCTAGGGAAGAGGCACTATAGCATATCTATCTCTCTCTCTCTCTCTCTCTCTCTCTCTCCGGAAACATCGTGAACCACAATATATACTCACAATGTAGCCCAAATGGGGTTAATAGCGCAACTTGTGTGATGGGGGTATACTACCGTCCACCTGGTCAAGATGGTGAGATGGACAATGAAATGCTAAGAGAAATTAGGGAAGCTAACCAAATTGGTAGTGCAGTAATAATGGGAGACTTCAATTACCCCAATATTGACTGGGTAAATGTATCATCGGGACACGCTAGAGAGATAATGTTCCTGGATGGAATAAATGATAGCTTTATGGAGCAATTGGTTCAGGAACTAACGAGAGAGGGAGCAATTTTAGATCTAATTCTCAGTGGAGCACAGGACTTGGTGAGAGAGGTAACGGTGGTGGGGCAGCTTGGCAATAGTGATCATAATATGATTAAATTTAATATAATAACTGGAAGAGGAACAGTGTGCAAATCCAAGGCTCTCATGCTAAACTTTCAAAAGGGAAACTTTGATAAAATGAGAAAAATTGTTAGAAAAAAACTGAAAGGAGCAGCTACAAAAGTAAAAAATGTCCAAGAGGCGTGGTCATTGTTAAAAAATACCATTCTAGAAGCACAGTCCAGATGTATTCCACACATTAAGAAAGGTGGAAAGAAGGCAAAACGATTACCGGCATGGTTAAAAGGGGAGGTGAAAGAAGCTATTTTAGTCAAAAGATCGTCATTCAAAAACTGGAAGAAGGATCCAACAGAAGAAAATAGGATAAAGCATAAACGTTGGCAAGTTAAATGTAAGACATCGATAAGACAGGCTAAGAGAGAATTTGAAAAGAAGTTGGCTGTAGAGGCAAAAACTCACAGTAAAAACTTTTTAAAATATATCCGAAGCAGAAAGCCTGTGAGGGAGTCAGTTGGACCGATAGATGATCGAGGGGTTAAAGGGGCACTTAGAGAAGATAAGGCCATCGCAGAAAGATTAAATGATTTCTTTGCTTCGGTGTTTACTGAAGAGGATGTTGGGGAGGTACCCGTAATGGAGAAGGTTTTCATGGGTAATGATTCAGATGGACTGAATCAAATCATGGTGAACCTAGAAGATGTGTAGGCCTGATTGACAAACTGAAGAGTAGTAAATCACCTGGACCGGATGGTATACACCCCAGAGTTCTGAAGGAACTAAAAAATGAAATTTCAGACCTATTAGTAAAAATTTGTAACCTATCATTAAAATTATCCACTGTACCTGAAGATTGGAGGATAGCAAATGTAACCCCAATATTTAAAAAGGGCTCCAGGGAAACTACAGACCGGTTAGCCTGACTTAAGTGCCAGGACAAATAGTGGAAAGTGTTCTAAACATCAAAATCACAGAACATATAGAAAGACCTGGTTTAATGGAACAAAGTCAGCATGGCTTTACCCAGGGCAAGTCTTGCCTCACAAATCTGCTTCACTTTTTTGAAGGAGTTAATAAACATGTGGATAAAGGTGAACCGGTAGATATAGTATACTTGGATTTTCAGAATGCGTTTGACAAAGTTCCTCATGAGAGGCTTCTAGGAAAAGTAAAAAGTCATGGGATAGGTGGTGATGTCCTTTCATGGCTTGCAAACCGGTTAAAAGACAGGAAACAGAGAGTAGGATTAAATGGATAATTTTCTCAGTGGAAGGGAGTGGACAGTGGAGTGCCTCAGGGACCTGTATTGGGACCCTTACTTTTCAATATATTTATAAATGATCTGGAAAGAAATACGACGAATAAGATAATCAAATTTGCATATGACACAAAATTGTTCAGAGTAGTTAAATCACAAGCAGATTGTGATAAATTGCAGGAAGAACTTGTGAGACTGGAAAATTGGGCATCCAAACGGCAGATGAAATTTAATGTGGATAAGTGCAAGGTGATGCATATAGGGAAAAATAACCCATGCTACAATTACACAATGTTGGGTTCCATATTAGGTGCTACAACCCAAGAAAGAGATCTAGGCGTCATAGTGGATAACACATTGAAATCGTCGGTTCAGTGTGCTGCGGCAGTCAAAAAAGCAAACAGAATGTTGGGAATTATTAGAAAGGGAATGGTGAATAAAACGGAAAAATGTCATAATGCCTCTCTATCGCTCCATGGTGAGACCGCACCTTGAATACTGTGTACAATTCTGGTCGCCGCATCTCAAAAAAGATATAATTGCGATGGAGAAGGTACAGAGAAGGGCTACCAAAATGATAAGGGGAATGGAACAGCTCCCCTATGAGGAAAGACTAAAGAGGTTAGGACTTTTCAGCTTGGAGAAGAGACGGCTGAGGGGGGATATGATAGAGATTTTTAAAATTATGAGAGGTCTAGAACGGGTAGATGTGAATCGTTTATTTACTCTTTCAGATAGTAGAAAGACTAGGGGGCACTCCATGAAGTTAGCAAGGGGCACATTTAAAACTAATCGGAGAAAGTTCTTTTTTACTCAACGCACAATTAAACTCTGGAATTTGTTGCCAGAGGATGTGGTTAGTGCAGTTAGTATAGCTGTGTTTAAAAAAGGATTGGATAAGTTCTTGGAGGAGAAGTCCATTACCTGCTATTAAGTTCACTTAGAGAATAGACTGCCATTAGCAATGGTAACATGAATTAGACTTAGTTTTTGGGTACTTGCCAGGTTCTTATGACCTGGACTGGCCACTGTTGGAAACAGGATGCTGGGCTTGATGGACCCTTGGTCTGACCCAGTATGTCATTTTCTTATGTTCTTAACAATGGAAATGTCTCCTCGGCATTAAGTGCTGCATTAACTTAGGTCAGGGTTTACTGAGAAAACTGGGCAGGTTTTAGATAGGCGTCGGATGAGAACATAAGTCATAAGAACATGCCATACTGGGTCAGACCAAGGGTCATCAAGCCCAGCATCCTGTTTCCAACAGTGGCCAATCCAGGCCATAAGAACCTGGCAAGTGTCCAAAAACTAAGTCTATTCCATGTTACTGTTGCTAGTAATAGCAGTGGCTATTTTCTAAGTCAACTCAATTAATAGCAGGTAATGGACTTCTCCTCCAAGAACTTATCCAATTCTTTTTTAAACACAGCTATACTAACTGCACTAACCACATCCTCTGGCAACATATTCCAGAGTTTAATTGTGCGTTGAGTAAAATAGAACTTTCTCTGATTAGTTTTAAATGTGCCACACGCTAACTTCATGGAGTGCCCCCTAGTCTTTCTATTATCCGAAAGAGTAAATAACCGATTCACATCTACCCGTTCTAGACTTCTCATGATTTTAAACACCTCTATCATATCCCCCCTCAGTCGTCTCTTCTCCAAGCTGAAAAGTCCTAACCTCTTTAGTCTTTCCTCATAGGTGAGCTGTTCCATTCCCCATTTCATTTTGGTAGCCCTTCTCTGTACCTTCTCCATCGAATTGTGATGGGGCCTGGAATTCTTGGAGTAGTAACAGTGAGTAAAGCAGAAAGTATAGAAGAGCATGCCTAGTTGATCCTCTCACTGAAAACGGCAACAGAAGTGTTGGAGAATGAGTGGGAGTTACTAGTTCCTACTATGGTGGGGGCCTCACCACCACAAAGGGGAGGATGATTCATAGTACTGGAGGTCTCCGTGTGCCAGTGGAAAAAGGGGGCACACGGGTCTGATGGTGCCATTGCTTGGCATGCAATGATGGGGAGGGGGGGGGGAGGTGTCCAGGTGCCAGAAAAAGGAGCGCCTGTGTCTGCTGTTGCCAGTTAGCTGGTATCATCACCCATGTTTAAATGTGGGCTAGATGTGGTCCCAAGGCCAGAGCCCAGGTGGTCTTCGGAGGCATAAGGATGGCATCTGATAGGCAGCATTGGAAGCATAAACTGAGCATAGCTTACACTTCTGGTGCTGCCTATCAGATGCAGCACTGGAGCCGCTGGGAGCGGGTGATTGACACCCTTGCTCCCGGCAGGGATGATTTTTTTTTTTCTCCAGGAGAAGGGGAGGGTGGAATGGGATAGGGGGATTAGGGGGTGGGATAGTGATTTGGGGGGGAGGGGGTTGAGATAGAAATTTTTAAAGTTGAAATGGGAAAAGGATGGGGGGGGGGGGAGTCGCGAGGGACAGACAGCGGTAATATATCTGAGCAGCGATGGGCCAGACATTACAATTAACATAATTTACATGAGGATGGGAGCTGCCTGCCCTTTTATTTTTTTTCCCCTGTTTTAATACTGATACAGCGCTTTTTAACCGGATATCTTTTAAAGATATCCAGATAAGTACCAAGTTATCCGGCCACATAAGAGTAGGTCTAAGGATATCCAGCAAACCTAGCTGAGATATACCCGATATTCGGCTACCATTAGCCAGATATTTCAGCTCCTCCCTGGAGTGCCCCTGAAACGCCTCTTTTCTATCTGGCTAACTTAAAACTGGATAACTATATATCCAGCTATAATTTAGCTAGATAAGTGGCTGAATTTACATTTGTTTTTTAGATGGATTACTTTGAGTTATCAATCTAAATAGGTTTTGAATATGGACCTCTGTGATTTCATAAGAACATAAGATTTGCCATACTGGGTCAGATCAAAGGTCCATCAAGCCCAACATCCTGTTTCCAACCATAGCCAATCCAGGTCATAAGTACTTGGCAGGATCCCAAGATGTAGACAGATTCCATGCTGCTTATCCCAAGAGTAAGCAGTGGATTTCTGCAATTCCACTTTAATAATGATTTACAGACATTTCCTCCAGGAACTTGTCCAAACCTTTTCTAAACACAGCTACACTAATAGCTTTCACCATATTGTATTTATTTATTTTATTTATCTATTAAGAAATTCTTGTATCCCGCTAAATCCAATCAAGTTGTCTGTTGCAGGTTAAAACATACATATCACATTTCCACTGTTAAAACATTAACATGCATAAAACAAACACAATTACATAAAAGACTCTACTAAATACAAACATTTCATCATTTTCCTAAACGTTTTTTGTCCTCCATCTACCTGATTTCATTTAGAAGATCACAGCCTAGTCAGCTGTAACCTATAATCCTTAGATGAAGGAGCCACTAACCTACTGACTGTAAGGTTTGTCGTAGGATATGACCATTTCAAAGTATGGGCAAGCTCCAAGTGCTGCTCCCCATAGAGCAGTTTGTAGGTTATCACCATTAATTTTAATACTGCTATCTTCTTTATTGGGAGCCAGTGCAGATCTTTTAATACTGGCGTAATATGGTCACAATATCTTACCCCACTTAGCAATTGGGTGGCTGCATTTTGGACTAAATCCAAGACTTGGAGTAACATATCAGGGACTCCCACCATAAACTGTTACAGTAATCTAAGTGATCAAGTAGTAAGGACTGCAACACAGTACGAAAGAGCTCCTTTGGAAGTACATTTTTTAACAGTCTCCAAAGCTTGAGTTTATAGAAAGCCTCATTCATGACCTTCTTAATATGCAGCTTAAACATCAAACAGGAGTCTATAAGTACTTCCAGAATTATTCCTTCCATATTGATGGTTAGTACATTGTTATCCTTCTTTATGTTAAAATGCTGTTTCTTTGTGGGTTGCTTCCCTATCCACAACAAGTTTGTCTTTTGAATGTTTAGTACCAACCCATCATCTAGCTTAATTATGCATTGAGTAAAAAAATATTTTCTCTTATTAGTTTTAAATGTGTCACCTAGTAACGTCATTGTGTGTCCCCTAGTCTTTTTAAAGAGTAAACAACCAACATTTCAGCAAAGATTCTGATACGGTTCCGCATAGGAGGCTCATGAATAAAATGAGAAGCTTGGGAGTGGCGCCAAGGTGGTGAAGTGGATTACAAACTCATTGACTGACATGAGACAGCATGTAATGGTAAATGGATGTTACTCTGAAGAGGTTAAGTGGAGTACCACAAGGATCGGTTTTGGTATCGATTCTGTCCAATATCTTTGTGAGCGACATTGAGGAAGGGATTGAAGGTAAAGTTTGTCTGTTTGTCGATGATTCAAAAATCTGTAACAGAGTGAACATGCCTGAAGGAGTAGAGAGAATGAAAAGTGATTTAAGAAAGCTGGAAGAGTGGTTGAAGATTTGAACATAGAGACAGGATGGAGGCGGTCCAGAAAAAGGCAACCAAAATGGTGTGGGATCTGACTTATGAGGAGAGGTTGAAGGATCTGAATATGTATACCATGGAAGAAAGGAGGTACTGGGAGATATGATACAAACCTTCAGTTTGAAGTTCAAACTGAACTGGGAGATATGATACAAACCTTCAGTTTGAAGTTCATACATCATTAGAACCTGAAAGGTTCTAATGATGTATGAACTTCAAACCTTTTCCATACGGGCTCCAACTGTCTCTTGGTTCTTGGGGAGAGGGGACAGAGGGAGTGAGACTGCTGAAGAGTTGAGGGTGTGTGGGAGGGGAAAGGGGATGGAGGAGGCAAGGCTGCAGGTGATTCGGGGGAGATGGCAATGGTGAGGGGGCTGAGGGAACTATACTGAATCCCCTGCTGTAAATGTCAGGCATTCCACTAGTTAACGTGTTGTGTTTGTGGCATTTTGGACCCTTGGTCGCTGTGGAGATGACTCCTTCCACGGGGAGGGGCCCTGTGGGGAACCACAGCGATAGGCTGAACTCAGATATCAGACACAGAACTGGATGGAGGGCTTTATGGTACTGCTGTTGATAGATGGTGTAGAGCAGGAAGGTAAGGCACTGAGATCCACGAGGTGCCAATACGTTCAACAGGCTCGGATGTAGAATCTCACTCAAATGTTCACAATAGGCAGGAGCCCACAGTGCGGGTAATGCCTCAGCTGGTGGGTGGAGTTGGAGCACCGGATTGTAGAGGTACTCACAGGAGGGTAGGCATCTTCCTGGTGATGAGATAGTGGGACCGAAGGTCCATGATACAGCATAGACCGGTAGGCCCTCGAGGAGCGAGTACCTGATAGTCTGAGATCCTGAAATGGAGAAGAGAGAGAAGACCCCCAAGGAGCGGTTGTCTAATTAGTAGAGACCCCGGAGGGAGTTGGAAGCGAGAGACCCCCGAGGAGCAAGGCCCTTGGAGTGAAAGCGGCATCTAAGCATGCAGCTTAGAGTGGTCAGAGTAGCTTAACTGAAGTCCTTGCTAACTCAAAGGTGGTAGCGAAAAGGAGGCTTGATATACCCAAAGGTACTGAAGTCATGAGGTGGGGACGCCCCCGAGGTTCCCACCATCACGTGTATTTGAGTGTAGGAGATGTGCTCGCGGGCGCCCTAGGAGACCACGGGAGTCAGCATAGTGGACTGGAATGCCCATGCTAAGTTGGAGACGCCAAGGCACTCGGCAGCAGAGGCAGCCATCTTGCCCAAGGAGGGAGAAAAGGGAAAAAAAGAGGTAAGGCAGAGCGGTCGCAGCCATCTGTAACCTACAGACGCAGCAAACAGCTTAAGTTTTATAAACATAGATAATTATATCTGTTCGTTTATGAGCCAAGGTGTGCGGGTATTAGTGCTGAAGTGTGGCAGCATGTGGAATGGACACTGGCAGCTAGCCAGGAGCAGTAAAGCAGATAATCTTAATTTGCTAGTAGTGATAGTCCCATTGTATGAGAACTTTGTTTTCCATATAGGAGGGCTTGCTAATGGTTAGCCTTTCCAGAAACAACAAACTGTAGCTTTCTATAAAAGAATCTGACCAGTAGCAAATTTACCAGTTAGAGGTTGCTGGAAGAATCTGATAACACCAAGCAGCATGAGGGGAGGTTGAGGGGGGAGAGAGATTGTAGGCATACGTAGGTGGCTATAGACAGATAATAGATATAATTATCTAATATTATATGCTGCATACAGAATTTATACCGTTAGGATGATAGATATATTTAATTCTCAGTAAGTTTGCCTACAAATTGTATCCTTCATGGAGTTAAATATTTAGAGCACACAATACAGGGAAATAATAGTTCAATTAAGTTTAGCTAAGCTTGCAGAGAAGGTTGCTTTGATGTTAATATGACTTTAAGGGGAATATAAGCAAACATGTATAGTTCTAAAATTTCTGAAGGAGAATGATTTAATTTCTAATACCAATAATCTTTCAAGGAATTAACAGCTTAATTCAAGGTTGGTTTCCTGCAATAAAACATTTGTGCCTCTTAGGATTATAGTTTGGGAGTCAGGCAGTCCAGGAGAATAGTCAATGACTTTGCTACACAAAGGATATCATAAGCACCCAAGGTCGGGCTCAGTCTGTTACAGACACTGGACTATGTCACCACTCCCAGGAAAGATGGGAGCAATTTCAATAACTTGACCCTAGAAATGTTAGAAAGCAAAGGTGCTTTAAGGGGCTATGAGGGTCCCAACATGTTTTAATATCCCTTTTAAATAGAAGTTTGTGGAGGGGGAAGGGGATATTGGTGAATGGTAAGTTTATGGAAATAGGGAGATGGTGTTACAGGTGACTAAAACCAGTTATCTGTAAACTAACTTTCACATTTGTTCTTTTTTTAAAAAAGAAACAACAGGGTCAGCGGAAGAGACATAGGTGGGATCAGAAGGAACAAAGTTTTAAAACTGTTTACATAGGTTATGACGAAGTGGCCTGAGAAGGGCCCTCAGACAGGGCAAATAGTAATTAAAATACATTTACCTATACAATGGTAGGGGTGATCTGATCCTATAGGGTGTTTGAACAAAGCCTCAGATGGCAAATTGAGGCAAGGTGAAACAGGCAAGCAGTTTTCTGATGCCACGGCGTCACGTGCGCTCTTATCCTGGTGCCCAACTGATGACGTCAGGGTGGGTGGGTGGCCATAGTTCGGCCAAGTAAGAGAGGCGGATGTCCTGGAGAGGTTCAGGAGAGAGGTGCCAAATCCATCAGATGGCAAACTGAGGCAAGGTGAAACAGGCAAGCCGTCTTGACCGCACCATCTGGAACTGGAACTGCCAAAGCAACTGTCCCATCCTTGTTTAAAGAATGGACCCTCCCCCGGTGGCCTTATTTGCTCATACTCCACCGCCCGAACTGGGCATAATTGCCTTCTCACATGCGAATTGAGTATCACACTGCATCCCTCTTCTTTTCTGTTTTGAATCATCACAATCACACCTGCTCCTTCCTCAAATGCACATCTCCTACTGATAGTGCTGGACCACTGGTGGTAGAGCTGGTCTTGAGCACCACCTCACGAACCCTAAATGCCCCATAGAACATGATTAGGAATGTTGCTTCCAATAGCCCAGCCTCATAGCCATCTTTTCTAACCTAAGGCCTGCGAGGGCCTCCGTCATTTCCCCCCAGGTGCTTGTTGTTATGGGCCTCCTCCAATTATCCCTGAGCACTCCTTTAACCCCCTCCGTTATTTTCTTTATCATGAATAACATCACTTTGCCCTCCTGCTCTGTTATGACTTTCAAAAAAGTATTACCACTTGGTTTTAAAACAAGCCTTTACCTGTTTTACTTGATGAATTAACTATGCTTCCTTTCAGCTTTTGCTAATGATTTTTCAGCTAAGCTGCTTACTGGAGTCATCTTTCTGGGCTTTTTTAAAAGTTTTTGCCTATTATTGTATGGGTTTTATCACTGAACTTATGTTGAAGTTATGTATCTTATTGGATTTTAATTATGAATTTTATTGTAAATCACTTTGATATTATTTTGAAAGGTGATATAATAATATACAAGTACATTTTCAAAGGCTCGTGTGTGTAAATACTGGTGGTTATGCACATGGCCGGGCCCTGCGCATGTGTTTTATAAAGGGCCCGGCCACGCGTGTAACCTCTGATACGCACACAAGTGCCGGGCCTCTCAGAAGGGGCAGGCTGGGGGTCTGGGCAGGGAGGGACGGGCCGGGACATGGCCATTCAATGCCATCCCGGGAAGCGCGTGCTGGCAGCCGGCCGGCACGCGGAATCTACTGCTGTTCCAGAGGAGCAGCAAGGTAAAAAAAAAAAAAAAAAGTAAGAGTTAGGTAGGGGTTAGGGGTCGGGGAGGAAAGGGGAAGAGGTAGGAAGGGTAGGGTTGGCATAGGAAAATTTCCTCCCAGTCCACTCCTTAATTAGAATGGACTGGAAAGGAACTGGGGAATGCCCGATTGCATCGCCATGAGTGGGCTTTTAAAATCCCCCCCCCCCCCCCCCATGCGTGCGTGGATGTTAAAATCCACTGCGCATGTGCACGCGTGCTATAAAATAGCCGTGTCCATATGTGCGTGCTGGGAATCAAGCGCACATGGACGGGCGTCTGGCTCCTTTGAAAATCAACCCCGGATTGCACTAATTTGAAATGTCTTAACCATACCTTGATATGATTGATCACCACTAGCATATCACCCTTTTGCTAGCACTGGGCCATGAGTTGTGTTCCTGGTTTCTGGCAGTGCCTCACTAAACTTCTCCTCTGAACTTCTCCGGGACAACTCCTGCTCTTACCCGGCCAATCTGAAGCCAGCCGCCTACCCTGACATCATCAATTGGATGCCAGGATAAGAGCTAGTGTGACGCCATAGGCATTGCACACCTAGCATCGCTCACTGAAGAAGTTGCGCACAAGGGGCATTGCCCCTTTATGCGCCCCTCTGTGCCGACCTTAAAAAAAAAATCACCAGAAACACCTGCAGAATTTGACTGGGTAACTGCATTCAACAATTCAACGGTTATAAGTAACATTATAAAGATTGTAGCTGAACCTAATTCTTAGAACCAATCGTTGAATGATTCATAACTCTGTTCAAACAAGATCAAGTCGAAGAAAACATGGACACTGGCCAAAAATGCAAAGAAATAGAAGGGCATCTCGAACAATCTATAATGTTGGTATCCTGTATTATGGTATCGTTAATCTTAGTTAAATGCACAATCTATAAGAAAAAAGATCAATATTATCAATGACCTGCTAGTAGATGTTCATCCCACAATATGTTGCATAACTGAAAAATGGTTAAAAACTAGTGATACTGTACTAACTAATCAAATTAATCCCCATCCATATAATGTCATTTCTGTACCAAGATTAGGATGTAAAGGAGTGGGTTTAATGGTAATAGCAAAAAACAAAAAAAGATCTGAAGTTTGCCCTCCTAAAACCTGACATCGTACCACCATTTGACATTATCATCTTAAAATCTGAAAAGCTGAGTCTTTGTCTAGCAATACTGTCCACCTGGACTATTAGAATATAACAGTTCCCTTCTGATAGAGGAATTAGCTAATAACATTACTAACCAAACACCAGCTGTAATCCTAGGGGATTTTAAACTATATTGCTGCCACCCTTAGATCAGCCGCATGTGAGGCTTTTCTAGACTCAATCATTGCATTAGGGTGGGAAGAATTAGTAACAGTACCAGCACAACAGAGCAGGACACACTTTAGATCTGATTTTCATAAATAAAAATGTAATTACATTTAATAACCTTGATGTACAAGCCATTCCGTAGTCAGACCATAAACTAATTAATGTTAATTTATCTACTCAAGGTAAAATCAGTTCAGTAAAAGAGGAACACACATTTTTTTTTCATAACTTAAACCCTTGAATATAGAAGATTTAAACAAGAATCTGTCCGAGCAATTGATAAATATTTCATATGATAACATTCATACTGCAGTTGACGCTTGGAATCAAATAACCACATTGGTAGCAAACAAAATTAGCCCTGTTATCATCAAACATGCAACAATAGAAACAGCAACCCATGGTACAATTTTGAAATAAAAGAATTAAAGAACACATTAAGGAAAAAAGAAAAAATATGGAGAAAGTCACCATCTCCCAATACACTAGGAGGATACAGAGTTCATCTTAGTAAATACAGATTGACTATAAACAAAGATAAAAAAGTTTATTTTACCAAAACAAATACATTATTTTAAATTTAATCTGAAACTACAGTATTTAATGATTTAAATAAAGATCATTCAGTACCTCATGAAGTGAAAATCTCTACTCAACCTCCTCAGAGTAAACTTAATTTAATATGACCCTTTGTCACCTCCCACTCAGAGATTTTCTAACCCAGTCAGTCACTCTAGGTTCCATACCAAGGGCCCTGAATAAATTTGTAAGTGTTCTGTGTGGAAGTACTATTCCCCCTCTCACATAACTTTTGAAACTGTCTGATTTCCAGCAACTGATTTGCTATATCTGCTTATTCTCCTTGCCCAGTGATGCGGCCCCAATGATGAACAAGTGTGTCCCATTTACTCTGGAGTCCTTGCTTGCTATCTCGAGCCATTTATTTATTTATTTCATTTATTTACTGTCGTTCTGTTATTTTCAATGAAGGCGGTTTACAGCAAACAGTTAAGCAACATAACTTTAAACTATCACATAGGAACAGTCTTCAGCTGGTTCAAATCCTTCCTAGCAAATAGACAATTCAAAGTAAAGATTAACAACAAAGAATCACAACCGATCCCTTCCAACCGGGGGGTCCCTCAGGGTTCCTCCCTTTCCCCTACCCTCTTCAACATTTACCTCTTACCTCTATGTCATCTACTTACTAAACTAAACCTAACTCACTATCTCTACGCGGATGACATCCAGATACTCATCCCAATCTCAGAATCCTTACAAAAAACCTTGGCTCACTGGAACAATTGTTTGCAACAGATCAATCATCTTCTCTCCAGCCTTTGCCTCATTCTTAACAACAACAAAACTGAGATCCTAATCATCAATCAAGACATCAACATCAAACTTCTAAACCCAGCTGACCTACTCAACTCATCCACTCCCATATTAAATCACTCACCACATGTTCGAGATCTAGGTATCATGCTAGACAATCAGCTCAATTTTAAAAAATTCATAAGCACAACCACCAAAGACTGTTTTTATAAGTTACAAGTCTTAAAAAAAATTGAAGCCTCTTCTTTATTTCAACGATTTTCGGATGGTCCTACAAGCCATTATTCTATCAAAAGTCGACTATTGCAATTCGCTTCTCTTTGGCCTTCCATATTCATCCATCAAACCCCTCCAAATGCTACAGAACTCTGCAGCCAGAATCCTTACCAATACGAATAAAAGAGATCACATCACCCCCATTCTCAAGCTCCTCCACTGGCTGCCTATAAAGCAAAGGATCCTATATAAAGTACTCACCGTAATTCATAAATCCATTCACAATATCTCTCCTCTTCAATTATGTAACCAACTACGCCCTCACTCCTCCTCTAGACCCATCAGAGGAGCATATAAAGGCACACTCTATGTACCTTCAACAAAATCCTCGCATCATAAACGTGCCATATCTACAGCAGGCCCCATTCAATGGAATGCGCTCCCACCAGACATTCGGCTTGAGTTCTGCCACTCTTCATTCAAAAAAAAACTTAAAACCTGGCTCTTTAGCCAAGCTTTTCCAGGACCATGATCATCATTTTTTCCCCTCCAACCAGCAAGAACATATCTTCTTCACAAACCCCCATTTTCCATACCACTACCTACTTCGGTATCTAATCTCTTGCTGCAGGACACTTGAGACTTTCTCACTTATACGTTATAATTTTTATGCTCAATAAGACCTGTCAACTTAATTGTTTAAGTCTTTTTTTTTTTTTTCTCCTTTATCTTTTGGTCATCAATGTTACAACGTTATTTTTAAATTTTGAACTTATGTACACTGTTCCAAGTTTCATAACCTTGTTCTATGTAATGCCTTTTGGCAATTTTCATGTTCTGTTTCAATGTAAACCGATGTGATCTTTATTTCATATAGGAACACCGGTATATAAAAATCTAAAAATAAATAAAATAAATATTAAAAACATAAAAATATAAAATAAATCAAATCAATAAAAGACAAAATACATGTCAAAGAATAACATTTTTAACAAATTCTTTTTTTCCTTGGATTACTTAATTGATTCACTCTCGAATGCTTGGATGAAAAGCCATGCTTTTAGATCTTTTTTTTAAATTTTAAATTCTTTTTGTACCCTTAGTTCTAGTGAAATGATGTTCCACGGTCTTGGATCTCCTATTGACAATGCTCTCTTTCTTACATCACTAAAATGGGTGCTCTGAAGTGAGGGTACACTCAGCCAGTCTGTGTCTTTTCAGTTTATGATTTTGTGAGTTAAACATAGTACTTTATAGTGGATACAAAATTTTATGGGGAACCAGTGTAAGGATTTTAGAACTGGGATAATGTGAATATATTTCTTACTTCCTATAATCACCCATGCTGTAACATTTTGTAACATTGCAAGGATCTAATGGTAGATTTGACTCCTCCCAAGGCTGGAGCCACAGGAGGCGCTTCCCTTCATGGCCAGAGGCCACAGAAGCTGGGGCCTTTCCTGCGGCATGGAGCCGCTGATCAGTCTTCTTCCCACAGCCTGGAGGCTGCTGTCTTCACCATCCTCTTCGCAGCCTGGAGCCGCACGCGTACCTCCTCTTCAATGCGGCAGGGAGCCCCAGACTTGTAGCTCCTCCTCAGCGGCAGGAGCCGCCCCCAGCTTCACCTTCAGCGGCAGGACGTCGCCACTCCTACATCAGGGCCTGCCCAAGGCCCAGCTTCCTCCTGCTCCAGCTCCTGCATGGCAGCGGCAGGGACGCCACTGTCCACGGTCCTGCCCCTTCCTCCTAGGGGCGCAGCTGCGTCTTCTGTCTCTTCTTAAAGGGACAGCGCATGTGTGGCCCTCCTGTAGCTCCTCCCAGGGATTTGTCTCTTCTGTCCTACAAAAGGGCTCTGAGATTAGTCTGTCCTTGCCGTGGCAAGGAGCCGGTCCTCCTGGGAGCTTCTCCTCCATGGACCGCTGCATCTTGTTCCTTCCTGGCTTCCGTCGTGTTCCTGATGTCTCCATTTTTCCTGATGTCCGACTTCCCGTTGTCCTCATCCTGATGACCTTGTCTTGTCATCCCAGGTCTTGAGTACCCGTGCCTCCGGAGGTTCCTTGTTTTTACATGATCTGAGATTTCCTGTTCTGACTCCGGAGGATCCAAGGGTAAGTTGTCCTGACCTATGTCAACGTCCAGAGCTTGCCCACTCCTCTTGTGGTCCGCGACTAGCCATCCGGCTGTGTAGGGCATGCTGAGGACAGTGTGGTCCGTGTCCAGCCTACGGGCTGTGTAGGGCACCTGAGGGACCTTGCTCGCCATGTCTTGCCTTCTGTGTTCCAAGCTCCATGTCTTGTCTTCAGAGTTCCAAGCTCCATGTCTTGTCTCCAGACTTCCAAGCTCCACTCCCAGACAAGGTTTTGTCTCGCCGCAAGGGCACACATCCCTCGTCCCGCTATGGAGAGTGTCCCCTAGTGCTCCCTTCCATCGCAGCGCAACAGGTAGAAGTTGGAAGTCCTAATAAGAGAGAACTGCAGTCGAGATTTGAGAATATTAACATTTATAATGTAGTACGAAATGTTTTAAATGTTTTAATAGATGTAGTTTGTTATAACCTGCGCTTATCATATTGTTGATGTGTTTTTCATCGTTAAATTACAATCAATTACTACTCCCAAATCTCAAGCAAATTCAACAGTCTTGGTATTCTGTGATTGTATAGGGAAAGACAATGAAGTATTTATTATCTTCTTCCTATCTAGCCACAAAATCTCTGTTTATTTTTTTTAGTTTGAGGACCAATCTTGTATGTGATAGTAATTTCTGAATAGCAGCAAAGTAACTTTTTAATGTGTTAAGCATATGCTCAATTGAAGTAACGACTGCAATTAGAAATTGAACGTCATCAGTATAAACATAAAAGTTTATGCCCAAACCTGCAAGTAATCTGCACAGTGGAAACATAGGGGTAGATTTTAAAACCTGTGCGCGGGCGCAGATTTGTTTGCGCAGCAAATGGCCGCTGTGCCTGGAGGCTCAGGCCATGTCCTGCCCTGGACTGCCCACTCCCCGCCCCTTTTTGCAAGCCCCGGGACATACACACGTCCCGGGGCTTGCGCACGCCACCAAGCCTATGCAAGATAGGCTCGGCGTGCTCAGGGGGAGACAGGTAGGTTTTCGGGGGGGGTTGGGCGCGTATCTTACGCGCCCAACCCCCCAGCTGTCCGCTGAGGACAGCTGAAAACAAAAACCACCCGGACTGTGGGAAACGGACTTTCCAGTGAGGCCACGATCCCGAAACTGGAATCGATTCTGGCACCCGATTCACATCTCTAATAGGGATAGGAAGAAAAAGGCAAACTAGAGATAAAGAATACCAAGGTTGCAAAGTTGCATGAAGCCTCTAAAAACTATTTGAAATATCCAAAAAAGTGGAATTAGTGTTTATTTAGGTCATGTTTGGTTAAACTTAAATTGAAAGTGGGAAATGTATGTTTATCGGTGCCTAATAGGCATCCTTTAAACAGAGTAAATCAAAATCCTCTCATCTTTCAGCAGTATATTACTTCCTGCAGCCTCGGAGAATAAAACTGAAATAACCTTTAAAGTCACCTGTGCTCTTTTCATCTTCTGCATAACAAATACATGCTGATGGAAAGATGAATTCTGACATTGCCGTTGCTTGGAATAAGTAGTGTATGCACAGTAATATATTTTGTTCTCTTTCTCCCTTTTTATATCTGTTTCTGTCTCTCTGTCCATCTGTTTGGTTTTTGCTCACCTATAGGATATACAGGTAGAGCTGTTGCTACTTTTGTATTTCATGGGGAACATATTAGATATGTATATTGTTACTTGATTTCACCAGTGCTCTCCGAAACTATCAAGGGAGGACAGGAAAAGCAAGTTAGACATATATGTTAGGGAAAGGACAAAATCACAAGAAGTTCCTCCATGTAGTCAAAGACTGAAAGAAATATTTAAATGCTTCTCTCCAGTCTAATCTCAGTTTCTATTGATTTGCGGCTGGTAGCTCTTTTACGTTGCTTTATTTATTTATTTTATTTATTTGGAATTTTTTATATACCGACAACCGTTTGCACATCGTATCGGTTTACAGTTAACTTAGAAAAGATAGGCAAAGGCCTTTACATGGAACGGTAACTATAGTTAACAGCGAAAACAAGAAACAATTACTAAAATACGGATAACTAGTTTACAGAAGGTAACAAGTAATAATCAGAGAACAAAGTCACAAAAATTTCAGCTGACAATCATGTGGAGGGAATGGCGGATGGGTAGGCCTGGAGAAAAAGCCAAGTTTTTAGTTTCTTTTTGAATTTAGGGGTGGATGTCTCAGTGCGCAGATCTGTAGGAAGGGAGTTCCAAAAGGAGGGGCCGGCGAGGGAGAGGGCCCTCAAATTATCTTTAGAATTAAGATAATGATCTTTAGAATTAAGATAATTCTGTTTGCATTTAAAAGGAATAAAGTTATAAGCACCTCTCCCCACATACACATAGGGAGGGTAACTTTCAAGCCTACTCGCATTACTGGATTTGAGCAGGTTAAGTGGACATGCAGTCATTTGTCCTAGTATTTTATAAACTGTGCAGCAGCGGGTTGCTGCTCAGTTTTACAATAACACATATGTGAGGATGACTGAGCAAGTCTGGGCTGGAGCGGAAAACCACACTAATGCAATCTTAACTTTTATTAACATAAACAGCAAATCAACATACAAGTCTACTCACAACACAACTTCAGAGAGGGCCAGGAGCTTCTTGCTCCTGGAGAGGAAGGGGCCTTCTGATCCCAGCTGGGCTCATAATCTTATTCCCTTCCCAGCATGGTCCTGTCCCCAGAGCTCTCTCCCTCTGTAGGATTTAAGGTGGACTAGGATAAATGCCTGATCCCACACAGATTAAAGAGGGGCTAGAAGGTCATTCCAACCATATCCCCCTCATCTTGGACCTAATGGTCCGAGTGTTCTCTCTCCCCTTGGATCTCAACCAGGGAAGTGCCTCTCATTCCCACTTCCCTTCATCTGGCCTCCTGCCAGCTAGGCTTGGGGTCAGGGTTCTGGGTCACTCTCACCCCCACAATTTAGGGTTACCCCAGACGGCACTATTACCACCATCCACTGTACCTTTCATCCAGAGTGCACCCCAACACATTGAGTCCATTACTGGCTCCAGGTTCCATTTCCAACCCAGCTGCATTCTTTGGCATGGCTGTGGGACATCATGTGGTGGTTTCTTTGATACTGGTTGTGGGTGCTTTCCAGTCTTCTTTCTGGTGTCTGTGTCTTCACTGCACCATCACTAACACCACACTCTGGCCATTCTACAGCAGCACTTGCTAGCTCCTCGGCAGAACCTCACGCTGGGTCTCAGCAGCACTTCTCGCTGACTCCTTAGTAGGACCTCTCTCTGGCTCCTCTACAGTGCCCCTCGCTGGGCCTTCACTTATTCTCTGCACCCCTTATGTCTGGCCAGCCTGCAGCATCTCTCTCAGCCTGTCTGCCGCGCCACTTTCTGGCTCCTCCAGACTGCCTTCCATAGCCAATCAGTGATGCATCCAGCCATATTGCCTCCTTCTGGACACTCTTTTTTTGCCTTTTCCAGGCGAGGCTGTGAAGCTCCTCACCATGAGCTTTTTATTACCTCAAAAACAGCCATTGCAGGATTATTCCTCTCTTCTCCTCTGCGGGCTCCAGCCATTCAGAGTTTGTTTTGGCTTTAGCCTTATTGCTACTTTCAACTCTCTCTGAAGTGGAGTCCCACTGAAGGGTTGAGCTGCAGTCCAGTGACTCTCTCAGCTGCTGTGCTCCCTCTGGGATCTTCATGGCACCCCCTTTCTTGATTCCTCACTGCATCTGTCTTTGCGTTCACTGCAGAACCTCCAACTGGCCTCTCTGTAGTGGCTCTCTCTAGGCTATTGACAATACTTCTCTCTGGCCCCTTGTCAGCCTTGGTTATGCTGTCCTTCTTTTCTTTATGTATCTTCTCGTTTTTGTGTTCCTGAAGAGTACACCCTGGATCAAGTGACTCCCTAGGTGGTTGCACTTTCCCTGCTTCAAGGCAATGCAAGCTCTTCTGTGTACAGGAGGCTATGAGAACAAACTCTATGTCCAGCTTCTTTCTATTCTTGATGCAGGAAAGCTGGTGCCTTTGGCCCTACAGCAGCTGCTTCTGCCCTTGTAGGAGGCTCCGAATCAATATTTGCACATTTACTCCCATCATGCTTCCACGCAGCTGAATTCTGTGCTTAGTACAGAGCCAGAGCTTACTGCTGGAGGCTATGACCTGTGCACCCACTGGCAATTTCACTTTCTTCCAGGACCATGCTCTGCTCCAGCCACAGCGCACAACTGCTTTTTTTTCCCTTTCTTTAGTTTTTCTTTTTTTTTTCAAAGGTTAAAAAAACAAACCACCTGCCTTTCCAGCACTAACTTCACTGAGTAAAAGCCCTAACTCCAGACAGAGCTTGCTTCCTTTGTCTGCTGTAAACCTGCAATTCCCCAGGCCCCACAGACCACTCTCTGCTTTAAAGGCAGTTCCTCTTATTTTTTTTTCTTCTTCTGTGCTCATCTTTGAGCCAAAGCTTTAACTTCAGTGCTCTGGTGCACTCGGAAGCTTTGCTTTGCCTCCAGGCTTCTCCTTTGGCAGCACCCACAACAACTTTAATTCACAGTCCTCCCGTGGAGACTTCTCCAACTTGACACCATATGTGAGGATGACTGAGCAAGTCTTCAGGGCTGGAGTGGAAAATCAACACTGACTCCAGCCTTTTCTAATGCAATCTCCAGTCACCACCTCTCCTTCCCATCGCCACCCCCTGCCCCCTGTACAGTTCCTACCCCACCCCGCCTCCCCTATGCGCTTCATCCCCCACCCCCGCGCTACCCCCCACTTTGTCGTCTCTTGTATATAATTAATTTATGTCCAACCTGGTTAACCACATGTAATCTCATTTAATAACTGTGGCGCCCGTTGGCTCTACAGTAAAGTTGTCACCTTTTAACTTCCTATCCTTCCTCCATCTATCATTGTAATTTCCTTTCTCAGTTGTCTGTAAACCGACATGATGTTTTTTTTTTTACGAATGCCGGTATATAAAAGTTATAAATAAATTAAAAAATAAATAAATAAATAAATCTCAATTTTCAGTAACATAAACAGCAAATCAACATTATAGAAGGCTGCCTACATTTCCAGGGTTTTCACAACTCTACCTCTCCAGGAGCAAGGAGCTCCTGACCCTCTCTGAAGTTGAGGCATTCCTGATCCCAGCTGGGCTTACAATCTTATTCCCCTCCCAGCGTGGGCCCGCCCCCAGAGCTCTCTCTCTCTGTAGGATTTAAGGTGGACCAGGCTGAATGCCTGGTCCCACACAGGTTATAAAGGGGAAATACAGTCACTCCATCACAGCGTGGTTCAGCCCTGAAAGTCTGTGTGTATGTTTCAGTACAAACGCTATTTTCAATGCATTGGACGTGCATGCTGTACCATATTTATGTAGGCAGTCTACTAGTATGTTGATTTGCTATTTATGTTAATAAAAATTGAGATTGCATTAGAAAAGGCTGGAGTTAATGTTGGTTTTCCACTCCAGCCCAGAAGGCTTGCTCAGTCATCCTCACATAAGGTGTCAGGTCGGAGAAGTCTCCTTGGGAGGACTGTGAATTAAAGTTGTTGTTGTTGTCCACCCCTAAACGACCCTTGCTCTGTGCAGGTAAATGTGCTTCCAAAACCAAAAATACGTGTCTACTTTTGATGTTTATAAAATAGCACATATTAGTGATGTGCATAAAAAAAATTTTTTGTGCTAGTTCGTTTTTCGTTTTGGGAGTGGGCCATTTCGGTCCACCCTCGAATCAGAAAATTTTTTTTCATTGCCAATTTCATTTTAAAAAAGCAAACAAAAAAATAAGCTCCAATCTTTCAAATTTAACTAAATGGAAAGCCCTCCGCCCTCCTAATCCCCCCAAGACTTACTCAATGTCCCTGGTGGTCCAGCAGGGGGCCCAGGAGCACAGAGCAATCTCCAGCTCCTGGGGCCGTCAGCTGCCAGTATTCAAAATGGTGCCGGCGGCCCTTTGCCCTTACCATGTTACAGGGGCCAACCAATGGCACTGGTAGCCCCTGTCACAAGGTAAGGGCAAAGGGCCGCCAGTGCCATTTTGAATACTGGCAACTGATGGCCCCCAGGAGCTGTAGATCGCTCTGAGCTCCCGGGCCCCCCTCTGGACCACCAGGGACATTGAGTGAGTCTTGGGATCGGGAGGGTGGAGGGCTTTCCGTTTATTTAAATTTGAAGGAGTGGGGTGGTTTTTTTTTTGTCTTAGATGTACAGTTCCTGAAAAAAAAAAAGATAGGAAAACCTATGAAATTTCGTGGGTTTTCCTATCATTTTTTTTCTTCCCTAAATGAAACGAAATAGGAAATTTCATCTTTATTTTCTGTTTCATTGCAAATGACTGCACTTCTCTAGCACATATACAAATATATGCTCTTTACATGCGTATATGCTAATTTTCCACACATAACCCCTTTGAAAATTCACTCCTTTTATTCTGATTTAAATGTCATGCCTAAGGAGTGATCTTATTGCACTAAAACACCTTTGGTTCAGTCTTTGGTTGATCCAGAAAAAAGTATCACAACATACAAAGATTTAAAGTTGAAGCTGAGCCTGGAAACTGCTTTGACAAGATGATTTTGCAGGTATTGAAAACTACTCCTGTGAAGCCACTTACTTCCCCCTACACCACCACCACCACCACCACTGCTGCCACCTTCTCAATCTAAGCGAATGGAGTGCTCCTGTACTGAGCCTTGAGAGAACTTCCTTGCAGAGACGTGGAAAGGCTGAACACAGCCCGCATAACAGCAGACTAAACTCTGGAATGTAGATGTAAGAAAACAAAATCAGGGCCTATGGCCAAAAAATATGTCAGTGCACAAACAATAAAATACGACTGTTGCAAAAAAAAAAAAAAAAAAAGCCCAACAAGAACAAAATCAAAACCAAACTAACAATCCATAAACAAGAATTAGGTGTCAGATTTGAAAAAGAAACAAGTGAGCCACGTGAAAGTTAGCTGCTCAGTTTATGCTTGCGGTTTATGGAAAAGCTGAGCAGTGTGAGCTGCTGATGCTGTGGGCAGTCGCGGCATTAGGAACCTCCTTGCAAGCTGTTTACAGCCCACCAGCTCGTATGAGCGGTTTTTGTTCCCTTTCTCTCCTGTATCATTCTGGACTGCCGTTATTTAACTTCGACATGCAAGAGCAGACCTGAGAGGAGGAACCACTGCAGGGAAACTGTAATCCCCCAGAAGAAATGGAGCATAACTGCCCATTTTCTCCCACATCTCCTTGAACAAAATGAAATGGCTGGGAGCATTACACGACCCAGCATGTTACTAGTCAGATGCCATCAAGCCAAATGGTTAACAGTGAAAAAAAAAAAAAATTGAAATCAAACCGTTGTTTTCAGTGTTATTGTATTTCTCGGTCTCTGTGCTCCTCTCTCTTTCCGAATGCATTCACTGGTATCTTACAATGTGAAACATGAATAAAATAATGGCATGCCAGCCACAAAATCTATTCCAGGTCTTAAATAATGACACTCGTATAGCATCAGTGCCTTTGTGAAAACCTCTTTGAAGGAAGGTTAGCTGGGGTATGGGGGGGCTTCATAATGTCTTGTGCAGCTGGGCTCCCTTCATCATAAAAGCACCTCAGGCTACAACCCAATGCCTCTCCTTGCCACAATGAGACTAGAGGAGGGGGGTGTATGCTGATATCACTGTCACAATGCCACCTCCCCCCACCTCCCCGTTTCACACAATGAGGTCATCACTGAGCCACAATAGGCATAGGGAGCACGCTGACGTGATTGTCACAATGCCCCTGTTTCCCACCATGAGGGCAGAGGGTGTGCTGCTGATATCATTTGCTTGCTACTGCTAGTACAAAGCAGCTGCTCTCAGAGGCAGGAGAGCACCTATTCATAGTAAATTCATTGATTCACAACCCTCATGGGATGAAAACATGTTGTCCGGCCAGGAAGCTGCTTTCACCTAATTAGACAAAAAAAGTCACCTTGACGTGAATTTTGTGCATGAGAATTCTCTGCTTAGGGCCTGATTCACTAAGACTTTTCTCTCATTCTGTATCTATAGGAAAAGACCGTGATGAGTCAGGCACTACATATAATAAGTAATAATATGATTTAGATATACACAGTTCAATAAAATATAATAGACTTACATGAAGTTTAATGTCAAATGTCGCCTAAATATATGAAACTGATGACTTGCTATATCAGGAAAGCATTCCTTACAGTGCAATCATAATTGTATCTTGGTTCCTTGCAGTAAAAAGTAAACACTCAATTGTAATGATTCTTACTCCTCTCTGTAATGTATGAAATGATTCTGTCAGGAAGAAACTTGACAGATCTAAGATCAGCTACCTGCCCGTATTATGTGAAAGCAATGATTTTTCTAGCCCCAGCAACAACACTAATATTTATGCTTATGGGCAAGCATAAAAGTGCACACGTTAACTGTGCAAACCTCTAAGAAGCAAAAGTTGGTACAGCCCAAACCATGACTCCTGTCAATTTGTTACACTGTTGTGCAGACTGCATGTGCTTTGTCACCTCTTTGCCTCTTTGGGAGAGAATGGATCCAATCTTCAATGGTTTGACAGGTTTCTTGCTCTATTTCGTTCTGTATTTGATGACCCTGCTCGCAAGACTGTTGCTGGATCTGCACTCCTGCATCTACAACAAGGTACTAGACCTTTAACTGAGTACGTGATTGAGTTTAAAACCCTGTCCTCGGAACTACATTGGGATCTGGGATGTCTATGTGCTATATTCCTGGAAGGTCTCAATGCACGTATTAAAGAGGAATTAGCTGCACGTGAGCTCCCAGAGACTCTGGACTCTCTCATTGGCCTCGCTGGTTGCATTGACCGTCGCCTATGTGAGTGATCCCAGGAGATGAAGGGCTTCAAGAAGTTCTCCTCGGGGTTTCCGCACCCTCGTCTAACACCAGTCATCCAGACTACTCCCACATCAAGTATCGAGGAAAAAGAACCCATGTAAATGTGCCGCAGTCACCTATCTGCTAATGAGACACGTCACCGGCAAATATTAGGCCTCTGTATGTACTGCAGTCAGCCAGGGCACACGGTGCCCTCTTGCCCTATCTGTCCGGGAAACGCTCCAACCTAGGATCTGCCAGAGGACTCCTCCTAGGTCTCACTTCTCCATCTCCTCATTGACACTTCCAATCTCCACTAACTCGGAAACCCTTGAGTTCCATATTTTAGCTCTGGTGGACTCCGGTGCCGGTGGGAACTTTATACTCTAACATCTCGTGGAGCACCTACGAATCCCCACCGTTCGGATACCTACACCTCTGCTATTATTTATTTGTTTTATTTAAAAACTTTTCTATACCGTCGCTAAGTTATATACCATCGCAACGGTTTACAAATAGGCACATAGACTAAGGTTAGTAAATCTAGGATATCGTACATTCTAACAGGTGCCAATAAAGTTCGGTTACAATTTCATAAATAAAATCATTATTTGAGTAATGTTGGTAAAGTCCAGGTATATTATTGAGTTACTATCTCTTTGAGATATTACTTCTTAATGTAGGATTGAGTAAATTCATTCTCATCTGCATTACTCTGTACTTTCATTCTCTACCCTCCACACTCTTTAGTAGGGATGTGAATCGTTTTTTGACGATTTAAAACAATCGTCAGATATATTTTAAATCGTCAAAAATCGTTAGAGCCGCAATACAATAACAATTCCCCCGATTTATCGTCAAAAATCATAAATCGGGGGAGGGGGGGAGGGCGGGAAAACCGGCACACCAAAACAACCCTAAAACCCACCCCGACCCTTTAAAAGAAATCCCCCACCCTCCCGAACCCCCCCAAAATGTTTTAAATTACCTGGGGTCCAGTGGGGGGGGGGGGGGGGGTCCCAGCGAGATCTCCCACTCTCTGGCCATGGCTGCGTTAAGAGAAATGGCGCCGGTGGCCCTTTGCCCTTATCATATGACAGGGCAAAGGTAGCGCCGGTGCCATTTTGGTTCCTGTGACCTGACGTCACGAGTGCAGGAGATCGCTCCTGGACCCCCGCTGGACCCCCCGGGACTTTTGGCCAGCTTGGGGGGGCCTCCTGACCCCCACAAGACTTGCCAAAAGTCCAGCAGGGGTCCGGGAGCGACCTTCTGCACTCGGGCCGATTTGCCAATATTCAAAATGGCGCCGGCACTACCTTTGCCCTCACTATGTCGACATAGTGAGGGCAAAATGGCGCCGGCGCCATTTTGAATATTGATAAGTCTTGGGGAGGGATCGGGATGGGGGGGGGTGTTATTATAGTTAATGTTAATGTTTGGGGTGGTTTTTAATTTAAAAAAAAAAAAAAGTGCCTCTCTCCCCATACAAACCCGAAAAATGGATTTTCCCCAAAGTTCGGTGAAAATCCTTTTCGGGTTTCGGGGCCCCCGAACCAGGACGAATTAGGCAATTTCTTTGTAATTGCCTAATTCGTGATAAACGATTGCACATCTCTATCCGGTATACCCTACCTGCAGGTCATTACTGCACCACCTCTACAGGAACTTCATCTGGATCCCTGCACCTTGGACTACCACCTCATCACCATCTCTCCGGTGTACCCCGCTCCGCGGGCCACTACCAGATCTACACATCTGAGGTATTTCTACACTACTGCAAGACTTCCTGGCGTACCCCGCTCCGCGGGCCACTACCGGATCTTCACATCTGAGGTATCACCCTTGGGTATACCCCTCTGCTCAGAACATTACGTTACTGCATCTCCCGCTCCGCGGGTTGTGCCTTTCTCTTCTTTTAATAAAGACTCTATTCCACAGCTGTGTCTGACATCGCTGAGACCATGCCTACTGATGGTGAGGCTCACAGGGCTCCTCCCTGTGGGTGGAGACACCTCTCACTTTGGCCCAGGGGTTCACACTTTTACAAAAAATAACAGTCAGTTTTATTGTCTTCCTCTTTGGTTCTTTACCATTCCAGGTAGATAAGTGTACAAGTTCCTACTCTTATACCTACACCCTGTCAATCTCTGCCCCTTCCCCCACCGCCCATGGTTTGTACCCAGCAGCTACTCAACCCTGTTATTACCACTGCCCTCTGTATCTAGCCCAAGCGTGCTTACGTTCTGTCACAGTGTTGATTTCTGCTGGTAGCCAATTCCAGGAATCCACTACCTTCCCAGGTAAATAACTGAATATTTTCCTTTGAAAAATGTTGTTGCAATGTTAAGAATCTCTGCAAATTTTCTTAATTCATCATACTCTCCCTTCTATCACTAACGAATGAATGTGCTGATGGAAAGAATTCATTACCCTTTCTGCACACTTGACTAGTTTCAGGTCATTTATTAATCTGTCTTATCTGGTGAGACTGAAACATCTGTAATTGCATTGTTTAACATTGATTAATAAGCAACTTTCATCACTAATGTGCAAAACAAGCAAAGTATAAATTCTTTTAAAGATTTAGTGCAAAATTTCACCATTCTTTAGGATCAGTGAATTATGGAACTTCTTCAACATTCTTTTTTAAATTTCTTTTTTCATGATCTGATTTGCCTGCATGGATGCATCTCCAAACACCTGTGGAAAGTGATTAAAGCAGCTCATTCAATTACACTAAAAGGAATTCATTTACAGCCTGAATAGAGTGTGACCAAAAACAATAAAAATCACAGTACAAATATCCCATTTACACATATACTGTTAGATATTAGTGGCACAACAGAATTAGTGTAGATAAAAGAATGCCTTATAAAGAAAAAAAGAAGCCAGGGAGAAGCACTGCTTTTATTAACAAGGCAAAATAGAGCTGTTAGCAGCCAGCAACTCAACTCATAAAGAAATAGGAAGCAAGCAAGTACAGAAGCACAGCAATACAGAAGCCCCCTAGAAGCTCAAAAATGTTCAGTACTAGTTACCTATGTCCAGCATAGTGACATTGAAATGCGTATCTAACACACTCCCACTCACATGTAATGCCCTTTAATGAGTCCAAATCCTTGTGTACAGAATTATTTTGAAGTGGCTTAGTAAAGGTATCAGTGATCATCTCTTCTGTTAGAACATAGCACAGTTAAATTTTTTCCTGTTTAATTTCATCTAAGTATTTAAGATCAATGTGCTTTGTTTGCTCCTTGCCAGTTTTCATCACGGATTGGCTTTCAGTTTTTATGTCATCTGGGGTTTTAATAATACTTGTTAAGTCCAAGCTCTTCCAGAATTTTATTTAATTACGTTCCGTCTTTGATAGTTTTGCATACAGTGATATATTCAGTTTTACAAGTAGATACGCATACCATCTGTAGCTTAACAGCTTTCCAGCTAATTGCTGCTTGCGATAGCTTATCTACATAACCTTCAGTAGATCTTCTATCTTGAGTCCAAGAGTTCTAACTCACAATTGAATAATCAATTATTCATTTTCCTGAAGATTCGTTATACAAAATATTTAGTTTCTTGAAGATATCTGAGAATAAATTTGGCCATCTTCATCTATTCAGTCATATAGCAAGTATTGAAACGGTTCAAATACGGAACTGCACATGTAATATCTGGTCCTGTCTGTAGAAGATATATCAAACTTCCAGTAAGACTCTGGTATGGAACATCTGAATAATTTATTCTTTGTGGATCTTCATTTTCTTTATAGTTTAGCTCAACAGATGCTGATACTGACTTACAGTTATTAATGCCAACTGTTTTTTTTTTTTTAGGATTCCTTCAATATAGTTCTTATGATTGATTGACAATTGTTTATTATTTTCATGTTTTCCTATGTCAATGCATAAGATACAGATTGGTTCCCTTAAATCTTATAGTTCAATCTTGGTCTGTAGAAAGTCTTCAGTCCTTGTAGAAACTTGTCATTTTTTGTTCCTATTAGCATGTTATCTACATAAATAGCTAGTATAGAATATTCTTCTCTTTATTGTAGTATATTTATTTATTTATTTATTTATTTATTTATTTAGAGATTTTTATATACCGCAGCACGTAAAAAGATACATCACCGCGGTTTACAATAAACAATAAATTAGCAACAGGCTTTACAGATAACATTTATTATATTTATTTATTATATTTATTATATTTACTTATATATTTATTTATTATATTTATTTTTTATATTATTATATTATATTATATTTATTTATTTATTATATTTATTTATATATATTTATAATATTTATTTATCTAATATTTATTAGAACACTTGTCTCATACTATTTGGTCTGTTGTTCTGCACTGTGCACAGTGGGCCAGATTTTGTAACCTACGCGCGGGCGTAGATTTGGGCGCAACCCAGCATGCACAAATCTATGCCCGATTTTATAACATGCGCGTGCAGCCGCACGCATGTTATAAAATCCGGGGTCGGCGCACGCAAGGGAGTGCATACTAGTGCACCTTGCGCGCACCGAGTCCTAGGGGAGCCACGATAGCTTTCCTCAATCCCTCCAAGGCCGCTCCGAAATTGGAGCGGCCTCAGAGGGAACTTTCCTTCCGCCCCCCCACCTTCCCCTCCCTTCCCCTATCTAACCCGCCCCCCAGCCCTATCTAAATCCCCCCCCTACCTTTGTTTTAGTATTTTCACCTGCCTCTGGGCAGGCGTAGGTTGTGCGCGCCGGCTGAGTGCCGGCATGCGATCCCCGGGCCCAGCAGCAGTGGCGAGGCCTCTGGCCACGCCCACACCCCGCCCATTTTTTGAAGCCCCGAGACATACGCGCGTATATTACACGTGTAACCCTTTTAAAATCCCCCCAATGTGATTGTTTTAGTCTATATATTGTCTTTTTAAGCTTGCAAAATCTTGTTATCTTTTCCTTTTCATCAATCCCTGGAGGTTGCTCCATGTAGACTTCTTGTTGTTCACCAGGAAGATGCACTATTTTCATATCAAAATGTCACATAATTAACTTTTCTTCATTTGATAAAGCCAGTAATAATCTAAAAGTTGCTATTTTTCATTATCAGTGAATATGTTTCTTGATAGTCTATTCTCATATTGCTGTTCAGAACCAACTGCCACTAGTAGAGCTTTATATTGCTCAACTAGTGGCAGTTGGTTATGATTTAACTTTAAAGTAAATACCCAATCTGATATAATAACTTTCCGTGTTCTCCTTTCTTGTTGTTGCACTTCCTAGCCACGTCCACTCCGCGGCCGGTCCTGCTCACCTCTCCCTTCCTTCCACAAGCTCCGAGCTTACCTCCTCTGCTGCCACAGCTTGTTTGCAGTGTCCCCAGCTCCCCTGTTCACCGTCTCCGATGCTGGCCTCACAGCAGACCTCCCGTAGGGGCTCCATGTCTTCCTGCTCCTCGGCCCCGCCCCTAGGTGCGCACGTGGCCGATGTCACTGACTTAAAGGGTCAAGCGCAAGAAACCCGAACCCCGCAGTCTCTGATAACATCACACTACCCAGGTATACAAGGCAAGGCCTGTTCCCCTGAACAGTGCCTTGGCAATCGGGTCATTGTTACGTTCTGTGTGTAAAGTTAGGCAGTGGGCCCTTGGGTCGTGGAAGAGATGACTCCACCCACAGGGAGGAGCCCTGTGAGGACTCAGCACCACACGCAGGATCTCAGCAGTGATTGACAACAGAGGCAGTAGCTTTATTATGCAGCAAGAATAACCTGAGGAGTGGGTTAATAAACTCAGTCCATGAAAATAGCGTGCAAGCAGGCTTCTCTGATAGAGGTCCGCAGAGTGGGGTAATCCAGGAGATACTTCCTCTAGATGAGAATTGTTGTTGCAACCGTCGCTGCTTGACGGCTTCACTCCGCCTACCTTTCTTTTTCTGTGACTCCTCCTGCTCCTTGTGGACTTCTGTTTGCCACGGTGTCTGCCTGCCATCCTCTCCGGCGTCCCCAGACCGGCTTGGGCGCTGCCTCCTGCCATGCTCCTCAGGTACCTTAGGGTGAGCGCGCTACGTGGCTCTCATTCTTATTTCCTCTATGGCGTGAACCTCAGGGGCGTCCCCCTGTGATGACGTCACGCTGCCCAGTTATTTAAGCCTATTGTTTATTACTAGCTGTTGAGTTAGCAAGGGATTTCCTATGGATGGGATTCGCTCTCCGTACCCAGCTACTCTGCCTCCAGCTTCTATTGGACTCTTTTCTGCTAACAGGGTACCTGCTCCTCGGGGGCCTCTCTGCTTCTTTCAGGTCGCTATCAGGAACCATACTCGCTCCTCGAGGGCACATGTTCCCTGACTCGCTGCCTGTGTCCATCTCCTCTTCTACTTGGAAGAATTCGCTATAGACACCAGCTGTGAGTACTACTACCATCTACTCCTAAGAGCTGTTTCCCTGGAACCAAGTACTCGCTCCTCAAGGGCCTGCCTCCGTTCCAGCGCCAGTGCCATCTCCTATGTGGAACTGCTGTGTGAGTACTTGCCAACGAGTCTCTACTCCCAGGGATCTGGTACTCGCTCCTCGAGGGCCAGCTCTCCCTATCTCGGGGCATCTCCATACTGGGGACTCTGTAAATGTCTTATTGTACTCATTCTCTCAGTTCTTTTCACTACAGCACTGCTACCGGAGGAACCACTGTTCCAGCGCCCTGAGGAATACTAGCCCAGCCGAGCTCCATCTTCTACTCACTACCACCACCTCTGGTGGCTGCACAAACTGTCTGAATAAAGATATAATCTGTGTTTGTGTGTCCAGAGCTGAGCCTGACCTGTGGCCCCTCATGGGACTTCCTCCCTGTGGGCGTGGTCAGCTGCCACAGTGTCCAAGGGTCCACCCAAACCATACAAAACATAACAGATTGCAACTCTATGGATCCGGCACAGCTCATTGCTCTGCAGGCCATTCCAGGCTTGGCCTTGCGCATTGCTGAACAACAAGACACATTAGAGAAACTCACTTCTGCGTTCCATCAGCTACTTGCACAGAAGAATCAAGGCGCTGATTCCAGTAATGAAGCTCAGGTTACCTGAAGTAACTATAAAGACTACTGGACCTCTGGCTGTTCCAGTTCATTTCTCTGGAGAGATTCAAAGGACTAAAGGTTTTCTAAATCAGTACTGCATACATTTTGCATTGCAGTCTTCTCACTTCCCCACGGCCTACGCCAAGACTACTTATATTATATCTTATCTTGATGGAAGGGCCTTGTCTTGGGCCTCAACGCTGTGGGAACGTAAGGATCCAATTCTACAGGATATTGACGGATTTTTGTATTTGTTTAAGTCCATTTTTGACAATCCTGCTCGAGTGACTGTTGCTGGTTCTACTCTGGTGGACCTGAAGCAAGGCAACCGACCACTGACTGATTTTGCAATAGAGTTTAAGACTCTTGCTACGGAACTATGCTGGGATTCCAAATGCATGATACTCGCTTGAAAGACGAGCTGGCCGCTCGTGAGACACCTGACTCATTGGATGAACTAGTGGCTTTGGCTACTAGAATTGACCACCGGCTCTGTGATAAGCTGAAAGAACTCAAGCCTACCACTAGACCAGTGGAGAAGAACCAATGCAACTTGGTCGCAGTCACCTGACTTTAAAAGAGAGAAGACTTCGGAAGAGGCATGGCCTGTGTATGTACTGTGGACAGACTGGTCACGATGTCCCAACATGCCCAATTTGTCCAGTAAACGGATGGGCCTAAGTCCTGCGGGAGGACTGTTCTTAGGCCTTACCATGATCTCTCCTCTGCTCTCTCTCCCAGTCTCCCTGATCTGTGAACCGTCCGAAATTCAAACTCTTGCCCTGATGGATTCAGGGGCAGGAGGCAACTTTATACTTCGACGCCTAGTGGAACATTTGAGGATTCCCCTCACCACTTTGGAAGTTTCACTGCTCTTATCATCTATCCATGGAGAGCCTTTGCCGGGTGACGTGACCTGACGTAACGAACCGGTAACCCTTCACACCGGAGCCCTCCATAGTGAGTCAATTTCCTTCTTTGTGTTAGAGAAGGCTATGCACCCTATCGTTCTGGGGTTACCCTGGTTGCAGTCGCATCAGCCTCAATTCGACTGGGCCACCTTGGAACTCTCCCGCTGGGGCCCCGGTTGTCATAGCAAGTGCCTTAAGGAGGTTTCTCCTGTCCGCTGCATGCCTACAACTCCAGTGATGCCAGGACTGCTGCCTCAATATGCATCATTCATTGATGTGTTCTCCAAAGAAGCTGCTGACATCCTTCCGCCACACAGATCCTATGACTGTGCCATAAGGCTGAAACCTAACACTGAACCTCGTAAAGGACGTGTCTATCCACTCTCTGCTATAGAGAACAAGGCTATGTCCGAGTACTTCAAGGAGAATTTACAGAAGGGATTCATTAGACCATCAAAGTCTCCAGCTGGGGCAGGTTTCTTCTTCGTGGGGAAGAAGGATGGTACCTTGCATCCTTGTATCGACTATCGAGGTCTGAATGAGATCATGATCAAAGACCGATATCCCCTGCCTTTAATCTCAGAGCTGTTCGACCAGCTTCAAGGTGCCAAAATATTCTCGAAACTTGACCTGAAGGGGGCCTACAACTTAGTTCACATTCGCAGTGGCGATGAATGGAAAACAGCCTTCAACACTCGAGATGGTCATTTCAAGTACTTAGTAATGCCCTTCGGCCTGTGCAACGCACTCGCCGTGTTCCAGAACATGATGAACGACATTTTGCGGGACCTGTTGTACAAGAGTGTCATGGTGTACCTCGATGATATCCTGATATTTTCTCAGGATTTGTCTACCCATCTATAGGACATCAAACAAGTACTACGAAGACTACGAGAACATTGGCTCTCCGTCAAGATAGCCAATTGCGAATTCCATAAGGACGCTGCCTTTTCTTAGCTACATTGTGTCTAATGATGGCTTCCAGATGGATTCCCAAAAACTAGAGAGTATTAAAAATTGCACCCAACCTACCAGCCTGAAGGCCCTGAGATGATTTTTGGGGTTCACCAATTAGTATAGAAGCTTCATAAAGAATTACTCTTCTTTAACTGTGCCCTTAACTGCAATGACCCGGAAGGGGGCCAACGCTTCTAAATGGTCTGTGGAGGCCATTTCCGCGTTCGAGAATTTAAAGATTGCCTTTTCCACTGAACCATGCCTGCGTCATCCAGACCCCAACAAGCCATTCATCGTGGAGGACAACGCCTCTGACGTCAGTGTGGGGGCTGTCTTGAGCCAAACCGTCCCTGCTCTTTCTTCTCGCAATGTTTCTCTCTGGCAGAGAAGAACCAAGGAATCAGAGATAAAGAGCTCCTGGCTATTAAGATGGCATTCGAGGAATGGCGGCCTTGGCTTGAAGGTGCTCAACATCAAATTACCGTGTTTACGGATCATAAGAATCTAGAGTATCTCCGCCATGCGCAACGTCTTAACCATAGACAAGCCAGATGGTCCTTATTTTTTAACTGTTTTGACTTTGTGCTCAAATATCGCCCTGGAGACAAGAATACCAGAGCTGATGCCCTGTCACGCTCCTTTCTCTCGGAGGATGTTCCAGAAGAACCTCAGCAAATAATCGACCCGAAGAAAGTCATCTTGGGTGCTACCCATTCTGTGCCCGCTGGTAAAACCATCGTGCCTAAACATCTCAGGAAGAAAGTGCTGTATTGGGCTCATGATTCCAAGCTGGCTGGCCATCCTGGTCAATGCTGTACCCTGCTGAAGCTCCAGAAATATTACTGGTGGCCAACTATCAAGGAAGATACATTCTCCTACATAGCATCTTGTGCCAACTGTGCCAAGCAGAAACCTACTTCGGGCCAACTGTGGGGATTGCTGTAACCACTTCCAGCTCCAGAACAGCCCGGGATGCATTTTGATACTGACTTTATAGTTGATCTTCCCCTCTCTGGAGGTATGAATACCATTTGGGTCACAGTCGACCGTTTCAGCAAGATGACCCATTTTGTGGTGCTGCCTGGCTTACCTTGGAGCTTGCGAAGCTCTTCATAACCCACATCTTTCGCCTTCACGGCCTTCCAAAGCACATAGTATCTGATCGAGGATCACAATTCACGGCAAAATTCTGGAAGGCTTTGTGCAAACTTTTCGACATCTCTCTAGACTATACATCAGCCTATCATCCTCAATCAAATGGCCAAACAGAACAGATGAATAGGCCCCTTAAACAGTTCATTCGGGCCTATGTGAGTTGCTGTCAGAATAACTGGGCCGAACTGTTACCTTGGGCGGAATTCGCCATTAATTCTCATCCAGCAACATCCACTGGATCAACACCTTTTGAAGTGGTTTATGGACATTTACCATCTCCACCACTTCCACTGAAGCTCTCAGTGACGTCCCCAGCAGCACATCTCTAATTTGCAGTGTAGTTTTGTTCCGCGGTTTGAGGTTGTGATGCCTTTATAAAAATATGTGTGTGTGATTTTTACTGTTCTTTGTATTTTAGGGTCTGAGAATATTTTGCCATTGCTATGAAAAAGGTTTTCCCCTGAAGAAGAGTATTATAGTCGAAACATGGCCCATGTCGGGTTTTGAGTGATCTTCAGTTTGGCTAAGTATTCGTTTTGCAAATAGTGTTATTAGGCTGATGCATATTGGGATTTGTAGATGCTATAATAAAGGAAACTCTAGTATTTAAATAAGTAAGGTACTAAGAAAAAAATGTTTTGGATTGGTGGAAGTATGAGACATGAGACAATAAATTATTATATGAATATTGCTCTGAAGGCTGAAAAGTGCCTGCGGCCCATTGCGGGCAAGAGACAGCAAATTTAATAACTTTGAGCATGTGCTGATGATATTGTCTCGAATCTTATATTAAGATTTGTGGTTATAGGTTTATATACTATTTCCCTCTCTGGTTTCGCTTTGATTTTGAGTTAGCTCTATAAATACCATAGTTACACAAGTAAAAGATGGAACCATAACTGAGTTAATCAGCCATTTCCTGTTTCACTGCACTGGCTGTGCATACATAACATGTCCATGGCTCAATCTTTACAGTTTTATAGAAGCATATGCTAAATTTCTCCTTCTGAGACAGACATCCCCCACTCTGGATCTCTTTGAGGATCTTTGAGGATCTTTTCAAATCCCTTTGGCTTACAGTACTTATTGACTCTGGGACTTGCCTTGCCTTGCCTTGGTGTACCACTTCCCATGCCCTTCATGCCACTCTTGGTACCACTTTACCACTCCTAGTGCCTTGGGTTTTTGATACCATTCGTTCTCCAACTTCAGCCCTCAAGGTACACCTTGGAGGTTTGTTTCAGCCACTCTTCTTGCTGCATTGCTCTCACCTACCATTTCAGTTTTTAATATTTTTCAGCACCACTGGACACTGCTGCAACAAACCAGTCTTGGCACCTTAGGGTGCTTCCTCTTCTGCTTCAGCTGTCTTTGAGGTTCTTTTCAAATCATCTTCCCCTATAGTACTTGCCAAATTTTGGACTTGACCCAGCCATACGTTGCTTTCCCCACATTTATTGAACCACTTCTCAGGCTTTTGAAGCCATTCTTCCTTCTGGCTCAGCCCTCAAGGTACACTTTAGGAGTTTAATGACTTTGGGATATTTGTAATTCCCTGTACTATGTCTTGTCACCGGCATATATTTACTCTATAGTCACTAAAGTTATGCCGTTATCAGCTAGAAACATATTTGATTTAATGAGCCATTCACATTTTTACTGTACTAGCCATATGTATTTAAAAAGTGAATGGCTGTCTTCATGGTTCTTTCAAACGCCCTTCCTTTATAGTAATTGCTGACATTTGGTCTTTCTTTGGCCATACGTTACTTAGCATGCTTGCTGCACCATTCTTTGGTTCTTCATGCCATTCTTGGTATCAATTTGCCCTTCCTGGTGCCATTGTCTTCTCATCTCAGCCCTCGAGGTACATTTTTGGGGATTTTTGGCCACTCTTCATGCTGCTTTGCTGTACTCCTATAATTTCTTTTTTTTTTTATTTTATTTTTTATTGATAAAATTTAAATAACCCAAGAAATCTTGTACAGTAATGCAAGATGAATACAACAAACTGAAACAATATCTTATGATATATTCCCTAATATTTCAAATAAAAGAAACTAAACCTCTGAATATTTAAGAAAAGTGGGGAGACAGAAAAATAAGGAGCAAGACAAAATGTAATGAGTAAAAGTTATTAAACTGTGAGGAAACAACATATATAATTTACACCTGTATCAACAAAAAATAGCCACTATCTGCATGAGAGTTCCCTCCCAGTCCACTCCTTAATTGGAGCAGACTGGGAAGGAACTGGAGAAGGCCAAAATGCGTTGCCGCATGGAGTTTGCATTAATTTTCCTCCTATTGCACATGGATTATAAAATCTGGCGTGCATGTGCGCGTAGCCCTCAGTTTATTATAACGTGCGTGCATGTTATAAAATTGACGCATCCATGTGTGCGTGCTGGGAAGCGTGCGCGCATTATAAAATCTATCCCAAATTGAGCATCAATAACCAAAACATCTTGGTGCAAGGAAAGAAACTTTTTCCTACATTCTTGAGTCACACGAGTAATGTCTGGATAGACTCAAACGTTTTGACCAAGAAAAAGAGCTGCTCTGTTGTGAGATAACAATCTTAAGACAGTGTCCAGGTCTTGGGAGAAGATGAAGGAAACCAAAAGTGTTCCTCTGTTTGCCACTTGTAGGTTTGAAGATTTTTCCAAGAAATTTTTCAAGTCCAGAGGATTTCCTTGTCCACAATCCATTTCTTTTCCCCAAGTTTCAGATGGAAGAAAATAGGGCTTGGCTACCAGTGGCATAGCTTCAGAAGAAAATTTTAAGATCTCCAAAGCATATTTTTAAACAAATCAACAGATGAAAGAATAGAAATATTAGCAAAATTCACCAATCTTAAATATCTTAGAGCATTCTCCACATTCTCCAACTTCTTGGCATGAATAATCCCCCCTTGAACCAGATTACATTGAACATTCTGAATAGATGTAATCTGTTTATCTGTAACCCCAAATTTTTTAACATGAGAAGCAATCACTACCTCTGTATTCTGAGTACGCCAAAGCATATCTAATGAAACATCTACTAAAGAAGATATGGATTTCTCCAATGATGCAATAGCAGTCCAAACAGCATCAAGAGTTATTACTTGCAGTTTATCCAGAACAGCTCCCTGAATCACGTTAACATGTGCTCTCTACAACAGCTCACCTGCAGCGGCTTCAGTTGCTATCACCTCTCTTGGTATCATGGGTGTCAAGGTCTGGAAGCCGGATCCTGCCTGAATGACGTCGCCCGACAATATAGGCATGTCACTAGGCACGGCAGAACACTCTGCACAATCCCCTGAATCACAGATCTTGCGATAGTGGGAGAGGAAGCCTCCCAAATGCAGCAATGCCCGGTTGATCACTTGAGCAAAAAAATTGTGAGGCGTATTCCGTGGAAGTTACCTGGGATGGTGGAGAGTGCTGAGAGATGTTTCCAAGTCCAGCGACGATGCAGCTCTCTCCCTGACATCAGCTGCAAAGGAACTGGCACCTGGAGTAGCTCCTACCATTTCTATTTTTAATATTTGCCAGTACCACTGCTGTCACCACCACTCTGCCCCTACTGTCTTTGAGGTTCTTTCAAAATCCCCTTTCTCCTCAGTATTTGCTGAATTTTGGTCTTCCCATGGCTATCTGTTGCTTAGCATGCTTGCTGTACCACACCTCGGGCTTTTCATGCCACTCCTGGTGCCTTGGGCTTTTGAACCCATTCTTTCTTCTACCTCAGCCCTCAAGGTACACTTTGTTTTTTTTTCAGCCACTCTACTTGCTCCGTTGTTCTGCTCTTACTAATTTAGGTTTAAATATTCATCAGCACCACTGCTATCACTGCCACTTCAAATCACCCTTGATACCTTACTGCACTTCTTCCTCAGCTCCAGCTGTCTAATGAGGTTTCTTCCAAATCCCCTTCCCCTATAGTTCTTACTTACTCTTTGTCTTGCCCTGGTCATATGATGCTTTACACAGACTTTACTCACTCAATATCTCTAAGTTTCATGCCCTCTTGGACATTTTCTTCAAACTGCATTCCCTTATAGTTCTTACAATTATTGTTTTCATCTGGTATTTATTCTTTGATGCATTATACCACAGCAAAAGGCAAGGGCTGCAGAAGTGCATCACTCAGAAGCAAGACCATGCTTCTCCATGATTACTGCTTCTGAGGAAATGGAGGCAGTATTTGCAAATGATTCAGAAGAAGAATCATGTCCTGGTTTCCAGGAATCACAGGCTATTAAACAGCTAATTACATTTGGTACCTCTAGTCTATAGTATCTTACCTCTTGTGAAGAGCAACTCCAAGATCAAATAGCCAGCTCCTTCACCTAATCATGCAGTATAGAAACAACATATGCCTCCTCCAGGGATTTCCTCTAGCTTCTCCCTGCCTAGGGCTATCAATTTAGTTAGTGACCTTTGTCTCTCATTTGGAGCCTTGAGCCTGCTTGTTTAGGTTCAAAACCGGGTGTGAGCATTGAAGATCTGCTATGCCTCCAAGAGAAACACTTATACTGAAGCACAAATGATTCAGAGCTCTTCAGCAGCAGCATGCAAGAATACTTTACTTGGGAAACTGGGATAGAAAAACAAATATTATGAGGTCAATATTCAGAACAATTTAGTCATATAACTCACAAGTTATATTCCTAAATGGAAACTTTTTGACTATCGGGCCACTTATCTGGTGCTCGGGGTAGGACAAGTTATCCAACTAACAGCCAATTTTCAGTTATAAATGGATAAGTTAACCAGATAACTTTAGACCTACTTTAGAGCAGGTCTAAAGTTATCTAGCCTTGTGTAGCCAGATATCCTGCTACATAAAATCCTGCCACTTTTAAACTTGCCATTTTAAAATAAAATGTGCCTTGCAGGCCTCCGGCCTGATTCTTGACACCCTTCCAAGTATGGTATACAAGGCCCTGTTAGCTATGCCCCCAACCCCCATCCCCAAACCCCTCAAATCTTTATAAACAGATGCATTGGACGGTCAGCTCCCCCCACCCTCTTTTTTTTTTAATTTAAATTTTACCAGGTCCCCTTTCCACCCGCAACTTGTGCCCACCACCCCCGGATACCCTACTCTTCCAGGACCCAGAAATCATCAGCCAGGAGTTTATAAACTTACCTACTCCTGTTGCTTCCATCGCCCCGCTGACAGGAATAGCACTAGACGTGTAAGCTACCCTGCAGTTTGTGCTTTCATCACATCCAGTGCTTCTCAGACAGAAGCTATGCTGGACACATAAACTGCGGGGTAGCTTTCTCTTCCAGTGTTTCTCCTGACAGAACAGTGCTAGAAGCACCAGGAATAGGTAAGCTAATATCTCGCTTTCAGTTGGAAATTTATGTGTGTGTGTATGTGGTGGTGGTGGTGGTGGTGGTGGGGGGGGGGGGGGGGGGAGGGGGAGGGCGAGGGCTATGTTCAAAGGGGAAAAAACCTTAAATTAGAAAAACAAAAGAAAACCTTAAATGAGAAAAACAAAAGAGAAGGAGTTAGGGGTGGGGAGGCTGACTTTTGGATGCAACTCTTTGTAAACATCAGAGGGGTTTGGGGGCTTGTGGGTGCAAGGTCCAGAAGGGCCATGTACACCATATTGGGGATGAGGGGGTGTCACGAACTGGGCCACAAGCACATGAGGCATTTCATTTTTTTAAATGTATTAGTAAGAACATAAGAAAATGCCATACTGGGTCAGACCAAGGGTCCGTCAAGCACAGCATCCTGTTTCCAACAGTGGCCAATCCAGGCCATAAGAACCTGGCAAGTACCCAAAAACTAAGTCTATTCCATGTAACCATTGCTAATGGCAGTGGCTATTCTCTAAGTCAGTGGTTCTCAACCGGTGTGTCGCGACACATTAGTGTGTCGCCAAGCTCCGGCAGGTGTGTCGCGGCTCCCGGTGTTCCACTGCTCCGCTTCTGCTTCCCTTCTCCCCAGGGGCGGGGCTGAAGAATGGAGAGACACTGCGCGCCACCGCTGGAGGCCAGGCCAGCGGGGCCGAAGAAAGAAGAGACACTGCGTGCCGCTGCCGGCGGCTGAAGAGCAGAGAGACCTGCGCCCCGACGTCAGCGAGGCCGAAAAATGAAGAGACCTGTGCGCCGCCGGCGGCAGGGCTGAAGAATGAAGAGAGGAGAGACCTGCGCGCTGAAGCCAGCGGGGCCGAAGAACGAAGAGACGCTGCACGCCGCTGGTGGCAGCTGAAGAGCAGAGAGACCTGCGCGCTGACGCCAGCGGGGCCGAAGATCGAAGAGACGCTGCGCGCCGACGCCAACGGGGCCGAAGAATGAAGAGACTTGCGTGCTGCTGGCGGCTGAAGAGCAGAGAGACCCTGCGCACCGCGGGAGGCGGCTGGAGAGACGTTGTGCACTGCGGGAGGTCAGGCCAGAGGTGGCTGAGAAGTGGAGGCCAGGCTTATTGGGCCAAACAATGAGAAGAGGCTCCATGTGAGCTTGTGTGCCTGTGGTAGAATGGGTGCATGAGTGAGAGCTTGTGTGGGAGTGTGGTAGAATGGGTGCCTGGGTGCATGAGTGAGAGCTTGTGTGCCTGTGGTAGAATGGGTGCCTGGGTGCGTGAGTGAGAGCTTGTGTGCCTGTGGTAGAATGGGTGCCAGGGTGCGTGAGTGACAGCTTGTGTGTGTATGTTAGAATGGGTGCCTGGGTGTGTGAGTGGCAGCTTTGTGTGTGTGTGTGTTAGTGTGTGTGTGTGTGTGTGTTAGAATGAGTGCTTGGGTGCGTGAGTGGCAGCTTTGTGTGTGTGTTAAAATGGGTGCCTGGGTGCGTGAGTGGCAACTTTGTGTGTGTGTGTGTGTTGGAATGCATGCCTGGTTGCATGAGTGAGAGCTTGTGTGCCTGTGGTAGAATGGGTGCCTGGGTGGTGAGTGGCAGTGTGTGGTAGAATGGGTTCCTGGGTGCATGAGTGAGAGCTTGTGTGCCTGTGGTAGAATGGGTGCCTGGGTGGTGAGTGGCAGTGTGTGGTAGAATGGGTGCCTGGGTGCATGAGTGAGAGCTTGTGTGTGTGTGGTACAATGGTGCATGAGTGGCAGTGTGTGTGATTGTAAGTGACAGAGTATGTGTGAGATTGTATATAAGTGACAGAGCATGTGTGTGATTGAGAGAGACTGGTCAGGCAGGTGACTGGTGTGTGTGTGAGAGACAGAGCCTGGTCAGGGAGGTGACCGGTGTGTGTGTGTGTGTGAGGAAGAGATACTAGTTAGGGAAGTTACTAGTCTGTGTGAGACAGAGACTAGTTATGACTGGTTGTGGGTATTAAGGAAGAGGGCTGTGAGGACATAGCTTCAGCAGCCACTGCTGCTTCTGGTGAGTGCTATTGGTCTGCAAGGGAAAGGAGTAGGAGAGTTGCTGGAGAGGGTAAGTAAAGGCAGCTTTTTAAGTTTATTTTTCTTGATTGACTGCCATTTTAATTATTGGGTATTATGTGATGTGTCTGCAGTTTTGAAATATTTTGATATTTAGACAATTTTTATTAATTTTTATGAGTTTTTAGTTGTTGGATGTTATTCTGTTCATCAGCTGTTTTGTAACATTTATTAGTATAGTTTTACAATTATTTCTAAGTGGGTATCTATAGCAGCTTGGCTTGCTCTGTTTTCCCAATAGGAGGTGTATTAGTGTTTAGGGCCTGGTTAAATATTTGTAGTGGTAAATTACTGTCTTTTCATAAGGAGGGGTATTGTGCCTGTCAGTAAACAGAGTTTGTTTTGCTTTTACTGAGATGTCATCAGATCCAGAATATCTTTTTTTGTATGGTGAGCTGTACGGGTAATGCCCTAGTTGTGCTCTGCACCCATTTTTGGGGGTTGACGTGGTTTCTGAGGATGCAGAATGTATATTTACATTTTGTCCCGTGACGGTCACATATTCAGTGTGTCACGCACTTGAGAACCATCTGTCAGGTGTGTCCCGGCCGAAAAAAGGTTGAGAACCACTGCTCTAAGTGAACTTAATAGCAGGTAATGGACTTCTCCTCCAAGAACTTATCCAGTCCTTTTTTAAACACAGCTATACTAACTGCACTAACCACATTCTCTGGCAACAAATTCCAGAGTTTAATTGTGCGTTGAGTAAAAAAGAACTTTCTCCGATTAGTTTTAAATGTGCCCCATGCTAACTTCATGGAGTGCCCCCTAGTCTTTCTACTATCCGAAAGAGTAAATAACCGATTCACATCTACCCGTTCTAGACCTCTCATGATTTTAAACACCTCTATCATATCCCCCCTCAGTCGTCTCTTCTCCAAGCTGAAAAGTCCTAACCTCTTTAGTCTTTCCTCATAGGGGAGTTGTTCCAGTCCCCTTATCATTTTGGTAGCCCTTCTCTGTACCTTCTCCATCGCAATTATATCTTTTTTGAGATGCGGCAGCCAGAATTGTACACAGTATTCAAGGTGCGGTCTCATCATGGAGCGATACAGAGGCATTATGACATTTTCCGTTTTATTCACCATTCCTTTTCTAATAATTCCCAACATTCTGTTTGCTTTTTTGACTACCGCAGCACACTGTACCGACGATTTCAGTGTGTTATCCACTATGACACCTAGATCTCTTTCTTGGGTTGTAGCACCTAATATGGAACCCAACATTGTGTAATTATAGCATGGGTTATTTTTCCCTATATGCATCACCTTGCACTTATCCACATTAAATTTCATCTGCCATTTGGATGCCCAATTTTCCAGTCTCACAAGGTCTTCCTGCAATTTATCACAATCTGCTTGTGATTTAACTACTCTGAACAATTTTGTGTCATCTGCAAATTTGATTATCTCACTCGTCGTATTTCTTTCCAGATCATTTATAAATATATTGAACAGTAAGGGTCCCAATACAGATCCCTGAGGCACTCCACTGTCCACTCCCTTCCACTGAGAAAATTGCCCATTTAATCCTACTCTCTGTTTCCTGTCTTTTAGCCAGTTTGCAATCCACGAAAGGACATCACCACCTATCCCATGACTTTTTACTTTTCCTAGAAGCCTCTCATGAGGTAACTAGCTAAATGCAGGTTATCCTACCACAGAAGGCCGGATAACTTGAAAACCTATCTGATTATATTGAAACATAGCTGATTAGGTTTTTTTTATGTTATCCAGTTTCAAATAGCCAAATACCTTTAGCAAAATATATATTCAGTGGGATGTTTATCCCGCTGAATATCCGGGGTAAGTTATCTGGCTAACTTTTGCTGGGTAACTTTTTACTCTCTGGTTTACTGAATATGTCCCTCTCAGCCCTGGATTTGCCAATAGGCACCCATTGTGTTTGTGCCTAGGGCGAGAAACATTAAAGGGCAATTTCTGCTTTCCAGCCCTATTGAGTTTCATTCAGCAGAGAATGGCCCTCTGCTCCCCTGTAACAGCATCTTACAGGAGGCAGGGTGGTGAAAGCACCAAAAGTACCAAAATGTGGCAAAAATCCTGAATCCGTCCCTGGCACCTCTCTACGTACAGTTACACAGGGGCTCTGAACAGGTGATCATGCTGGTGTGACCAGCAAAATAAGCAGGGAGGAAGACAGAAACTCAGCTCACTGGTACAGGTTACATTCTATCTAGTAAACTCCCACTCATACAGGGTCAGATGCTACATGTGTTATGGAGCATATCTTCCTTATAGACAAACAATTATTTTATTATCATGTATTTATTTATTTGTGTTCTGCTTTCCATATTTCAAAGTGGATTACATTCAAGTTCTGTACATTTTTCCCTATGCCCATAGGGCTTCCAGTCTAACTGAGAGATGCATCAAACTGTGGTAGGGCTCTAAAACATGTTAAACAGCATATACCATGCACTAGAGCACTACCGTGGTGATATTGCATGATGTATGCAATATTTTGCATGGCCATGCCCAGCTTCCCTATTACAATGACCTGCTTTGCATGTGATTTGCATGCATGGATAATGCAAATGCAGGCAAAGAAGGCCATTACTAGCCAATTTCATGTTAATGTTTTATCGTGGCCAACAAAGAAAATGATCAGCAATGATAAAATATCAACACTTCTCGGGGAATCATTAAATGTAACATGGGAGCCCCGGGACCCAGACGTGGGCCCCAATGCTTCCACGTTACATTTAAAGTGCTATGCAAAAATTGAAAGACCTACCGTGACAAAAAAATAAGAGTTTTAGTGGATGACAGGGATGACCCCCCTGCTCAACCCAGGGCCACCTTGAGTGGCTGCCCCAACATGCCAAAGTTTAAAAAAAAAATAAATTACTCTTTACCTGTGGCAACAAACCCCCTCGACTCTCAACCCTGTCCTCACAAAATAAATAGTGCTCCCACTCCCCCTTTCCACATACATAAATCATGACAGTGGCACCCTCCACTCCAACAGTGATAAAAAATCACTGTGTTTATTGTGCCCACCTCCCCCCAAAATGTATAAAAAAAATCAGGATTCAGAGGGAACCCCCCTTCACACCCTCAAGCACCTCCCCATCACCCGACCCTCCTTCCCACACTCCCAAACCTTCTAAACTTGAAGAAGTTCCCTAGCACCCTAGCTCCGGGCCTGGTTGGTGCCATTTTTGCTGACCTGACCTTGCCCCTGTCATTTGACAGTCCGGGATCGGATCTCTGCTACGTGGCCTAGGTCTTATCACTGGACCTTGCACCATCTCGTGATGGGGCACTACTTCATATTTAGAAGGTTTGGAGGTATGGGAGGGGGGTGGGATGGGGAGTGCTTGGGGGTGTGGGGGTGGGTGAGTACCACACTCCCACATTTGTGGGGGAGGGGAGCATTGTACCCCCAATTATTTTTTTATTACTATTGGGGTGGTGGAAGGGGCCACTGTCATAATATATTTTTGTGAATATTCTAAAAACTAAACCTGTACATGGCTCTTGAGGACAGGCTGAAATTTGCCTGCCTTGAGTATGACTCAAACTAGTTCCTCATCCCTAACCAGGTCAAGTGATCTAAGACCACTATACAGTATCTAGGTATGTTTTTTATTTGCTTAAATAAATAATAAATATAGACTTAAAGGAAAATTTCATTCATAAAATGAAAGTAAATCACTTATCAACTTCTGTTAGTTATGCAAGTCTCAATTTAACAAGTGATAGGATGGCTGCAGGCAGCAGTTGTGTTTCTTGAGCTCCTCTATATTTTTGGATCTTCTTTGATAATCCAGTATTTTTGCTTTCTTTGTCTTGTCTGCAGCTTTCAGAACAGTATTCGGATTCATTTAGCTCTATGAATGTTGTATTGGTTTCTCTTGGGGCTTGTCGATCATGACTTTTTGTTTTTTTGGTTTTTTTTTGCTTGAGGCAATTTCATGGTTAGTTTTACTATGTAAGTGCTGTGTTTGCTGTTGTATCTTACCTGAGTGTCATTGCTATCTCTAATTTTGCTAAGGGATTTTACAATGGATTTTTGGCAGCTACTGGATGCCATTTGATAAAACAACTGGGTACATTAGTCTACATTTTTGTTGTTCCACATGGAGGAAGAAGGAAGCTCCTTCATCAGTGAAAACTTTGGTTGCATCTCTAGAACAAAAAAATCAACTAATCTTGGCCGATTGGTTAGACACCTGATTTGACTGGGTTGATTTTAAGACCGGCGCACACACATGGACGTGGCTATTTTATAACATGTGTGCATGTGCAGGCGGCCCGAGACTTGTGGGCACAGGGGGGGGATTTTTCGAAAGTACGCACAGCGACGCGATCTGGCCTTTGCCTAGTTCACTCCCAGTCCACTCCAATTAAGGAGTGGTCTGGGAGGGAACTTTCCTTTAACCCTACCTACCCTTCTTCCCGACCCCTAAACTAACCCTACTTATCCCCTTTTTTAAAATTGTCATACTTGCTGCTCCTCAGGAGCAGAAGTAAACTCTGCGTGCTGGCCAGCTGCCGGCGCGTACTTCCCTTGCTAATGGCTAACGACGCTGTCCCGACCCGCTCCCGCCCCGCCCCTCCACCAGCCACTCAGAGCATGCCCCCTCCAGCCCTCCCCTTTAGCAGAGCCTGGCACTTCTGCGTGTAACGGGCCTGTTCTAAAATGTGTGCAGCACTCCAAGGGCCGGCCACGTGCATAACCCCTGGTTTTTACGCACACGGCCCTTTTAAAATCAGGTCTTTAGTCAGTAAGGAAAGGGATGGATCTGCAGTAATCTGGATAGAGAAGGCCTCACAGGAACCTGGCCAAGCCTTGGAGGACATATGGCTATTGATCTCTATTCCAGGGTACAAGGGAGAAGCTGCTAGAAAAAGCTGCCTCTTAACTCTGGAAGATTGCCTCGAAGAAGTTGGAGATCTAGTAAAACAAACTCCTGTTGTGCTGGCAATCTCTAAAGCTCCATTGGTGAAGCCCTCAAATTGATCTTTGCTTATTGACTTTTGTCTTAGAAATACACTGAAACATAAATGTGAATCTTCATATATTTTAAAAAGTGCTAGAGAATAGGATGCAGGGTTTAGTGAAGACCCATACTTTTTTTTCTTAGTCTAATAATTCACTTTAGAGTGCTATGATTATGGAAAATCTGGTACTTCAAAAAATAAAAAACACAAAATGAGATTCTGGCCCACAAACTGAGGTTTAAAAATGTCAGGTTTTAAGATCTGGCAGACAATACTGAAGACAATTTTTCTGGCACAGTTAGGGAGAAGATTATAGCATTATTGGCTCAAGTATTGGAAACTGTATGTATTTGAGCAGTTGTTGCCTGTGGATAAATATTGTAAGACTGATAACCTGAAATTTAAAGTTGAGGAAAAAGCCTCAGGGCCAGAGGTACTAAGCCTTTTTCCCATAGACACAAAATGGAAAAAAATAAACCACTTTGGTGTATCTGAACTTCAGTCTTCATTTCAGCTAGTGGATAGTATATTAACACCTTCAGTGCAATGTGTATTTAGGGGGTAAGTTTCAAAACTATTTATGCACATAAAGCCAAGTTTATGTATGTAATTGGCTCATTTATAAAATTGCCTGTGGTTTGTGAGGATAAAAAGGTGCACGTAACTTTATTTTGCGCATATTTTTATATGTGCAAAACAGATACAGGGCCGGATTTTAAAAGCCCTGCGCGCGTAAATCCGGCTGGATTTACGCGCGCAGGGCACTCGCGTGCCGGCGCGCCTATTTTGCATAGGCCGCTGGCGCGCACAGCCCCGGGACGCGCGTAAGTCCCGGGGCTTCGTAAAAGGGGCGGGGAGTGGGCATGTCCGGGGGGCGTGTCCGGGGTCAGGGGGCGGTTTGGGCAGGACCGGGGCATGGCGCCGGCCCGGGGGCATGGTCGAGGCTTCCGGACCAGCCCCCGGGTCGAGTGATGGCGCGCCAGCATCCCGCTGGCGCGCGTAGATTTACACCTGCTTTCGGCAGCCGTGAATCTGCCAACAAAGGCTCTTTTCCCTCCGAGGCCGCTCCGATTTTGGAGCGGCCTCGGAGGGAAAAGGCAGCGCGCGCTGGGCTCGGCGCGCGCAAGTTGCACAAATGTGCACGCCCTTGCACACGCCGACCCCAGATTTTATAAGATACGTGCGGCTACGTGCGTATCTTATAAAATCCAGCGTACTTTTTTTCGCGCCTTGTGCGCGAACAAAAGTATGCGCTTGCGTAAATTTATAAAATCTACCCGACACTGTTGAGGACAGGGCTGGGGTAGAGTTTGTACTTATGCACATAGGGGCGGATTTTCAAAGGGTTATGTGCGTAACCCCAAGAATTTGCTCCTGCGTGCGCCGAGCCTATTTTGTATAGGTCTGGCGACGCGCGCAAGCCCCGGGACGTGCGTATGTCCCAGGGCTTGAAACAGGGGGCGGGGAGGGTCAGTCTGGGGGTGGGGCTGGGGCAGGGCTGGAGCCTCCAGGCACAGCAGGCCGGCCCGCGCAACCTACGCCTGGCCGGAGGCAGGCGCAACTTCTAAGTTAAAGGGAAGGGGGGATTTAGGAAGGGCTGGGGGTGGGTTAGGTAGGGGAAGGGAGGGGAAGGTGGGGGGGGGGTGGAGGGAACGGAGGAAGGCTGTGTGGCTCAGCGCACAAGTTGCACAATTGTGCACCCCCTTGCGTGCGCCGACCCCGGATTTTATGACATGTAGATTTGTGCGCACCGGGTTGCACGCAAAAATCTATGCCCATGCGTAACTCTTAATATCCGGCCCAAAATGGGCCTCAGAGGGAACAGGGAAAGCCATCGGGGCTCCTCTAGGTCTCGGCGCATGCAAGGTGCACAAGTGTGCACCCCCTTGCACGCGCCAACCCCGGATTTTATAACATGCACGCGGCTGCGCGTGCATGTTATAAAATTGAGTGTAGATTTGTGCGTGCCGGGTTGCCCACATAAATCTACGCCCGCGCTTAACTCTTAATATCCGGCCCATAATGGGGCGGATTTTCAAAGGGTTACACACATAAGTTACACATGTAACCCTGAGAATCCGCTCCTGTGCGCGCCGAGCCTATTTTGCATAGGCCCGGCGATGCGCGTATGTCCTAGGGCTTGAAAAAAGGGGCAGAGCGTGGGCGGGGAAGTCCGGCTGCGGGGCGGGACCAGAGCCTCCAGACACAGCGGCCATTTGCTGCTGTGTCCGGGATCACCTGCCCGGAGGCAGGCGCAACTTACAAGACAAAGGTTAGGTGGGGGGTTTAGGTAGGGCTGGGGGGCGCATTAGGTAGGGGAAGGTGGGGGGAGGGGCAGAAGGAAAGTTATCTCCGAGGCCGCTCCGGTTATGGAGCAGCCTCAGAGGGAACAGGGAAAGCCATTGGGTCTCCCCTAGGGCTCAGCGCGCGCAAGTTGCACAAGTGTGCACCCCCTTGTGCGCGCTGACCCTGGATTTTATAACATGCGCGTGGCTGCGCGTACATGTTATAAAATCAGGCGTAGATTTGTGCATGCCAGGTTGCACGCACAAATCTATGTCCGCACGTAAGTTTTAAAATCCGGCCCAATTTGTACATGTGTAAATTACCACACAAAAGTTACACATTTGCAGGAGCTGTAACTTTGTGTGGGTGAATTTCTGCATATTATTTTGCATAATTTTCAAAACAAACTTATGCACAAAAGTTTGCTTTGAAGAGTGGTAAAACTTGTGCACGTAGCTGCCACATAAGTTACATACAATGTTAAAATACTCACATTTTTGATGAGTAATTTTCAAACAGCCTGAATAGTTTAAAGTGTGTGAGTACTTTAGCCAGCATTTTCATAACGGATTTATGCACATAAATCCTCTTTGAAAATTTGGAGATGTGCAAGTAACCCTGTGTAGCATACATGCAATGAGCACCTGCTCGAGAGCAAAGGTAATGCATGTGGATTTAGATGCATACTTTCTAAAATCAAAAGTTTGTGTGTAAATCCTATACTCACCCCAACTCTGCCCCTTCAAAATTCCTATATACCAAGTGCACAAAAGGTATGCACAAAATTGTGTTTCACACATACTTTTACAGGCATGCACCCTGTAGGGATAAGCCAGTCACCCTAAAAATGAGTACGCAACGGAACCACATTTTTCAGGCCTGAGCAATACAAGATGGAAGTCCAGCCATGTGCTGGCCCCTGCAATTTTAATGCCTGTGAGAACTACACTGAGAAGAAGAAGCTGCTATTGTTCTTCATATGAATCATCTGTCTTTATCTTACAATTATGCTGGTACTTGCTGACTCTGTCACCTTGACCAATTTGACAACTGTGGCCTAGTTTTGTTCACCAGATGCCCTCTGACTCATGACAGAATTTTTGTAAGAATATACATATACGTACCAGCCTAGATGAAATCATATTAGAAGCCCAAAAAATTCCATGCCAGTGGATTGTGGTAGCATCCAATCAATATTAACTTTTGGATTAAATGCATATGTATGAATCTGCAGAAGAAGAAAGAAGGCTTTGGACTTACAGATTCTGTACCACACCTTACTTCACTGCTTACCACTGTTCATACAAGCTCCATATCCAGACTTTTCTTGAAGCCCATGCTAAGCTTTGAAACCAGGCTCCCAGCTTAGCCCAGTTCTGCTCCATTAACTATGGAGTACTTGCTGATCTCATACTTGTCTAAGTCTTGGCAAGCCAAGCTATCTTCACTCCATCACTTGCCTGCATAGCTTACAGAAACATCTATAATTTCTGGATCTGCCATATTGAGACTGTGGTGTTATCCTGTCATTTGCTGCTGGAGATCCAGCTGGCAACCCTTTGTGCTGAAACAGGACCCTGGTTATCCAGAAGGATGACCCAACTTCAGTAGAATCAGCCTAAGATAACTGGCTAAATTACTACTTAAAGCTGGGTTTGCATGTGACAAGTGCAAGTAACTTTGAGTTAAATGCAGGAGTTTGTAAAAAAAAAAGAGCACTTAGCCCTGTTAAACCAGAAACCTATACAATATCTAGCTGTGAAGGAGTGTCCCTGAAAACCCTCTTTAACCAGTACTGGATCATGCATCTAGTCTCGTCGACTTTAAAAGCTAGAGACACAGGTAGCTTGGTGGGCGGATCCTGGAGAGCAGGAATAAGAGTCTGGGCCCAGCTGGGAACAGACAAGCCCCAGGTCTCCAGAAGAAGGCAGCTCCTGAAAGAAGGTGAACACTGAAGGTAAAGAATGAATGTGATTTCTGAAAGTAAATGCTGAGAAGTGAATTAGTGAATACTGAAGATAAATGCCAAGTGTGAACATGGCTGAAGGTAAGTCACTTTTGCAAATAAAGTTTATATTTAAGAAAAGTCAGTCTGGTGTGTGTCTGTCCTCTAGGGAATTACAGACCGTAGTGCTATCTCACACTACCATATGTAAAACCATGGTGTGTTTATGCTGCTCAAAAAAAGCTATTATAACCTCTAAAAGGTATAGATATTCTGCTCCCTTTCATTTGAACTTGTATCTGATTTTAATGTCAGATAATCCATAACTGTACAATCCCTTACAACCACAACTTGATTTTCAAATGGGGATTTATGCACAGAACCCAGGGTTTCTGTGAATAAATCCTTTTGAAAGTTACCTCCTTAAAGATCTAAAGATTACAAGAACTATTAGAGCAGTGTCTGATGCAATAATGTTAACAAACTTTGCCGAAAAGAAAAAGATATTAATTCATGTTAGAAATCTGGTTCCTTTTTTCTTCCCCTTTCCCTCCCAGGATGTACCTCAGCTAACACAGCAGCAGAATACAAGGTTTATCACTTTACAAGAGGACTTATCCAAAATTAAGGCTGAGACCCCTGTTCTTTTTCAAGTAAAATTCAGCATTTGACCAACAGCATGTGTGGTAGGGCAGAAACTGACGTATACCAGAGGGTCCCAAACCTGTCCTGATAGACACCACCCCTCTCCCCCATCCAGTCCGATTTTCATGATATCCACAATGAATATGCATGAAATAACATTTGTATTCTAGGCAGTAATGTACCGAGGGTCTCTGGTGCCCAGGGGCCAATGCATTTGGTGCCTCTCCAGTGCCTCCCCCCATCCTTCTTGTACTGATGCTTACGGTCACAGAAAATCAGTGGCATCTCTAGACAGAAGAACTCGGGAGGGGGGAGTGAGCCAAAATGACATCTCCCTCATATCACACACACCTCCATAGCATGGCCCCCCTGCTTTAAAACTGGCTATAAAAAAATCATAATAAAAAAGTCCAAATGGTCTTCTGCGTAATTTTAAAAAGCTGGCTGGTTTCACCCTTCTAGTAAAACTACTATTAAAATTATTTGATAGCTTCAGTCTATTAATTCTATTTGGCTATGAGAGAGAAGTCTAGAATGTATACAGGAAGGGAAATAATGTCAATATAAATCCTGCACGTCCAGTTCTGTAACTCACTGTGCATCCACAGAAATTCCCCCAATAATGGAGCTTGGATTTTTCCCTTACAGCTTATCATACAAAAAAATATTTTCAAATTCTGGTGTCATCTCCCAGTAATAGCAGCACAAACACCTTCCACTGCCGGACATGTTGTGAACACAAAACCCCGTAAAAAAAGATAGTCAAAATCTATACAGCAAACCTATCATAATGCAAAAGTACTAACACCAAGGACTCAAACAACAAAAACTCTACCTATGAAAAAGCTCAGGTAAATATTACACTGGGTCCCAGAATACCAATACACCACCTACTGGGGAAACAAAACAAACCCGATTGCTTTAGATCTCTACACAGACAGAATATACGTTAGCAGAATCTCTTCCCTTGGTCACATGGACAGAGCAGAAGACTCTCTCCAAATATAGAATAAAGGATCACAAATTACAACTAGCAATATGCAGACAAAAACTGAAACAGAAACCCAAGAAGCCAGACTCTGTGTGTAACAATGGAAAAATAGACCCACCATCAGGCATAAAACAAACAATAAAATAAAAAAACATAAAGCATTAGTTATAATAGTAAAACCATACTAATGCAAGAATATTTTAAAACTAATGACAAATAGAATAACTTTTATTAATTAAAATCATATATATTTTTAAAAAATTTCCCAAGTACCATAAAATATTTCAAAACAGCACATATATCAAATAACACCCAATAATTAAAACTAATAAGGATTTTTTTTAAAAAGCCCCTGCTGTCCATACCTGGGAAATCTTGTTATCCAGTCACCCAGAGATTGTTGAGGATTGGGGGGGGGGGGGGGGTGCGCACAAACTTTATCCTCTCTCTATCACACATACACATATGTCCATTCTTTCTCACACATACACTGTCACATACACACACATACATTCTGTTATACACACCCACAACCTCTCTCTCTCACAGACACTGACACTCTCAGGCTCTAAGACCCTCTCTCTCTCCCCATCCCCCCCACACAAGCTCTTTCTCCCCAATTCTCTCATACACATACACGCTTTCACTCTAACTAGCTCCCTCACATGCGCACACACACACACACACACACACATCCAGGCAAGCTCCCGTTCATTCTCACACCGCTCCCCCCCCCCACCCCCCAGGCATGCACACATTCATTCTCATTCACACACATGCACAAACACACATACACACCCCAGGCAGGCACCAATTCATCCTCACACACACACACACCCAGGCAGGCACCCATTCATACACATGCACACATGCTGTCTATCTCTCTCTCTCTCTCTCACACACACACACACTCAGGCTCTCTTTCTCACACACGCACACAGGAACAGGCTCTCACACTCACATGCTGTCTCATTCACTCACACACACACACACACACACACACACAGATGCTCTCCCTCTACTGTTTCACGGAACATAAAGGCTCACTCCCACCCACAGTGTCAACTCACTCAATCTCTCAATTCACTCCCATACACACACACACTCTACAGAACCTCAGCTTCTCTCTCACCTCTGGGTCTCCTCTTCTTGGCTGCCACTAGGTGGGATCCATTGCAGCCCTGCTGCCAGGCCTCCTCTTCTCGGCCGCCATGAGATGGGATCCAAACGCAGCTCCTTTTCTGCATGGTGCCAATGCTGCTGCTCCTGCTCCTCCCCCTCCTCCTCCTTCCAGCCCGCATGAAGTCAGTTACAAGCCCTAGCGTGCGCCAGGATCACACAACTGCGTAACTTGCTTCTGCTATGGACAGCGTGCAAGTAGTTTACTTTAAAAAACAAAGGGTAGTCAGTGGGGTTTTAGGGGTCGGGGCTAGCAGGATAAAAGGGAAGTGAGTTAGATAGGGGGTTTAGAAAGTCATCTCCTTTACTGCAGCGAACTGAGAGGGAACTGGGACATAGGCCTAATGCATCGCCACCCGAAACCTACTAAAATTCCTCTCCTTATGCGCTCGAGACGGCATTCACATGCACATGTGCACATCAATATAAAATCATCACCAGGATAGCAGATTTTATAACGTTCGCATAGACGCGTGCATGTTATAGAATCAGCGCATCAGTTTGAAGGTTACTATCCCTCTAAGCATTTTTCCCATAGATGCAGAATGGGAGAAAATCCTTAGTAAATCAGGTCCTTAGTTTCCTAAATTTAGGAGCTCAGCTTTCTTTGAATATCTGCCTCAGTGTTTCAGTTGTATAACATTAAACATCTGAGGGTACAGTACTGAGACTTTTTTTTTGGCACGGCGGCCATCTTTACGATGGCGGTGGCCATCTTTAAAGATGGCGCCGGCCAGCCAGTGCTCCTACCATGTGACAGGAGCTGGCCAATGGCATGGATACCCTGTCACATGGTAAGGGCAAAGGGCCATCGGCGCCATCTTTATGAGTGGCAGCCGACGGCCCGAGAACGGGAGATCGCTCCTGGGACCACCACTAGAGCACCAGGTAATTTAAAAATGTTTTGGGGGGATCGGGAGGGTGGGAGAAGCTAAGGGGTCATCTTTAAAGGGTCGGGTGAGTTTTTTTTTAATCGGGCCATTGGCGCCATTTTTGAGTGGCAGTCAAAATAGCGCTGATGGCCCGAGAGCGGGAGATCGGTCCCCACGCCCCCACTGGACCACCAGGTACTCGTAAAAAGTTTTGGGGGGGTTCGGGGGGGGGAAGGTAAGGGGTCAATTTTAAAGGGTTGGGCCTCACTAAAAAAAAATTAACGATGTGAATCGGAACCGATTCCGATTCACATCTCCAGCGATCAGATTTTTTTCTCCCTCCAGCCGAACCCGATCGTTAAGACAATCAGGCACACGATTCACATCTCTACTGCTTAATAAAAGAGACAATGAAGAAGGGCGAACCTCATAATGGTGATGAGATTAAAGGCCCATGCTAATAAGGCAGTGATGAATATGGGTGCCTCTAACGCCTTTATTAGAATGGGCCTTTAAGCACTTTTATTGAAGCCCTTTTGATCTTCATGTAGGGAGGGCAGAACCTCGCCAGCCTCTTCAGCAGCTCCGGCAACTTACCCGGAGAGAACTGGCCAAGCCACTGCTGCTGCCCACAGCACTCCAAGCCATCATCCCTGGCGCTGCCGTAGCTCCCAAAACCCCATATACTCCGGCTTCAGCTGGAAAGCGGCAACTCCTGCCCGCTTAGCTTGGTCCCACCCCCACTGATGCCAGGTTCCACCCCAGCACCTCCTCCCTGCCACTACTGCTGTCCCCAGTGCTCCTCGAGCCGTTATCCTCAGCGCTGCCATGGCTCTTGAAACCCTGTACACTCCGGCATCAGCTGAAAAGCGACAACTCCTGCCTGCTCGGCTCGGCCTGCCCCCACTGACACCAGGCTCCACCCCCGGCTCCTCCTCTCCGCCACTACCGCTGCCCCCAGCGCTCCCCGAGCCGTCATCCTCAGCACTGCCTTGGCTCTTGAAACCCTGTACACTTCGGCATCAGCTGAAAAGCGACAACTCCTGCCTGCTCGGCTCGGCCTGCCCCCACTGGCACCAGGCTCCACCCCCGGCTCCTCCTTTCCACCACTGCCACTGCCCCCAGCACTCCCCGAGCCATCATCCCTGGCGCTGCCATAGCTCCCAAAACCCCGTATACTCCGGCATCAGCTGGAAAGCGGCAACTCCTGCCTGCTTAGCTTGGTCCCACCCCCACTGATGCCAGGTTCCACCCCAGCACCTCCTCCCTGCCACTACTGCTGTCCCCAGTGCTCCTCGAGCCGTTATCCTCAGCGCTGCCATGGCTCTTGAAACCCTGTACACTCCGGCATCAGCTGAAAAGCGACAACTCCTGCCTGCTCGGCTCGGCCTGCCCCCACTGACACCAGGCTCCACCCCCGGCTCCTCCTTTCCACCACTGCCACTGCCCCCAGCACTCCCCGAGCCATCATCCATGGCGCTGCCGTGGCTCCTGAAACCCCGTACACTCCAGCATCGGCTGAAAAGTGGCAACTCCCACCTGCTCGGTTCAGCCCGCCCCCACTGATGCCAGGCTCCACCCTCAGACCCTCCTCCCCTGCATACTTTAGTCATGGCCTTTGAGACATCTGGGGTCACTTAGGCCGGGAGGAGGGGCTGGGAGTGGAGCCCTCCCTGCAGAAAGATCAAAAGGGCTTCAATAAAAGAGATTAAAGGCCCGTGCTAATAAAGGCATTAGAGGCGCCCATGTTCATCACCGCCTTTATTAGCACGGACCTTTAATCTCATCGCCATTATGAGGTTCACCCTTCTTCTTTGTCGCTTTTATTAAGCAGCACCTTTGTTCCTTCATTCTTTTATTGAAGCCCTTTTGATCTTCGCCCTTTCCTGCTCGCCCTTATTGGAGGATACCGACTAGACAAAGCAAACCTTTTTCAGAGTTAAGGAGTTCAAGAACTAGTGGTGAAAATATTCACCAAAGGGGTAGACTCAGGAGTAACATCAGAAAATATTTCTTCTTCAGGAGCTAAGATGGCGGCATGAGGTGGTCACAGTGTTTTTGCTGATTATTTTGTTTCTCTTTACCTGGTTTCTTCAATAACAATGCTTTTCAAAAGGAAAGGAAAGATCCAAGTTTATTCCTCTGAAACTCCATTTCCACATGCTAGTGATTGATGCATTTGTGACCCATATTCCTGTTGCAGATCTCAGTGGAGGAGTGCCATCCTCACCAGGGGAGGAACTTCCTTTCAATCCCAGAGATCCTCTATTACCTCAGCATTATAGGAGCAACCTTCCCAGTAGTGATTGCTTGGCACTGGTTCATGTCAGTCCCATTGGCAGGCTCTGGGAAAGTCTATGGGCTCAAACAGATGTCTATGGGCTCAAACAGATGGCCTTTGCAGCAGTAGTTTCAGTAGCTGGAGGAACACCTGTGAGTCAGTAACAATTGGTGATTGAGCAAGTTGGTATGGCTTCTGGTGCCTTTATACTTGAATTTGTGGATTGGCCCTTTATTTACCATGGTTAAATTTCCATTGAGTCCAGATCCTGGTGAGGTCTTTGACTCACAGGTAAAGCCCATTGAGGTAACACTTGATTCTCTACGAGATCTGATGGATGGACCAGGGACTGCTTTCACAGAATGTTCTACTAAAATTAATTTGTTGTCTACCAAAGTGGATTCCTTGACTGTGGGCCAGGAAGGTCAGTTCCAAGACCATTTGGGGGAAGATGCATGGAGAAAGAGATTCAAGGAATTAAGTCTGTTATTATTATTATTATTATTATTATTATTCAAAAGAAGGGTTCCTTTCCAGGAGAATGGAATTTGTGGAGAATCAAGTAAGACACTTGTGTAACCCCTTTTTTGGAAGGCTGCAGCTCCTTAGGGTCCTTAACTAATTTATACTCTTCAGGGACTGCTCTGGCTAACCATCCCATCCCATGCTGACTCTTAATCCCTGGTGGGGGAGACTTTTTTTTATGGGGGAAAGTCTCGCTTATGGCCCAGATGGTGCTTATGGCCCAGATGGTGCTTTCCATGAGGTGAAAGGCTGAAATGATTCAGTCAGGACCAGGACTAAATTGAGTATAGCCCCCACAAGAGAGGGGGCTATACTCAATTTAGTGCTCTCTAATGGAAATAATGTCTCTGATATCCAGGTGGGCGCCCACCTCAGCACCAGTGATCATCATACGGTATGGTTTAATATCACAAAAAGGATACGGAAAAGAAGCACAAAGACCCGAGTTTTGCAGTTCAAAAACACAGACTTTGATGAAATGGGGAAGTACCTGGAGGAAGAACTAGTAGGCTGGGAGAACAAGAGAGATGTGGAACAGTGGACCAAACTAAAAGGAGCAATTACCAAGGCAACTAATCTATATGTTAGAAAAGTAAAGAAAAGCAAAAGAAAATGAAACCTATCTGGTTCTCAAAGGAGGAGGCTGACAAAATAAAGACTAAAAGAACAGCGTTCAAGAAATATAAAAGATCCCAATGGGAGGAGAACAAGGAAGAATATATGGTAGAACTGAGGGAGAAAAAGAAAGTAATCAAGATGGTAAAAAGTCAAGCAGAAGAAAGGATTGCCAAAGAGGTAATGAGAGGTGACAAAACATTTTTCGGTTACATCAGTGAAAGGAGAAAAGTCCAAAGTGGTATAGTGAAACTGAAAGATGAAAAGGATCAATGTGTGGAGAGAGACGAAGAAATGGCAGAAATATTAAACAAATACTTCAGTTCGGTGTTCACTAAAGAGGACCATGGAGAAGGACCATCGCTAGTTAACAAGAAACTGGAGGGGAATGGAGTAGATTTAACTCCATTTACAGTAGAGAATGTATGGGAAGAGCTGGGGAAACTGAAAGTGGACAAAGCCATGGGGCCTGATGAGGTTCATCCCAGGATACTGAGGGAGCTCAGAGATGTGCTGGCGGGTCCACTGTGTGACCTATTCAATAGATCCTTAGAAACGGGAGTGGTGCCAAGTGATTGGAGAAGAGCGGTGGTGGTCCCGCTTCACAAGAGTGGGAACAGAGAAGAGGCTGGTAACTGCAGACCTGTCAGCCTCACCTTAGTGGTGGGAAAAGTAATGGAGTCACTGTTGAAAGAAAGAATAGTGAACTATCTACAGTCGGGAGAATTGCTGGACCAGAGGCAGCATGGATTCACCAGGGGAAGATCCTGTCAGACAAATCTGATTGACTTTTTTGACTGGGTAACCAAGGAATTGGATCAAGGAAGAGTGCTCAATGTCATCTATTTGGATTTCAGCAAGGCTTTTGATACGGTCCCGCACAGGAGACTGGTGAATAAAATGAGAAGCTTAGAGGAATGAGTGCCGAGGTGGTGGCCTGGATTGCAAACTGGTTGACGGACAGAAAACAATGTGTGATGGTAAATGGAACTTACTCTGAAGAGAGAGCAGTGTTAAGCGGAGTACCGCAGGGATCGGTGTTGGGACCAATCCTGTTCAATATCTTTGTGAGCGACATTGCGGACAGGATACAAGGTAAGGTTTGTCTTTTTGCGGATGACACTAAGATCTGCAACAGAGTGGACACGCCGGAAGGAGTGGAGAGAATGAGATGGGATTTAAGAAAGCTGGAAGAGTGGTCAAAGATATGGCAGCTGAGATTCAATGCCAAGAAGTGCAGAGTCATGCACATGGGGTGTGGAAATCTGAAAGAACTGTATTTGATGGGGGAAGAAGGGCTGATATGTACGGAGCAGGAGAGAGACCTTGGGGTGATAGTCTCTAATGATCTGAAGTTGGCGAAACAATGTGACAAGGCGATAGCTAAAGCCAGAAGAATGCTGGGCTACATAGAGAGAGGAATATCAAGTAAGAAAAGGGAAGTGATAATCCCCTTATACAGGTTCTTGGTGAGGCCTCACCTGGAGTACTGTGTTCAGTTCTGGAGACCGTATCTCCGAAGGGACAGAGACAGGATGGAGGCAGTCCAGAGAAGGGCGACCAAAAAGGTGGAGGGTCTTCATTGAATGACTTATGAGGAGAGATTGAAGAATCTAAATATGTACACCCTGGAGGAAAGGAGGAGCGGGGTGATATGATTCAAACTTTCAGATACTTGAAAGGTTTTAATGATCCAAAGACAACGACAAACCTTTTCCGTTGCAAAAAAATCAGCAGAACCAGGGGTCACGATTTAAAACTCCAGGGAGGAAGACTCAGAACCAATGTCAGGAAGTATTTCTTCACGGAGAGGCCGGTGGATGCCTGGAATGCCCTGGTGAAGACCAAAACTGTGAAGGATTTCAAAGAGGCGTGGGATAAACATTGTGGATCCATAGTCTAGAAGATGTGCATGAAGAGAAGAGGCACGGGGGTGGCTTGCTTGCGGGAATGACGGCTACTACCTGGAGATTAATATCCTTATTGAAAAAACATACACACAGTTAATGCAACTCCAACATTGCTCTATGCTTCAATGGCAAGAGGAAATGTGGAAAAAAGGATTTGCATCCACAAAAAAGCAGGGGAGTAGCTTGCCTGCTACGGCGGTTACTTCCCCAAACCAAATAAACCTGATACTTCACTTGGAATACGTATCCAGCATAGCTCTCTGCTTCAATGGCGGGGAGAATGAAGAAAAGATGATTTATATTCAGACAACAACCAACAAGGAATGAATTACATAGTCTGGGTAAACAAATAAGCATGGGTGTAGCTTGCTTGTTACGGCGGTTACCACCCCGAATCAATTAAGCCTGATACTTCACTTGGAATACATATCCAGCACAGCTCACTGCTTCAACGGCAGGGGGAATGAAGTAAAGAGGATTTATATTCAGACAACCAACAAGGACTGAATTGCACAGGCAGGGTAAACAAGCGTGGGAGTAGCTTGCTTATTATAGTGGTTACTATCCCAAACCAGTTAGCTAGATACTTCACTTAGATGCAGCTCCAGCACTGCTGTCTGCATCGTTGGTGGGGGTGGAAGGGAATTGGAACCAAAAAGTTACAAATAAGGGCCCTGACCTCAGCAGTCAGAGTAACAGATATGTATGAAAAAAATAGGTGTGAAAGCTTGCTGGGCAGACTGGATGGGCCGCTTGGTCTTCTTCTACCGTCAATTCTATGTTTCTATGTTTCTATGATTGATAATATTAAATTTAAATCAATTTAACAGAAGTGTGAGTTTACATCTGACTGATGGTACATTAATGATTTTCCTGGGTAGGTAGGTGTCCTATAGCCATATCTCTGGGTCGAGCTCATGGTGATTTTAATTGTACAAATTCTCCCAGAAGCTGACCAGGAATCCTATTAAAGAGGACCTCCATGTCACTCCAAAAATCCTACCTTTGGTTATCTTCTTCCTTGGACATCCAGTCTGACTTGGTCCTTTGGTGCTGATGTCCAATTGGGGTCTCCTGCTCTTGATCTTCTTTCATTCCTTAATTGTTATTTCAGGGGTTTTCTCTTGGGGGGAAATCTTAGTGATCAGGCTAGTTCTCAGCTCTTCAATCCCACAGGTCTATCCAGTAAAGTGCAGCCGCATTTACCCCGCTCCTAACCCGCATTCTAATCACTTTCCGGCCGCGTTAGCCCTTCCTGCGATCCCGAATCCCCTTTAACCTACTCCTACCGCGTCCTAAAATCCCCGAGCAACCCCTTCCGCACGCGGCATGTATATTGCATGCAAACGAGCAAATTAGCTATTCCCTAGCATCCCGTAACCCGCGCCCCGACTATCGCTATTTTTCCCTGCCGTTTTGTCGCGCGTTTAACCTGCTAACTTACCGCCTACCCTTACCCCTGCGGTAGAGGCAGGGGTAAGGGTAGGCAGCAAGCTTTCCCCCAGCTCCCGCTCACCTGCCCCGGCCGCGATCATGGGTGCCGGTCTCCGGGGCAGCCCCAGTCCTCTCCCCTCCTCCCGAAGCAAAAAAAAAGCGAAAAAAACGTTGCAGCCCCTTCCGATGTCCGGAGGGGGCTGCAAAAAGTAAGTCGCTTCGCCGCTTCGTACTGCCAGCCCCTTCTTCCCTCCTCCCGGTGCAAGGCTGCTTTTCACGCCCTGCTTCGGGAGGAGGGAAGAAGAGACACTGACAGTGTGAAGCGGCGAAGCAACTTACTTTTTGCAGCCCCCTCCGGACATCGGACCTCTCCTGCCTCCCGCTGCGCGACTTACTTTTTTTTGCAGCCCTCCGACTGTCAGCAGGAACGGATCGTGGCTCCCCTGCCTCCCGGCGAAGATGGACGCCTGCACAGGGGAAAGTGGCCCCTGTGCGTGCAATTGGCCGCTCAAGACGCGCAGCGGGAGGCAGGAGAGGTCCGATGTCCGGAGGGGGCTGCAAAAAGTAAGTTGCTTCGCCGCTTCACACTGTCAGTGTCTCTTCTTCCCTCCTCCCGAAGCAGGGCGCGAAAAGCAGCCTTGCTCCGGGAGGAGGGAAGAAGAGACACTGACAGTGTGAAGCGGCGAAGCAACTTACTTTTTGCAGGCGTCCATCTTCGCGAGCAGCTGAAGGCAGGAGAGGTCGTCCGATGTCCGGAGGGGGCTGCAAAATGTAAGTTGCTTCGCCGCTTCGTACTGCCAGTCCCTTCTCCCCTCCTCCCGGAGCAAGGCTGCTTTTCGCGCCCTGCTTCGGGAGGAGGGGAGGGGGGACTGGCAGTCCCGACTTCCTGGTATCTGTCATTTCAAATGACATTTGAAATGACAGATACCAGCGTGGCGTGAAGCTTTAGGCCCGCACACCCAGGATACTGTAGGCGCTCTATCCAGTAAAATGGGTTGCGCGGGCCTAACTCTTCACGGACCCTTCTTAGACGCGGTTTACATTTGCATGAAATTATAGTTCAGGATCGAGCGGTAGGTGAGCTGCACTGTGCGTGCGGTAACCGCGGGTGCGCCGGGCACTAACGCAGCTCTTCCTACCGCTCGGTACTGGATAGACCTGCCAGTGAGGAAGGGAGATCCAAAATCTCCCTACTCTTCTTAAGTCAAAATAATACTTTCAAAAGTTCTTAAGTCCAAATAATACTTTCAAAAGTTCTTCTTAATTCCAAATAATACTTTCAAAAGTTAAAATGTATATCTTCTCTACCCTCACTGTCTCCACAGCAGGATCCATCACTGGTATTTGGCCACCTAGGGTTTAGAGTAGACTCCTTCACCCCAAAGTAGTATCAGGCTTAAAATCTATCTGTAAAATAGGAGAAGGACCCTCAGGCAGGGAGTGCACTAGGAGGTGTCATTTCTAAAAGAAACTCCCTTGGGTGAGACTGGAATGCCTCACTAGAGTGTGAAAAAAATGTCTTGCTTTCTGACTTCTCTCCAACTGAATCCCACGGTGCCCTAAAATGGCTGGGCTAAATACTCTTCAGGCATCCAATCCAGACTTTCCAGGTGGGAGGCACTGATGGGTATGGATGGCTTCTCACTAGACAGAGTATGTTAACTTACAGGGACAGTGACATCTGGTGGCCAGACCCATAGTGTTGCAACATTTGAATTTATGTTGGTTAAATTTTCCCAAAGAAATAGGGCAGTTACCATGAGAGAGTTAAAAAAAAGTATTTTTTCTTGAGGTTCTGCATATGCCAGCTGATGCTCTACCACCCTTTAACAGGATTTAATTTTTACCATCAGGAACAAGTGCTAGAGCCCAGTCTGAAGAGTCTATTCAATCTCCTATAGAAATGGCAAATTTAACATTGTTTCTGAAGGAGCTAGCCTTTTAGTATCTTTTGTTTTTCAGCAAGATGTTAGTTCTGTTATGTGTTTGTGTTTTAGGCACATGAATGTTAATTTTCTTTAGGTCAAACTGTTAGGATATTTTTCTGATTTGGTGAAAGGAGTTTTTGGCTTTTTATATCAGGAGACACAAGATCTGGGAGCACCTTTTGTAAATGTGGCCTAAAATATACCGGAGCAATTAAGATTATTGATTCTAAAAAGCATATTACTTCCACAGCAGCTCCCAATAGGGCAGAAGGCGTATACAGATAATATCAGGAATATTCACTTTATTACTATTTCCTGTATAGTTTTTCCTTTGATTCTCCTATTTGTTTTTTCATCCCTCCCTTTAGCAGTGGACTAATGAATGAGAAATTCGGGTTCTATTTTTCTTCAAGTATTTTTTCTGTTTTTCTTTTATTTCCTGAGTATGCTCATTTTGTTTCTGTTAGCAAAGTATATTTGCTTTGTAATTTGTTCTAAATTCAATAAAGAAAAATTATTTCTTCACAGGGTGGTGGGTGCATGGAACAACCTCCCAGTGGAGGTGATAGAAGCAAAAACAAGAACAGTTCAAGAAAGCATGGGACAAGTACAGAGGTTCATTAATTGCAAAGAACTGAGGGGAAAACAGATCAACTGGAGGGTCTAAGGCCCTGTAGCAGGAAGTAAACTGGGCAGACTAGAATGGTCCTTGTCTGCTATTATAATCTAAGATTGTATTTTTCTAATGGTGAAGAGTGGCAAGAAGTCAGATGTGCACAAACTCCATTTGACGGGTGAAAGTTGGCCACCCTAGTATGGCAAGACGTTCCTTCCACATGTGCCACCACCCTTTAAATTGTAGTCTCTCCGCCAGCTCATTTTTTTCAACCTCATTTAACAGGGTGTTTTTTCTTTCCATTTTTCTTTTTTTGATGAGTGAGAACTGGAATATATTTTTTTATTCTTCTTTGCAGGCGAAAGCACACACTCTTTCCTTCCTGAACTGGATTCACTTATGTCTGTGATGCTCTGACCTCAGTTTATTGGTGTTTTACTTGTTGGTGTTTAATCTTGATGCTGTCACTGTAGCTTGGCAAAGTTAATTGTTGTTCTTTAATTATGCTCTCGGTGCAGTGGTATCTTGCCTTCATAAATCATGATCGGGTATATTTCTTAACTTGGAGCGACTTATCAGAATATTTATTGTTAGGGTATTTATCTTTGCAGCAGACTGATGAATGGATTCTCCTTTTGTTAGTGAGGTATTTCTATGGAAATTCAATAACAAAGGTTCAAGAAAAGGAAAAGAAAAAAAAAATCCTAAATTGAAAAATCAGCCCTTCACCTCAACTTACATGCTGCATTTAAACTAGGCTGAATGATTTCCAAATTTTAGGTTTTATAAAATTCCACTGAACAAAAGAGTTGATAATTACTTGCTAAATTTAGCCTTATTTGGGTCAAAGTTTAAATAATTGTGTAAATACAAAACTTTCAGATTGAATTGGATGTTGTGAGAGAGGAAAGTCATCCATATGTGCAATCAAACAAAGGATGAATATTGGGCAGAATGGCAATTTCTTTACAACAGGGAATGTTTTATTGGTCATGAAAAGATTTAGCAAACTTGAAGAACATAGATATGTAAGCTCCTTCATAGTTAGAGACATTTACAAGGTCAGTCTATATGTAACCCCACTAATCAAGCACATAAAATGTCGAGAGGTCAGTCTCTCTAATTTATTTTGTGGGTTCAACAACTTGAGTCATGCAGATGGTTCCTGGCTAGAACAGGAAGAGCATTATCTATGTCACGCCACTTACAGGCTTAACCAAACTCCTAACTTTGGGCCTCATTTACTAAGTGGCAATAAGAGATTAATGCGAGAAAGGTAATCATAAGGCACTTTCATATTGCAGTGATATTATGTGATATTTAGGACAAAAAAAGCTGCTCCTTATTGAAATTAGCTGCTTTGCATGCATTTGCATGCTTAAAACTTTCAAATACATGCAAAGCACCTAGGGGCCGATTATAATTCCTACGCGCGCGGGGTACATTTGTGCGCGCTACCTGGTGCGCACAAATGTACACCCGATTTTATAACATGCCGTGCGCATGTTATAAAATCTGGGGTCGGCGCACGCAAGAGGGTGCACACATGTGCACCTTGCACGCGCCGAGCCCAAGGGGAGCCCCAATGGCTTTCCTCGTTCCCTCCAAGGTCGCTCCGAAATCGGAGTGGCCTCGGAGGGAACTTTTTTTTGGATCCCCCCCCTACCTTGTTCGATGGAGAACTTGCGCGCACCGGCTGGCCAGGTTCCGACACAGGCCGCTGTGTCGGGGCACTCGGCCATGCCCACGGACCGCCCCGGACCGTGGACACGCCCCCGGACCGCCCATTTTAGCAAGCCCCGGGAGATACGAGCGTCCCGGGGCTTCTGCGCGCCGCCGAGCCTATGCAAAATAGGCTTGATGCGCGCAGTGGCAGATTTCCCCAGGTTATGTGTGTATGTTACGCGCGTAGCCTTTGAAAATCTGCCCCCTAATGTATAGGTAAATCCTATGTAAATAAAATAACGCAGCTGGCCAAAGCTGTATTATTTCCCAGCAAGATAGCTACAACTCAGGATAAAGGCCAGCCAGTGCCATTTTGGAAATTGGTGCCAATCATCCCTAAGCTAGGGGGCACTCTGGGCCACTGCTAGACTATCAATGAGACATTTTGTAAGTAACGGGGGCAGGACTCACTAGACTTCCAGAGTGGTTAATGCATGTAGAAGGGCTAGGGGGCCACTAGACTACCAGGGAATATGATGATTGCAAGAGGGGTTTCAGGGTAATTGGGGCCTGCTACTGGGAGGGGGGAGTGTTTGGAGTGGGAGATATTTGTTTAAAAGAGGAGGGGTTTGGATAGGGAATAGGACATCGCCATGCAAATCCTACTTCTATTTTTTACACTTTTAGCCCTTCTGGGTCTCCTCTAGAGATAACAGGGGTGGTTGTTTGTGGGTCTAACCAGACTCCTGAGGGAATGAATTTTCCTCATTGGGATAGGGGTATATATTGGGGCTATATGGCCCTTTTAGAAGATGGCAGCCCTCACATGAAGGGAGCCGCCATCACTTGTATTTTTACCTTCCCTGTGATATTTTTTCTCGCAGATCTATTTATTTATTTATTTGTTTATTGATTGATTTATTTAAATTTTCAGGCCCCTCCATCCAGTGTTCTAGGCAGCTTACAAAATGCATATATGTAAAATAACAAAAGCAACCATCAAAATAAAATAGTCGACAAAAGTTGGCAATGCAAAAAATTAAAAACAATAAAATCTTAAAATAAACAATTTTAGGCTTGGGCAAGGACTTGCTAAGCTGAACTGCAAACCTGATTTTTAAACTAATGACTGCAAAATAGATTTAGGAAAAAACTAGTTTGAACAAATGTGTTTTTAAATCTTCTTTAAAGGCTTTATTGCATGCCTGTTTCTGCTGGGAGACCAGCATTTGGTTCCAGAGCATCGATCCAGCTATAGAATTCATGCGAACTCTGGATTCAGTGAAGTGAGTAACCTTATATATAAGGGGTATATCCAGCAATCATTGACCTTCTGATCTTAAATGTCATTCAGATCTATGCAGTTTAAGTAGCAGATAAATGATATATGGGAAATTGTTAAGAGCACTGGTCATGATAATTAGAGTTTTGTAGAGTATATGGATCAGGCAACCAATGAAGGGCCCTGAGTACAGAAGAAATGTGTTCAAAATGAGAAGTCCCTGTGATTATTCTGGCTGCAGAATTCTGAATGACCTGGATAGCTTAGATGGTATAAAGAGGTAAACCAAGAAGACGTGAATTACAGTAGTCAATACTAGGAAGAATTAGTGATTGGACTAATGTACGAAAATCTGTTTGATTTACATAAGGCTTTAATTGCTGGAGAGGTCTGAGCTTATAAGATTTTTGAATTAAGAGCTTAGTATGAATCTTAAGTTTGAGGTTAGTATCTACAGTCACCCCTAAATTATGAGCTTGTGAGCTAATAGTAAGGGAATGACCGGGAGAGTCCACGGAGGGAGGAAAAGGATTCTGATCTTTTCTACTAAAGAAAACAACTTCTGTTCTATGTAACCACTGGGTGGGATGGATGCTCTACTTGGCACCCAGGGGCACATAGAAAGAATAAAGGGTGGACCCTTTCTGCTTAAAACTACTCCGCAGACTCTATATACCTCTCCCTTGCTCCATGGATAGTTTTAGTCTCTGAGTCAAGGCTCCCATTTGTGGGGACAAACAATAGCTCTCATACCCTGCTTCTTTGCAATCAAGCCTTGTCTCCATCTTTTAAGTCACAGCATTGCCAATTTACACTGTTTTTCCATCCAATAAATACACAGGAAAAGAATAGTGGTTTCCAACTTCTTTACTTCTAATTTGATCAGATGATTGAATAATATTCAATTGATCAGCAGCAATCAAAAATATGACAGCAGATAGAATACACTTGTGACTTCACTTCTTCTAGCAAACTCTCTTAATCACTTTGGAAGCACTTCTTATTTACACTAAAATTTCTTCTTCTCCCACTTACACAATTTCCTCAGATTATGTAGACTGAAGTTAGTTCAATCATCCTATACCTCCTAACTCAATTCTTAAATCTGCCCACTGAAAGTGATTAGACAGTCTACAGTAGGGATGTGTATTAGTTTGTGATGAATTAGGAAATATAGATGATATTTCCTATTTCATTGCAGATTGGGGGGGCCCCCGAAACGATAGGAAAACCCATGAAATTTCATGTGGTTTTCTTATCATTTTCAGGGGGAGGAGAAAGGGCACATTCACAAAAAAAACCCCCAAACCCACCCCAACCCTTCAGATTTAATTAATTACAATCTCCCACACTCCCGAGCCCCCTAAAACTTGCCTAAAGTCCCTGGTGGTCCAGTGGGGGTCCCAGGAGCTATCTCCCACACTCTGACCATCGGCTGCAACTAATCAAAATGGCGCCGATGGCCCTTTGCCCTTACCATGTGACAGGAGCTATCGGTGCCATTGGCCGGCCCCTGTCACATGGTAGGAGCAATGGATGGCCACACCATTTTTTAAGATGGTGCTGGCCGTCCATTGCTCCTACCATGTTACAGAGACTGGCCAATGGCACCGATAACCCCTGTCACATGGTAAGGGCAAAGGGCCACCGGTGCCATTTTGTTTACTGGCAGCTGATGGCCAGAGAGCGGGAGATCGCTCCCGGGACCCCTGCTGGACCACGAGGGACTTTAGGCATGTTTTTGGGGGGTCGGGAGGGTGGGGGGATTGTAATTAATTACATCTGAAGAGTTAGGGTAGGTTGGTTTTTTTTTCGGATCGAGATAGCTGGAAAAAAATCGGCCCGAACCACAAAACAACATTTTCTGCAGCAGGCCGATAACGAAGGCCGAACCAAAAGGTAGGTCCGAATCACATCTCTAGTCTACAGTCCCAATATTTAATCAAAACTCAGTCTCAGATTTAATACTGTCTAGAGATATCATTGTACCGGTGATCGTTTCCGGTTTCGTTTTCGTAGAACCACGGGAAATTTCATTTTCCACAGTTCTGACCATTTTTTTTTGGCTGTCCCGATCCATAAAAAAACAAACCACCCCGATCCTTCAGATTTAATTATTTACAATCCCCCACCCTCCCGACCCCCCAAAAACTTGCCTAAAGTCCCTGGTGGTCCAGCGGGAGTTCCCGGGAGCGATCTCTCACTCTCGGGCCATCAGCTGCCAGTAAACAAAATGGCGCCATAGGCCCTTTGCCCTTACCATGTGACAGGGGCTATCGGTGCCATTGGCCGGCCCCTGTCACATGGTAGGAGCAATGGACGGCCGGTGCCATTTATTAAATCAATGGAACTCCGCTTTTACTACTGTGCTTGAACAAGTTGCTCTTATCAAAACCTTTGTTCTGCATAAATCTAGATCCTGGCCCTGGTTGAACAATGCTTCTGTTAAAGCTGCCAGACACTCCTTTAGAAGAGCTGAGTGCCTTTGGAGGAAAACTCTGTCCTCTGAACATGTGCAGTCTTTTCGTTCTCTTCTTTGAGAGTATCAGGTCCTCTCTAATCTCGCCACAAAGGAATACTTCTCCAAAAAAATAAATGAAATGGGTTACAACCCCAAAATACTGTTTCATATTGTCAAGAGGCTCACTAGTCCAGCTACTTCTTAAAAATTCCTTACTCAATGTTCCTTTTGCAGAATCCTTTTCCATCTTTTTAAACTTAAAAGTTGAAAAAATATATGCATCTTTTTCTGAGGTACCCAATTGGCACACTCATCCCTCTTCTCAAATCTCTTTGGTGATGCTGGGTTAAGACTCTATGCTGTCAATACCTGGTTATTTTTTTCCTATATGAAACTCTTTCGTTGATACCCTTAGCAAGATGTCAAACTGTCTCTTAACACTAAAAACCTAGTTAGCATATCATAAATTGATGCTAAATATGAATAAGAGTGATATTTTGTATCTTGCAAGGTTTCTTTCTCCAAATATGCCAAGCTCATTGTGTGTGAAAGGCATGAGAATTGCAATTTCTAATGAACTACGCGAGACCTAGGGGTGACCATCGACACTAAATTATCTTTACGATCATAAATTAACAAGGTTGTGAAATGTTCCTTCCATAAATTGAGCCTGCTACGTAGGTTGCATCCTTTTCTGGATTGGATACAGTAAGCTTGAAGACTGTAATGCATACTTTGGTCATATCATTTTACTAGTGTAATGTGCTGTATTTAGGTCTACCACAGTCTGTAATGCATGCCATGCAGTTGGTACAGAACTCTGCACCCCAAATTATTGCTGATACCTCTGTACAGGAATATGTCACTCCAGTATTCTTCAAATTTTGTTGGTTTCCAGTACTATGGCATATAAAATTTAAAGTCTTAGTTCCAGTATTCCAAAGAAAGGTGGGAAAATGACCGTAAAATATCCATGTAAGTGTGAAATCTGGAGAAATGGTCAGAAATATGTTTATTTTGAAGTTTCACAATTACGAATATTTCTTGATTCTCATCCCCCTTGACAATTAGCATTAGGTACGTGGCAGTTATTGTAAAGAACTAGGAACATGTCTCTCTTTTCAATTGTACAAGGGTTTTCCTGTTTTCCTTAACCGCTCAATCTTCTTTTCCCTTCCTGGAGTAATTTTGTAATTCTTTTCAATTCCTAAGTTACAGATAATATATTAATAGTGTTAAGTATATGTATTTTAAACATATTCGAGAATCTGTACATTGTTTTCTTCTTTTCTTCACTGTAAAGATGTAAAAGCAGCATAAATAAAAAATCAAAAGAATGCTAGCCTCACTCCACCAATTTTTAATGCAGTACTGAAGATCTACCAGCTCATGAGAAGTCTGAGATTGGAGTCACAAAATGTATTGTGTGTTCCATCCTTCAAGCAAACAAGGCTAGATGAATCTCGAGAATGCTTTTTGTGGATTCAAGGACCAGATCCATAGAATTTGCTACCCAGAAACATCAAGGTTGAACTATCCATCATTATTAAAATTCAGAAAGATAGTTAAAAAAAAATCAAATTTGTATGAACATGTAAGATCATTTTATGTAATCATTGTATGCATTTTTTTCTATGCTATTTTATATCTGTGGGTTTTTAAGTTTTAGGTGGTTGTATTCTTTACCTCTTTAAATTATTTTAGTTTCTAATTCATGTTTTTATGAATGTACCATTGTGAACCACTTAGCAAAGTTGACAAGTGGTATAAAAATCCATAATATATCGGGCTTGGTAGTGTGTCCGTCAGTGCTCGCGCATGTTCCCCAGCCCGCCAATAGATGGTGCAGGCGACTCCCTGGCCACCTTGGAGGCTCAAACATGCCGTACAGCGGCCATGTCACAACACCAACTACAAGAGGTACTCCTGGGGGAATTCAGCGCTACTGCGGAATGCAGATTTTGCACAGAATTCCTCCTTCCCGCAGATTTCCTCCCTCACCTCGCCGATTTTCTCTCTCACTGGAAGACTATTCAAAACCGGAAGGGCAGCAGCTATCGCGGGACAAGCAGAAAATAGCAGAGGAGACCCTGCCATGCTGCGAATGGAGTGCGTCCCGCGGCACACGCTCCATTCGCGGCGAAGATGAAGGCCCTGTCCGCTGTTCGCGGCGCACCCGGGCCTTCATCTTCGCCACGAACGGAGCGTGTGCCGCAGGACACACTCTGTTCGTGGCATGCCGGGGTCTCCGCTGCTATTTTCTGCTCAAGGTGAAAATGGAAGGCCCCCATGTGCCGCAAATGGTGCGCCGGGCCTTCATCTTCGCCGCAAACGGCGCAGGTCCCGCGGCATGCCAGTGAGAGAGAATGTGTGTTGGGGAGGGGAGGGTGAGAGAGAGCAGGAGGGTATGAGAGAGAGCATGGGGGGGGATGCCGGTGAGAGAGAATGTGTGTGTGAGAGAGGGGGGGTGACAGTGCATGGTTGGTAAGAGGGGGGTGGGGAGGGTGTGAGAGAGAGCATGGGAGGTAAGAGAGGATGGGTGGGGGGATGCTTGAGTGTGGGTTTCAGAGAGAGGGAGCCTATATGAGGGGAGGGGGATGCTGGTGAGAGAGAATGTGTGTGTGTGAGAGAGGAGAGGGGATATGGGGGAGTGCGAGAGACAGCTTGGTAAATAAACTTTGCCAGTCCTGGCTTTAGCAAATGTGCCTCCATGTCCCTTGCCCTGAGTGAAAATAATTTAGTTTTTCCTTTTCAGCTAATGCTTCCATGCAAGAGCATATGTGCCAATGAAAAGACTCGCCGCCCGGGCGTAGAACGGGTACAGTTGCTAGTATTTTAAATAAACTGTTCTAATCTTCTCTTACCTTTCTTCTACTGATCCGGGCTGGCAGAAGGAAGTGGAGAGTGGTGGTGTCAGGCTGCATCTTGCTCCACAGCCACTAGGCCACAAGTCATGCATTGAACAAAGTGCTACATTGCAGTGCTATGCAGTCCAAAGAACAACTCTGGCTCCCAGTGGCAAAGGAAGAGGCGGCGGCGGCTTGATGCATTGCCACTTTCCTCCTTAGATCAGGGATGGCCACAGGGATTGGAGGGAAGATCTAAGGGACGAGGAAGAAATCCCCAGTACAGGGGCAAGAAATGGTATTGTCTTGGGAAGTAGTGAAAGAGGAACTGGGGGAATATCGGAGTGTGATGCATCCAGCTTTTTGGATGCAAAAGGGGGATTTACAGGAGGGAGCAGAAGGAGGTGAGAGAGGGTATGGACTGGAGAATGCTGAGAAGAGTGGGTGTGAGAGATGTGAGAGGGCATCAGAGATGGGGTAAGAAAGAGCATCTAGGATGGGGGAGGAACAGACAAAAAGAGGAGTGGGAACTGGGAATAGGGGAGGAAGGACCAGAGTCAGGGAAGAGGAACCTCATGCCACAAGAATCTGAATCCTTTCTCCCCTGATAGTAAATTATTTTCCTTTCTCCCCTGCCCCCTTATCTCAGAGAACCAACTCTGTCCTTCTCCCCCCCCCCCCCCCCCCCATAAATCCTGGAACCTCTCTCTCTCCCACTATCCTTCAATCAGAGAACTTCCCTCTCCTCCTTCCCCCTCTCTCTTCTCCCTCCATCCCTGAGATCTTCTCAATCTCTTCCCTTCATCCTTGAGATCTCATCCCTCCCCTGCACTGGAAGCACCTGAATATGTGTATTCTAGAGAAGAGGAACGATGGGGGATGAGGAGGATATGATAGAGACATTTAAATACCCTTTTTTCAACGGAAGAAAAGTTGCAGAACTAGGGGTCATGATGTGAAGCTCCAAGGATGAAATCTCAGGGGCAACGTCAGGAAATATTTTTTGATGGAAAGGGTGGTGGATGCATGGAAGGCCTAGTGGAAACAAACACAGTAAAGGAATTCAAAGAAACATGGGATAAACACAACTGATCCCTGGCGGTAAGAGGATGGTAATGGAGCACTGGGATAACCTGCACAAAGATCAGTCCAAAACAGCAGTAGTGTAACTGACTGCACTGTGCTACCAAGCTTGGCAGTGGGCTAAACAGCACAGAGTAGCAGTCATAGTCCTAATCAGTGGTTTACAATAAGGGCTGCAACTCTAAACAGCAGTAGTATGATTGCATCAGGTCTCCAAAGAAGCACTGGGGTAATCTAAATGGAGAAGCATTTTCAACTCTAGTGGTACAATTGCACTGGGGCTCCAAAAAAAACCATGAGGGTAGATCCTCACTGTGATGGAATGTGAACATGCCAGGGGCATATATGAGAGGAGGCTTGAGAGGTCGTGTGGAAGACATGGGCAAGGCGGGAGTTGCTGTTCATTTGCAATTGGAAATTATCTATCAAAAGAAGATGAGTCTCAGCTAGGCAGACTGGATGAGTCATTTTGATCTTTATCTGCTATCATTTATTAGAGTACAAAATAAATAACACAGATACATGCAAGTCTGGAAAACTGTTTTATTTCTATTATGGAAAAAAATGTACATTATTTAATATGCAAAATAATGCAAATGTATGCACATGTTCTCCAGACTTGCTGCAGAATTCCAGAAACATTGCTGCAGAATTTTCTCTTACCTAAAAATTTACTCCTGAGCAGCTGCAGCAAGCTCTTTAAGAGTGTAGACTATGAGGGCATGAACATCATTTCTGCAGCTAAAACAATGTTTTGCCCACAGAAATGAGCTGTTTGATTATTGCCCACCCTCAAAGCAGATAAACATATGCACATGTCATCACAAGAGTTATAAGAGCAACCAATTGTATTTGCTGCCTCAATCTCAGGTTGTCTGTCCATGCTGCATGTGTGGTTGCCTGCCTTGCCATCATTCTTACCATGAGTGCATCCCATGCTGCCGATGCAGTGTACACATGTGTCTCTGGCCCCTTGGTTTTCACTGCTGACTGACATTGTCTCTGTGCTCGTAAACCACTGCCTGTGACTCTGATGCAGCTCAATTCATGGTGGCTTATGTGTGGCCCTTCTCTCCTCCATCTTTCTACTGCTGTACCCAACTCTTTCATCTTTTGGGGCCTAGTGAAGCTCAGACATCATGACCCCTTCTACCACAACTGCTGTCCTGTGCTTCCAGAACCCCATGCTGATCTCAGTAGGGTCCTGCACTACTGTTGCTACAGCTAAATCTAAAATTGAAAAAAAAACCCCCAACAAATCATGGGGTCAGCCCTACAGCTTGAGCAATGTCATGAGAAGCAGGCCTTTTAAAGGAGCATCCCTGCGATTCATGTGCAACATCCCCACTCAGCTAGATTCCTCATGCATGTCCACATTTCTCTGCATGCACATATGAATTTTCTGGGTGAACCTCCACAGGCAAATGGATACTCAGGAGAAATCCAAACACTCTTGTGCCTGTCCAGCAACCATAAGAGGCTGCAATACCAGCAGTGACCACAGGGTATCAGTATTGTCTATTATAATCATACAATGCTTTCACTTTGTGGCCACTGCTGGAGTGAACTGACACAAATAGACAGGCACCACAAATGCCTGGGCATATTAAAGATTACCAATATGACAGATGCTAGAAGATGTCAGACATAGGGCCTGGCATCTTTGGTGGGCCCCAGTTCTGATGCTTTGCCCTTCTGGCAGGCAGGAAGAAAGCAGTACTTTATTCCTCATCAGCCTTCTCTTTCAGCTTGGATCAGACTAATGGTGTGGACTCGTGAAGCCCTATAGCCTTTCAGGACTGCTGGCACTGGTTTCAAACCAGGAGACCGAACCAAGCTAGCAGAAGAGGTTGACAGAAGCATGGAGTGCCACACCCATCCTACAAGCTGGAGGATAGGGGAAGGAAAGAGAGAGTAGAAAAAGAATTAGATGAGAGGGAGAAGATCTCATGGCAGGTAGGGGAGAAAACAGCTGGCTGGAGGGAAAGGAGAGAGAGATAGTGTCGCACAGGAGTGGAGGAACAGGTTCAGGTGTGCAGGAAGAGAGAACCTGATGAGAGTGGAAAGCAAAGCCCCTACTGTTGATCCTCCCCCTACCTCCCAATAGTCCATGCTGCTTTGGTCAGAAAGAGCTTTGAAAAAAACCCTGAAAACATATCAATGTATAGAGACAGAGAAGGGATGTGAGAGATGCAGCATAAATATGGGGTTGTTGGAAAAAAAGAGGGTATTGTAGAATGATGGGTTGTTGTGAGGAGGGAAAAAATTAATTTGAGGAGGAGAGGTGACATGGGGAGAGGGAGAGAGAAGGGATTTATCTAACATCACATTCTACATTATGTTCTCTATAGGGTAGATTTTAAAAGAATGAGCGTGCGCACACATGGACGCCCGATTTAATAACATGTGTGTGCAGGTGCGTGCATGTTATAAAATCGGTGGTCGGCGCACGCAAGGGGGTGCACACTTGTGCTTTCTGCGCGCGCCAACGCCCGCGGCCTTCCTCAGTTCCCTCCCAGTCCGCTCCAATTTCGGAGCGGACTGGGAGGAAACTTCCCAACCCCCTTCACTAACCTCCCTTCCCTTTATCTACCCGCCCCCTAGCCCTAACCTAGCCCCCCCAAAAACCGTTATCTTACCTTTTGCGCCTGCCTCGGGGCAGGTGCAGGTTGCGCACGCCAGCACCCTGCCGGCATGCGATCCCCTGGCACAGCGGCAAATGGCTGCTGTGCTGGGGGCCTCTAGCCACGCCCCAGCACGCCCCCCAGACCACCATGCCATGCCCCCTTCCCGCCCCTTTCCTGAAGCCCCAGGACTTACATGCTTCCCGAGGCTTTATGCGCATGGCCGGGCCTTTTAACATCTACCCCTATGTGTACATATCTTATATATCTGATGCATGCAAGCAGATAACTCTACTGACCTTTCATGGAAACTATTCCAGCCTAGGAACTGGGAGAAAAAAAATACCTATATACAATTACTGACACTGAGGATCAGACTATATAGTTTATTTTATAAAAAGCATAAGGTTGAGGATGGTAGTAGACTTTCTTTCAATTAACACTTTGTGATTTTTGTTTTGTTTCTTCTTGAAATGAGCAGCTCAGCTGCAGCTGCTTAGGCAATACAGAGCTCTACCTGGGTGCATGCCTCATCAGCTGCCGCTATTTCTATTTTTCTATGCTATTGAGTCATAACATTATTTGTTTTAATTTTTTTGTATGGTTTTTTTTTTTTTTACAGTGAATTTCCTCTGCCTTTTTTTTTTTTTTCTTTAGCCTATTTTCCCCAAGGAAAAAAGTAGGTCTTTGTTTGCCCTGTATATGAGTACTTGCATGCGTCCTCCCCTAATAACATTTGTGTTTCGTGTCTGCTTCACCCTGAATTTTCAGTACCTCTCAGGGGGTGGCTGTGTCCGGGTCTGCTCTTATGCGCACATGTTCTGGAACGCAAGCTCCATTAATTCTGCTTCTTTCTCATTTTAAATGCTGATCTGTGGGTGAGAAATCTTCTTTTAAAAAGAGGGATGGGTTAACAAAGACATTAGGTGATTTTCCATTGTTATTACTCGCTTTACTCTGAAGTATTCAAAGCAAGGCACAACATGAGAATGTACCTCGCTTTGAAGTTTATGATGCATTTAATCTGAACAATAAAACAAACGTTTAACTCTACCAGTTATTTCTTTTGAAGGATGCCAAGAGAATAATAATGTAATTTGTTTCTGTAAACGCTTTTAAAGGTTATTCCTTTGCTTTCTTTGCTTTTTTTTTTTTTTTTTTAGAAAATCCTTATTTTGGTAGATTAGTTGAGGCAGTCAAATGATTGCATATATAATTGATAAATAGGAATTATATAGGCATGCATATAGCACATATTACATTTAAGAAAGCAACATAATTGATTTTCTATCAGGCGATGTACTTCTACCTTATCTACTAATAGTTTAATACTATTTAATGAAGCAATAATAATTACTTCAGTGTGCTGTTGCAAGGGAATAGCTTGGTCCTGAAGTGGTTAGCCCAAGAATTGAGCCAGATTATGGCCAAAAGTAACAGCGCTCTGCTCCAAGTGCTGCTATTATCCCATACCAAGTAAGTAAAAGCAGCCAAGGACATTTTCAGTATATTAAATTATTGTAAATATTCATACATTTGTGGCAAGTAATGACCCTGCAGCTGGGATTTCTCTGCGGTTCCCACCAGTGTGTTTGACAAGTGCCAGTTTTGATCCTGATTTCACAGTAAGATGTCCAAATAAAGCACAATCCATCATAAGAACAATATTGTATACCATGGCATTGGTGAGACTAATAAATAACGAGTAAGGCTTATTTGTTAAATGGCTTTGGTACAACGTGTTGATGTCACCACTCAGCAAAAGTTTAGCAGTCTGCAAAATGAGACAATGAATTATACTGATGGTGTGTCTTTCTGATTGTTTTTTTTGTTGTATTTTTAAACTGATTATTTTAAACTGTTATGGACTAACATGAGGGATGGGGAAGAGGGAGTGATAACAGGGAAAGTTCCATCATGAGCTGAGCAATAAAAAAAGGGACCCCAAAAATTACTGTTTTTTGATTATTTTTGGGGCCCAAATGATGGAAGATTCAAAAATAAAATAAGAGACCAGAGATACAAACAGGATGATGACGAGCGATGATGAAAAGGAAGTGGTGGTGGTGGTAGGTCCCCAGGTGAGGAGAAGGGCTATAGAGAGGTAAGTGTGATGGGGGGATAGGGCATATAACCCAAATATTTTGGTTGCCCCAAAGCCTGAGAACAGCTCGGGCTGGTCCTGATAAATATTCACAATATAAACTCACATCAGGGCAATGCTGATAATTTAAAAATGGGAATCAAAATAAATATGTATTTATTCTTACACTTTTAGAGCACGGAAAAAGCTCAAAATAAAATGCATTCACTATCTTAGGAATGTTGAGCTCCCATTGGAATAGAAGCCCCATGTTTTAATTCTGTGCTGTGATCAGTGCTGTGTGTGCTAATAACATTATAGTTTTATTACCAAGCTTAGAGGATCAGCACATTGCATGACAAAGGATCAATGCAATAATATGATTAACTACCCTACTTCTCATCTTTTGTCTCTGAAAGAAAAGCCCACGGAGGAGCTGCATTTCTCTGAATAGTCAAAACGAATAGTTGACATGCATACTGAAACATTTCCCTCCGAGTTTGTTTCATTGTGTTCCGAGGGATTTCATTGTGGGCACGGTGTAGTTAACGCTTTTATTTTGGGTCTCTGATCTTCAAGCATGTTTGCACAAGAGCCCTTTTCATATATTTTTTTTTTTGCACTAGATTTACTTACCCAGTAAATATTGCTGACAAAAGGGAAACTGGCGATCCATAGAGGCCTGAACTGCGGGATCCTCATTAATCTTCTGATCGTTTTCTGTTCTGTCACCCCTCTTCAAAGTCCCTTGGCCTTGTAGGGCTGTTGTAGCAAAGCAAGGGGCACTCTGGCCCTCCGCTTAGTGGTGGCATCCAGTCACTTCCCAACAAAGGCTGGCACTCTTTTCAAATTGTCTTTGCCTCATCTGTGCAGCCGGCCAGCATTCTCAGGCTTGAAAAGGAAAGAAGTATTTGTTTAACCGGCCTTTACAATCCAGGATGGGGGCAGGGGAAATACAACTCACCAAGCATGTTTTGTGCATTCTTTGAAAGAAATATGCGTTTAGATCATGCAGTTAGTGGAATACAGTGAGACGTGTTTAGCACACTTCATTGGAAGTCAGACAAAGTTGAGGCTCAGCCTTTGAAAGCTTGGTTTTATATTACACTGCGCATGACCCTATGAAGTGTGCACGAAAAGCATAATCGTGTTTATGTTTATTAAAGATTGATTAGTCGCCAATACCGAGGCCCAAGGCGACATACACATAAAACATTCATAAAATATCTACATTCATCAAGATAAAACCCACAACAAAATCATACAATATCCATTTGCTGCAAAACAAACATGTTATGAAATTGCTAGGAGTAAATAAAACCTGGAGCTTCAACACACCTAGCAATCATAAATCAGCTGGAATAAAAAGGTCTTTAGCATTGCCTTAATCATCTTAACACAGGTTATTAATTGAAGGTTTTCAAGCAATGAATTCCACAGCATCAGAGCCGCAACTGAAAAGGTTTGCTGTAAAATTAACTCCAAGTTATGTTAATCTGCACTTACATTAATAATGCAGAATAATATAAATTGGCTTTAATTTTACAGAGCTTTTAAATGAATGAAAAGAATTTGGACCTCAAGAGATGAAAGATAAGACGGGACTTCCTAGATAGGAAAAACCAGACCAAAACAAAACGTTTCACATGTCTCCCAGGAAGCAGCAGCAGCATCAAAATGTGCCTCAGCCAGCCTGGCACATTTATCATTGTAAATACTAGGGTACCCCTATATAAATTTAAAAAAAATGGACCAGAGGTCCAGAGGTAGTCAAGTTGCCAGGGAAGACAAGCGGGCCAGGGCCTGAATGAAGACCCAGTGAAGGAGGCAGAAGTGGATCCAATGGGGGTGGAATCCCTATGGTGTGAGGCCTGCATAGGTGAAAAGGTTCACATTGCTAAGGTACCTGATGTGAGGGGGTCCTAAAGCTCAGCAGTGGTAGTGCACTACAGACTACTGTGACAGCGCTTTGATAAGGAAGAGGGGCCTGAATAGCAGCAGCTGTACACCGTGATTGTGAACAGTGAGCAGTGACAGTAAGAGAAGGCCCTGTGATGAACGATAAGAGTAGGAGGAAACAGCTGACCAGCAGCAGTCACCTGTGAGCACGATTACTACTGCTGCCGGATCTCCCGACAAGGTCCCAGCAGTGAGTGTGTGGGGGGGGGGGGGGGGGGGGGGGAAGCTGTCAGTTGTCGCTAAATCATGTGAGTGTGAGGTTTACAGCAGCGGCAGTAGGCTGCAAAGAGAAAGAGAGACAGAGAAAGACGCAATTGAGGAGGCAGCACAGGCACACAGGGCTTGCGGGAGTCAAAGCTGCGATGAGAGAAGGGGCCCAAGTGAGCAGTACAGCATTGGATTGCTGCCCCAGCCAGGCCTTCCCACTGCTCACTACGTCACAGGGACGCTGCTAGCTTCTTACTTCTGCGATCGACCAGGCCTTAGTGGTAAGTCCCTGGAGCTAGTGCCACCATGGTTTGATTAAAAGGGGATACAATTGGCATTGGAGGGCTTTTGGAAGTTCCAGCAAAATGACTTCAGCTGGGCCTGATCTGCTCACATCGCTAACAACATCAGTGGGGACCTGCGATCTCTGGGAGGGAGGAGCATGAATTTAATTAAAAATAAGCCAAATGAAATAAGATTAATATAAAATAAATGTGGTGGTCAGGTGACAGGATCCTGGGGAGTTGATCAATACCAGCTCCCTGCCTCCAAAGTTTGTTTTAAAATTGGGTTTTGCCCTGTTGTAATTCTGGTGGATTTGGGGGTTAAAACCTCCAAAATCACCCAAAACCTTGGGTATCAGGTGATGACTACCAGTGGGGACACTGGAAATCCCTGCCCAGTCATTGCTTGGGGAATGGAAACTGTGGTTTTTGAAAGACTAATGTGAATACCTGTGTAATAAATGAAAGAAGAGTCAAAACACCACAAATTATAGAAAAATAGAGAAAGTGCCAAGAAAATACAAAATTACTAAAAATTAGTTAATATCACTGCCAGAAACCTCAGATAGGAAGCAGATGTATAAAACATCATTTAATGGGTAAACTAAATAATCTCTAGCACTATTTAATGTGATGACATCAGTGAAAGCAGGAATCTCAGAGGGCTAGAAGTTAAATAAAAGTTTAGAATTTGGGTAGTAGCCTAGAGAGTTTTTGTCCAAGTAGGTGCTCTCTGCTGTTGCTCTTCACTAAGGCCAACAAAGTACTTAAAACACTATAAAACTGACAAGGGCAGTATAGAAAAGAGTGTGAGTGAATGAATGAGTGAAGTAGAGTAAATTTAAATTAATATCCTGTTAAAGTAAGAAAAAGAATAGAGACAAGGTATTGGTTAAATTCCAGCTGACTAGCGGGCATTAGTGTCAGCTTTTGACAGGCTACAGCATGAATGAAATCCATGATTACACCAAAGGTGTATCTGAGTTGTGCAACAGAAAGTGTCAACTAGGGATGTGCAGCAGGGACGGATTCGTCCCATTCAGTATTCGTATTCGTGGGGAGCCAAATCCATTGCATTTGTTCTCGGGGGACCCCGATCCGTTCATTAGTTATGTATGTATTTGTTTCCCAAAAAAAACCCCCATCCCAACCCTTTAAATTTAATTAACTACAACCCCCACCCTCCTGACCCCCCCAAGACTTACCAAAAGTCCAGCAGGGGTCCTGGTGTGATCTCCTGCATTCGGGCTGTTGGCTGCCGGTATTCAAAATGGCGCCGATAGCCTTTGCCCTCACTATGTCACAGGGGCTACCGGTGCCATTGGTTGGCCCCTGTCACATGGTAGGAGCAATGGATGGCTGGCACCATCTTGTGCTCCTACCATGTGACAGGGGCCAACCAATGGCACCAGTAGCCCCTGTGACATAGTAAGGGCAAAGGCTTTTGGCGCCATTTTGAATACTGGCAGCCGACGACCTGAGTGCAGGAGATCACTCCAGGACCCCCGCTGGACCACCAGGGACTTTTGGCAAGTCTTGGGGGGGTCAGTATGGTGGGGTTTATTTGTTAGATATGTCGTATTCGTGGGGGTTCGCCATACGTTTCATGACCCCATGAATACAATGAATAGGGACATATATATTGCGGATTGCCAATATGTCAAAAACAAATGCACACCCCTAGTGTCAACATTTGAAAAAGTGAAATAAGGGAACAAAAGACAATTATTGATACAGAGCGTCCCTTGCATGTAGCAGCCTCATAAGGGAGACCATTTTAGAGTGAGTAAGTCCCTTGCTGATCTGAGAGGTGTAATCAGTGTGCAAAGCCTTCGTGAGATGTAGCCTGATTCTACATTTATGAATGAGAACTCAGGCTCCAGTGAAGGAAGCAATTCACTGAAATAAAGTTGATATACAGCACATTATCATAGGCTATTACTCTCTGAGATGCAACAGGAAGAGGTTGCCACTTTCATCCCTCAACCTGGAAGTGTGACTGTAAGCAATATAAGGGTATACATAGCCTGGAGGAGACTGCCTGCTCCCCCTCCCCTTTCCTCTCTGGGGGATAGTGGCCATGCTGTGGAAACTTACCATTTATTAACTAATGTGCAATCCGAAAAGTCTATGAAAGGACATCTGATTGTCCCAGAATCAGACTGCTTTATTTTCAGGCATTTCAACATGGGTTTATATTGAGTAAAGCTCTGCATCATTAGTAAACATAAACATATTAAAGGCTTTAGTTTGCTTTAGGTATATTAATAAATTTAACTAGCTAACTAACCCCATAACTTTAGGAGATTACCTTCTGTTTCACCCTGAAGACTCTAAGGAGGCTGTCTCTGTTGAAGGAAGCAGGCATTCTTGGCCCCAGTCGCTTGATGGTCTAAGGCTGGCCTGAGCCCTGGAGAAGAAAAAGATAAGTCGAGATGGACAGCCAGGTAACAGCAGGGCTTCTTACAGGCACAGGACCCTGGAGTTCATCTGCTTCATCGCAGGGAGGGGCAGGGTTGATGCTTCAAGTATTGTCTTCCTCTGGTGTGTATGGAATTCTTCTGCCATCACCTTTCTGAGCCCTCACCTTAGCTGATTTTAACTTGCAAAGCATGAATATGTAAGAAACTCATGCATAGTCAAGCAGAAGGACGGATGGTATCATTTTTTTTATTTCAGAGAGCTGGCCCCCCTCTCCCATCAGGGTGTCACTGCTCCTGCTGCATGATGACTCTGTACCAGGGTTTGATCTCAGTTCTAAAACTTCTTGACCTATGAGCTGTCTTGGAATGAAAGTGCTTTTCTATGACCTAACCTGTCTGGTAAACTGCCCTTTGGATAGTTGTTTTTCATCTCAGTGACTTGTCCCTTTCTGGGCAGTCTTAGCTTATTGTTTGGAAAGCTTTAGCCCTAAGTTAAACAAGCAGATCAGATAACCTGGGCATGTATTGTTATCCTGGTCAAAAATTCCTCATCTTGTTTTCCTGTTGAAATATACATGTCAGCATCCCTTATATGAAGTCATAGTTCCTCTTGCAAAGTCAGTATTCATATTTGGTTGCTTACAGTAGTGAAAAATCTGATATCTTCTACATGATTGAATGAGGTAATATAGGAACCTATCCTTGTCTTCCTGTGATTTACGATATCAAAACACTTCGTATGATGATCACTGGTGCTCAGGGTGGCACCTACACAGACATTAAAGACATTATCCCCATTTGTCAGCATTTGTATCACACTTTCCCTCATGGATTCCATTACCATTTGTTTGAGCAAAGCCCTTGAAGGACATCCCCTATTTCTCCACTTCTTGTTGATTCCACAGAGGGAATGCTCCAATCTATATCTGAACAATATTCTGTAACCCATAAAGTGTAAGAATAATGAAAATCCACAAATAAACAGAATCTCACTAAATATCAAGATGTGTGACTGAATTGAAAATATATATATAGAACTACTTAAATTGAATCTTATATATGAAAAAGATTGACCATCATATGACACTGCACGATGATTATCATCTGGGCTCAAAATATTGCCCTTCTATAGTGCCTTGGTTTTAATCATCGGTCACTCTTCTTTTGTGCGAAACTCAAAAACACTTATTTATAATGTGAAAAAATGTCAAATGCATACCTCCCTTTCCCTTTTGAGATTAATTTAAAGAAAGGATGCTGTGATGTTAGTTCCACTATGTTCTAATTGAAATCCCCGACATTGCAATGTTTCGGAAGCCCCGGACACTTCCTTCTTCAGGGGAACAATGTTCTCACTCTCATACATCCAACTAATGTGCTGTTTATAACAAGGAACACAAATTTTAAAAAGGTAGAAAATTGCTCCACACATCAATTCAGTAGACTAGAAAGGAAAAAATCAATCAAAATACAGTTTTTAAAGGAATATACAGAGTACTGGGCCGACAAACAATTTTTCAACTTTACTAAAGGAGAAAAAAACTCTGCACATCAAAAAATGCAAAAGTAACACTGTGCTAATCTCTGTATCTCCCCACTACATCTTGCTGCTTTCTAAAAATAAAGTAAACAAACATACCGGCTTACTTGAATAGCATTGAAACTGCTTCAGTATCTAGATGTCCGCTGATTCAGCTGTCGGGTGGAACACTTAACTGCCGCGGGTGGCATTTCAAGGGCTTTTATGTCATCTAAAATGGCATTTTTCTTTACCCTAAATCAAAATTTTTGGATCCTCCCAGGGGCAAAAGTGATCTGCAGTCACTCCTGAACCACTGGTGCTGTCAGTCTGAATGGTTTTGAAGTAACAGCACATACCTAATCTCATAATGTTGTAATGGCCCCTCTGGGCTCATTACCATTATGGCCCTTAGTGAACTCGTTTTAGATAGGGACAGGCAGACTGGGATGCACCATTAATATGCTGCCCCTCCCTTTGAGGATGTTGAACTGGCTGTCACCTGAGGAATTCACATATAAAAACTGGCCATTATAAAATTAATTTTCAGACACAAAGTCTTAGCTTTGTATTACACTGTCTAAATTTTAACAAAAATACTTTTAAAAACAAGCACCAGAAACAGGTTGCAATCCTACCTCCTTTATTTCATTATCAGATGCATGCACTCTGATATAAAAGATTGCCATCAAAATCAGGAAGCTTATCTGAGCAGGCGTCGCAGTTTTAATTCTTGTATATGCTGTACAGATCATGATAATAAGCAATCAACAAATCAGCTAGCAGTATTTAATATTCTATTTTTTACTAGCGGTACCCGGCCACGCGTTGCAGTGGCAGAGTCAGGTTCTTTACCCTCCCTCCCCCTTCCTCATTTACCTCAGTCACTCATCCTCCTCCCCCTTGGTCACTCACCCCCCCCTTCCCTCCCCTGTCCCCACTCCAACTCTCTCCCCTCACACTCACCTCTCCCCTCATTCTCCCTCCCCTCACTGTCACCTCCCCACGCCTACTGCCTACCATTCAGATCAGAAAACCTTTGTCTTTCTATTTCTGAGGGAACCCCCCCAACCCCCCCCCCCCAATCCCAACCCTTTAAATCAAATAATAACCCCCCACCCTCCTGCCCCCTCCCAAGACCTGGGAAATTAAAATTGTTGGTGCTACATGTGGTCTGTCCCTGGGTGTCTGTGCGCATTATGTAGCCAAATAGGGGAGTGCCTAACAAATTTGCACTTCCAAATTTGTTTTGTGGTCTGGGGAGGGCTATTTTGGTGCGTTCCCGAGATTGTGCAAGTTTAGTGTATGTATTTGTGTGTGAACCTCCCCCTTCCCCCAAAAAACAACCCTATGAGAAAAGTTCTCTTAAACTAACAACCCCACACTCTCCTGCCCCCCTCCCTCCCCAGCCCTGCGAAAAACAGTAGCCCCCCCCTGCCCCCCCAGAGTTGCTGAATGAATGAAACCTGCCCCCCCTCGTGACCCCTCCCCAAGATGTTCGCATAAATTCATTACCACCCCCCACCCTCCAGACCCCCCGAGATCTGATAAAAATGTCAGTCGGTGGAGCGGGCGTTCAGGAGCGGTCCGGGAGCGATGTATTGGCGTTGGTCCGTTGGCTGCGAGCACTGAAATGGGTTCCGATGGCCCTTTGCCCTTACTATGTCAGTGGGGTGAAGCAATGGCAGCTGTAGGTCCTCTGACATAGTAAGGGCAAAGGTCCGCCGGCTGCCAGTCCTGAAAATGGCGCCGAGGGGCCCTCGCCCTTACTATGTCACATGGGCTACTGCCGCCATTGGTGTCCCCGAGTGGCAAAGTAAGGGAAAGGGCCATCGGCGCCATGTTGATTGCTGGCAGCCAACGGCCGTAGTGCAGAAAATGTGTCCCGGACCGGTCCTGGCCCCCCGCTGGAGCCTCCCGGACTTCTGTCAGGTTTTGTGTGTGTTGTGAGGGCCTGGGAAGTAAATAAATTTGGCATGTGTGTGGGGGTGTGTGAGGAGGGTGGTTTTGTGTGTGTTGAAAGGCTGTGGGAAGAAAATCAATTTGGCATGTGTGTGGGGGGTGTGAGGAGCGTGGTGGGTGTATTTTATCTGTAAAGGAAATAGTTATCTTCCGGTGAAAAAAGTGTGCGAATGTGTTAAAATGGAAGTGAAACGTGGACCTGGACTGGCAAAACGATTAGTGTAGCGTATGTTAGTGTAAGGTATAACAGCTGGCGCTTACGTCCAGCAGATGTCGCTGTTTTCTCGATAACATTTTTAAACCTATTTTACCTGTCACAGGTGTGACATATCTGTAATGTAAGTACAGAAGAACCCTCCTGTATGCGAAATGAAGGTTGTGTCCAAATTTGAAAGCAATCGGTACAGTGGTTTCTGAGATTAGCGATTTTGTCCAAACTATTTAACATTTTTATTTATATAGATAGTCATTAACTTCCTGAAACTAATACTTATGCATAAGCTTACATGTTGCCTATGTGGACAACTTTAAGTATTGCTGTTTTTTTAAATACCCTCACGGCTTTTTTAGATAGCCTACCCTCTTGTTTTATCGGTCCATACCCTGGATACCAAAGATTATGTATTTATTTATCCTAGCATTCTCTAGCTATAAATCATCTTTGGTTCCCTTACCTTATGTGATTAAATGTCATACACAATGCATGAATACAGGTGGGATTCTAACCAGATAATTTTAGTTTGCGCTTTAGCCTACTTTGTCACATGTCCTGCCTTAAGCTATATTGCCCAGCTAAACAGCGCGGTCTCAAACCTTATGACAACTGTCTGCACAACTAATAAAGGAATTCAAAGCTGGAGTCCCTGAAATTTATAACATCCCTTATATAAGGGTTTATAATGTTTGGGTACTTGCCAGGTACTTGTGGCCTGGATTGGCCACTGTTGGACACAGGATGCTGGGCTTGATGGACTCTTGGTCTGACCCAGTATGACTTGTTCTTATGTTCTTATAACATCCCTTATATAAGGGTTTATAAGCAGCTCTCTATAGAGAGACTCTGGGTAGTGATTTTAGGTTTTTGTAAAGTTAGGGAGCATTTGTTTCATTGCATTTTCAAGCCCACTCAGTGGCAGAACCACTAGACCCACTAGACGAACTAGGCCTGGGCCTAGGGCGCCGACCATTAGGGGGTGCGAGCCATGTGGGGCCACTAGAGGCAGCGCCAAAGAGGAGTGGAGATTCGGCAATCTCCATTCCTCTTTGCCACTGTGGCCCCTCTTGGCGGATTCAGGCCAACCCTGCCTGGGGATCCTAAGCAAAGTCGGGAAGTGGTTCCTACCAGTCCACTAACTGGCTGCCTATGGCTTTTTTCTGGCTTATTTTTCAGGAGTTTGCATTTTCATGGTAGGAGCCTTATAAGGCCCCTGGGTATCCAGGACACAGTAAACCCTATGTCTGAGGTGCCAGGATAGGGGAAACCTGCCCCTCTGTTCCTCAACGAGGAAGGAAGTATGGTGGTGACATAGGGCAAGGCACAAACTCTGGAGTTAACTTCATTTTTGGGAGAGAGGATTTTTGCTGCCCATCTTCCTGCTCTTCTGGGGAACATCAGAGCTGCTTGTTTCAGAGAGGATCTGTTACGATCCCCCCTGTTGCTGCACTACAGGTGGTATCTCACCTTCCACTGGAGGCCGCTTGGAAGCCAGGGCCTCTCCTGTGTACCATCCAGGATTTGCTCCAGGGCTTGGGAGGCCTAGCTGTTCCTGAGGCCTGCCTGTGGCTTGCTTGGCTGCGTTTGGACTTCCTGCTTCGGCCACTCCCTTCTCCCTAGGGGCTGGCCCGCAGCTCTCCACCTCACTTATAGGGCCAGTGAGGGGCGGTCCAGGTGAACTCCTCCCAGGGAGTTGCCCACTTCAGCTGTATAAAAGGACTTCCTCTTCAGTTCCAGTTTGCCTTTGGATTGGGTTCTACAGTTGCCTGTATCCTCTCCTGATCCAGGTCCTCCGTGGTCAGCCTTGCTTTGATGGCTCTTTGTCCTGTCTCTGCCTTGATGTCTGTTCCTGATGTTACCTGATGTCTGTTCCCGTTCCAGTGCCTGATCCAGTTCCTGCTTTTCCTTCCTGCTTTCGGCTGCCAGGAGTGCAGCAAACCCCGCTTTAGGCTGCCAGGAGTACAGCAATACCTGCTTTAGGCTGCCAGGAGTGCAGCAACCTACCCTATCTTGACTGCCAGGAGTGCAGTACCCTCCGCTTCCTCTTCCCTGCACGTGTCCGCTCCCGCGATTGTAGGACAGGGTGGTCCGTGACCAGTCCAGCCGTGCTGGCTGTGTAGGGTGCCCTGAGAGACAGTGCCCGTATCTTGCTTCAGCCCTTGCCTTGATGTCTTGTTTCAGCCCTGTCTTGGATGTCTGCTTCAGCCCCCGTCTGATGTCTTCAGTATGTTAAGGACTCAGTCTGCCCTCGCCTCTGTCCGGCCTGCCGCCCTATGCCGTACCCAGCGGCAGGTCCAAAAGGGCTTGGAACAGTCGGAGGACCGTTCATCAATCAACATCCCAGTGTTGGTTGCCATGGGCGTGCAGGTCCGGCTGAGGGTCAGACTCCGCTCCTTACCCCCTGCTTCTGTTCCTGCCTGCCTCACCATGCCTGCACCGGCTCACCTCCCACGGTGTGGCTTGGGGCTTCTCCTTGAGTCTTGCCGTGGCCCAAGGGCTCACTACCTGCTATGGAGGCGACCGTGCTCCGCGTGCTCGGTAACAGGATCCCTCTTATCAGGGATTCAACTGAGAGAGAAAGAGAACACAGAAGATCACCTAACCATGAGTAAGAACCATTTGAGACCTTTTAGGACACCCATCCATCCAGGAGTCTTTGCCCCTGGAGAGAATGGATTTCTGACTCTCTGTACAGTGGACTTTTTTATCCTCTTTTGCTGGTATTGGAAAGGTTTTTTTTTTTTTTTTTTTAATGCCAAATTAAGGATACTTTGCCCGCCTGGGGACTTCACATAGCCAAGCCATAGAGGCTGGATGCTTCCCTTGCCCTTCAATAGACACCCGTGCACAGATAGAGGGATAAGCTGTAATTTAAGAGATTATCTGTGGTGCTGAGGACTTTATTTGTCCCATTGTTCCATCTGATCACCTATCTGTGTAGACTTTATTTCTGCAGACTCCATCCATGGCTCCAGTGTGTTATAGGGATGTGCAGAGGGACGCCATACATTGCATTTGGGATTCGGATTCTTCGGGGGGGGCAGATACGTTGCATTCGGCCGTATGGTGCCCCGATACATTAATATGTTGATTTCTATTCGTTTCCCCGCTAAAATTAAATTAACTACAACCCCCCACCCTCCTGACCCCCAGGGACTTTTGGCAAGTCTTGGGGGGACCCTCCTGACCCCCACAAGACTTGCCAAAAGTCCAGCGGGGGTTCGGGAGTGACCTCCTGCACTCAAACCATCGGTTGCCAGTAATCAAAATGGCGCCGATAGCCTTTGCCCATACTATGTCACAGGGGCTACCGGTGCCATTGGTCAGCCTCTATCACATGGTAGGAGCACAAGATGGTGCTGATGGTCATGTGACAGGGGCTGACCAATGGAACCGGTAGCCACTGTGACATAGTAGGTCAAAGGCTATCGGTGCCATTTTGAAACCGGCACTGAGGGTGTGAGTGCAGAGGATGGCTCCCGGACCCCCTGCTGGACCACCAGGGAGTTTTGGTAAGTCTTGGGGGGGGGGGGGTTTAAATTGGTTTCTTTAGGCGGCCAAATAATTTGGCGAAGATTCGTGTATTCGTGGGGAATCGCGATACGTTTCGCTTCCCCATGAATACAACAAATATGGCCACATCTGTTGTAGATTGCCAATACGTAGGGACTGAATGCACATCCCTAGTGTGCTATGCGATTCTTACATCACTCACAGTGAAGGGAAAAACTGCACCACTTCCAGGAAAAAGAAAGTACTAAGAAGTCACCCTGTCACTCTGGGGGCCCTGAAAGATAAAGGGTGACTTTTCAAACGTGCCGCACGCATTTTCAAAAGGGCCCAGCCACGCACACAAGTGCTGGGCCCTGATAAAGGGGTGGGCCAGGGGGGACAGGGTCTGGGTGGGGAGGGGCAGGACAGAGGCCATTAGCTGGTGCGCGCATGTTATAAAATCAGCACGACCATGTGCATGAGCTGGGATCGGCACACACATCGGCGTGCGCGCACTCCTTTTAAAATCTACCCCTATGTCTTTTCCCCCACCAGTAAAGAATCCCAAACCTGGGGAAAAGAGAGACTGGGAAAGAGTTAGTCAGGAGTGGCTCCAGCCCCAAAGATACAAGGAAGACTTTTATGGCCCCATCAGTGGTTAGTGGCCACCCTAAGAGAGGGTTACAATGCTTATGAATGTCAAGATCTTTTTTGATGCTATGAAATCAGTTCCAGTCTTTTCTCAACCTGAACAACCAACCAACCAGTCAATTTTTTTTTTTAAATTGTGACTCCCGTTGCAAAATAAATGGATCCCAAACAGATTTATTAGAAAAGCAAGCTGAGCTCCAACCACAGTCAATTCATTTTGTAACTCAGAAGCTGAAATAAATCACAGCAACAAACAAGTAATAATGCCAGCAGAAACTCACATGAACCAGAAAATCAGGGCTAACTGAGAAAAAGCAAACTTGAACACTTAGGGATCTATACACTAAAGCACAACTTGTACACAGGGAATGGTAACTTTAAAAAGGGTGCACGGGCGCCCATATATATCTGTATATGGGCAGATGTGCTGAAATTTTATATTGCGGGTGCAAGTAAATGCACATATTATAAAATAGGTCAGGCACTTGTATGTGTGCCCCTAATTTTAAGAATGTGCGTGCACATTAGGGCAATGTCGGCATTGAGACTTGCAAGTGAGGGAATTTTATAACAGGCACACGTCCAGGCCATGACCAGTTTCACCAGTTCGTTCACCAGTCTGCCCAGTCTATATCTAGGTCCTCAAGACCTCCCCCCAGTTAACCCAGACCCTTCAAGCCCTTCATATGTGGCTAGAAATAGTTTTATTCTGCTTTACACCTCCTCTATAGCAGAAGTCAATTTGCACTGCAGTATACCTGGGTGCATGCCCAGGCACATGGCTACATGCATGCATATCTTTTGGCCCTGCCCTGGAATTCCCATGCCCTGCCTACATTTCACCCCTTTCTTTCCCAATGCAAGATATTCACACATTGGTACTTGTGCATGTATGTGGGAGGCTTATAAAGTGGGGTGGACATGCACATGTGCTAAATGCATGCCCATCTCCTGATTTTGCTGCACATCTGGCTATTAAAATTCACCTTTAGCGCCATTTGGCATGCACTCAGAATGCCCATGGGGCCAATTTTTAAATGTCTGTGGGAAATTGCAATGTCCACATGTACTTTTTGCTCATGGACTCCTGCACCAATTTTCAAAGGGAGAATACGCATATACTTTCCCTTTGAAACTTGCCCCAGGAAAAAGATCCCACAGAGATTTGTACCTTCTGTTACTGTGGTTACTTTTTCCCTTCAGACCAGCTCATGTAGTTTTGAAAATGCAAAACTATGCACGTTGTTACACCCCCCACTCTGTCCCCACCTCAGGAATGCTTCCAGGTGAAAGTACACAAATTGTGGAATAACGCACACACTTTTATTGATGGGGAGGCTGGGCAATATTCAAAAAGCCCTTGAGAAGGAGTCTATAAGAAACACCCTCAGACTACTAAAAGAACCGGGCACAGTTGTCTTGCCCAGTCCTCCTTAAGATCAGATCCACAAGGAATCCTGGGTGATGGGAGGAATCCCTTGCAAGAGTATAAGACCTCAGGGCTTAGAAGGGTTATACAGGAACCCAGTCTATGTAACAACCTGCTATGTTTGATGTCTGTGTGCTACTTGACGTTAAGGTGAGCTGTATTTTTTGTTTGATTTTGCTTTTCATTGTAAATAGATTGCACATAAAGAAAATAGCCAGAGTCTGCCTCCTTATTTCTCCTGGCTGTTTCTAAGCCATTATCACCCAAGTTACCACATATGGTAGCAGCAGTGGGATCCTCTTGCCTAAGTGGGAAGCACAGGCAGAGGCCTGCAGCCTAAGCAGAAAAAAAACACTACTGATTTTTTGTCTCTTTTTTCCTGAGGCCTCCTGGTTCCACTGTTAGGATTTTTCCTACTGTGCAACCTTATCCTACTTTCTTGTCTCCTTCAATGATGCTTCCCCATTAGCAGAGGCCTTCAGTAAGCCTCACCTCTAGGCTTGTCAAGCTTCTCATCTCTGCCTTTGCCACGCCTCAGCTCTATGTAACCCTGCCTTGCCAGAAGCACCTTGTCTTCTCATGGTGTCACTTCTGGCTCCATGACCTGACCCTTTTTCTTGCCTTGCATTGCAGCCTACGGGCCTTCTGACTTCTCTTGCCTTGAGGCCCTCGGTTCTATCTTGCCTTGTTTGCTGCTTTGAGGTTTTCTGGCTTAATCTACCTTGTATCTAGCCTTGAGGCCTTTGAGCCTACCCCATCTATGTGCCTTGTTGCCTTTGGGCTTACAAGTTCCTTGTTCCCTTGTCTGCACTCTGCCCTAGTCTGCTTTGTTGGCTTTGTCTTGTACATTCGAAGTATCTAGCCTTGCTAGTACCAGAGTCTTGTCCTTGCCTTGACTCACCCTTGTCTTGTCTAATTCCATATCTTGTTGAGTACCAAGTTTTGCCTTGTCTGACAAGGCTTGCCTACCTGCCTTGCCTGCCTTGTCCTACTTACCTTCATCCAGCTGCATTGTCCAAGTCTTGTGTACAACCTGCCTTTTCCAAGCCTTGCCTGTGTGGACTCACCACTATGATATACTGCCACCACAAAGACCTACTGGCCCCCAGAATCCAAGGGCTCAACCTGCGAAGGAGGGGGATGGCTTGGCGAAAAACAGGCCCTTGTCTTGTTCCAAGTCCTGTTTTGATGTCCCGTGCTGCTCCCCAGGTGGGTTTCCCTGACTCTAGGGCCCATAACACCACTCACCCAGCTGAAATAAAAACAGGCCAAGGGGGCTAGCCCCACCTGTACTGTCAGGGTTCAAGTAGTGAGTAAGGGATGGACAGGTCAGCAGGTTTTTTTTTTCCTCTCTCCTCTTCCCAATTTGGAGGCAACTCAGAAAGCATGGAAGATGGAGCAAGTGATACAGTTCCTTGCTACAAGGCAGCAGCAATTGCAGAAAGCTCTACAAATTCAAATTGACTAGCGACAGTGTCTGAGAGAACAGGTTATGCAGCAAAACGTAGTGCTAACTCAGGTAGCACAGGCTGTATAGACTGCTATGGCCCGGTCACCTACCCTGTCATCAGTCATATTTAAGATGGCCCCAAGTTTTTCCTGAAGAACATTGAACTGATCACTCATTTGGCATGATGGCCAGAAGAAGTGGAATACAGGAAGGATTATCTGGCAAAACTGAGGGAGATGAAAAAAGTAATCAAGAAAGCAAAAAGTGAGGCAGAGGAAATGATTGCCAAGGAGATAAAGCGAGGTGCCAAAATATTTTTCAGATATATCAGAGAAAGGAGAAAGGTCCATAGTGGTATAGTGAAATTGAAAGGGGATAAGGTACAATGGGTAGAGAGAGATGAAGAATTAGCAGAAATATTAACAAATACTTCAGTTCAGTGTTCACTAAGGAAGACCCTGAGAAGGTCCATCACTTGTTATCAAGCCTGTAGAAAGGGGTGGAGTAGATGAAACTCCATTTACGGAAGATAATGTATGAGAAGAGCTGAGAAAACTGAAAGTGGACAAAACCATGGGGCCTAACAAGGTTCACCCCAGAATACTGAGGGAACTCAGAGATGTGCTGGTGGGTCCACTGTGTGACCTGTTCAATAGGTCCCTGGAAAAGGTTGTAGTGCCTAGTGACTGGAAAAGAGTGGTGGTGGTCCTGCTTCACAAGAGTGGGAGCAGAGAAGAGGCTGGAAACTACAGGCCGGTTAGCATCACCTCGGTGGTGGGAAAATTAATGGAGACTCTGCTGAAGGATAGGAAGTAAACTATCTACAATCCGGTGGGTTGCTCAATCAGAGGCAGCATAGATTCACCAGGGGAAGGTCCTGTCAGACAAATCTAATTGATTTCTTTGATTGGGTAACTAGAGGACTGGATCAGGGAAAAGCGATCGATGTAATTTACTTGGATTTTAGTAAAGCTTTTGATACAGTCTCATATAGAAGATCCATCAACAAAATGAGAAGCTTGGGAGTCAGCTCCAAGGTAATGGCATGAATTACAAACTGGTTGATGGATAGAAGACAACGGGTGATGGTAAATGGAACCTACTCTGAAGAAATAATGGTGTTAAGTGGAGTGCCACAGGGATCAGTGTTGGGTCCGGTTCTGTTAAACATCTTCATGAGTGACATTGCGGAAGGTATAGAAGGTAAAGTTTGTCTATTTGCGAATGAAACTAAGATCTGCAACAGAGTGGACACGCCGGAAGGAGAACAGAGAATGAGATGGGATTTAAGGAAGCTGGAAGAGTGGTCGAAGATATGGCAACTGGGATTAAATGCCCAGAAGTGCAGGGTTATGCATCTAGGGTGTGGCAATCTGAAAGAACTGTATGCATTGGGGGGGGGGGGGGGGGGTGAAGGGCTGATGTGCATGGAGCAGGAGAGAGACCTTGGGATGATAATGTCTAACAACCTGAAGTTGACTAAGCAGTGTGACAAGGCGATAGCCAAAGTTAGAAGAATGATAGACTGCATAGAGAGAGGAATATCTAGTAAGAAAATGGAAGTGATAATCCCCTTGTACAGGTCCTTGGTGAGGCCTCACCTGGAGTACTGTGTTCAGTTCTGGAGACTGTATCTCAAAGGAGACAGTGACAGGATGGAGGTGGTCCAGAGAAGAGCGACCAAAATGATGGGTGGTCTCCATCAAATGACTTATGAGGAGAGGTTGAAGAACCTGAATATGTATACCCTGGAGGAGAGGAGGAGCAGGGGTGGTTTGATACAGACCTTCAGATACTTGAAAGGTTGTAATGATCTATGGTCGTCAACAAACCTTTTCCATTGGAAACAATTTAGTAGAACTAGGGGTCACAATTAGAAACTCCAGGGAGGAAGACTTAGAACCAGTGTCAGGAAATATTTCTTCACTGAGAGGGTGGTGGATGCCTGGATTGCCGTTCCTGAGGAAGTGGTGAAGACTAAAACTTTAAAGGATTTCAAAGGGGCATGGGATAAATACTGTGGATCCCTAAAGGCTAGAGAATTGTAATAAATAAAAAAGCTTGGGGGTAAACTGCACAGAGCAGCAGTTACTACCCTTAACAGAAAAATGGGGGAAACTTGCACGGAGTGGCAGTTACTACCTTGAGAAGCTTGCTGGGCAGAATAGATGGGCCATTTTGGTCTTTTTCTGCCGAAATTACTAGTTACTATGTTATTATATGTTACTATCTGGGGAACATCCTTATGGGAAGCAGTCAAGCTGCCTTCCAAACCACCAACCCAGAGGGAAGGGCTACGTATGCCAAAGTCAAAACATCCATCCTAAAGAGGGCGGGACTTACCCTGGAAGCCTACAAACAGCTGTTTCAGCAAGGAATTCTTCAGCCAGAGGAAAACCTACAGAATGTGGCTTGGAATTGGCTAAACCTGGAAGAGAAGACCAAGTTGGAGGTAGCCAATGTGGTTTTGCTGGAACAGTTCCTAGATGGCCTATAATGCCCTATGTGGCAATGGGTGTGTTGATACCTGAACCTTGCACTAGAGATGGGGTTGGAGATGGTAGAGGCCTAATACCAAGCTCAGTCTGTCCCTGAATCACCATGGGCTCAGGGAAGATCTCTCATCTAGAGTCTTAAGGACAGGAGACCCCTACAGACTGGACTTTTCACCTCAACCACCAAAACCTGCAGGGGTGTCCTGTTTTAGCTGCGGTGAGAGGGGCCATTTTGCATGAGACTGTCCTCACAGGGAAGATGAACCTAAGGATGTTAATGCTGTGGCCCCACATTTTTGTAATTTCGTGGATGTCCATAACCAGGGAGTCTCTTCTTTTGTGTTTGTACTGGAGCTAGATAGCATTCCTACCCAGGCATCAATGGACTCTGGGAGTGTGAAAATGCTCATCCAAAGAGTTAGTGAAGTGGATCCAGATTGATTACTGGAGTAGTGACCCTGGCATGCATCCATGGGGAAAAATAGCAGTATCCAACCAGCCAGGTACAACTGAAGACGCTGGTCAGCAAAGACAAAATAGAGGTAGGAGTTCTTCCTTGGCTACCATATCCCTTGGTAATAGGGTGAATCAGAGAGTCTGTGGAACCAGCTCACTATGTGTTCATCCAGCCACAATAATGAAGAATTGGAGTTTCCAGAACTGTTTCTCTTAGAAGACCCAGACCAGTATCATAAAGACTCCCAAGTCCCAGAGGCAATGCCAACAGGACAAATCCAGTTATGCTGCAAATTTAAAGGCAATCGAGGAGGAAGAATCGGAGTCATGGGAAGAGTACTAACCCTCCCAGAATGTCATACCTAGCCTCTTTGAGTGGGAAAATGGGAGTAATTTAGGGAGCTGCAGGTGGGCCCAAGGGCAGAATGAGTCCTTTAATTGGGCCTGGAAGTATATACAGAGTGTGGCCAGAAAGTGAATCCCTGAAGAGCAGGTTACAGATCTCCATATTTTGTAATGAAATGGGACCTACTTTACTGTCACAAAGAAGAATTGATAGAATAACTCCTAGGTCCCAAACCTTATTGTCAGAAGGTCAAGCAATTAGCACACAATCACCTTTTAGGGGGTCGCCTGGGGGAGGAAAAGACCTGAGAGAAAATTTTTGCACATTTCTATTATCCAGGCCTACATAAACAGGTGTAGATGTATTTTCAGTCCACCCTACCTGTTAACTCACACAGCTTGCCGATGTACAGGTAGCACCTGTCATACCAATGCCCGAATTGAGACCCCTTTCGAAAGGCTGGGCATGGACATTTTGGGGCCACTAGAGAGATCTACTCGAGGAAATAAGGTCATCCTCATCATTCTGGACTATGCCACAAGATATCCAGATGCAGTACTGCTATGGGATATGAAGACCCCCAACAGTGGCGACTACCCTAATGGAAGTTTTTTCATGAATTGGGCTGCCCAAGAGGATCCTGATGGATCAGTGGACCCTATTCATGTCCAAGATAATGAAAGAACTCTGCACCTTGCTTAAGGTAAAATATCTGCGCAAATCGGTGTATCATCTGCAGACCAATGGCCTTGTTGAGCACATCAACCAGAAGCTCAAGCAAATGCTGAGGAAATTTGTGGATGAATATAGCAAGAACTGGGACTCCTTGTGGCATACGTGCTATTCACAATCCACGAAATGTCCCAGAGCTTGATGGGGTTTTCCTTTTTCAATTACTGCATGGAAGGAGGCCGAGAAGAGTCTTGGACCCAGCTCAGGAAACTTGGGAAAATCTAGGAAACCCCACGCAAAACCTCATGGACTACATTCTGCAAGTGCAAAATTGCCTAAAAAAAGCTGGGGAGGTGTCCTGCCTTTGCCAAGAGAAGGCTTAGGGTACTTCTGTTGAAGTCGTGGACCCTTGGACTGAGGTGGAGTTGACACAACCTGCAGAGAGGAGCCCTGCAGGTCCCCATCATCAGCAGGTAGAATCAGACAAGGAAGAAGCCCAACTGGAGCTTAACCTTTACCAGCCAAAGTTCCTTTTGGGTTGAGCTTTTGGGTGCCAGGACCGGCAGATCTTAGGTTGGGGCCCCTGCTGATGGTTGTGAGGTCTGTTGAAGTCGCTGGGCCAGAGCAGATGTAGTACAAATGAATCCATAAGCAGGCTCTGGTCAGTGGCAGGCGGCGTTCAGGAATATCTAGGACGCAGGTAGTGGACAGTGGCAAGCGGCATTCAGGAATGTCTAGGAGACAGGCTAAGGTCAATGCCAGGTATCCATCCAAAGGGAAAGTTAAGAACATAAGAAATTGCCACACTGGGTCAGACCAAGGGTTCCTCAAGCCCAGCATCCTGTTTCCAACAATGGCCAATCCAGGCTACAAGTACCTGGCAAGTACCCAAACACTAGATCCCATGCTACTGATGCCAGTAATAGCAGTGGCTAATCCTTATGTCAACTTGATTAATAACAGTTAATGGACTTTTCCTCCAAGAACTTATCCAAACCTTTTTTAAACCCAGTTACACTAACTGCACTAGCCTCATCCTCTGGCAACAAATTCCGGAGCTTAATTGTGCATTGAGTGAAAAACAAAAATTTGAATGAAATCTCCACGCTGGAACAATATTTACTCACAAAGGACATCTTCAGTGTTGATTTTTCAAAAGTAGAAGGACTTCTACTTTTGAAAAATCAACACTGAAGATGTATCCAAACTGAGATGAAACCACCACACTGGAAGAACTCCTTTCCATCACACTACCAAGACTGGAATAATGGAATATTGGAATATTGTTCCAATGTGGAGATTTCATTTGAATTTTTGCGTGAATATATTTTTCAACTTGGAGAAGTTATTTATAGTCTTCTATAGAGACATTTTTTCTAATTTGTGGGAGTTGAGCTCCTTTGGTATAAAGTAGTTATCATCAGGATTGTTTCTACAGTTAGGGATAGATTTTAAAAAAATAAGTGCGCGTGTCCATGTGTGTATGCTACCCGGCGCTGGAGTGCACATGTTATAAAATTGGTGGTGGCACGCACAAGGGGGCAGATTTTCAGAGCCCTGCTCGCCTAAATCCGCCCCAAACCGGGCGGATTTAGGCGAGCAGGGCCCTGCGCGCCGGGAAGCCTATTTTACATAGGCCTACCGGCGCGCGCAGAGCCCCGGGACTCGCGTAAGTCCCGGGGTTCTCCGAGGGGGGGCGTGTCGGGGGCGGGCCCGGTCGTCGCGGTGCTTCGGGGGCGGGTACGGGGGCGTGGCTACGGCCCGGGGCAGTCCGGGGGCGTGGCTGCGCCCTCCGTACCTGCCCCCAGGTCGCGGCCCAGCGCGCTAGAGGCCCGCTGGCGCGCGGGGATTTACGCCTCCCTCCGGGAGGCGTAAATCCCCCGACAAAGGTAAGGGGGGGGTTTAGACAGGGCCGGGCGGGTGGGTTAGGTAGGGGAAGGGAGGGGAAGGTGAGGGGAGGGCAAAGGAAAGTTCCCTCCGAGGCCGCTCTGATTTCGGAGTGGCCTTGGAGGGAACGGGGGTAGGCTGTGCGGCTCGGCGCGCGCCGGCTATACAAAATCCATAGCCTTGCGCGCGCCGATCCAGGTTTTTAGCAGATACGCGCGGCTCCGCGCGTATCTACTAAAATCCAGCGTACTTTTGTTTGCGCCTGGAGCGCAAACAAAAGTAGGCTATTCGCGCTCCTTTTAAAATCCGCCCCAAGGTGGGGTCAATTTTGTCCACATTCATGCAGCAATGCATTGGGGCCTTCCCCAGTTTCCCTCCCAGTCTGCTCCAATTTAGGAGTGGACTGGGAGAGATCTTTCCTATCCCCTACCCTATCCTCCCTTCCCTTTCCCCTCTCTTTTCCACTCTCTAAAAACCATTTTTTAATTATTTTACCTTTTATTTTTCAAGTTACTTCAGGGTTCCGGGACAGTGAACAATGGCACTTTCCTGGCTCCCCCCCACCCTGCCCCTTCCACCCAAAACACACCCTCCGGCCCGCCCCTTCCAAGAGGTCCGGCACTTGAGCGCATCCCGGCCTTACGCGCATGGCCGGGCCTCTTGGAAGATTCACCCAGCGCACGTAAAGCCCAGGATTTACGCATGCTGGGAATTTAAAATCTGCCCTTTAGGGTTTTTTAGAGTTGGACATGCATAGGGGTAGATTTTAAAAGCCCTGTGCCCGTAAATCCTGCCGGATTTATGTGCACAGGGCACTCGCGCACCGGCGCGCCTATTTTGCATAGGAATTCTTTACTTCATTATAAATGTTTCCATCTGAAGAATCTATGTGATAACATCCCCACTAGACAATTTTTAAGACTATGCCGTTTATGCGAAACCACCCATGAATATAGCAGGCAATCAGAGATGTCCAAAAATGTTTTGACCGTGGTTACCCACGCAAGGTAATACGATGCACCTATAAGAAAGGGCTTTATGCCAATTGTGACCTCCTCCTTTCCAGTTTATCTGAACATAGTACAGACCAGATGGTATGTGATTCCTTTCTTGAGGAGATCACATCTCATACAGATTCTACAACTTCATGAAGTGTTCCAGTCCATCCTAATTTTTCCTTGCTCACATGGCTATAATCAGTGGGACAAATTAGTATCTACTGTCCTGCAGCAGCAACATCAAGATACAAGACCTTCTGGCCAACACAGTTGTGGTCACTGTGTTGTTTGCACAAATGTACTCCATCTCAGCATTTTTCACATCCCACTTTAAAATTTAAACATGTCCTTCATGAATATTATGATTGTGAGATCACCCAAGTTGTGTACCTTAGCAGCTGTCGATGCTACAAAGTCTACATCAGACACACGAGACTGGCCAGAAGGTCCACATAATCCAACATTAAAGTTGCATTTGCACTAAAAAAAATACAATCACCATTTGTGCAACAGTGGCTTGATTATGCCCATACAGTTGTTGGCAAGCAGTTCTTTGTTATCCAATGATTAGTTCCAGCCAGAAAGGGAAACATTTCCCGATTACTTCATGACTGAAACAAAACTTCATCTATAACTGGCACTCACTCTCTATGGACTTAATAGCACTATTGAATGGGAAGTTTTTTCTATAAAACATGCTTTCGTCTAATATTCACTTCATCACTGGCAGTATTTCATCTCTCATATTATATCCTATATTTCAGTTACTATTTATGACTTACCACTATTGAAAAAGTAGCTTCTTCATAAGATTTACATTTTTTTCTAATATGTTTACATACAAAAAATTATTTTATAACTTTTTGGCACAATACATTGTTTAACATAAGGATCAAATTTATTATAAATTTTCATACTTTGATTGTTGCATAACATTTTTAAAAATATTTTCAGCTTATTTATTATCACATATGACAATTTTGTAATGAATTAATTTATACATGTTGCTTATACCGAGCATTTTTTATACATCCAGGTAGTCTGATTTATCTTAAATTTTTTAAAATAAAAATTTCTAATTCAAATAATTTTTATTATAAATTATTTTCATTTCTTTCTTTCTTTAATTTATTTATTAGCTTTTATATATCAACATTCGTGGGTACATCATGCTGGTTTACAATATAACTGAAGGAGGAAATTACAAAAAACCAGGGTGGGGGAAAGAGGGAGCAGATAGGAAGAGAGAAGGGACGAGAGAAGAGAGGGAAAAACAGGAAGAAGAAAAAAGGAACAGTACCTGAGGAAACATAATAAGTAGCTTTGCAAATTATATCCTCAATTAGGGACAATGTGTAAACATATCCACTGTGGATAACCTTATATAAGTTATACACTCTAAACAGTATTATATACAATAATAACAAAAAGTATTATATACAATAATATACATTATCTTTAGCTAGTACATTCAGGAGACACAATATATGACATTACAAATTATACGTTCAGAAAGGCAACTATGTATAGACTAGCAGGATTGCTATAATTTATTTATAATTTATTGTTGATATTTATTTATTTATTGTTTATATTTAAGTTATAATGCTGATATTTTTCAAAAATGCTCACATCAGTTTCAGGTTCTCAACTGGCAGGTTACATACATTTTTACATATCTCCCATTTATCAAAAATCTTTTATTCAAGTACATTTATATACAGTTTTTACATTTTTATTTTTATTTATTTATTTTGGGTTTTTATATACCGGCATTCGAGAACGCAGTCCCATCATGCTGGTTCACATAAAACAGGGATGCATCGTAAACATAAACTAAAAACAATGGTGCGGAAAATGCAGTTACATATAACATTTAGGGGTAGATTTTAAGACCTGTGCATGCACTATCCAGTGCGCACACATGGACAAGTGATTTTATAACATGCACACGCAGGCATGTGCATGTTATAAAATCGGGGCTCGGCGCACAAGGGGGTGCACAATTGTGCACCTTGCGTGCGCCGAGCCCATGCTGAGCCATGCTGCCTTCCCCCGTTCCCTCCCAGGCCACTCCGAAATTGGAGCGGCCTCGGAGGGAACTTCCCTACCCCCCTATCCCACCATCTCTTCCCTTCCCCTAACTCCCCCACCCCCCAGCCCTAAGCTAACCCCCCAAGAAAAGTGTCCTACCCTGTTGCGCCTGACTTGGGCCGGCGCGCGATCCCCCGGCACAGCGGCAAATGGCCGCTGTGCTGGGAGCCTCTGACCCCGCCCCCACCCCTCCCTGCTCCTATTTGCAAGCCCCGGGATTTACATGGCATGCGCAGGAGCGGGTTTTAAAGGGTTATGCGCATATATTATGTGCATAACCCTTTTAAAATCTACCCCAATATTTGCTAATACAAGTAATTGCTTAATCAATATTTCACACACGATATTGCCCTGGTCTGATCAGCAATTAAAAAAAGCAGATATAGCTTTCACCAACCAAATTCCTAATAATATAGAAAATAAGCTTACTTTCACCTTCAGGAAAAAGATAGAGATGGAAGTACTTGCTGAAGCAATTGAAAATAAGATCCATGAAATAAATCAAAACAATTCATAAATAACATATAACCATGTTATTTATGAATTAACTTGCATGTTTATTAACGGTTTAGTATTATATACTATTTTGCTTACTTCAATTAATTGTTCAATGTAAAAATTTGTTAACTTCGTTTAATTTCTGTTCAATGTAAACCGCTAAATGAAGCGACAGTTATGGTTCCTTGTAAACCAGGGTGATATGTATATTATACAGGAACATCCGGTATATAAATTTTTTAAATAAATAAATAAATTCCACATTGGCATTCGATTCCAGGGATAAAACATTCAATGACATAGCTGAAAACCTTAGTCCTGTCCAGACAAAAACTATTAACAAAGAAAGGAATAACTCCAAACATAAGAAGCCCTGGTACAGTGATGAATTAAGAATTACTAAACAGAAACTTAGAAAATTAGGGAAACAATGGCAGAAATACCATTTTTCTGAATCCCTAGGAAAATATAAATCTTTCCTTACAAAATACAGTATACTAACCAATAAAGCAAAAAAAAAAACAACCCAAAAAAACCCTACTATGCTAAACAAATTCACGGGGATATATTTAATTCAAAACTGCTATTTGAGACTGTTAGAAATTTAATTAAAGACCTGACATCTTCCATCTCGAGAAACTACAACTTCACAAAGGCTCCTTACAATGAATATGGCACGGCACTCATACAGAAATCAATAAATTAAAAAAACAATTCACTATCAATTTTATAACAAAAGCACCTAAAGACTCAAATGACATAGTTAAGTTGTCCATATTCGACAGAGTATTTAAACTGGAAATCAGTCAAATCATTGCTGAAATTAAACTTGCTACTCACCCACGTGACCCAATACCATCAAGTACCGTGAAACAAGTATACCAGGTTATCACTCCAACAATCACAACCTTAATTCGTCATTCACTATCAGAAGGAATTATACCACATGGATTAAAACAAGCGGTGACAAAACCAATCCTAAAAAACAAGACTGGTAAAACTGACGATTGGGACAACTATTGCCCAATATCCAACTTGCTGTTCCTAGCAAAAGTTCTTCAGAAGGCAGTGCTATCCCAACTTGTAAATCACCTGGAAGATCAATATATTCTCTATGCAAATCAATCTGGATTTAGAAAACATCACTTAACTGAGACATTACGTCTCTCATTAGCAGACTCGGTTTTACGAAGGCTTGACACAGAAGAATCTTATTGCCTTGTGCTAACTGACTTAACAGCTACCTTTGATACTGGTACTAGACCATATCCTGTTATGCCATTAGATGAGAAACATAGGGATCAATGGCATGGTTCTCAGATGGTTCACTTCCTTTCTATCTAACAGAACATTCCAAATCAAACTAGGCAATAGATATCTGAAATTTTCCAGTGTGATACAGGTATCCCTCAAGGCTCAGCTCTCTCAGCAACGCTATTAGTCTTCACCACTTCCTCTGGAATGCCCTTCTGGAGGAAGTGGTGAAGACTAAAACTGTGAAGGATTTCAAAGGGGTATGGGATAAACACTGTGGATCCCTAAAAGGCTAGAGGATGGGAATAAATTAAAAAAGCTTAACCAGCATGAAGCGGCAGTTACTACCATTAAGAAAAACATGGGGGTAACCTGCACGGACCAGCAGTGACTGCCTTGGGAAGCTTGCTGGGCAGACTAGATGGACCATTTTGGTCTTTTTCTGCCGTCATTAGTATGTTACTATGTAATAGGGATGTGCAGAAGGAAAAATTTTGTTTTGATTCTTATTCGTTTCACCAGGACCCAAATGCATTGCATTCATTTCATGGGGGAAACCCCAATTCGTTTGATTCGTTTTATTCATTTTCCGTTTTCCCATTAAAGTCAATGGTGGAAGAATTTGCAGCCTATTTTTGGCTGCAGAATTGGGGTTTTCTTAATAATTCTGATGAAACTTCTGGGGTGCAATCATCAGAATGAGAAAAGAGTTCCAAGGTACTTAGACTGTGGCAAAGTGGCACCAAAGTGGCATGAATAGCTTAAGGCACTGTAAAGGGGCAAATGGGTTCCAGGAGTGGATAGAGTGCTTTAACAGAGGTGCAAAGCAGCAGCGAGAGTGGGTCAAAAACACACCACAGCTTCAAAAGAGAGCACCGATAATAGTTGCATGAACACTCGAAGGCAGCATGACAGGCAAAGTGGCAAGCAAGTGGCATCAATATCCTACAGCACAATGAAGGGGGAAAATAGCAAGTAGAATAGGTATAAGAAAAAACCACAAAGTGCCGATAAAGGGACAAAGCAGCAGAAAGACTAGCATCAACACACTGAGGAACCATGATAGTGGCAAGAACACCACAAGGAGTAGAATTGTCTGGTGTATGGTAGCAAGGCAGAGTGGCAGAAAGTTGATAGGTGCAAGACAGGATGGCAGAGTGGAGGTAGTCTGGTCCCTGTGGTTTTGATAGAGGCTAGACAGGCTGGCAGAGCTGAGGTAGTCAGGTCACTGTGGTTTTGATAGGGGCAACACAGGCTGGCAGAGCGGAGGTAGTCAGGTCGCTGCGGTGTTGATAGGGGAAAGACAAGGAGGCAAGACAAGACAAGGCTCAGCATGCGGCGCAACTGTCAACCGAGGCGTACTGTCCACCCGACCCATCTTGAAATACGGACCAAGGAGTCTAACACGCGTTCTAGGACCTGAAACATGATGAACTATGCCTGGGTGGCGTGGAGCATTGCTGCTGTGCACAGGGCTGGTGCAAGGGTATTATTCACCCTAGGCAAACCTTACAGCCTGGCTCCCTACCCCCACCTCCCCATACACTATTTTAAATTATGCATTTAACACATATTTTACATGAAAAGTGACATTCTGAGGTAAAATTAATATATACGTTATTGTGATAATTTCATGCACTGTTGTGATGCCAACAAGAAAACTTTGCATCTTGGAATTCATATGGCATCATACCTATTGTGATATATTTTGGCATGGTCCTCCAATATCAACACAGTACTATCTGCCAACACTCAAAGAATAACAACCCTACCTATGAAAAAGAATACCACAAATATTATACCAAAATCTAAAATATCAATACACCTCCTATCAGGAAAACAGAACAGGCCAAGCTACTACAGATCCCTACAGAGAAACCACATGCTAAAAGAATGCTTTATCTCTGTCTTTGCATGCAGAACACAAACTCTCACCAAATACAGAATAAAGCTACATAAAGTATAAATAGAAATGTGCAGACAACAACTGAACTGTAAAACGCATCACGCCAGACTCTATACAGTGCAACAATGGAAAAACAAAAATTTTACCATTCCTCATGAAACAATCAATACAATCAAGATATATAAATCATTAATCATAATAGTAAAATCATACTAATAAAATAATTTCAAAACAGCTGATGAATAGAATATCCAATAATTAAAGACTCATGCAAATTTTGAAAGCTTTACCAAACACCAATAAAATATTTCAAACAGCACACACATCACATACTACCCAATAATTAAAATGGTAGTCAATCAAGAAAAATGAACATAAAAAGCCACCTTTACTTACCCTCTCCAGCAGTTCTCCTACTCCTTTCCCTTGCAGGCCACACCAGAAGCAGCAGTAGCTGCTGAAGCTGTCCTCACTTTCCTCTTCCTTAGGGACCACAACTTGTCTCTTCTGTTTCTCTCACACACAAACACACCAGTCACACCCTCAGGACCAGTTTCTGTCTCTCGCACACAAATCATCTCCCCAACCAGTCTCTCTCTCTCTTTCACACACACACCAGTCATCTCAGTGATCAGTCTTTCTCACACATACACACGTCACCTCTCTGGCCAGTCTCTCTCAATCACACAATGCTCTTGCTTTCTCTTACTTACACACAGGCTTTCAATCACACACATTCTCTCTCTATTTCACTTACACACAAGCTCTCAATCACACACATGTTCTATCTCACTTACAAACAGGCTCGATCACACACAGCCCTCTCTCATAGCCACAAGCCAGCCAAAAACATGCTCCACCTCTCTCTCACACACACACATTGACACACACAAGCACCCTCCCTGACTCACATATACACCACACACATACAGAAACACCCTCCCTATCTCACATACATGAAGCACCTTCCCTGTCACTCACTCAGAAGCACCATTCATTTCTAACATACACACCACATGCACACACACACAGAAGCTCCATTCCTTTCTCACATATACATTACATACACACACACAGAAGCACCATTCCTTTCTAGGGATGTGCAGAGGGACGCCATACGTTGCATTCGTGATTCGGATTCGTCGGGCAGGAGATACGTTGCATTCGGCTGTATGGCACCCCAATGTGTTAATACGGCGATTTCTATTCGTGTCCCAGCTAAAATTCAAATTAACTACAACCCCCCACCCTCCTAACCCCCCCAAGACTTACCAAAACTCCCTGGTGGTCCAGCGGGGGGTCCGGGAACCATCCCCTACACTCACACCCTCGGTGCCGGTTTCATCATGGCGCCGATAGCCTTTGTCACAGGGGCTACCGATGCCATTGGTCAGCCCCTGTCACATGGCCATCGGTGCCATCTTGTGCTCCTACCATGTGACAGGGGCTGACCAATGGCACCAGTAGCCCCTGTGACATAGTATGGGCAAAGGCTATTGGCGCCATTTTGAGTACTGGCATCGGACGGCTGGAGTGCAGGAGGTCGCTCCGGGACCCCCATTGGACCCCTAGGGACTTTTGGCCAGCTTGGGGGGCCTCCTGACCCCCACAAGACTTGCCAAAAGTCCAGCGGGGGTCCGGGAGCGACTTCCTGCATGCCGGCCATCCGATGCCAGTACTCAAAATGGCGCCGATAGCCTTTGCCCATACTATGTCACAGGGGCTACCGGTGCCATTGGTCAGCCCCTGTCACATGGTAGGAGCACAAGATGGCGCCGATGGCCATGTGACAGGGGCTGACCAATGGCACCGGTAGCCCTGTGACAAAGGCTATCGGCGCCATGATGAAACCGGCACCAAGGGTGTGAGTGCAGGGGATGGTTCCCGGACCCCCCGCTGGACCACCAGTGAGTTTTGGTAAGTCTTGGGGGGGTTCAGGAGGGTGGGGGATTTGTTTAAATTTTTATTTAGGTGGCCGTATAATTCAGTGAAGATTTGTGTATTCGTGGGGAATCGCGATACGTTTCGCTTCCCCACGAATACTACGAATAGTGCAATATACATTGCGGATCGCCAATACGGCGAAAACGAATGCACACCCCTATTCCTTTCTAACATACACACACACAGAAGCACCATTCCTTTCTCACATACACACACACAGAAGCACCATTCCTTTCTCACATACACACATACAGAAGCACCATTCCTTTCCCACATACACATACATAGAAGCACCCTTCCAATCTCAAATACATATACACACAAAGGCCCCCAGCTGAACAGCTCGTCTCCGTCAGTGGCTGGCTGCGCCAGTCTTCATTTCGCCAGTGGCAGCTGGCAGCAGCCGTCTTCTTTTCTTCGGCCTTGTCTCAGGCAGTGGCTGGCTGCGCCGATCTTGTTTTCTTCAGCCCTGCCGGCCTGCTCTCTGTCGGTGGCTGACTGCGCCAGTCTTCATTTCTCTGGTGGCGGCGGCTGGCAGTGGCCATCTTCTTTTCTTCGGCCCCACCAGCCTGGTCTCTTCATTTCTTCAGCCCGGCGCCCTCAATGACCCGGAGCAGAGGAGGCCACATGATCAGCTAGTCCGGCCATCGGGGGAAGACTGATACCCCAATAGGCCAATCTGCCCCTACTCTCACATGGCCTTCTATTTCAAATGGCCACTAAAACACCGCGGAGCGAACAAAAAGAATGAAACTAATGATATGTTGCATTCGTGAGGGTTCGCCATGCTTTTTGCGGACCCACAAATGCAATGAATAGGGACCTATAGGTTGCGGATTGCGCATCTGTTTAAAACGAATGCACATCCCTACTATGTAATGTTACTATTCAATATTTACATGATTCCACTGTGTAAACTATTGACAAATCAAGGAATAATTTTCTTCTTGTATGCTGATGACTTACAGTTTTACATCCCACTCTCCAGATCATTTGAAAACACAGCTTCGATTGCTCTCTACCTATATGAAAGCAACACAACAAGAACTATCACAACTTAAACTGACATTAAACCGTAAAAAGACTGAAATCATTTGGCTGAGTAGAAACTTAGCAACAGTTAAACCACATGTCCTAGATCTGGGTAATTTTCAAATTAATCTCTCAAATCAAGTACGGGATTTAGGTGAACAGCTAGATAAGAAGTTCACAATGAAAATACACATCAGTAAATTAATTAAGACATGCTACTCCAAGTTGCTTATACTGCAACGGTTGAAACCTTTATTAACATTTGCGGACTTCCGTACTGTATTGCAAACTTTAATCTTCTCAATCCTTGACTACTGTCTGTTACGCCTTACTACTGGGTCTTCCAGCAAGGACTTAAAACCACTACAAGCATTACAAAATGCTGCAGAAAGACTATTATTAGGATCTAGGAAATATGATCACATTACACCCTCACTGATGTCACTGCATTGTTACCAGTACAATCCAGAATCTACTATAAATATTAATGATAATATTCAACATCATTCTCTTTAATAACACCGGCTTGCTAGGAGTGACACTACAACCTTACAATCCTCACCAAACACTAAAATCTCAAAATAAAGGACTATTGTCTATTCCCACAATGCAGTGCATATATCTGACACAAACAAGAGATTGTTTTCCATAGCAGGTCCAAAGCTCTGGAATTCTCTGCCTATGGTGTTCCGTATTTTACCAGATAGAGATTTAAATGTGAATTAAAAACATGGCTATTCAAAAATGGTTATGACTTAACTTAAAAACATCAGAATAGACAGAACCACAAAGCAAGAAGGACAAAAGATAATAATTGAATCACAAAGAATAAATCAAACAAGAGAATGCAAGATTCTCAAAGCATCTGACTAAGATGTGAAAACTCTTATTTCATTTTAATATCCATACTCTTTGCCTTATGTACTAGATCAATTTTAATATGTACTAGAAAAATTTCACTTGATAAATATTAATGCCTGCCTAGAAATACTACCTCTGTAACCAATCTTGTGTTTGTTGAGTTTTTATTATGAATGTCACTTTGTAAACTGTTGTGATCTGTACATGGAACTACGGTATATAAAATGTCTAAATAAATAAATTGTGAAAATCTGATGTGTTTTTTTACTGTGATTTCTCCATCTTTCAACAGATTCTCATTGTAACATGATATGCCTTGTAGTGAACATTTCTATCCACACTGACTCCTATTGGAGTAGCCTGCTTATGGATTAGTTTTATTGAACAATAACAGAAACCCCTCAACTCATGAGGTAAATCCTTCACTATAGTTTTGTATTATATTTCTCAGGGAATTAGTGTCAGATACTAAGGTGCTCTCTCTCTTGTACAATCTCCAGGCTCTTGCCTGCAATGGGCTTCAACCTGTATCATCAATGAGCACAATTTTTCACATCATTTACTATTTCCCATTGAATTTTTTCATCTAATAAATTTCAATACCAATTTTCTTTCCCATCAAAGTGTTTTGTGTGGTCAATTTCAAACCTTATTTTCACTATTTTTACTTAGCTTATGTTCATTCTCCTAAGCTCTTCCAACTCTTCATTAACCCACTGCGATGCCACTGATTCACTTTTCACACGCCCAACACTGGCAATGTTTCGGCATCAGAATATGCCTGCTTCAGGGGTCTAGAATCTCTCTACAACGAAATGCAGCATTAGTCACATTATTATACATTCCTTTCACTTATTTTAAATTATGAATGACTACTACAGTATTGCCTACCTTATATCAGCCCGCTTTGGTTCTGCATTACCACTCGCAGCATGGTGACAAACGCTTACTCATTCAGACCTGAAGTGCAGATTTTTAAAGTGCAGCTTTCATTCTCAATGACCCAATCACACAGCTCACACACCTTTTAGCCTATCCACTTAAAATGATCTTCCATGTAACACTCCCCTTCTATATCTCTACATGAACACCGACCAGTCCACTTCCTTATTCAGTCCTTCAGGGTAGACCGTACTAAATTAAAGATCCAACGTTTCTCGCTTTGTAACAATTTAGGTTAAAATCACCGCCTCTCTCATTCCAGCTCATTGCTTCCAATACAGAGCACAAAAACTCCTCAAGCTGTGTAAAAGATTGCTCCACCGCGGAGCCTGTCCTTCACTCCTCGAACTCCCGGCTACCTCTGTGGCTCGCCTCTGGCCTCCTTCACAATGTCCAGCTGCCGTAAGGTCCCAGGCCTATCCACTGGCTTCAACTACACTAGCTTGGTTTAAGCTCTGCTTTGAGCGGGGCTGGGAACAAGAACCACCACGCTCCCACAAATGACACACTCCACCTTCAAGGAGTGGAAGGATGGAGGGCTGCCATCCCCAAAAAAACAAACAAACAGGGGTGGGTAAGAGTATGGGGCAGGGGTGTGGCCTGCTTGTTGCAGTGGTTGCTACCCCTAATTGAGCTGGATGTTCACTTGGATGCAAATCCGGCGCTGCTCTCTACTAGGGATGTGCAGAGCAAAATTTTATGTTCATATTTTTTATGTCCGAAAGGGGGTCCCACTTGCGGCCAATATGGACATAAAAAAAATCCAATGAGTTGGGTATATGTACATATGTGCAAAAAAAAAAATTAAACCCCCTCACCCTCCTTAATCCCCCCCCCAGACTTACCACAACTCCCTGGTGATCGAGCGAGGAGTGAGGACGTCATTTCTGCAATCCTTGGCGAGAAGCATGTGACGTCGGTGGCACGTCGAGTGACGCGGCATCACGTGATTCCCGGCTCGTTCGCGCCGGACGGCTCGTTCGGCCCAAAAAGAACTTTTGGCCAGCTTGGGGGGGTCAGGAGGCCCCCCCAAGCTGGCCAAAAGTTCTTTTTGGGCCGAACGAGCCGTCCGGCGCGAACGAGCCGGGAATCACGTGACGCCGGCGTCACTCGACGTGCCGCCGACGTCACATGCTTCTCGCCAAGGATTGCAGAAATGGCGTCCTCACTCCTCGCTCCATCACCAGGGAGTTGTGGTAAGTCGGGGGGGGGGGGATTAAGGAGGGTGAGGGGGTTTATATTTTTATTTTGGCTCAACAATCGCGATTTCCCACATATCGAACATATCTATGTTCGATATGTGGGAAATCCGATCGTTTATGTCGAATCAATTTTTTAAGTAAAAAAAAAATATGAGTTGCGTTTTACTAATGCGGTCAATCCGAATGCACACCCCTACTCTCTACATTGGTGGTGGGGTGGAGGGAAATTAGGGCTGGAGGATACTGGAAGCCAATAGTAACAGGTGGGTGAGAGAAAAAGATTAAAAAAAAAAAAAAAGGATAAAGTGCGTAGCTTGCTGGGCAGACTGGATGGGCCATTCGGTCTTCTTCTGCCGTCATTTCTATGTTTCTATGTTTCACTCTATCTCCATATCTGAGTCAGAGGATTCCTCGGTCAGAGTGTCTACCTCCATATCGTCCAGCTCCTGCTCTGAGGATCTGGGATTTTCATCCCATTTCCACCAAACCCGGCACGCTCTCCTCCACCACAGCCATGGACTCAGCTGTGTCAGATTCACTGCTACTTGATTTCAACAGCTGTTCCTCTTTCTCCCAGGCCCCCAGGTCAGGTGGTGTCTCTAAAAACCTGGGAGTTGTAGTTCTCCTGGTCCCCTTCAGCACCCTCTGCTGTTTAACTGGGTTCTGCATTACCTTTTGGTCAGTATAACTCCACTGTTTCTGCCTCTGGCTAGGTTGTGCTTTGTCACAGTTGGTGCAACACTGCCTCCAGGCAGTGTTGCACCAAGTGTTTTTTACACTTCAAGGCACTCTTGTGCACCACATCTTTAATTTCCTCATGGTTTTACCAATATACAATAATTTACATGGACACTATATTGCATACACTAATTTAGTTGATGCACATATGGTTTATACCACATTAATTTTTCTACAGGCAGATTTTCATTAGTATGTGCTACCAGACACATAGAACACGGATTACAGGGAAAATGCCCTGCTTGCTCAGTCCTCAATATTCTATTTTCCTTAAAAAATGACCGTACTATTTTATTCTTGATGTTATTGCCTCTACGGAAGGCCATCATTGGTTCATCCTTAAAAACTGGATGAAGCTGTAACACATGCCAGTGTCTCCTGATATTTTTGGCTACTTTGTGAATAGATAAAGAGTATGGCAACGCACATGTCAGACACTGCGGACTCTTTTAAGATACATTGTTCAGCAAAAGATCCCTATCATTCCATCGTGCTCTCTTCATTGCTCTTTTCACTATTTTAGATGAATAACCCCTCTGTATGAATTTTGTGCACATCTCTAGTGCTCGTTCTTTGTATTCAAGTGCGGTGGAGCATAAACGCCTTAACCGTAGAAACTGTCCAAAAGGTATGCTATCACGTAAATTTTGAGGATGACAAATAGTGTAACTCAATAAGTATTTTGGTTCGTAGGTTTCCGGTAAATAGTGAAGAAAAATTGATTATCGGACAATGACATTTTTATGTCCAAAAAGGAAACCACAAAGTCTCCAAAGAGATATGTAAATTGTAAACTTGGATCACACAAATTTAGCTTTAAAAATCTGCACTTCCGGTCTGAATGAGTAAGCGTTTGTTGCCATGCTGTGAGTGGTAATGCGGAACCAAAACGGGCTGATATAAGGTAGGCAATATTGTAGTAGTCATTCATACTTTAAAATAAGTGAAAGGAATGTATAACAATGTGAATAATGGTGCATTTTCGTTGTAGAGAGATTCTAGTCCCCTGAAGCAGGCATATTCTGATGCCGAAACATTGTCAATGTCGGGAGTGTGAAAAGTGACTCAGTGGCATCACAGTGGGTTAATGAAGAGTTGTAAGAGCTTAGGAGAATGAATATAAGCTAAGTAAAAATAGCGAAAATAAGGTTTGAAATTGACCACACAAAACACTTTGATGGGAAAGAAAATTGGTATTGAAATTTATTAGATGAAAAAATTCAATGGGAAATAGTAAATAATGTGAAAAATTGTGCTCATTGATGATACAGGTTGAAGCTCATTGTGGGCAAGAGCCTGGAGATTGCACAAGAGAGACAGCACCTTAGTATCTGACACTAATTCCCTGAGAAATATAATAAACTATAGTGAAGAATTTACCTCATGAATTGAGGAGTTACTATTATTGTTTATGATACATGAGGGGTATAAGCCAGTATTGATTTGGATAATAATTAGTTTTATTGAATACATCTTCAAGCAATTGTTTTTTCTTATATTTTGAAGCAGGTCTGCTTTTCATAGGATCTTCATAAAGACTCTTTTTCATGATTAATTACCCATATAGGGGTAGATTTTAATTCATGCACGTGCGCACACATGGATGCGCCAATTTTATAATATGCGTGTGTCGGCGTGTGCAAGGCATGGTACAATTATGCAAAATTTGCATGGTGATGCATCGCAGCCTTCCCCAGTTTCCTCCCAGTTCACTCCAATTAAGGAACTCCTTTGTTGCGTTTCTTCGTGCACGTGACAGAGCACAAAGTTTTCCAGTGTGCTTCACCTTTGGTGTCAACCACTGGTTCTTGACCCCTCCCACACAGTTGACATCAACATGGGCAGGGCTAATGCTCAATGACATTTTGTGGCTGGTGGAAAGTTCAGGGTGAAGCAAAGGCATCCTCTTGATATGGAGACAAGAAGTCAGCAGCCCTGATGATCCAGAGAGATCACAGGCAGGCATTCCAGCAGAGGCAAGCTTCCCCTTGGCATTGACTGCCAGTTCTTGACCCCCCACCCACATGAATGTCTTCAACGGAGGTGGGGATAACAACTGATGACAGTTCAGCTGGTAGGAAGTTAAGGGTGAAGCAAAGGTAGTTCCTTTTGATATGGGGACAATATACCAACAGTCCCACTGGTCTGGAGAGGACACATGCAGGCATTCCAGGAGTTTTTATGCAGCAGTGACCTTATCAGATGCACGAGGCCAGGCACCATGTCATTGAGACTGAAGTAAAGGAGATGATCCATTCAGTATTATATAGGAGTCTAATAGTGACTGGTCTTTACCCATAGTGTTGGTGCTAATGCCAGATGGGAGCCTAAGGTTCTGCATTGACTTTATAAAGTTCAACAAGGTCTCAAAACTTGACACATAGTCGATTTCTCAAATGGATGTGCTGATTGAGTGTCTGGAATCAGCCCAGTTTATCTCTACCTTGGACCTTACAAAAGGGTATTGACAGGTGCCTCTCATGCCAATGGCAAAGGAAAACACTAGCATTCTCAATGCTAGGGGGAATTTTCCAGTTCACTATCCTCCCTTTTGGACTCCATGGCACCCCCACAACTTTTCAGTGCTTGGTTGACCACCTGCTCTTCCCACTTGAAGGGTACGCAGCCGTCTACTCGAATGATTTCATGGTGTACAGCTCAGATTGGAAGACACACTTATGTCAACTCCAAGCCGTGCTAAACAGTCTGAGGAAAGCAGGCCTTACGGCCAACCCTATGAAGTGCTTGCTAGATCAAGAAGTCCAGTATCTTAGCTATACTCTGGGGAAGGGCAAGGTCTATCTGCAGATCTGGAATATCAAGGCGATCACCTGGGTGTTACGACTGTCGCTGCCCGACGTCTCCACTCCACCCATCTTACCTTTTTTGTGACTCCTCCCATGGTTGATGGACATCTGGCTGCTGCGGCATCTGCCTGCCGTCCTCTCCGGCATCCCCGGTCCGGCTTGGGCGCTGCATCCTGCCATGTTGTCCAGGTACCATAGGGCATGTGCGCCGCGCGGCCCTGCTTCTTATTCTCTCTTTGGCGTGAACCTCAGGGGTGTCCCCCTGTGATGAGGTCACGCATCCCGGATACAAAAGCCTACACTTTTTGTTAGCTAATCGAGTTAGCAAGGGATCTCCTTACAGATGGGATTCACTCTCCGTACCTAGCTACTCTGCCTCTCCAACTTTTGGACTTTATCCTAACGGGGTATCTGTTCCTTGGGGGCCTCTCTCATTTCTTTCAGGTCGCTATCAGGAACCGATACTCGCTCCTCGAGGCCCCATGTTCCCTGACTCGCTGCCTGAACTTATCTCTTCTGCTTGGAAGAAACCGCTGCCTACATCATCAGTGAGTTACCAACTTTATTTCCTCAGAGCTGTTCCCTGGAACCAGGTACTCGCTCCTCGAGGGCCTGCCTCTATTCTAGCTTCCATGTCACCTTCCGGGAGAAACCGCTGTGTGAGTAACTTTACCAACGAGGCTCTATACCAGAACTCTGTGTATGCTCCACTGTACTCACTATCTCAGTTTTCTCCAGTACAGCACAGCCATAGAGGGAATTGCTGTTCCAGTATCCTGAGGAACCCTAGCCCAGCCGGGCTTCATCTCTACTCACTACTGCCACCTCTGGGGCTTCTCAACTCTGTCTAATAAAAAATATAACTCTGTGTGGTGTGTCCCAAAGATGAGCCTGACCTGTGGCCCCTCACAGGACTTCCCCCCGTGGGTGTGGTCAGCTGCCACAATGTCCAAGGGTCCACCCAAAACCTTACAAACAGTAACACTGGGTGCCATTCCCACAAACAAATGTGAAAGTGAGAGTGTTCCTAGGCCTCATGGGGTACTATAGAAGTTTATCCCCCAATTTCTCAGAGAAGGTGGAGCCTCTCACAAGGCTGTTGTTAATGATAGCACCAGAGAAGGTCCAGTGGTCAGCTGAAGCAGAAGAGGCCTTCTGGGCTCTGAAAAAGGTGATATGCTCCAAACTGGTCTTGATAAGTCTGGACTTCACAGAACCCTTTGCGGTATAGATGGATGCCTCAGAAGAAGGTTTGGGAGCACTCTTAGTCCAAGAGAAGGATGGCCAAGAACATCCTGTTAAATTAATGGTGGAAACAATCTACTAAATATTTTTTTTGTTTTAAACATTTTTATTAATATATTTTTTTAAATAAATTTAATGAAAGGAAGGTGATAGTTTCATATATGTGCTATTTTTAGGTACTATCCCGGTTACCAAAATAGTATCGCTTGTTATAATCATAAACACACCACCAACTGCCCTATGAATATATGTGAATAGTGCCACCAATAAAAATCTTTTTCTTATTTTATTTGTATGATGGAAAAAACTTGTACTACCGCCAAAGTTCAAATTGCAATTGTTTATGTTTTCTTGAGTAGTTATTAACCTACAGAGTGGCAAGTTTTCATATTTCAAGAATATCCTGTGGCATACATTAGCCGGAAGCTGATGCCATGAGAGATGTGTTAATGATCGAGAAGGAGGCCTTGGCAGTCAAGTAGGCCTTAGAGGCTTTGTGCTACTACCTGGTGGGATGGCAGTTTATGCTCGTAATGGACCACCAACTGCTCCTATGGATAAATAGAAATAAAGAGTCCAATGCTAGGGTGATGAGATGGTTCCTGACCCTACAGATTTTCAGCTATAAAATATGACATACGGCAGGCAGGGAAAACACCAAAGCAGATTTCCTGTCTAGAGAGGTGTCCCTAGAACAGGCAAGTAGGGATGTGCATTGTTTTTCTGATGGATGAAAATATTGTACGATATTTTCTAATCCGTCAAGTATTGGGGGGGTCCCCGAAAGCTATAAGAAAACCCCACAAAATTTTCATGTGATTTTCTTATCGTTTGGGGGGGAAGGAAGACAGGGCACATAGAAAAAAAATCCCAAACCCAACTGACCCTTTAAATGTAATTATTTAGAATTCCCCACCCTCCTGACCCCCCCAAAACTTTCCTAAAGTACCTGGTGGTCCAGCAGGGGTCCTGGGAGCAATCTCCCGCTCTCGGGCTGTCGGCTGCCACTAATCAAAATGACGTCGATGGCCCATTGCCCTTACCATGTGACAGGGTCTACTGGTGCCATTGGCTGGCCCATCACATGGTAGGAGCAATGGATGGCCCGCTCCATGGAGGAGGAGATGGGACAGTCAGGGATGATGTGGAAGATACTGAGAGAGAGAGAGGGAGAGAGAGAGAGAGAGGAGAAGGCACCACACCAGCATTTCCAAAAATATTTCACATTTATTCAGACAAGAAAATATAGTTTCAAATCAAAGGTCCACTGATGATAACTGTTTTCCAACATTGTTGTGCACAACACAGCGCATAAAGCAGTATTTTGTTATTAGTGCAAAAAAAACCCCAACTTTCCCACCAGCTCCAAACTGAATGCCTTATTTTGCGGAAATGTTGAAAGGCATGTGTTCTATTTCCTGCACGGTCTCAGATGGTACAAAAAAAAAAATGTGCAAGTCAGGGGCTGCAGTGGAGACAAAGCTGCACCAGTTAATCCCACATCTCTCACAAAAAGCTATGGAACGAAAGCTAGGAGGGATGCTCATGAGGCAGCCTCTTTCTTCCCAAGGTTAGATATCCTTCTTTAGCCTTTCCACCTCTGGTTTGTGACCTTCTGAGATGGCTGCTCGTGCCCGGCATGGATGGGGTGGTCACTGAAAGGGGCAAGAGTACCCTTAGGGAAAGAGCACATGGTGGTATTGACAGCCATCTGAATTTGCTTTGCTGGCATATGGCAATGGCCAGTGCTGTCACTGCTGTCCAAAGTCGACTGTACTCGTTCTAACGTTCTAAAGCTTCAGCATGAGCAGCTGTCAACATGCCCATTTGCTACACTGCAGAGCACTAGTCAAGGGGGGATAATCAGATGCGGGTGTCCTTCCAACTTAGGGCTGTCAGATTTCCATCCCTGGTATCAATGTGTTGGATACTCTGTGACTGGCAAAGGCACCTTCTGATGTCAATTATTCTCCTTGTCAGACCTCTCAGGCACGTGCTCTGATTTATTTATTTGATTTATATTCCACCTTTCACACACTTCAAAGTGGATTACATTCAGGTACTGTAGGTATTTTGGTCTGTATTTTTTTTCTCTCGCACATTCTTTTCTTCTTTTACCTCCTGTCCTGGGATCCAGATGCTCTCTCGCTTCTGACTTCAGAACCAACAATCATCCCCGGGCATCTGAGCCATGAGGGGAAAAAAAAAAGCACACTTGCTATTAGTGCAAGGAAGCTACAGTTTTATGGGTTAGCATGCACACTAATATTGCTTGTGCACTAGAGAGGCTGTTTATGCATGTGCAGGCTAACAGCTTATTGCCATTACTGCTATTTTAGTTATAGCATTAAAGTTTTACTGATATACATGCCAAAAGATTTAAATTTTGGTCCCCTAGGGTTGGGGGAAAATAGGTGCCTAATTGAGGGGGTGGGGGGGGGGGGAAGAGACTGCTTTGTGGTAATCAACTCCTCTTATTTGTACATTTCATTGATTCAAATGAAAGAAATTCATCAGTCATATCAAAATTGCAGTTAATTGCTCTGTGTATGTAAAACCATCCTCCCAAACCCACCCTGAGGTGAAAGTATCCCCTCTTAAGGTGGTATATATAGATGTCACATTGACTCTATATAGTGTCTCTCTCTCTCTCTCTCCTTCTCTCTCATATAGGGGTAGATTTTCAGAGCCCTGCTCGCCTAAATCCGCCCAAAACCGGGCGGATTTACGCGAGCAGGGCCCTGCGCGCCGGTGAGCCTATTTTACATAGGCTCACCGGCGCGCGCACAACCCCGGGACTCGCGTAAGTCCCGGGGTTTTCGGAGTGGGCGTGTCGGGAGGCGTGTCGGGGGGCGGGGCCGGATTGCGCGGCGTTTCGGGGGCGTGCCGGCAGCGTTTTGGGGGCGGGTACGGGGGCGTGGCTACGCCCCGGGGCGGTCCGGGGGCGTGGCCTCGCCCTCCGTACCCGCCCCCAGGTCGCGGCCCGGCGCGCAGGGGTCCCGCTCGCGCGCGGGGATTTACGCCTCCCTCTGGGAGGCGTAAATCCCCCGACAAAGGTAGGATCGGGGTTTAGACAGGGCCGGGCGGGTGGGTTAGGTAGGGGAAGGGAGGGGAAGGTGAGGGGAGGGCAAAGGAAAGTTCCCTTCTAGGCCGCTCCGATTTCGGAGCGGCCTAGGAGGGAACGGGGGTAGGCTGCGCGGCTCGGCGCGCGCAGGCTATACGAAATCGATAGCCTTGCGCGCGCCGATCCAGGATTTTAGCCGATACGCGCGACTATGCGCGTATCTACTAAAATCCAGCGTACTTTTGTTTGCGCCTGGAGCGCAAACAAAAGTAGGCTGTTCGCGCTCGTTTGAAAATCTACCCCATAATGTGTGTTGCAATATTTATCCATGTGAAGTGGTAACTCTACAATTTTCCTAACTATGTCCATTTTTTTTTATTGCAGGTACTATTTATGCTATATTTATAGCATTTTGATGAATCTAGGGGTAAGTTAGGTGCCTAGTGCTGGAGATCAGCACTGAACTCAACTTTGTTCCCCTTTCTCAGCCTACTCCTCTTGTTAGGTACCTACATGTAGGTCAAGTGTACAAAAAAATAATACATATACATGGGGGTGCAGGGGGGGCAGTTACTGTCATCAAGGATCAGGACTAATAACCAGACTGTTAAAGAAGGAAGTCCTATGATCCAAAATGTAAAAGATCTAATATGATCAAAAACCCTTTACAACTATGCTAAAAAAAATGAAACAAAATGTATAACAAGTGAAAAGATGCTTTCACACAACCTCCCACAACCTATCAGTATGAACCCGCAATCCTTGAAGATTGACTTGCTGCATGCTGCTAGAAGCAGATTGCACTGCAGAATTTGAAACAATAAGAGTTTCCCCAGGCACTCATGGTTTCCACTGAGCCTCCTTTTAACAGCCTTCTGGAAAAACATTGTCCATGTTGGAGGACTGAAAACCAAGGGACACATGAGTATAGGACTGATTATGTTTAAAAGGAGCATGCTTGTTTTGATTTTCTCATAAAATGGCTACTGTCTGCATACAGTTGCCCTGACAAGGGGCACCTTTGACGCACTCCTCGCCTGAATGCCAGAGGTGCCATTAGGGACCAATTGACCTTCATGAGGCACTCTGCAGAGCTGTACAGCAGTTGGAGAAGACCCATGGAATGTTCTCCAAAACCAAACTCCTGCAGGGTTTACATGAGGTATCCATGTTCTACCCTGTTGAACGCCTTCTCTTGGTCTAGAGCGAGAAGGGTGATCAGCAGACCAGTCCTTCAAGTGAGATGGATCACATCCTAGACCAAATAGATGTTATCAAATATGACCCAGCCTGTGATCGTGTAGGCCTGGTCAGTGTGAATCATGTTGACTAGCACAGATTTAAGCTGTAGCAAGATGGCTTTGGCTATGATTTTATAGTTTGTGCTGAGCAGCCAGGCCAGGCGCCAGTTCTTCATGTCGTACAGGTCCCCCTTCTAAGGTATCATAGTTAACACTGTGTGGAGGCATGGCAGTGGTATCTGTCCGGTCTTGAGTGCTTCATCTAGGACCCCAGGAGGTCGGGTCCTAGCTCACTCCGGATGTGACAATAGAAATCCAGGGTCACCCCATTGATGCATGGAGACTTATTGTAGGACATCAGACCTAGGGCTTCAGAAAGATCAGTGAAACCAAGAGGTGCATCCAGCTGCTCCCTGTCACCCTGACTAACCATGGGAATCTCCTCCCATAAAACCCTGCAAGCAGCCGGGTCAGTGGGATACAGAGAGAAGAGTGTTGAGTAGAATTCTCTTGCTCTGGATTGAATACTCTCAAGATTGTTAAGGAGATACTTGTCCACAGACAGCAGGCATTCTACCTGCTTCTAGGTCTACCTTCTCTTTTCCAGCCTGTAGAAGAAGCAAACCATGATCCGTCTCCCGAAGGATTTGGATGTGTGACCTAATATAAGCCCACCAGTTCCGATGATCGACTAGATCCCAGAGGGTGTGCTTCTTCTCAATGTCAGGCTTTGCAGACCTTGGTCCCCAACAGCAGGCAGGCACTTCTCAAAATCAAGTACTTCCCCCTCTAGGTGCTCGATCCCAGCTTCATGCCTCCTGCTGGTGCCTCTGGCATATTCCTTACAGAGGATCTTGAGATGGACCTTCCCCATGTCCCACCACTGACCCAGAGAGGAGAAGTCCACCTCTTAGCCTTGCCAGTCATCCCAAAATTCCCAAACCAATGTCACAAAGCCCAGTTACTCCAGTAAGGAGTTGTTAAAATGCCAATAGGCTGCTGGGGCTTCGCTGACTCAACCCTACCATCACATTCACCTCATTGTGGTCCATGAACGGTGCCAGTCTAATGGCAGTGGACCACGTTCATGACATCAGGTAGCTAGATATATAGAGCCTTTTGATTTGGGATTGGGACACCACCCCCTCTCTCACCCTGACAATGGTAAACAAGTCAGAAGACTCGGGGTGGTGTTCTCTCAGACGTCAACCAGGAAGATGTGGCAGACTAACTCCCTCAGGACAGGCAATGAGCCTTGGTGTGGCTCCTGGCTGTTCCTGTCCAGGGCCTTGAGGGTGCAGTTAAAATCACTCATAAGCACCATAGTTTCATCGACCTTCAAGCTGTCAAGATAAGTTAACATCTGGCTGAAGAACTGCTGCCTACTGGACCTTGCACTCGGAGTGTACACATTAAGGAAATTAATGATTACACACTCAAGCTGGACCCTGACATGCAGCAGTCTTCTTGGCATGGCAGCCTAGAATCAGGCTGAAAGGTCTCCGTAAACAGTGTCACCACCCCACAAGATGAAGCAGTGAGGTGGTTAAAGATACTGCTGTGCCACTCCAGCAGTCAGTTGGCTTCATCTGCCAGAGTGGCATGGGTATCTTGAAGGAAGCTCACAGCATACTTCTCCCCTCACAGGAAGCGGAGTACCTGGAGTCTCCGAAAACCCACCCTACAGCTGTTGACATTGAAGTGCCTACTCTAATAGCCATCCTCTGTCGATGTTATTCTCAAGTCCTTACTTGAGGAGCTTAAGGCTGTTATAGAACTTACAGAGATGGTCATGTTCATCCATCCCGTACAGTTTGGTCCAATGGTTGGCTCAGAGAATGACCCAGACCGATCGCTGCAGCAACTCTGCATCTGGCAACTTCTCCAATGCCAAGCACATCTTCTTTCTGAGATGCAGGGTTTCCTCCAGAAATTGAAGGATCTCCTGCTTCGGAATTATGGAAGCTTACAGAATCATCATCTGACTGCTCATCATCCCTTGCCTCCTCACTGTTGAGGATTTCAAAGCTCTCCCCATGATCAGGGAGAGTCTTCCTCTTCATCTTGATCTTAATAAGCCCCTCACTGCCCCAAGATGATGTCTCTGATTGTGAGAGACCCGTAGACTCCCCAGCAGTAGAAACTGGAGGCGCTATGGCACCTCTGGGGCTGAGATGAAAGCTTCCAGAAAAGTGACAGGCACCCTCTCCAGGAGCTTCTCCAGAGGGGTTATGGTCACCATTTCTGGGTGACCATAACCCTGCTGCTATGGAAATTAATAAAACATCTCAAGCAGCAGCAGGGCACAATAAAGACAAAGCTCAGAGCCCAAGTTCTTCCCCAGTCATTGCTTCCACTTCTGCTGCAAAGTGCCGCAAACAAGATCCTATGTGGTGTCAGGTGCAGCAGCTGGTGGCTGTGCTCATCCTACATCCCTCCCGCACAGCCACCAGCTGCTGCACCTGACACCACATAGGATCTTGTTTGCGGCACTTTGCAGCAGAAGTGGAAGCAATGACTGGGGAAGAACTTGGGCTCTGAGCTTTGTCTTTATTGTGCCCTGCTGCTGCTTGAGATGTTTTATTAATTTCCATAGCAGCAGGGACACCACTTGTCTCTCTGGCTGGTGACACAGCCACCTCTGAGGTGGAAAGAAGGGTAGTGTCAGCCAGAATGATACCTCAGTGGTGGAAGAAGCTGAGGCAGGAATGGTGTTTTCAGTGGATAGTCTAGTACTGCCAGCCACTAAACGTTCCTCTAAAATAGGGGTCTCTGCCCCAGTAGATAAGTGCTGGGTCAGGAGTATTGTGCCCAGCAGCAGCAGAAATGTAAATATTAGCTATTGCTGGGTTAGATGCTGCATTTTGAGAGGGTGCAGCAATAGGAGATGCTGGGGGTGCAGCTGCAGCTGATGTTGTTACTACAGTGTTTGGGGTGCCAGCCAGAAAGTCACAGAAAGATGTTCTTTAGTATTGGCTTCCAGCTGACACCTTTTTTCCCTCAGCTTTCTTGGGGCCTGCTTGAGGTTGCTTCTTCCCCATTGCCCAGGATGTTCTTTCTATTGAGGCAGTGGGGATTGGGATTGAATCAGCTTCTACTGAAATTAAAAGGGAGGTGAGAAGGATCATGTAAAGAGTGACTTTTTTTTCTAATTTAAATTAAATGTGTAAAAGTAAGTGAAATGACAGTGAAGTTTTAACAAGTGAACCTGTGCTCCAAAATTAAAAAGAAAATGCACAAGGGAGTGAGAAGTACAAAAAAACTAGAACTAAAACTTCCTTAGAAAAGAAGGCTCCTTGGCTGCTCAGAGAAGGCCTGCAGCAGGTGTGTGATCAGAGCTCAGCAGGGCTTCAGAGTTTGTGGCCCGGCTGAGCAGCTGAGCCCTCCCCCTCCCAGAGCTCCAGGAGCCCCAGTGATTAAATAAAAAAAATAAAAAGGTAAGAGCTTGCTGCTCTTTTAACTTATAAAACTAAAATAAAATAAAAAATGCAATTATGGGAGAGGGGTTGACATTAAATAACTAAATCAAAGAAAACAATTAAAATAAATCTCTCCCTTCAGCTCCAATGGGAGGCTGAAGAAAAGAACACAACAGAACTTAAAACTGTAAAGCAAGTAAGAAAGGAAATGTGCCTTGAAATTAACCCTGCCTAAAACAAAACTCACCCTAAAACTAAATCCCTGAAAAACTATCCCTGCCTAACTAAAACTTCAGAGAGAGAGAGAGTGTGTGTGTGTGAGAGGGGATAGAGGCTGCAGTCACTATACAGGGGAAGGCAGAGGAGCTGCCTTCCCCTCAAACAAACAGATCAAATAAAGGGCTAAATAAATGAAATAAACTCTAAATAAAAGTGAGGACTGATGCCTCAACACAAACTGAACTAAAATTTGCCAACATTATAAAGATAAGTAAATGAAAATATCTGAACATAAAGGTTTTTAATCACTGCCTCAGGAGTACAATGTACACACAGCCTCTCTCTAGGAGGGAAAGCCAGGAATGGATCAACCTATCCTGAAAATCTGGAGCCAATTGGCAACACTATTTGGTGGTCACTAGTGGGAGCATTGATAGCCATAGGCACACAGGGCTCAAACCCTGAATCTATTGATCAGTGTACTGTATCTCCAACAGCTGTTCTGCTTAATTCTCTAGTCCCTCCTCTCCAGTCAGCCTGCAGGGAACTGAAAGAGAGAGGCTGAAAAAGGGAGCACAGCAATGGGTTTCCTTCCATGCAGTGTCTGCACCAGACTAGAACAGACACTTCAGGAACAGAGGGGGCTGAACAAGGCAGCAGAGCAGCTTATTTTCCTTTTTGCCCTGTCTCTTCTAGTCTTATTCACTCCCATTCTCTAATCTTGCTTCAACAGTAGGGGAGAAGCTGGCTGGTGGATATAGGCACAGCATGTGACCCCAGTACTCAGGATTCAGCAGAAGGCAGAGCTGAAGAGGGGAAATGAGGCATCCTAGAGCACAGTCAGGGAGCTTCCAGTGATTGATGGGGAGAGTGAGAAGGTAAATGCTAAAAGGAGGTGAATGCCTGAGGAGCGAGAGGAATTTGCTTGAATGTGGTCAAGGCTAGTAATTTAGCTGAGTTTAAAAACACTTTGGATAAGTTTTTAAAGGACAGGCCTACGAACCATTATTAAGCTTGATAGCCTAATGTAAATGGGGTGCCCAAAGCAAATTAAAAAAGATATGGATTACCTGATTCAGGGGCTAATGAGAGTGGAGCAGCGTCAGGCGGCCACAGTGTTCCCGATGCTATGATGTCATCGCAAGCAGAGAGCTAGCAAAGCTACTGGCAGTTTCAGAAACTGGAGAGCGAGAACCCTGAAACTTAACTGAACGGTGGTGCTGCCCTAATGCTCTGCTTACAGGCCCTAAATACATAAAAAAAAAAAACCCACCAAAACAGGGAGAAAGAACAGTGAACGTGTGGCGTGACTGAGATTTTTTTTAGATAGTGTTTCCGGCAAAGGAAAGGGAGATTTAGTGCAGAATAGTTAACGAGACTGCTGCACCGCGTGAGATATACAGCAGCATTTCATAGAGGCTGAAAGACTGGAACCAGAAAGCTTGATAGAGAAATTGATGGGCAGAGCAAAATAAATAAAAAGATAACTGCTGTGTACACGAAGCCTGTGACAAGCTCCATTACTGGAGGTGTGAGCTCCCCTCTGAAAGAAAGCTTGTTTTATCAGTTTTTTTTGTTTTTTTTTTTTTACCAGAGTCAAAGAGGGAGGTTACTGAACGTAAACGCTGCTTACCCTCTTAGCGAAATTTGGAACAGATTGAAAGAAGAGTAGGACATAAAGCAGGAGTATTAAGAAAGTAAAATCACCCAGAAACGCTCTGCACTTAAAGGATAGAAATGTAGCAAAGTACCCTTACCTAGCGAGAGAGAACAAGTGTGACAGGGACATCTGTTCTTTCTCTAAGAGAAGGGACAAAGTAATTATCCTTTGATTTGGTTAGTTAGACAAAAACAGTAACACGCTTTCGCAGAACACATACACCTAGGGAATATTATGGACCTTAGTTACCGGAAAAGACTCGGAGATAGTTTTTTGTTTTTTTTTTTGTTGTTATTTAAAGAGTAGGATACTAGAAGAAAAGAAGAAATAGAAGCTACTGGAAGAGCCGAGCCACCTAGGAAGAACCGACACTTCAGGCAGCGAGAGAGTGAAAAACGCTAGAAGCCTGCAGATAACTGAATACCTGCAAAAATACAGCCAGGCCTGAGCTTAAGCAATGACAGATATAAAGGATACTCAAGAACAGAGAAAGGAAAGGAAAAAAAAAGTGAGAGGAGAGCAAGGAAAGTTAACAAAGACAGAAGACAATTTACACTACTACTTACTTTGAAAAGGTCCGCATCGGAAGAAGTTGTCAGCAGCGCTGAAAGAAAACCTTAAGCACAAAGAATCAATTCCTGCATAATTAGAACAAGGGAGACAAAACAGTATAAAGTAAAAAAAAAATACATTAAGGGTTTTAAAACTATCTGCTACTTATCTGACGGTGTTGCTTGAGAGAATTCCGGAACTCGGGAGTTTTTTGCTTTGTGCTCTTAGAATATTAGTGACCAGAATTAAGGAAAGGAAAGTTTTGGGCTTATTTTATATTATGCATTGAAAGTGAAAAAAAAATATTGTTTTGCTAACAAGAGGAAAACTAAGTTTTGGCGCAGACTTGTTGATTACATGGCAGATCTGCTTGATGTGGCCTTGCCCTTTTCACCCTTGTGGTGCTTTTTGGCTGCATTTCCCCACTCCGAGTCCGAGATCCTGGTTCTCGCCTGCTGTTACAAAAGGCATGCTTGGTGGGGAAGAAGACGATCCTACAGGTTTGGCGCTCTTCGGATGCCCCATCCTTTGGAGTGTGGAGGAACCATTTCCATGCACTGCTGACTATGGAGAGCATGGGTGCGTGAGGCTCCCCACGTAAACGACGCATCTTCTCCAATACTTGGAACTGTTATCTTCAGCGACTTACTCCCCGAGCACGCAGTCTGGTCCTAAATGATTGAAGGAGGTCGTGGCTCTTTGGCTGGTCGTCTTGAGGATCGTATCACTAAAGTGCAGTGGTCGATGTCTGTTTTTGAACTGTGCGGGATATGGGGTGGGGGTGGGAGGGGGGGAGTCGGGTTCTGGGGGGCGGGGGGGGGGGGGATGCTATACTGTTTGTTGGGTAGGTTCATTCAGAGAGGGATCTGAACACACCCGTCTCTGTGTTGTTATGTTTTTGATTAAACCCAATAAAATTGTTTACATTAAAAAAAAAAAAAATTGTGACATCGTCTGCATTATAGAAAAGTGAATTCCTTTGTTTTTTAAATCCTTAGTTTATCCTCCCTTCTTAACCCTGGGAGAATTTGCTGGGTGGATTGTGGACCCCTATCCCTCTGGGAGGCCCAGCTGGGAGGAAGGCATTAAACTGCACCCCCTTTGGGTTCCATCTGAGAGCTCGCTGCACTGGTCGCACGACTACACTCTTAACATCAACCCTCTGCCACAACAGCGGTCTTCATCCCCGGGGGCAGCGGTTTACCCTTGGGGGTTTCCACCTCCTGCTTCTGGGAATGAGCAACATGAAATGGTCTTTCCTCTTCTGGATCTCTTGGGCACTTGTAAATGACCTGGTCTGGCCCCTGAAGGAGACAAAGCGCTGGGCTTGATGGACCCTCACCACGCCTTATGTTTTTATAACTCTCTGACATCAAACATGAACCAGGCCGATTTTAGCCCAGTTTGAGCTTGACAGAACCCCACAGCTCTCACTGAGTTCCACTGGGAAAAATCCATTAATTATTTGAACTCTCCACATTTCTTACAGAGTGGCCTGATTTAACAGCATCAGATGTGAAGAGGAAAGGGGAAATAAAATGGAGGACTAGAAAATGATGACAGTACTAGTTATCCTCATATTTCTTTTTATCACAATATTCTAGTTACACAAGAGAATATTTAAGGCCCTTTTGACCTGAAATCCATCCCCTCATGCAGGGAGTGGAATAATCCAGTGCCCCCCCTCTAGTTTCATGCCAGTAAAGGCAATCCCAGGATCATTGACATAAATCAACATACTTACCTAGGAGAGAAGAAAATAGCTGGTGTTAAGATGCCAGAAGAATCTGGAAGCACTGTGGGGCTTCAACACAAACCCATAATCCTCTATTTTGAGTAGGACCCTTTCACTATTTGTAACCCTAAGCAACAGGGTTGGCGCAGGGAGAGGCTGCCTGTGATCTAGTGGATCAGTCTTATCAGTACTTCGGACCACGATTCCATGGGAACTGCGAGTAGACTCCATCTAGGGGATTTCACCCCTGATCAAAATTTAATCATGCTCCAGAGGGAGGAGAGTGACACAATCCCACACAGTTCCACGGTGTTGGACCTAACAACATGGGCCAGTCGCCGATGGAATCTTTTCTGCCCAAACAAAAGAATATCCGTGGCCCTGCTGCTCAAAACTAGAACTTTGGGAAGCAGGGGGAGAGGAGAATGTATCTGTCCAGCATGAACAACTTTGCTGACTATAAATAGGTTGTGTTTTCCAAATCTGCTGTAAACATTAAGAATATTTCTAGCTGAAAAATAAATTACAAGTCCTTGGGACCATTAAATCTCTGGGGTAGATTTTATAAAAGTACGCCCGCCAGGCGCAAACAAAAGTACGCTGGATTTTAATAGATACGCACGTAGCCGCACGTATCATTTAAAATTCAGGGCCGGCGCGCGCAAGGCTGCCCAAAATCGGCAGCCTGTGCACGCCGAGCTGTGCAGCCTGCCTCCGTTCCCTCCGAGGTTGCTCTGAAATCGGAGCGGCCTTGGAGGAACTTTCCTTCCACCCCCCTGCACCTTCCCCTCCATTCCCCTACCTAACCCACCCTCCCAGCGCTATCTAAACCCCCCACCTTTGTTTTAAAAGTTACGCCTGCCAGAGGCAGGTGTAACTCGCACACACTGGCCAGCTGGCCGGCGCGCGATTCCCCGGCCGGGGAGCTGTTTCGGAGGCCTCGGCCACGCCCCCGAAATGCCCCAGGCCAGAAGCACGCCCGCAGCCCCGCCCCCGAATGACGCGCCGGCCGCAACATGCCCCGACACGCCCCCGATGACGTGCAGGCCGCGACACAGCCCCCGACACGCCCCCCAGGAAAGCCACAAGACTTATGTGCCGGCAGCCTATGCAAGATAGGCTTGGCGTGCGCAGGGGGGGTTTGGAGTAGGTTTTTGGGGCTTACGCGCGTAACCCTTTGAAAATCTAACCCTCTGTGTGGAGTACCATCTGTGGCAAGAGCAAAGAGTCGTGCACCCCTGAGCAGAAGTCCAAATCAACATTTTTATGATCTGTAAACTCTGCATGTGCTACATGATAGACATCAAGCTCCAGCTACATACATTATTGTGTTGGGCCTGCAGAATGGATCCTTTGTCACTGATGTGAGGCCTGAGGGAGAGCCTGGTTGGGGAAGGTTTTTGACTTGTTCCTGTCTATTACATGGTTAATAAAGTTTGTAGTGTGTGCTTGGTAGAAAAAAGTACTTAGATAATTTCTGTGAATAGTCACTAGATGGCAGAGTATATAGTGTATATAGTGAAAGGGCAATGTGCATTTTATCTAACGGGTAAGTTCTAGATAGAATATTCATTGTAACATACCATATATAACATAGCAATGATGGCAGAAAAAGACCAAAAGGTCCATCCAGTCTGCCTAGCAGGTTCCTTATGGTAGTAACTGCCGCTCTGTGCAATTTATCCCATGTTTCTTTTAAGGCTAGTAACTGCCACTTTGTTCAGATTATCCCCAAGCCTTATTTTAAGGTTAGCAATAGTTACAATCAAAACTAAGCAACTGTGAAAGCCTTAGCAAAATTACTGCCAACAACATTTTTACGGGGTGAACAGAAAATGCTGCTTGAAAGTGCACTTTTTTACTAATGTCTGTGTATCAGTAACCCGGACCCTAAAAGTTGGGGCTCAGCGTTGGTGGTTGTCTGAATCCAAATCCCCTTTTCCCTTTCTCTCCCCCCTCCACTGTCAAAGTGGAGAGCAATGTTGCAGAGATGTCAAAAGAATCAAGGCTACTTTGTTAAGGATGGTAATCCCATGCCCTCTGCTAAGGATAGTAGTAATTGCAGCTCCATGCAGCTTGCTCCCCATGCATCCTTTCCTTCATTTCCATCCTCTAGGGATCCCCTGCATTTTGAATTTGTTTACTGTTTTCATCCTCAATATCTCTTCCGGAAGAGCATTCCAGTCATCCACCACCCTCTCCGTGAAGAAATATTTCCTGACATTGGTTCTGAATCGTCCTCTCTGGAGTTTCATTTCATGACCCCTAGTTCTATTTATTTCTTTCCAACGGAAAAGGTTTGATGATTGTGTATCATTAAAACATTTCATATATCTGAAAGTCTGTATCATATCTCCCCTGTACCTCCTCTTTTCCAGGGTGTACATATTCAGATCCTTCAGCTTCTCCTCATAAGTCTTCCAATTCTGACCCCCTCACCATTTTGGTTGCTCTTCTTTGGACCGCCTCTATCCTGACTTTCAGGCTGAATCAGTACAGTGCGCTCCACCGGCATTTGGACGCGCGTTTTTGACATGCTAGCTTTACCCCTTATTCAGTAAGGGGTAATAGCGAGTCGAAAACGCGCGTCCAACCCCCCCGAGACTAATAGCACCTGCAACATGCAAATGCATGTTGATGGCCCTATTAGTCATTCCCGCACAATACAGTAAGTAAAATGTGTGGCTTGGCTGCACATTTTACTTTAAGAAATTAGCGCCTACCCAAAGGTAGACGTTAATTTCTGCCAGTGCCAGGGAAGTGCACAGAAAAGCAGTAAAAACTGCTTTTCTGTGCACCCTCCAATTTAATATCATGGTAATATTTAGTCGGAGGTCCCAAAAGTTAAAAAAAGTTAAAAATTTAAAAAAAAAAAAATTTAAATGGGCCCGTGGCTCGCGGGTTGAAAACCGGACGCTCAATTTTGCCGGCGTCCGGTTTCCGAACTCATGGCTGTTAGCGGGTTTGAGAACCGACGCCGGCAAAATTGAGCGTTGGCTGTCAAACTCGCTGACAGCCGCCGCTCCTGTCAAAAAAGAGGCGCTAGGGATGTGCTAGTGTCCCTAGCGCCTCTTTTTACCACGGGCACTAATTTAAATAAATTAACTTACTGAATCGCGCGCACAGGTGAGTGGCCAGTGCACGCGCCGGGAGAGCGGACAGGCTAAGCCATATAAATAATTTCAATGCATGGCTCAAAACCTGGTGTAAGGAAGAAAGCTTTTGCCATATTGGGGGTGGGACCATGTAAAGAACAGTAAAGGACTCTACGTCAAAGATGGCTTACATCTGTCTGTGGCAGAAAAAGGAATCCTAAGTGAAAATTGAAATAATATGCCTTAAGGCATTTAAACTAGAGGACGGGGGTGGCAGAACATGTCACTCCTCACAACTGCAAGAAGTGGGTGAAGAAATTAACAAAAATCAGCTGTATAGGGGAAAAAGACATTCAAATAGAGCAGCAAGCTGATGGAGAGAAACTGGAAAACTATGGGCACCATTGCTCCTAGTCTGGGCAATAAAATCCCAGATCTGCAAGACCTAAGGGTGGAGGCGGATTTGGATATTGTTGCTATTATGGAACCATGGTTCATTGAGTCTCATAATTTGGTTATGGCCATCCCGGGCTATAACTTATTAAGGAAGGACAGAGAGGACAGAAAAGGAGGAGGAGTAGCTCTTTATGTAAAAAATAATATCCTAGCAACTGAAATGCAAGGGACATGGGCTAGGGAAGAAGCATTGTAGGCTGTCCTAGAAAAGGAAGATGGTGCTTCTATTTACATCAATGCGGTCTACAGGTCTCCAATTCAGACAGAAGAGCTGAACAGAGAACTGACTGAAGACATTCAAAAGATGAGAAACAAGGGAGAAGTGTTGCTCGGAGATTTTAATCTGCCGGATGTGGATCTGAGTATTCCTTCTGTGGAATCTACAAGAAGTAGAGAAATAGTGGATGCCCTTAAAGGGGCTCTGTTCAAACAAATGGTAAAGGAACCCCTGAGGGAGAGTGTGATACTCGATCTAATGCTCACAAATGAGGATAATGTCTCTAATATCCACCTAGGTATCCTCCTGAACACCAGTGATCATCAGAAAGTATTGTTTGATATTACAAATAAGATACAAAGAATTCACATGATGACATGAATTTTGAATTTAAAATATGGACTTTGTCAAAATGGGGATGTTCCTAGAGGAAGAATTAGTGGTCTGGGTGAAAATGAATGAGGTGTAACAATAGTGGGCCAAATGAAAATGAGCTATTACAAAAGCAACAAATCTAAACATTAGGAAAGTAAACAAAAGTAAGAAGAAAAAGAAACTGATCTGGTTCTCAAAGAAGGTGGCTGAAAATATAAAGGCAAAAATAACAGCATTCAAGAAGAATAAAGTATCCCAAAAAGAGGAACACAAGAAAGAAATCAGGAAACCAAAAGTTCAGGCAGAAGAAAGGATTGTCAAGGAGGTAAAGTGAGGTGACAAAATATTTTTCAGAGATAGTATATCAGAGAAAGAAGGGAGGCCTGAAATAGTATAGTGAAATTGAAAGGTGAAGAGGAGCAATGTGTGGAGAGAGATAAAGAAATGGCAGAAATATTAAAGAAATACTTCAGTTCAGTTTCGCTAAAGAAGACCCTGGGAAAGGACCATTGCTGATTGAGAAGACCGTAGATGGTGGAGGGGAAGACAAAACTCCATTTAAAGAAGTGAATGTATGGAAAGAGCTAGGAGAACTGAAAGCGGACAAGGCTTTGGGACCAGATAAGGTATATCTCAGGATACTAAGAGAGGTCAGAGATGTCCTGGTGAGTCCACTGAAGAATCTGTTCAATAGTTCCCTGGAAATGGGAGTGGTGCCACAGGATTGGAGGAGAGCAGTGATGGTCCTGTTTCACAAGAGTGGTAGTAGAGAGGAGGCCGGAAACTACAGGCCGGTTAGTTTCATCTCATTGTTGGTAAAATTGATGGAGACTCTGCTAAAAGAAAGGGTAGTGAATTATCAACAAACTGGTAGGTTGCTGGACCCATGGAAGCATGGATTCACTAGGGGAAGGTTCTGTCAGACAAATCTAATTGATTTTTTTGATTGTGTGACTAAAGAATTGCTTCAAGGAAGAGTGTTCGATGTGATTTACTTCGATTTCAGCAAAGCTTGTGATACAGACCTGCAAAAGAGATGCTTGGGACTCACTGCCAAGGTGGTGGAGTGGATTACAAACTGGTTGACTGACAGGAGACAGCGTGTAATGGTAAATTGAACCTACTCTGAAGAGAGAACGGTGTTAAGTGGAGTGCTACAAGGATCGGATTTGGGAGCAGTTCTGTTCAATATCTTTGTAAGAGACATTATGGAAGGGTTAGGTGGTAAGGTTTGTCTATTTATGGATGATATTAAGATCTGCAGCAGAATGTAATGCTTGAAGGAGCAGAAAGAATGAAAAGTGATTTAAGAAAGCTTGAAGAGTTGTCGAAGGTTTGGCAGCTGGGATTCAATGCCAAGAAGTGCAGAGTCATGCATCTGTGGTGCGGTAATCCAAAAGAGCTGTATGTGATGGACAGTGAAAGACTAATGTGCACGGACTGGGAGAGGGACCTTGATGTGATAGTGCCTTGTGATCTGAAGGTGGTAAAGCAATGTGGCAAGGTGATATCTAAAGCCAGAAGAATGATGGTCTGCATAGAGAGAAGAATAACCAGTTAGAAAAAGGAGGCGATATTGCTCTTGTAGCTGTCCTTGTTGAGGCCTCACCTGAAGTACTTGTTTCGGTTCTGGAGAGTGTTATTTTAAAAGGGATAGAGACAAGATGGAGGCGGTCCAGTGAAGGGTGACCAGATTTATGAGGTGAGGCGGAAGAATCTGAATATGTATACCCTGGAGGAGAGGAGGTATAGGGGAGATATGATACAAATCTTCAGATATCTGAAAGGCTTTAATAATACATGATTCTCTAACATTTACTGTTGAAAATCAAAGAGTAGAAATAGGGGTCACAAAATGAAACTCCAGGGGGGCGACTGAGAACCAACATCAGGGAATATTTCTTTATGGCCCTGGTGGTGGATGCCTGGAATTCCCTTCTGAAAGAAGTGTTGAGGATAAAAGCAGTAAACAAATTCAAAAAGGCAAGGGATAAACACTGTGGATCCCTAAAGGTTAGAGGTGAAAATGAAGGAAAGGGTGCATGGGAGATAAACTGATGGAACAGCAGCTACTTCCCCCTAACAGAAGACATCTGGATTACTACCCTTAAGCAATTAGCTTTCATGTGTTCGATGCCAACTGCAACATTGTTCTCCGCTTCGTCGGCAGGGGAGAAAAAGGCAAATAGGATTCAAGCAACATCCAACGCTGGGCCTTGACTTTCAGGTTCTGGGGTACTGAATAGCAGACATTAGGGAAAAAGCGGAGGACTGCTTCTATGGCCAAGTCCAAAAGCAAAGCACGTTCAAGCAACATTGCCAGAATTATTAAGAAGGCTGCTCACCCTGTAAAAAATGCTATTAGAAGTAATTTTGTTATGGGTTTGACTGTCCTTGGTTTCAATTGTTAATATTACTACCCTGAACATAAGGCTTGGGGATAACCTGCACGGAGCGACTGTTACTACCATAAGAAACCTGCTGGGCAGATTGGATGGACTATTTGGTCTTTTTCTGCCGTCGTTACTAAGTTACTATGTTAAATCTGGCAGACGGCATCTTGGCTCTATTTTGAGTATTACAACAAATGTGTAGTGATCGGAAGTATCTGCTGTAAGTGTCTCCTAATAATACAGTGACCTCTCTGATCACTGAAGGACTACCGCTACCAATAAGATAAGTAGCAATTCTGACTTTCTCTTTTCCTGAAGCAGGTGCGTTGCTGAAAGAGTAGCTACTGTTAGATTCTTTTACCTGAACTTTTTCAGCTTTAAAAAGACAGTATTTTTCTACACGTCTCTATAGACTTCAATGAATAGCTGTTGCTTCAGGACGATCAGCCTTGGAGCGGCTAGTTAAGTTAGCCATATATAGCTATCTGGCTAACTTAATGGGGGTATATAGCAGTACTGAATATCCCCAGCTATCTTAAAGTTACCCAGATATGCCAACTTGCTGTCCCACCTTTGCATTTATCAACTGAACTGCCTGCCTGCTGGCATAGGTTTATTTTTATTTTTTAAGTGCATTTTATTGGTGAAAAGTGCCTGTTGCCCTCACTGTGTCTGTCCTTTCATCGATCTGTCTGTCTGACCCATAAGAATGTAGTAGAGCCCTCTCCAAGGATGGATTTGGCTGAAATTGGTAGTTGAAATGTGCGGGTTTCAACTATCTTGTCACATTTCATTTAATTCTACCCACACAGATGTGCTGGGAGAATGAGGCCCTTCAACCGATTTTTAATTCCATTCCTTTACAATGTTAGAGCATCCGGTAGTGGGCATTGCCGGATAACTTTCCCTCCCACTCGGTTAGGCATCATCCCCTTTGACACAGAACACCTGTCAGTGTGGGCTTAGATGGGATAAATTATCTTTTTTTTCCCTGATACCTTTTTAAAATTTCTGTCTAGGGATATCAAGTCGAATGATGGGGTCTTTTCCGCCAGTTTCACCTATCAGTTTATAGTGCTAAAGAGCATCGCCAGCTTGTAGCTGTGTCAGTGCATCTGACAAGTTCTCTGTCAAGGAGAGGTCCACGGGGAGCTAGTGACTCAGATAAGAAGATGAAACTGAGGGGAACACTAGCTTTCACCAAAGTCCAAAGGAAAAAGTAATCAGGAGAGGAAAAATGCAAATGTTAACAGTTGAAACTGCCAGTAAAACAAGGAAATAGGTTTTAGATGATGGTCCCTAATAGATTATTTTGCTGCTGGCAAAGAGCATGCAATGCCCTTTTGAAAAAGAGGAACCATTTGTTTAATCTTCATCAAAAAGAAAAAGAGAGGCATTCTGTAAGCTCCATTACAGCTATTGCATCAAACCAATAAACAATTATTTACCCCGAAACATAAAATCTTGCTTTGGAATTATGGAATGTGCTAAACAATCCAATTGTTACAGCTCTTAATTCCTCAAATTGCAAGCTCTGTCATGGTTAGTTTATTTTATGTGGTGAAACATTAACTACCTCATCCCAGACTTTCCTTATGTATATTAGAATCTATTTATCGTTATTTGTGACCCACCACTTTGTTTCGCCCAGTGCATCAGCATGTTTTTAAACAGATCAGCCAGGAAGGAAAGGCTTTTCAAGATTCCTTTCTCCAAGTATGATTCTGGTGATCTAGTGCCTCGCACAGTTGCAAAGTTATATTGTAATGTATGAAGCTAACATTACTAATAATTATTATAATAAACTTGTAGCATTAGGCTCTGTTCCCTCCCAATACAAGCTATTGTCCCTCAGCCCAGCCTCTCCTTCTACTGCTTCCTCCCAAATACTCTGCACAGCTTCTCCCTCTTCCTCCCTCCCTTTGATTAGTTTCTCATCCTTCCTATCTCCCTCTTCCCTCTGGGCAGTTTCTCTAACCTTCACTCCCCTGTGGGCTGTTTCTCACCCTGCCCAGGCCTTCCTCCTCCTTCAGTCTTCAATGGCTGGGGGATGGTCTTCAACTGGCCACCCATGCAACCTCCTTCAGTATTTGGTAGGGTCTTTGTCAGCCAGCCTAATCATCCAGTCTTCGGCAGGAGGGATTCACCAGCCACCTAGGCCTTCTCTATTTCTTCGGTGGCTAGTGGGTGAGGTTTGCCAGTTGCCCTGTGCCTTCTTTGTTTCTTTCAAGGCTGTTGGGATGAGCTCCTTCAGTCACACTGTGCCAGCATCACAAGTGTTTTTAAAGATTGTATGATGACACTTCTTGATTGCTGCTCTCAGTCTGCACGTTTAAAAAAAAAAAAAATGCATGTTGCCGAACAGCTAGTGAGAGATATCTAAGCTGTACTAGTATTGTACCTGAGTACTTCTAAGGGAAGTGAAAAGAGCTGCATTTTTTCCATATGGCTTTGCGATGTGCCAGTTGACTACCCCCTGCTCAGAGGCCAATTTTCAAAGGATTTAGGTGCCTAACATTCAGGGTAATTTTAAAAGGAATGCGTGTGCGCCCATAAATGCTCATATCGGCGTGCAAGAAGAGGGATGCTGCAATTTTAAATTGTACTCACATGTCCTGTATGTATTTTGGCTAAGGCTTTAGTAGTTTTTATGTGCGATTGGAAGAAGATGTTAAAACTTACTCGCAAGGGAAAAAACAGTTTTTCCAAGTAGTCCACCAGTTTGCCCAATTCATATCAAGGTCTTCAAGACCCCTCTGGTTCTTCATCCTGCAAAGCCCCATTTGACCCTGAAAACATTGTGCCAAATGCCCTACAACTCGAGGTCTCCAAACATGCTCCTCATCAGAACCAGAAGTTACGTGGATAACAAGCCAACCCGCGCTATGGTCAGCTTTTTTAAAATGCACTCTTACGTGCGTAAGTCTTAGCGCTGTACTGGAACACCTATGCTGCACCCATGCTGCACCCATTTTACACCCCCTCTTCTTGATGCGCACAAGGGTATGCACGAGCATACTTTGTGGCTTCTTAAAATGCATGTTGCTCACATATTTTGCGAGTATGGGCCCTTGGTCTGAGATGGAGTTGGTACTACCTGCAGGGTGGAGTTGTGGAATTTAGATAGGTTAAGACCATCTAGCTATGGTTATGTTGGGCCTATGCATCAAAGTCAGCTACACAAAATGGAGTATTGTTGTGGAACAGATCTATGATCTGATCTAAGAAATGTTAGATTCAGTCATAACTGTCTGGAAACATGAATATTTTAAGCCTGCACCTGGGTAATTGGATCATAATGAAACTTCGATTGTTCCCCTTTTTGTAGGAAAGCAAAATATCACATGACGTTCCATCTAAGATGGGCTGCGCGGCTCGGTGTGTGCAGGCTGCCCAAAATCGGCAGCCTTGCGCGTGCCGATCCCGGATTTTATAAGATACGCACGGCTACGTGCGTATCTTATAAAATCCAGCGTACTTTTGTTCACACCTGGTGCGCGAACAAAAGTACGCGATCGCGCTATTTTTTAAAATCTGCCCCTTAAATTCTGGAATTTGTTGCCAGGGGATGTGGTTAGTGCAATTAGTGTAACTGGGTTTAAAAAATGATTGGATAAGTTCTTGGAGGAGAAGTCCATTACCTGCTATTTATCAAGTTGACTTAGAAAATAGCCACTGCTATTACTAGCAACAGTAACATGGGATAGACTTAGTTTTTGGGTACTTGCCTGATTCTTATGGCCTAGATTGGCCAATGTTGGAAACAGGATGCTGGGCTTGATGGCCCCTTGGTCTGACCCAGTATGGCATGTTCTTATGTTCTTAATGTGCATTAATTTAAAACAAATAATGAATCCTAACGAAATCAAACAGATTCATTTCATGGTTTGGAAAATAAATATGAATGATCACTGCCCCAAAAATCAACAAAATTTTTGTTTGCATTGATTTTCATTTCCTATTAAAGTGTATGGGACAAGCACAACTGTGAGGGTTTCATTTCTTCTTAAGGCAGCTAGTACAGTGCTTAGTAACTAGTGAGGTCACATTTAAGCCTAGACTGACCAGAGCCAGGTTGGTAAGGAAAATGGGACGAACCAGGAAGCAAAGCCAATCAAGGTGAAGCATGTTTTTAGCCAGTCTATCTTATCTGGCATCTGCATGAATTGACAGTGACTTCCTCACATTTTTCCCAAGATCAAAGTGAAAGCAAGTTTGAGACAGGTACCATTTTATCTCAATTGTCTCTGGACTGCAGGACAAGGTGGATGGTTGTATAGATTTCTAGTTTTGAGAGCTGAAGAAAAATTGAGAGAAAACACAAGACTGAGATGAATGAGATCAGGAGAAGTAAAAAGTGAAGAGGCTCTAACTCTGCTCTTTCTTTGACACACTCATGTGTTACTATGTGCATTTGTTTTGCAGTAACTGTAACACAAAGGGGCAGATTTTAAAAGCCTATGCGCGCCAAGCCTATTTTGCATAGGCCCGGCGACATGGCAAGCCCCGGGATGCGCGTATGTCCCGGGGCTTGAAAAAAGGGGCAGGGCGGGGGCGGTCCGGGTTGGGGCAGGTGCATGGTCAGAGGCCTCCGTAGGGCCTCTAGGCTGGGGGATTGCGCTGGTAGGGTGGAGGGTGCCAGGTCTACATAGATCGTATTTTATGTCCTTTGCCATATAATCAAGCCATCCTTCCTGGTTGCTTAGAGAATTTGTTCCTTCAATGGGAAACTTTGATAACAAGCTATATGTGTTATTGTTTGTAAGGTTTTGAGTGGACCCTTGGACACTGTGGCTGCTGACCACACCCACGGGGGGAAGTCCCGTGAGGGGCCACAGGTCAGGCTCAGCTTAGGACACACAACACAGATAGATCTTTTATTAAGAGTATTGAGTCACCAGAGGTGGCAGTAGTGAGCAGAGATGAAGTCCGGCTGGGCTTGTAGTCCCTCAAGCTCTGGAACAGCGATCCCACAATGGCTGTGACAGCGGTTTCTCTTGGTAGGAATCGCAGGAGCTGGAATAGAGGCAGGCCATCGAGGAGCAAGTTCCTGGTTCCAGGGAACAGCTCTGAGAGAAGTAGATATTAACTCACTGATGGTTTAGGCAGCTGTATCTTCCAGGCAGAAGTGAAGTCCAGGCAGCGAGTCCGGGAACATGGGCCCTCGAGGAGTGAGTACCGGTTCCAGACAGCGACCTGAAAGAGAAGAGAGAGGCCCCCGAAGAGCGGGTACCCCAAATAGACTAAGTCCAATAATGGAGAGGCAGAGTAGCTAGGTTTGGAGAGCGAATCCCATCCGTAAGGAGTTCCAGTACGAATACCTGACCTTGCTAACTTGATTAGCTAGCAGTAGTGTAGACATTTTGTATCCTGGATGCGTGACGTCATCACAGGGGACGCCCCTGAGGTTCGCACCAAAGAAAGTATTTGAAGCAGGGCCATGTGGCGCACGCGCCCTAAGGCAGCTGGACAACATGGCGGGAGGCAGCGCCCAAGCCGGACCGGGGATGCTGGAGAGGACGGCAGGCAGACGCCGCAGCAGCCAAACATCCGTCAACATGGGAGGATTCGCCAGAGAGGTAAGGAGGGCGGAGTGGAGACGTCAGGCAGCGTCAGTCGTAACAATATGTCTGTTGGTAGGTTGTTGCATATTGGTCCCTGTGACCTGTGCACCCTCTCACATGAATGTCCTCAGGATATTGGCCCATCTTTATCTTTTAGTAGTAGAAATTTGCTAATCTGCTGTACTACTTGAACAACGTTATGATTTTCCTCCAATTCAGGGACCCCTCTAAATCATAAATTGCCTCGTTGAGATCTGTTTTCCAGATCTTCTACTTTATCCTGTAAAGATAGTTGTGTTGCTTCAACAATGGTGAATTTCTTCATGAGTTTATCTCTGGATACCAGTTGTTCTTCTAGCTGATTTTCCATCTCATCCACCCTGTGCCCTATTTCGCCGACGTCACAACGGAGCTTGGCCACAAGTTGAGACAATTCTGTTTTAAGTCCACCTATATTGGGATTCAAATCTTCAAACCATTTGACAAAGTCTGCCTTAGATATTGAGTCATATTTGCTTGATAACAGTGTTACCATTTGCTTTTCGCCCTCTGTTTCGCGCTACTCCTCCACGAGGCCATTGACCATCTTGTCCCTGTTTTTGCCGCTAAAGTGTGTTGCAGCATCGCTATAAGAATATTGGCTGAGATCAATGCTTCTCTTCTTCGCCAGCATCTGGGTTGCTTGGGTAACCTTCCTGGTAAGGTTAGTAGGGGATGCATGTATTTAATGCCTTGATATTCACTGATTTTGCGGCAGGGTGCTGAGAGGTCCGTGGTTAGGCGGCCATTAGGGTTGGTGATGTCACGTCTGCCCCCATCCATGCTTTCTTACTTTACCTTGCCTTGTGGCCTACCTCAGCCTCCTGTCTTGCCTTGTGGTCTACCTTGGCTTCCTGCCATGCCTTATGGCCTTCCTATCTTGCTCTATGGCTTTTCTGCCTTCCTCTGTAGCCTTCCCAGCCTTCCTGCCTTGCTCTGTGGCCTTCCAGGCTTACCTGCCTTGCTCCATGACCTCATGGGCCTCCCTGTCCTGCCTTGCGGCCTTTGGGCCATCTATGTTCACCTAGCCCGGACTTGTGCCCTGTTTGGGCCTTCTTGTTTTTTTTGCTTGTTCTAGTCCTGTCCTTGTCCAATTTGTCTAGTCTTGTCTTGTCCTATCTGGTCCTGTCCAGTCCTGCCCATTCCTCATCCATTCCAGTTCAGTCCCTGTCTCCAGCAAGGTCTTGCCATGTCATGTCCAGTTCAGTCACTGTCTCCAGCATGGCCATGCCATTGTCATGTCCAGTCTGTCTCTCCAGCCTGCCTTGTTCCAGCTTCCAGCTGGTGCCCTGTTCCAGCTTTTAGCTAGTGCCTCTTTCCAGCTCCCAGACTGTGCCCTTCTCTGGTTCCAGCTAAGTTCCTCTGGCTACCAGAACCAAAGGGCTCAACCTGCAGGGAAGGAGGCTGGTCCAGACAGAAGAGCTTGCTATGCCCTGCCTAGAAGTCCTGTGCTGCCCCTGTGGGGGTTCCCCCAGTCCTAGCCAGACCTCCAATTGTGATACCATCACTAAATCTGGCCCTAATATTCATTTTAATTTGTTTTTTCCCAGGGCTGAATTGGCTTGCTTCCTAGATCTTACTTTCCTCCCAGGCACACTCTCCATATACAGCAGGGGCTCTCCCATGAGCCCCTTGGCACCATCCATATTTCCCTGAGGTACATTTTATTTATTTTTAATTATTTTCTTTAGTTTCCCTTTTTTTTTTCTTAATTTTTCTTTCTTTCCGCACAATGCCATCATTGCGACCTAACCCTTTAAGAGTCAAAGTGGTGACATCATCACTGCTGGGCCTGTGGGCCTGGCTGAAGCCTTTCCAATGTGATTGGAGCTTTCCCAGGGATCTGCACTGCTTTCTGCTGTCTCCTTGAGCTGCCCTGCACTGTAGACACCTCTTTTATGTACTGCACCCCCTCTGAGGCATGGACACCTCGAGAGGTAGAGGGAATGCTCCTGTGGTGCTGGCTCTCTCTCTGTCCTGTGGCTGCGGGAGACAGGGAAGTCCTTTCTGTGGCTGCTGCACGCTGCCTGTTCTGTGTCGCAGGAATGAGGGTAATGCTCTCGTGACTGCCTGCATCTAACTCTGGGCTCCTCTTTGAAATTGCCACAGAAAGCAAGGACATGCTTCCTCTGCTGCCAATGGATCCCTCCTCCTCTCCAGCTATGGGCCATGGGTACTACTAGGGGGGCCTCTCCACACTTGCCAGAACTTGATCCTATACTATGCTAGCATGTTGCCATATTCCCAGCCTTCCCAAGGTGGGGGCTATAGCCTCTCTGTATTCAGGATGAATGAGTGAGGCCGGGGACAGTGCCCTTCGGAGGATAGCTGTCAATAAAAAGCACAGGAGAACAGCAAAAGTTCTCAGATAGGGGGAAAAAAAATTAAGCTGCCATTTTTGGCACTGCCTTCTAGCACCCCCCTAACCCCCCCCCACATTGGATTCTTGAAAAAAATTCTCCTTAAGCTCTGCTTTCACTGTATTTGCAATGATCCTGGATTCAGGTACAATGGGACTTTTAGCAATGGGAAAAGCCCCGGGCTTGACATTATTCCAACCCAGGTGACTGGAAATGGTAAACTGATTTGAGCAAAGAACAGGCAGAGACAGGTGGTTGCTGCATTCTATCATCTGCTGCAATCAGGGGAGTTGGAAGGGGACATCCCCAAGGGCTCTCTCTACTATCATGAGCCTTGCACATTTTTTTTTCTGAATGGTGAGCCCACCATCCATTGGATTCACTGACCCAGTCCCCCCCCCCCCTCCACATTCAATGCAGCTGAGACTCCGCCTACTTGTGACATCATCCAACCCCTATAGTGCACTGAGATGGGCTGCTGCTGTGGCTTATAGCTGCGGTTTGCCGAGGAGGCAAGCCAAAGAAGGTTGCCTCTTGGGAGCCTCTTAGGGAGATCTTAGAGGGTTAAATAAAGTTGGTATTATGAGGTTTTAATATTCCATTCTTTATGGTAATAGAATAAATAAAGGAGTGGGAGGGGTTGCAATCATCTTTAGAGACAACTTACCAGTAAAAAGGTTATTTCAGGACCCAGTGGGAGATTGTGAGTGTATTTTGATACAATTGGACTATGCTGAGTCATCTCGTTATGGTATTGTCCCCCGAACTCCCCCAGTGATTTGCGGGATGCAATTTCGGAAGCCATTTTGTTACAGGCTTTGAAATATCGTTATTTATTGCTTTTGGGTGACTAATTTATGGATGGATGGATTTTTTTTAGATAATGGAAGAGCAAATAACTGTCAATTTATGATGAGAATATATGCTTTTTCAAAGATGTTGTGGATGTTTGATAAGTCTTTGTTTTGGGTTTTGTCTTTTTCTGAGTATTCTGTGAATGATTGTATTTATGTTATATGTATTTTATGTGTTATAGTGAAAATACAGGAGGTGACCATAGAGGGTGGTAATGCTCTGAAATAAGGCATCTTTTGGCGATATATTTATTTTTTGGCATCAGAAGAAGCTGCTGAGAAACATGTTGGGAGGTTTTGTCATTATTTTTTATTCCTCTCTTTGCATATGCAGGCTTTTGTTGGCTTATGTCAACTGGACATATCAGCTTAGAGTGAAAAAGTTCATTATCACCACTCATATTCCTATGAGTAGTGTGTTTGTCAAAAAAGAATGATTAGTACCACCACTCATTTTTCTCTTGGACACTGAGCACTACAGTTGTCTTGTGGAACTGTCAGCCAGAAGTTTGGTGTTGTGATCCAGTTTGATCCATCGGGCTGCCAGTTCAAAGCCTTTACCTAAGATCATGAATGGCTTGTGGAAAAAGGAAAATTCTATTAGTTGACTTAAATTTGATTGTGTATGTGTGTTTGGTATGGATGTGAATCTTTTTGGGCTCTTTTTTTTTTTTGTCTCTGTGATTGAATTTGTATTTTGCTGTTATTAAATTTGTATTCTAGGTCTTATGTATAAATATTTTTATATTGTAGAATTATTGGGAATGTTTTTCAATTAAACATTTATTTGTTCTATTTGCTTTATATTTTCTTTAATTTTAGAGTTTTTATGAGTTTTTGTATGGATCTTTTTGTTCAAAGGTAATAATATTTACAATTAAAACCAAACCACTGTCAAACCCATAACAAAATTACTGCTAACAATGTTTTTACAGGGTGAACAGTCTTCTTGATAATTCAGACAACGCTGCTTGAATATGCTTTTCTTTCAGACTTGGTCATAGAAGCAGTCCCGTGCTTTTTCTGTAATGTCTGTGTATCAGTATTCTAGACTGTAAAAGTCAGGGACCAGCGTTGGCTGTCATCTGAATCCAATAACCCTTTTCCCCCCCCGCTGTCAAAGCAGAAAGCAAAGTTGCAAAGGCTCATCCTTCTTGTAGTTAACAGACACTTCCTGCTGTGATGTGGTGTTATCAGATATTGGAGGTAATTTTGAAAGAAGTTACACATGTAAATGTAACATTCTATCATAGCAATTTTAAATAGTCATTTACATGTGAAAAGTGCGCTTTCATGGGAATATTCTATGGAAAATTCATTTCAAATATAGTATAGCTATTTTCTAAAGCCACTTACCCAGGTAAAGTGCATTTATATGTTTAAAACCTAATTTTAAGCATGAAAATTCATTTTGCAGTGAGTAAAGTTTAAAAGTATCCAAGGGGCCGTTACATTTTTATCAAAGGTAAGGAGGCCAGAGTTAAGGTAAGTGTGACTCTGGCCTCCATTTACTTCCCAAATGTCATTCAAATGTCTTTTCTTTGGACATGTTTTACTGAGCTTTTTGCCTTTTCAGAGGGGAGGTTGTTAATTGGAAGGCTTTAATTTGATCTTTTCTCCTGGGTTAGGCAACACTGATCTGGTTTCTAAGGACTTGTGACATAAGGCTCAACTATTTGAGTGGTTGCTTGCTTAGTATGGATTGGTGGATCCCTGGAGGTACTTATACCCTAGCAAGAGAGATTTCCTTTTGTTTCTACCTCACATAATTCATATTTTAGAATTGATTTCATTTGTATTGATGAAAGGGTCTTGGGATTGCTTTGTTTGGCAGAGTTGGGTGTTATTGAGTGTTCTGATCATGCCCCTATCACCTTGAATATTAGGAATCACTCCTTGTATAGTTGGAAGTTGGATAACTGTTTATTGAAGACTGAGGAAGTATGCTCTTCTATCATGGATGCCACTGAGGAATTCTTTGAACTGAATGCTAATGGTGATGTTTCTTGGACTATGTTATGGGAGGCGGCTGTCTACTATCCAAGGGAGGCTGATAGCACTGAATGCAGTGAGAAGGCATTCGTTTTACCTTATAGAAGAAAAGGCCAGGATGGAGTTGAAGGCTAAGACCGCAAAAAAGAGATACCAATCTTCTGTCATATGCTATGACGAATATAAGAGCAATTTTGAACTCAATTATAGTGCAGAATGTTGGTAAGACTCTTTGAACCATCAAGTAGATGTTCTATAATAAGGGAAATAGAGAAGATTATTAGTTTACAAGTTGAAGGCTACAGCATGTTCTAATTTGATAAAGGAGATCTGGACTCCTTCCGTTGCGCTTTCTTGTGATACTGGAAAAAATTGTGACTCATTTAGGGAGTAGGGATGAGAATCTTTTTCTGACAGATGAAAATATCATACAATGTTTTTTCATCCGTCAGGTATCTGGGGGTCCCCGAAAGCAAAAGGAAAACCCCATGAAATTTTCGTGTGGTTTTCTTATCATTTTTATTTTTTTTTTGGGGGGGGGGGTGACAGGAAGAAAGGGCACACAGAAAAACAACCCCCAAACCCACCCCGACCCTTTAAATCAAATTATTTAGAATCCCCACCCTCCTGACCCCCCAAAACCTTTTGTAAAGTACCTGGTGGTCCAGTGGGAGTCCCAGGAGCAATCTCCCACTCTCAAGCCGTCGGCTGCCACTAATCAAAATGGCACCGATGGCCCTTTGCCCTTACATTGTGTCAGGGGCTTTCGGTGCCATTGGTCAGCCCCTGTCTCATGGTAGGAGCAATGGATGACCCGTGCCATTTTTTAAGATGGCGCCGGACGTCCATTGCTCCTACCATGTGACAGGGGCCGGCCAATGGCACCGATAGCTTCTGTCACATGGTAAGGGCAAAGGGCCATCAGTGTCATTTTTTTACTGGCAGCTGATGGCCCGAGAGCGGGAGATCGCCCCCGGGATCCCCGCTGGACTACCAGGTACTTTTGAAAAGTTTGGGGGGTTGGTCAGGAGGGTGGGGGATTCTAAATAATTCAATTTAAAGGGTCGGGTGTGGGGTTTTTTTTCTGTTCAGGACAGCCAAAAAAAAAAAAAGTGTTCAGAACCGCGGGAAACGAAGATGTCCCACAGTTCTACAAACCCGATACCGGAAATAAGTCCGGTATCGGGTTCACAACTCTATTATGGAGTATTATATTACCTTGTATTTTTCTGAGTTGGCATTAGTGAAGATGAGATTTTTTCTTTTCTGGGCAGTTTGTCTCTTCTAGTCTTACCAGATGAGTTGGCTGAGAACATTGAGGCTTTAATTACTATTCAGAAGGTGAAGACCTCAATTGTAGCTTTGAAAGGGTATAAGAGCCCAGGTGAAAATAGTTTCTCAATCTTATTTATAAGACTTTTTTGATTCACCTACTCCAAGGTTGGCTGCTTTGTCAACACAGTTTTGCAGAGAGAATCTTTGGCAAAAACATCCCTTTTTGTCTCTATTTCTGTGATCAATAAAGCAGGAAAGGACCCAGTAGAATGTATTTTTACAGGCCAATCTCACTCCTAAATTACAATAATTAGATTTTACTAAGATACTCGGAAGCAGGGTAGAGCAGGTACTCACCTTGTTAAAAGGGAGTCAAGGGTCAGACAGTATAAGGAAGACCTTGGATCTGATGTACTATGCTAGGAATAGGGGAGATCACTCTTATTTGTTTTCTTTAGATGCTGAGAAAGCATTTGAAAGAATGGAGTGGCTCTATTTTTATGCAACTCTTGCTTTGAGGAGAATTTTGTTAAATGGGTCCAGTGCTTTTATACGAATTCTATAGCTGAGGTCAATGTAAATGGTATGCTCTTTCAAAGTTTCCCCACCTCTCTTTTTGCCCTAGCCATAGAACTATTTGCAGCATTCATCAGGCAATATCCCAAGATTTCGGGAATAGTTGAGGCTGATGGTAGTGAGAATCATATTGCATTGTTTTCAAACTCTTTCCAGACGTTGACTGTTGAGCTGATGGTGATTTATATATTTATTATGGCTTTGAGTTATAAAATAAATTAAACTAAGACAGAGATTTTAGAAATCTGGATCAGCCTTGGGACAAAGAAAAGATTGGAGGAATTATATCCCTTTATGTGGAATAAAGATTCCATTAAATATCTGTGGGCACTGATCCCAGTTAGACAAGTTTTATGAACTTAAGCCTGAATTTTTGAGAAGCCTGAGCAGGCAAAAACCAAGGGATATGTGCCACAGTGCCGAGCTATGTGAAAAGGTGGGCCGGGGCGAGGCGAGGTGGGGTGAAGGCCGGCTGGGATGGCGGCCATTTCTGTTCGGGGGGAGCAGGAAAGTATAAAAACAAAAAAATCCACCTAGGTAGAAGGGTTTTAGGGGTCGGGGTGAGAGGGGAAAGGGGAAAGGGGAAAAGGGAGGCAGGGAGTGGACTGGGAGGGAAATAGGGAAGCCCTATTGCATCGCTGTGCATTTTTTTGTAAAATTTCCCCTGGTTCTGCGTGCAGGTCGGACCGTGCACGCACATGCGCGCGCCAATATAAAATTGGCATGCGCATGTGTGCGCAGGTATCGGATTTTATAACATGTGCACATGGGCTGCACATTCAGGTTCAATCTAGCTTCTTCAAGAGACTTCATAAATTGATCTCTAAGTTTTTGTGTGGCAGGTTAGGAAGCCTAGAGTGTGCTTTAAGATGCTCACTGGACTTAATGATAAGGGGGCTCCCTGAGTTCAGGATCTATTTTTGGGCTTTTTGGCTATCCTTCTGAGGGATGAATACATTTTCTGATAAGCATTGGATCCCTAGGTAAAGAGAGTTAGCTATGGATAAGAATTTTGCTTTTCATCTTTGAGCCTTGTCTCCCTTGAGAAAGCATCTCTAAGTCTCTTTTCATTTCATGTCCTTGGTCTTGGATGAGTGGTTTAAGATTGCTGCCGCTATGAAGTTTTCATCTTTTACTTCCCCTCTCTCTCCCGTTTGAAATAACATGAACTTTCATGGTCATTTGTATCAGGGTAAACTTCCATTTATGGCATGTTGATGGCCTTCAAAGGGTGGGCCAACTTTTTTATCTTGATGGAGGACCTTCAGAGGAGATTTCATTTTACTAATACCCCAGTCTTTCAATACTTGAAACTTAAGGGTGAGCTCTTTTGGAGTCATTCAAAACTTCCTGTGGCAGAGGGCTTTCAGAGTTTGAAAAATTATTAATACATACCTCTGGTAATAAAAGTCTGAAAAGGATATTATTAGATTGGGAATCTCACTCGCTGGATAATATTTTAGGTGCTTGGGGAAGGGAACTCAGTTTTAAGATAAGGAAGGAAGGATGGGCAGATATTTTTCTCAGGATAAATACAGAGAATTTGATCTGTGTATCTTCCCAGGAGAATGGGTTTAAACAAAATGTTATCGGCAGTATCTAAGGCAAATGGGATTCAAGAAAGATCTATTTTGTTGAAGAGGTTGTGTTAGCACACATATCTCCATGTTTATTGGACTTATCTCACTATCTCCTTTTTCTGGTCAGAAATTCTTTCTTGGATTTATCATATCACAAAGGTAAAGCTCCCTTCAGATCCTGCAATAATGTTACTAGTATATAATCTTGTCATTTACTGTTGTAGCTGTTCAACATCCTTCCTTGGTGACTCACAAATTAATAGTTGCTAGGTGCCTTATTGCTTTACAATGGAACTTCCTTCTAAGCCTTTATTATCTTTGCAGACCCAGAATTTGTGGCATATTTATGCCAAGGAGCCTATGACACAAGTTAGAGACTTTTATGTAGATGTCTTAAACATTATGAAGCCCTTTTTGGATATGATAGGTGAGGAGGGGAGCGGCAAGCCACTTAGGATCTTGTACCTCCTTATTCGCTAGTTGTTTCCTTCTATATTTTATTGTATATTATGCATGCTATGTATTTGACTTTCATTATTCTTGAAAGTGGTATCTCTGGGACCCTTTCTAATAGGCCATATGTTCTCTTTTTGTTTGTTCCTCTCTATTGTCTTATGGTTTAGGTTGACCATGGGGGTTATCTCTATTTGATATACTATGTATAGCCTTTGTCCTCTTATTGGCTTAATTTATATCGTACTATTTGCATTGTTATGCATCTTTGGTCTTTAATTCTTGTAATGAACTCTTTTGTTCTAATAAACATTTATAAAAAGAATCCCATGGTGTGGAGCCTTCTGGTCTGTTCCTATTAACCATATCTTTGTTCCTGGGAATTGTCACCTAGATGTTTTTAAGGGAGGACAAGACTCCAAGTTGTCAGGTCATCTGAGAGTCAAGAAAACTATTGACTACATCTCTAAAACCTTCTAGTGACCCTTTGGGAAAATTGTGCAGTCTATGTCTTGGCTTGTCCCATGTGTGCCAGGACCAAGGAATCTTCATTGCTGCCTGCCTGGTGTGTTGCAGCCATTTCCAGTTCCAAATTGGAGTCAAGATTTCCAAGGAGATAATATGCCTACATGAAATTCTGGCTTCCATCATGTTGATTGGTATCCACAATTTATTGCCATATTTTGGAGGGCCTTTTGTAAGAATTTTGGTATTACTCTTCAATTTTCTGGTGAATCTGTTCCCTTGGGCTGAGTTTACTACAATAATGTTAATTCATCTACAAGCAAATTAAAACAAATCGGTGAAAATACTTTTTTCAGTCAATGTGCATTCAAGCTGTAGCATTTGTTGCTAGAGGATATATTCAAGACATTTAGCACAATTGATTTAAGAGGGGTTTAGACAAGTTCCTGGAGGAAACGTCCATAAATCATTAATGGCCGGGTGGATTTGGGAAAATGACTAGGGATGTGAATCGTGTCCTCGATCGTCTTAACGATCGATTTCGGCTGGGAGGGGGAGGGAATCGTATTGTTGCCGTTTGGGGGGGTAAAATATCGTGAAAAATCGTTAAAAATCGTTAAAAATCGAAAAATCGAAAAACCGGCACATTAAAACCCCCTAAAACCCACCCCCGACCCTTTAAATTAAATCCCCCACCCTCCCGAACCCCCCCCCAAATAACTTAAATAACCTGCGGGTCCAGCGGCGGTCCGGAACGGCAGCGGTCCGGAACGGGCTCCTGCTCTGAATCTTGTCGTCTTCAGCCGGCGCCATTTTCCAAAATGGCGCCGAAAAATGGCGGCGGCCATAGACGAAAAAGATTGGACGGCAGGAGGTCCTTCCGGACCCCCGCTGGACTTTTGGCAAGTCTCGTGGGGGTCAGGAGGCCCCCCACAAGCTGGCCAAAAGTTCCTGGAGGTCCAGCGGGGGTCAGGGAGCGATTTCCCGCCGCGAATCGTTTTCGTACGGAAAATGGCGCCGGCAGGAGATCGACTGCAGGAGGTCATTCAGCGAGGCGCCGGAACCCTCGCTGAACGACCTCCTGCAGTCAATCTCCTGCCGGCGCCATTTTCCGTACGAAAACGATTCGCGGCGGGAAATCGCTCCCTGACCCCCGCTGGACCTCCAGGAACTTTTGGCCAGCTTGTGGGGGGCCTCCTGACCCCCACGAGACTTGCCAAAAGTCCAGCGGGGGTCCGGAAGGACCTCCTGCCGTCCAATCTTTTTCGTCTATGGCCGCCGCCATTTTTCGGCGCCATTTTGGAAAATGGCGCCGGCTGAAGACGACAAGATTCAGAGCAGGATCCCGTTCCGGACCGCTGCCGTTCCGGACCGCCGCTGGACCCGCAGGTTATTTAAGTTATTTGGGGGGGGTTCGGGAGGGTGGGGGATTTAATTTAAAGGGTCGGGGGTGGGTTTTAGGGGGTTTTAGTGTGCCGGCTCACGATTCTAACGATTTATAACGATAAATCGTTAGAATCTGTATTGTATTGTGTTCCATAACAGTTTAAGACGATATTAAAATTATCGGACGATAATTTTAATCGTCCTAAAACGATTCACATCCCTAAAAATGACGATTTATTCTTGGAAGTCAGAAACAAGGAATGGAACTAATCTTTGGGTTCTACCAAGTACTTGTGATCTGAATTGGCTACTGACGGAGACAAGATGCTGAGCTCAGTGGACTTTTGGTATGACTTAGCATGCCATATCTTATGCTTTTATGAGAGCTATTATTAAATTATTGAATTCCTGTTTCTAATAAGTTTAGAGTATAAAGATTGGGGTTCCAATGCAGAGTTTCTGCCTTAGGACAAGAGAAGGGAGAAAAGAAAGACAGCCACAGACAAGGAGGACTATTGAGGGCTAGATTTCATCTCTTTCTCTCACCATATCACTGCAAGGGAGTCTTGGTCTGCAGTACTGTCTGGCAATCTGTGCCACCCTGGGGCAACCTGTGATTGGCTCTGGTGAAGTCAATGGAGATTCAGCAAACTACCCTGACCATCAGTTGCTGGCCATTTATAACTGCTTTGTCTGTATATCTAGTGAATATCCCTGCTACTCTTTGTTTATTTATCTATATGTGTATTAAGGATTATAAAAGAACAATAATGAAGTCACTGCATAGCAAACTGATAGGCATGGCATCAACCTCATTACCTATAATTGCTGTTAAAACCAATTTGTGAAAACAAATAATACTATCAGGCATTTTTTTACTTTTTCTTTAATATATAGGTTCTCAGATATTGTTTATTCACTATATTGAAATTCCCTTTATCAGATTAATATTGCATGTAAGTACCAACAAGGAGCTTGGACATGACAATGACTCTTTTTATTTGAATATTTGGTATTTCTTTTTCTTTTTTCTAGAGAATTTTGCAAAGATAAAAGATGAGAAATTGGCAGGCATGGCACCTTATGCCCTCTGCTTATGATACAGTATATGCAGCATCAATGCCCCCTCCCCCCCGCTCCAGCTTATCACAGCTCTGTTACAGAGGAACCACTTTTAGGGAGTAAGAGGATACTTCAACCATCAGACTATGCCACTTACACTGCACATGCTAAAACTTATTGTGTGGGTGTCAAAAGGCAGATTGCTTGTTGAATAATGAAAGCTCAGGTGCAGAAGGCATAACAACACAACTTGGAAAAGATGATTCATTTGGGGAAAAAAATAGTAAAATATTCCAACTTTTTTTTTTTTTTTCAATGTTTTTTAATAGTTCAATTTAACATACAGGATTTTTCCAGCATCTTGAATTTTCTGCTTCATTTTCAGAACAGTGGCTCATAAATAAACATGTTCCCATCTCAGATGGTACTGACAGTTTATATGTAATAGCTTGATGGATAGTACAAGATACATTCTTCCTTCCTCTCCTTCCCACACTAACTGAACACCTATTCAAGGTCTGCAAAATTTAATATAATGTGACAAGATGGGTGCCTTTGGTATTCAGATCCACTCATGGTCACTCTCGCTACCCTTTTCTTCAGGGATCTTTCCATTTTCATTATTTTCACAGAAATTTTGAGAGTCATTTTTCAATAGTGTGCATAACTTAGCACATACTCTCATAACTGATAGACCTAAAGTTGTATTTTATACAATGCTGTGTACCTCTGCACTGAACGTGACATGCATATGTTTCAATATGCGCATGTGTTTTTTTTTAAATAATATCTTTATTAATTTTAACAAGTTATAACATCTACCAAACACGCAATATGATAAAACAATAAACTATATTATACCTCCCAACCTCTGCCCTCTTTCTCCCCATCTCTCATTTAGTCAGTCAATCCCAATAGGAAATAATAGTCCTAAGACGTTCAGTCCTTCATACATAGGCATCTTTAAATTTCGATTTGCATATACCATGGAAATGCTGTTATGTAGGCATTCCAATTGTTGCAAAATTCAGCTGACTTCTTTTCTGTATTAACTATCCATGATCTGTACTCCAAGCACAGCAAATCTGCCAATGCAGTCCTCCAGTACTGCCTCTTTGGACTATCAGCAGTTATCCAGTTGGCTAATATGCAAATTCTGGCAGTTAACATGCACTTTAATATAAACAGCATTTCAAATTGGCCAATCTGATGTATCAATTGTATAACCCAGTACACATAAAAGTGGGTCAAAAGAATGACAAATCCCATTATTTTAAAAAGATATTGTAACACTTCAGACCAAAGGCCATGATATAAAGTAGCATTATCTACCTTACATTTAGAACAGGGAGCATTGGTTATTATATGAGCTGTAAAAGCTCTATACGAAGAAAAAAATTAACTGATGAACAATTTTCAACTGCTGTTCTCTCAAGAGAATGGATTCTGTGTCTTGTTTAACATTTGCACAAACGTTAATATCATATCATCCGTAATCTCCTTATTCATGTCTTTACTCCACACATCTGCCAAAGATTGCATAAGGGCATAGTCAGTCACAGAATGCAAATATTTATATAGCAGAGACAGTGTCTGCTTCCCTTTTCTATAAACCTGAATCAATCTTTGAAAGGCTCCAGAAGTATAAATAGATGAAGTAACTGGAAGCCTTGGTCGTATAAAATTACTTATTTGTAAATAATCCAGGAACTCTGCCTCTGCCATAACCAGATGCTGTGGACAGTACTGGAAAGAATACAGTTTTGCCATTCCTAAATCAAAACATTTTTGAAAAGTTTCAATCTTCTGTTGCAACCTTTGAAATACCTTACAGGTGCTACCAGGTGGAAAGGCAGGATTCCCTATTAAAAGTAACCAAAAATAGTTTTCCCATGGCACAGAGAGCATACTCCAAACAAATTTCCATGTTTGTCTCATGGACGTCACCAACAGGGAATCGGTCACCCCTGTGTGCAGTTCATGCTTCCAGGCATGGAACACAAATTGCAACCAAACATTTTTCCATATTAATATCTGAGTAGCAATTACTATGCCACAACCAGTCCCTTAATGATCTTGTTAATCAGGCTATGTTATAAAATTTAAGATTTAGAAAACCCCATTCTCCCCTCTACATGTGGCACAGAGAGTTTTGCCAACAATGTTCTGGATTTCTTCCCTTTCCATATAAACCAGGAACAAATCCTATTTAGAAGTCTGAGTAGCCATATTTGCAACATTTGCAAAATATATAACAATTTTGGTAACAAAACCATTTTCACCAATGCCATTTGCCCCAACATGGAAATGGGAAAGTTCATCCAACTCTCTGTATTCAGTTGAAACTTACATATAATACCCAGTACATCGAATTGATACACCCTGTACACCCAAATATTTTATCCACTCTCCTGCTCATTGACGAAGAATATCAGGTCAATTATCTTGCAAAGTCCCAGACAAATCTAAGGCTTCAGATTTTTCCAGATTTAATTTTAGACCAGAGAAACTAGCATATGTTTTAAATATCTCCAAAGTAACTCCTCAGTGATCTCTAGACTCAGGCAAAAATAACAGAATGTTACCTGCAAATAACATAGCTTTAAAAGCTTAAAATTCCCCAGAACTAGAGTTCCCTCTAACTTCTTTTCTAATGTTAAAACCATGGGCTCTAGGTTCAATATAGACACTAAAGATGATAAAGGGCGCGTCCCCTCACTAGAGGAAATGAATCTGATAGGGTATAATTTGCTTTAATCCAAGCTGCTGGATTAGAGTAAGGACTCAACTGGCTTCAGCAATAACCCCTTCAAAACCAAATGCATCTAAAACATTTGCTAGAAAGGACAACGAAATGCAGTCGAAGGCCCTTTTTGGCATCAAATCCCATTAATAAAGGATCCTTGAATCCATGTTTCCTGGTCCTCTCCAGCAATGCTAGCCCTCTTGGTTTTCCATCTTGTACAAAGCCTGCCTGTCTTTTAGACCCCAATCCTAGACTTAAACCTATATTACCAATTTCTGTACTGCAGGTTTAAGTCAATTAGCTAACAGCTTGGTATAAATTTTTATATCTTGATTTAATAAAGAAATCGGCCAATGTGATACTATATTTGCTAGTTTTATAGTATTTGGCACCCTGCCCTTGAGCAATCATTTCTTGAAACAAAGCTTGTAAACTATTCAGCAACAATGGCTTCAAAAGTTTATAAAAGTGCACCATTAAGCCATCTGGCCCTGGCGATTTAAAATTCTTAAGATCAGATATCACCTCAGAGATGTCAGTGAATTGAAAAAGTCTGTTAAGACTATTTAACTGCTGCATGCTGAAACGCAGCAATGCCATCTCTGATAAGAAACTTCTGCCTGCCTCAACATCCTCCGTCTCAGCTGCAAACAAATGTTGATATAAAGCTCTGAATATCTCACAGATTTGTTTTAAAGAGTGTTTTAGTTTACCGTACATTTGAAGCATAGCTGTGATATAAACTGAACTCCCTTCTACCTTTTATCAGATTAATTAATAATATTCCTCTTTTATTTCCATGTACAAATAATTTATGCTTTAAGGAAAAGAAGGAAGATGAGGCTATGCAGTGAAGTCTATCATTTAAAATCTTTTGGATCTCCGGAAATCTTTGCTCTGCATTTCAAGAGTCTCCTTTGACCACGTTCTGTTTAGCTTATTGTAATTGCCTAGTTAGAACCATAGGGGTAGATTTTCAAAGGGTTGTACATATAAGATACGTGTGCAACCCCCGAAAATCTACCCCTGCCTTCCCCTGCATGTGCCGAGCCTATCTTGCATAGGCTCAGTGGTGCGTGCAAGCCCCGGGATGCGCGTAAGTCCTGGGGCTTGAAAAAATGGGTGTTCCGGGGGTGGGGCACCGGCCCGGGGGCGTTCCAGGGGCGGGACCAAGGCCTCCGGAACAGCCACCAGACCGGGGGATGGAGAGCTGGCGTGCGCAAGTTACGCCTGCCAGAGGCAGGCGTAACTTCTTCAATAAAGGTCGGGGGGGTTTAGTTAGGGCTGGGGGGCAGGTTAGATAGGGGAAGGGAGGGGAAGGTGTGGGGAGGGCGGAAGGAAAGTGCCCTCCAAGGCCGCTCCAATTTCGGAGCGGCCTTGGAGGGAACGGAGGCAGGCTGCTCGGCTTGGCATGCTCAGGTTGCACAATTGTGCACCCCCCTGCGTGCACCGACCCTGGAATTTATAACATGCGCACGGCAGCGCGTGCATGTTATAAAATTGGGCATAGATTTGTTCGCGCCGGGTTGCGCGAACAAATCTATGCCTGCGCGCATGTTATAAAATCTGGCCCATAATGTTTGAATCCAGCTCTTTATTTTTCTTTACTAAATAACTAATAATTTACCTCTTAGAACAACCTTGGCCATTTCCCAATATAAAATTGGGTTTCATTTATTTTGGCCATTGGTTTCTTCATATTCTGTCCATGTTTTACTCAAGAAATTAGAATTTTGTTATTTTGGTAGTGTAGCTCTCTGTTTTTATTGTAGAGAGCAGCATGTCCTGTTGTGCTTACTGCATCACATGACCTCACACATGTTTTTATGCAGGGATTCACTTGCAGTAGTTTACACAGCTATTTTATAAAAGCATGCACACTGGAAGGTCCATATTCAAAAGCATACAGGGATAGATTTTAAAAGGAGCGGTCGTGTGTCCATGTGCCAGTGATTCCCAGTGCGTGCACATGGACGTGCCGATTTTATAACATGTGTGCACCAAAGCACACATGTTATAAAATCCATTGGCCGTGCACACATGCGCGCCAGATTAAAATATCTGCACACGCATGTGCGTGTGGCAGGTGCAGGGGGGTGAATTTTAGTAAATATGTGTGGTGACGCAATCGGGCCTTCCCCAGTTCCCTCCCAGTCCGCTCCAATTAAGGACTGGGAAGGAATTTCCCTACCCGCCCTACCTTACCTCCCTTCCCTTTCCCCTCTCCACCCCGACCCCTAACCCCTATCTAGCTACCCAAAATTGTTTTATTTATCTATTTACTGCTCCTCCTGAGCAGAAGTAGTTTGCAAGTGCCAGCCGGCTTATGGCACACACTTTCCTGGGATAGTGGCTAATGGCCGCTGTCTCGGCTAGCCTCCGTCTAGCCCCACCCCACCCAGACCATGCCCCTGGCCCGCCCCTTTTCAGGGCCTGGCACTTGTGCGCATATCGGGACTTACGCGTGTGGCCGGGCCCTTTTGAAAATGTGCGCAGCACGCGCAGGGCCCAGCCATACACGTAAGTCACAATTTTTTCGTGGGCGGCCCTTTAAATATTCACCCATTAGCAAGTTAACTCAGAAATTAGCCAGCTAAATGAATATTTGGGCACATAGCTGGTTAAATTCTAGCTGGCTAATAAGTTAGGAAGCTAGAATTTAGCCAGATAGTTAGGAGCGTCACGGCAAAGAGCTGTCTTAAAGTTAGCCGATTATAATTAGCTGGCTAAATTTAATATAGCTGGCTATATTCAGTACTGTGATTGCACCATTGAATATGCCTCCAGAGTTAATCAGATAAGTTTATCTGGCTAACTTTGCTCATATTTTACGCACAAAATAGTTATAACACATGCTTAATAACCTTCACTTTATGTGCTGAAGCATGTATTTTATAAAGTTGGCTGATGTACTCTATAGGGTAGATTTTCAAAGGGTTACACGCGTAACCCCCAAAAACCTACCCCAACCCCCCCTGCACGCGCTGAGTCTATCTTGCATAGGCTGCCGGCACGCGTAAAGCCCTGGGACGTGCATAAGTCCCGGGCTTTCCTGGGGGGCGTGTTGCGGCCGGCGCATCATCGGACGTATTGGGGGCGTGTCAGGGGGAGTGTCACGGGCGGCGCTTCATCGGGGGCGTTCCAAGGGCATGGCCGTGGCCGCTGGACCAGCCCCCGGAATGGACCATGGCGCGCCGGCAGCCGACCTGGCGCGCACAAGCTTCGCCTGCCTTGGGCAGGCGTAACTTGTGCAACAAAGATAGGGGGTGTTTAGATAGGGCCGAGGGGGGGGTTAGGTAGGGGAAGGTGCGGGGGGGGGGGGAGTGGGGGGTGGAAGGAAAGTTCCCTCCGAGGCCGCTCTGATTTTGGAGCGGCCTCGGAGGGAACGGAGGCAGGCTGCGCGGCTCAGCGGGCTCAGGCTGCCAATTTTGGGCAGCCTTGTGCACGCCGACCCCGGATTTTAACAGACACATGCGGTTACGTGCGTATCTATTGAAATCTGGTGTACTTTTGTTTGCGCCTGGTGTGCGAACAAAAGTACGCGCACGCGTAGTTTTATAAAATCTACCCCATATGCATGAAAATACCCGTGTGCATATTTACAAATATTTGTTCACAAGATCTTTATAAGTTGACCCAGACCGCCACCACTTGACCCAGACCCCTCACCCAAAAACTGCAGACAAGAAACATTAGATTAAATTTCCATTACTTGATTAGCAAATGTAAGATCATGTGTGCAAGTTTGATGACATATGCGTATACTCTACTGATAAACTACATGAATGTGCAATTACTTTGTGACACTGACATGGAACACCCTCACAACACCCTCAAAAAGCCCTCTCTCCTGCCACACATACTCTTCAGCATGGCAGTAGAAATATGCACATACTTGCGGCCTTCTGAAAATTTGTTTGACTTGCATAATGGCTATTTACATGTGTATATGCTGATTGTACATATACAAAACCCCGAGTAAGCCTTTGAAAATTCACCCCTTTAAATTACTTTTTTTTTTCTAGCAATGTATTGCTTTCTTTCTAGCACAGCATACACACGTTCTTGCGAGGGACACGTGGAGAACAAACTTTATAGAATTATACTATTTATAGAACTGTTAGTATATTGTTATGTAAAATAAAGGCAGTGTGTTTTGATTTGGTAAGTAGAACCCTGAACTGACTGACCACGTCTTCCTGAAATTGTAGACCATCTCTTTCAATTATTATAATGCTGATTACAGGACATTATCAGGTACCCTCCCCTTAAAAAAATAAGAGGGTGATTGATTACTCCAAAGTTGTTCTTTATGGGCTATTATTAGTCTAGTTTGGTTTTAAAGACTGTAAATATACCAGGTTGAATACCGTTTTTTTATTTCCAAAAAAAAATTTTTTTTGGTGGAAATCCTTGTCTCACTATTGAGCTTTTCCACTAGCATAACTTTAAAAATATTGTGTCCCAAGGACTTCCAAGTTGTCATGAGGCATTTAAGCATTGAAATGCTATAGAATGACATTGGTTGGCATTACGAACATCAGTGATCTACTACGTTTGATCTTCCTCTGATTGTCTTGGACTATGTCTATAGGGATTACCAAGGGAAGGCAACAAAGAACAGAAAGAAAAAAAAACTACTGTGCATCTAATTTAGCTGCACAGTGAAAAAAAAAATCCTTCCTTTCAACCTCAGAAGTATAGTTATCAACAAAAGCCCCTGGAGAAGCATCTGTCTCTTGAAACTTGTTACATTTTCATAATCCAGCAATGTTTTTCCTCCCCAGACTTATCCTCCCATTGCCTTGAAATCCGCTTTCAGATGGCGAGGCATGTGTGGCTGTGAAGTATAATATTGTAAATTGTACTGCAATCTTGTTCAGTGACAACAATGTGAAGGACACATGCTTTATTTGTATTGTTCTTAATATAGTGCCTGTACGTCACCATGTGTCCATTAACTGAGACAAATAACAAAGCTTAGTTACAGTAGGACGTGGCCAGAAGTTAGCCAAAGAAGCTCCTCTTGAGTGTGTATCATGGGAAGGCTGAGGAAATCTTTTACTTGTCTGTCCATGGTCCTTAATTTTCCCAGGGTGGTTACTGAGTCCTTCTCTATGGTCTGAAGCTACTTGAGCCCTGTCTTAGCAATCCCTGATATTTTTCCATCCCCGTCCTTTCCACATCACTCTCATAGGATTGTGTATTCATTTGAAATAAAAGTATAAAATGTGTCAAATGATCCTGTTTTTATTTTGCTTCAAAGAAACCAAATTAAAAAAAAAATTGTACATTTTTCGTTTTCAGGAAATAGTGCACTCTATTTGCAAATAATGAACTATTTGCAAAATATTGCTAACACAGAGAGAGCGAGAGAGAGAGACTGACAATCTTTATAGAATCAATGTGACATGCTATATATATATATATATATATATATATATATATCACTGCAAGAGGGTACACTTTCAACTTGGGGTGGGTTCAGTGGGGGGGGGGGGGTGCTTTTACATACACAGTCAAAGGAATTAACTGTAAGTTAGATATGATGATGAATTTCTATCATTTGCATCAATGAAAGGTACCAACAAGAGGAGTTGATTACTACAAAGCAGTCTCTATTAGGGATGTGCATTCTTTTACAACGAAATAGGAAATAGAGACTATATTTCCTATTCCATTGAGTTTCAGGGGTCCGATGAAACGATAAGAAAACCCACAAAATTTCATGTAGTTTTATCGTTTTTTGGGGGGGAGAAAGGACACATTAAAAACAAAACAAAACCCCAAACCCACCACAACCCTTCAAATTTAATTAATTGCAACCCCCCCTAGACTTGCCCGACCCCCCCAAGACTTACTGAAAGTTCCTGGTGGTCCAGCGGGGTTCCAGGAGCGATCTCCCCTCTCGGGCCATCGGCTGCCACTAATCAAAATGGTGCCAATGGCCCTTTGCCCTTACCATGTGACAGGGGCTATCGGTGCCATTGGCCGGCCTCTGTCACATGGTAAGAGCAATGGACAGCCGGCACCATCTTAAAAAATGGCAAAGGCCGTCCATCTTCTGTCTAGAGACGCCACTGATTTTCTGTGACCTTAAGCATTAGTACAAGAAGGATTAAGGGGGGGGGGGGGGGATGCTGGAGAGGCACACAAATGCATTGGCCCTAGGGCCCCGGAGACCCTTGGTGCGCCACTGGGTGCGAGCCATATGGGGCCGCAAGTGGTGGCAAAGAGGAGTGGAGATTTGGCGGGCCGTGAGCAGTGCCCGACCTGCTCGTGACCCAGAAAACCACATAGTCGGCGGGCGTGATCGAGAATGAGGTAGGAGTTGGGTCCGAGACCGGGGGGGTGGCGGCGCGACCCGGGGGGGGGGGGGGGAGAGAAGGCTCACCTAGGGCGCCAAATCCCCTTGCACCGGCCCTGGGTATTAGGCACCCCAGGCGAACCTTATAGTCTTTCCTTTCCACCTTCCTCAGCCCTCCCCATAGCTGGTTATTAAAAAGTCCACAAGTAGTCCAAATGAAATGACACAAGCTGGCTGCCTTTGATAAATGCTGCAGACAATTCTTCCCCTAAAGCAGAAATTCCAAAACGTGGCAAATGTTAGCAGATCCTAGTAGTGCTTGAGATAAGTGTTTTTATTTGCTAATAACATTTTTAAAAGTTGGATTTTACTTGTGGGACTTTATAATGATCGGTTTGATGATTGAAACATTAGGCCTGTGTTTGCATACAATATACTCCTTGCTGTTATATCCTAATTGACATAGCCAAAATAGGGTATTTTTAAAGTTATTAGGCCTATTGTAACATTTGTTTGGTGTGGGTTGGGCCCTCAAAAAACCATGAATAAACTGAACTACAATATAGTACACCTGCCATACCAAAACAGCACTAAATACCAGCACTCACAGTATGAAAAGGCAACACTGGAAATATTACCTCAAGCCCTAAAACACCAATATACATCCTATTAGGAAAACAAAAAAATCCAGGCTGCTATCCACCCCTACATAAAAACAATATGCAAGCAGAATATCTCACTTTGGTCACACATGCAAAATACAGATAGACCCTAATCCAAAACAGAAAAAAAACACCATATAAATATGCAAACAAAAACTGAACTGGAAACTGTAACAAGCCAGACTGTATACAGGGCAACAATGGAAAAACAGAATCACCACCATGCCTCATAATACATCAAATAAAATCAAGAAATATAAATTAAAATCAAGAAATAAAATATTTTAAAACAACTCCCCCTTCTCTATACCTGGGAACATTTGATTTCCAGATGTCATTGATTAATGGGGGTGGGGGGAATCCTGATAGTGTTGGTTGTTGTGTACACAAACTTCCTCTGCCCCCTATACACACAATCCCCACCTCTCACAAACACACAAACACAACCCTCCCCCACAAACACACACACATACATATTCCCCCCCACAAACACACTACCCCCCACATGCACACACTTCCTCCACCTCCCACACGCACACACTCACTTCTCCCCATTTCTCACTTCCCCCACATCCCACACACATGCACTCACTCTTCCCCCCACTTCCCACACACACACAGTCATTCAGTAACACCCCCCCCCCCCCCATACACACTCACTCTACCCCTATCTCCTCATCCCCTTCCCCCCCACACACACATATGCTCACTCTCCCTCTCTGGAAGCACAAGCAGTAGAAGCCTCCTCTTTCAGCCGCACAACCCATGGGACTCCTCCACTTTTTAATGGGCTGTGTGGGCTGAGGCTGCTGCTGCTGTTTTCTCTTTGGGCCAAATACTGCTCGGGCTCCTGCTGCCTCGTTTCTTGGGCCTCACGCTTTCATCATTGATAGATCTCCTGCTCCTCCACTTTTCTTCGACCTCGTAGGCCCAACACCACCTGGCTTTCTGCATCTTCACCATTCTTCAGACCAGACAGTAAGAGCCCCTGCGCTTTGCTTTTCTTCAGTTCAGCAGCTCGATGCTTCTGTGCAGCTGCTGCAGCCAGCTCCTACCGCGGCAATGGCATCTCTTTCATCCTGATGGTGCAGGCCCACAACCCCACTTTTTTTTCTGGGCCCGCACCAACGGGATAAAGGAGATCCCCCTTAGGTTTCACCTGACCGCACCCAGGCAATGTGGGTGATCTTCTCTGGGCACGTGGGGTAGGTGGTTTTGGGCAAGGAATCTGGTTTGTACTTCTTCCTCTGCCTGACGGTATAGAGGGCTTTGTGGGATGGAGTTTGGATGAAGGGGGGATCTGCCTGCTCTTCTTCGGATTGCCCCATTTCCCAGGGTAGCTGCCTTTAGTCAAGAGCATGCTTTCCTGTAACTGGTGCCTCTTGTATCTATGCACCATGAAGAACAAATGTCAGGTATTTGAAACGCGCGGTGCTCCTTATTTATGGAGCACCTTGTGTGCAAACAGCTCTGCAGGAATAATAGAAAGAGGAACCAATCCTGGGCATGAGGAAGAGAACAGCCTGAAAGAGATAGAAATGCTGGTAGAGCCCCCCTCTAGCTGCACTTGGAGGGCTAAAATCTGGGCAATTTCTGGACATTTTAGCCTCCTTCTTGGATTCCGGACACTCCTCCTAATTTCCGTACAGTCTGGAGAAAATTCGGACAGTTGGCAACCCTAGATGAGTGGTGTGGGGAGATTGGAGTAGAGGAAGTGAGGGGATCTGAGGGTTGGTAAGGCAAATGATCCCAGTGAGGGGTTCAGGGGGGATTGGAGGGGAGGGGGTGAGGAGATCTGAAGGATTGTGCGGAGAAGGAATGTGATGAGGAGTTCAGGGAAAATTGGAAGGGAGTTTGTGTGTGAAGGGTTCAGAGTGATTGTGAGGAGTAAGTGAGGGGTTCGGAGGAACTGTAGGATGTAAATAATCAGAAGGGCTATACTTTGTAAATGAGGAGATTGGAGGGCTGTGTTTGACGAGACCATGACTGAGAAGACTGGAGAGGGTATGGGGTTATGGGTGAGAGAATCAATGTCTGGTGGAATGGTGTGAGTGGATTATTTCTTCCTCTCCTGACCCTAAATCCCCTTCCCTAGATCCCCTTTTCCTCCTTCCCTCCTCTCATTCCTTTTCCTTTTCCTTCTCATCCATCCTTTATCCATCTAACCCTCCTGCCTGAAATCCCTTCTTCATTTCCCTCTTCTGAGATCTGCTCTCTCCCCATTCCTAGATCCACTTCTACTTTCCCTCCAGCACCAATCACTACAATCCCTAACTCTAATGAAGAACCACAAAGATTAAGGGCCAGATTTTAAAAGTCCTATGCGTGCCGGGCCTATTTTTAAAGGCCCGACGACGCGCGTAATGCCCCGTGACACATGTAAGTCCTGGGTCTTGCAAGAAGGGATGGTCTGGGGGCAGGGCCAGAGGTCTCCGACACAGCAGCCATTGCTGCTGTGTCAGAGGATCATGTGCCGGCAAGCTGCCGGCGTGCGCAACCTGGCTGGGGGGGGGAAGGTTAGGGGAAGGGGTGGGAAGATTAGGTTACGGGGAAGGGAACGGGGGAAGGCAGCGCGGCTCGGCACACTCAAGATGCACAATTGTGTACCCCCTTGCGTGCGCCGACCCCTGATTTTATAACTTGCGCACGTCTGCGCGTGTAAGTTATAAAAATCGGGCACATGTACGCCCATGCGCTGCTTTGAAAATTTACCCCTAATTGGATACAGAAATGTCAAAAAAGAACTTTAATTTTAATTACTGCAGAATTTTGAAAAATCTGTTACAGAAACTCCTAACTCTTGCCGCAAAATCTTGAAAAATTTGCCGCAATGTAGTGCTCTCCTGCCTTGCCTTGTGTGCCTGTCACCAAGGAACGTGAATGATTAGTAATGCTGAGATGGCAATCCTAACATGGCTGCCCATGATTATTGATTCTGAAACTTTGGAAGACAGCCGTCACATGGCTGCATCAGCTGTTTCACTGCTGCACCATGTGACTGCACCATGCTTCAGAACACATGACCAAGGGCCAATAGGGAAGTAGCAGGATTTTTTTCAAGTGAGCCCAGGCTTTTGGGGAGAAGGACAGTTTGAGGGAAAGGGATAGAGAAAACAGCAGTCTTTCACTTGGGACTCCCTGCAGGGCTATTTTTTCAGACCCAGACAGGGAGACATATTTTGTTTACTGGGTTCTGGTTGATTTCTGAGCTGCTAATACACTATAAGTCATGTTCACCTGTACCTTCAAAGTAGTTATTCATCTGCACCACCTGTAAGATCTGAGGATTTCTAGTAAACCTAGGTTTTATATTGTTTCAACATTAACACTTGAATCCCTGGTCCCATCACTGTACCCCAGAGGCGGAAGGGGCATCTTATTTTGCTCATCCCAGTTTGAACTAGCGTTGTGCTTCAGTATTGTCTGTCCCCCTGAGAAAAGCAAGGGCCCTTCTGTGTGTTAAGGAACACTAAGCACTTCAGCACACACCTGTGGAGGACTGTGAATGTGTATTGCTGGGCCCAGTGATTAGAGCACTGATGTACCCTCAAGGGGTAGAAGGAGCTTTCTGATAATCAAAGGTGTACTAGGACTCAGCACCAGTAAATACAAAGAATTACAATATTAATGGTTAATGATTTTAAGGGCAAAATGTTACTTTAAAACTATTCATACTGTTTTATGGAAGTTTGAATTTGCATATGTGTTTAATTATTCTAAAACTGTTTATACTGCTTATAGAAGTTTGCACTGGTATCTGTGGTAAATATTTTATTCACTGCTTCCAATGTAGTCCTGCTTCCATAAAAGCAGTGTTGTTTTATTTTACTATGTTTGTTGGCTCACAGGGGCAGTTCCTCTCAGAAGTCTATTCACAGAGGAGGAATCCATTACTATACAGGCCACACCCCTGGGTGGGGCTATAGCAGGAAACCGGTGGCATAGTTTATAGGTAGTTCACTATCCTTCCTTCACCAGTGTCTCCATTAAATTTTCCACCTCTGAGGTAACTTCTCTGTTACCACTTTTCTGAAGAGGGGCCACAACTGCCCTTCTCTAATCCTGTGGAACCACTCCCATCTCCAGTTTGAGCAAGTCATTCAGTGGACCCACCAGAACATCTCTGAGTTTCCTTAGCATCCTTGGATGTACCTCATCCAGCCCTACGTCATTATCTACCTTCAGTTTCACAGGTTCTCTCTTCTGAGAATGGTGTGGTATTTACCCCACTCCCATCTGTACCCTTGCCAACCATTAGGGGTCCTTCTCTAAAGTCTTTTTCAGTGAACACTGAAGTATTTGTTTGGCATTTCTGCTTTCTCATTATGCCTCTCCACACATTGCTCCCCGTTGTTATAGTTAAATTACCAACAGGATGTGCTACTAGGGAGATGCTTAGCTGGCACCAGGTAGGGTAGCTTAATTGGGTACAGGACAAGGAAAAATGGTATTAACACTACAGGAACTAAAGCTCACATGGAACAATGTGGGGCTGCAATATTAAATTTATTCTCATCATGATGTAAAGGATATAGGGCCTGATATTCAGTGCTGGCCATTTAAGTAACTTAGCCAGATATGACTAATCTGGCTGAGTTATGATGTATATTCAATGACATGGCTATATATGCCGCTGAATATACATCATATATGTGCACTCTTCACCGGATAAGTCTACCCGGCTAAGCTTAGACCTGCTCAATGGGGTGTCTAAACTTAGACGTACACTTATATGTCTAACTCCGAATATTGGTAGTTATACTTCTAACTAACTCTGCTCCTGTTATGCCCGTAGCATGCCCACTTTTTCTGTGCATACAAGGGTCTTTTATGGCTATGCGGCAGCCACTGAATGTATGCGCATATTTAGTGACCGCTAGTTAGCCGCACAAGTCTCGCTTATCTGGCTAAATAATGCTGAACGAGTTTTGAATATTGGACCCACAGTGTAGCCCATTCTTATTAGCACAAAGTTCTTCTTAAACATATCAGCTCTTTATGCATCTCTCACTCATACCTTCTTGTCTTTTTATTCCTTGCAGTTTGACCTGAAGGTTTGCAGTTAGTATAATAAAGAAACAGAGGTCCAGATGGAATAAGGTGCGCTCAGTTGAGCACTCATCTAATGCGTGGATGTGTGCACATTTTTGTGGCATTTTGTTTCATTTTGTTGGGGCAATGTTCTTGTCCGAATTCTGTTTTGTTGTGGCTTCTTTTGTCTGTTTTGGTTAATAATTGTTGCGCCGGCTGGCTGCCAAGCTCCGCAGCCAGCCCTACTCACCTCCCACCAAGGCCATGTACCTTGCCCCGCAGATGCAGCCTGAGGAAGCTGCCGCCTCCGCAGCAATCCGATGCCGACATGCCTCCCCCCACGGGATCCCTTAGGCGGATGCATGTGACTCACCCTGACCTTTAAAGGGGCCGCGGCGGGAAACTCACCTGTGGCCCCATCTGATGACGTGAGCAGAAGGCCCTATATAAAACAGCCCTCCCAGAATCACCTCAGCAATAACTCAGTTCCATGTGGGTAGTGTGTTGCTCCTGTTTCAGTTCCTGACTCTGCTCCCACTTCAGTTCTTGGTCCAGCTCCTGCTCCAGCTCTCCTTCTGCTCCTCGGACTGCTCCTCTGGCTTGACTTTGGCTTGTCTCCTGGATTCTCCTGTCTGCTACCTAACCTGACCTTGCCTTGACTCTTGGATTCTCATGTCTGCTACTTGACCTGACCTTGGCTAGTCTCCTGGATTCCCCTGCTTGCTGCCAGCACTGACCTCAGCTAGTCTCCTGGATTCCTCTGCTCGCTGCCTGCCCTGACTCTGGCCCGTCCGACTCTGCTTTCATCCAATGTTCACCTGGAACCTTCACATGGAGACCCGCACCTAAATCCAGCTGGCCCCGGCACCCAAGGGCTCAATCTGTAGGGAACAAGAGCTCCGCCCCCTGTAGGTAGCGTCAACCCTGCCTTGGCCCAAGGGTCCACATCACAACATTAATGCACACTATTTCTGAATAGCATGCACTCTTTTCCAACATTGCATGCTAGAAAGAAATAGCACTAAAAATAAAGGAAAAAAATGAAATTTGGGGATTTTCACTGCCATTTCATATAAAAAATGACATGAAACAATATACACTATGTCAATAACATTGTGTCTATGTCATTTCAAACAAAAACACGTCCCTGCTTTACTCTCAATTTAACAAAGGGTTCAGCGCATAAAAATTATGCACACAGATGAAGGCAAAAATGTGTGAACAAATTAGTGTTCCTCCAAGGAAATCTCATGTTCATCAAAGCATTAGCTATGACACCCCAGTGCAGAAAGGTGCCTCGGCTTTTCTCAGGTCCTCTTAATGCTGTAAATGTAACTCCTGGTCAGAGGAGGCGGAAAGTTTCTGGGGTGGGTGTTGCTCAGTGGGGCTGGGGTCCTGTGCTCAGGGATTCAGTACAGAAAGCATGATTTCTCCACAAATCGTGTTTTCAAGCACACAGGACATATTTTGTGTGCAGAAGTAAACATTTTTTTTCTGCATGCATTTTTAAGTTTGTAGGCGCTTTCTAACTCATGATGCTTTAGCTTACCACAGGCTTGCTGCATTGAGACCTAATGCTCATTTCAGAACCTGGGTAAATGCTGTTAAAACAGCAGCGGATTGCGAGGAACTGCAGAAGGACTTGGTGAGGTCGATATTCAGCCGCGGAGTGGCTAGTTAAGTTAGCCGGATATGGCTATCCAGCTATCTTAAAGTTAGGCAGTTATGTCAAACCGGCCAACGTTAGGACAGCCCTATGGGCCAACCATTGTTAGCTGCATATACGCGTACAGGCGTATATCGGAGTTAGCCGTATAATTTTTGCGGCTAACTCTGCTCTGCCTGGAAATGCATTAGGCATACCCCCGGAATGCCCCCAACTTTTGTGGTTCAGCTCGTTAACTTTTTTGTTATCCATCTAAATAACTTTTGAATATCAACTTCTGTGAGGACAGGGGACTGGGCATCTGAAAGGCAGATGAAATGTAATGTGGAAAAGAGCAAAGTGATGCACATGAAAAATAAAACCCACTTACAGGTGCACAATACTTCTGTATTGGGACAAATGAGACACCACGCAGGAAAAGAACCTCGGAGTCCTTGTGGACAGTGCATTGAAATCCTCTGCTCGGTGTTCAGTGGCGGTCAAAAAAGCAAAGAGAATGTTAGGAATGATCCGAAAAGGAATTAGAATAAAACAGAAGATTTCATATTGCCTCTGTATTGATCCATAGTGCGACCATACCTTGAATATTGTGTACAGGTCACTGCCTCTTAAAAAAAAAAGGCATAGCAGGACCAGCAGAGGTGCAGAGCAGGGCAAGAAAAATAATAAAGGGGATGGAACGGCCCCCCTATGATGAGAGGCTATGCGGGTTAGAGCCCTTTAGCTTGGAAAAGGGACGGCTAGTACTAGGTAAAGGACGGTTGTTTACCTTTTCAAATAATCCTAACATAAGGGGACACGCCATGAAACTAACAACCACGGAAAGCATGGTCAGTGAGGTGGATATGGTTTCAAGAAAGCAGAGGATAAACACACAGGATCCCTTGTTGTGAAGAAGTGAAGGTAAAGCCAGGGATTAACTAAAGTCTATGGCATTCTACCAAGAATGAAATTTGGCAGTCTGGCTGGGTCTTGTCTGCTGTCTCCTTTTTATGTTTCTCTGTTTCTATGATTCCTGCTAGGCATGAATTAAGCAGCAGAAGGAAGCAATAAACCCAATGTGAAGTTTGGAATCTGATTATATATGCACTGGTGATAAACAGCAATTTTACAGTGGCAGAGGGGAAGCCACTTACTTTAGAAAGTCACATAAAATGGGAACTGGGTGATTAACAAAATGTTAATTGCCAAATGTGGGATGTAATTGAAAATGTGATAATTGCCTTCTACTGTAATTTCAGACATTAGCACACCACGCGCCCTTTCTGAAATGCATGTATACAGGAGCTGATTCTTCTCGCAGCTCTGAGCCTGTCACCAGGCTATGCCGCTGATTTGCTAAACCCAGCAAAGAGCGCGTATCCAGTGCTCCCCTCAAGCAGTCACTAGTGCAGAGGTCACTTCCAGGGCAATCTGCAAAAAAAACCAAAAACATTCTACCCGGGTCAGGAGCGATTTATCCAGGCAAAAGGACTGTGGGATTATTGCCCGTCCTTAACCCAGAGAAAAGTGTGGGCAGGGGCTCCACAGTGCATCTACTTTTAAGCACGTTATGAGGGAGAGTTCCTGGGGAAGGCGTGTTTCGGTCGGAAGAGGAAAACCATGAAAGTAGATTGCATTTTCAAAGCTACGCATGTTCTTTTTTTTCATGAAGAAATTACCCATTGAAAAAGCAGGGACCAACGTCTGCGGGTACTTTTGTGCCCAGGGCAGTTTTCAAAGTCAAAGCAAAGTCAGAGTCTTGGGGAAGCCTGCAGAATGAAAAAAAAAAGCCCCTTTCAGGTAAAGCAGGTTGCCATTGATGCAAGTCACTGTGGGGGAAAAATACTTACCTTTATGCATGCACAGTCTATTAGTTAAAAACCATGGGTTTGGTTCTCCCCATATCCTTTTTTTTTTTTGCCTTTAGAGCACAGATATTGGAGGAAAAAAAAATAGAATGCAACTGTTATAAAAACAGATTTTCATGAGACACTTGGTAAAAACAGATATTTGTCCTGGCCTCAAAATGATGTACGGTAGTAGCAGGAGCCATCGTGTTCATGGTGCTGCTGGATACAAGGTGCTCCATTAAAGCCCTGTGCACCTCCCAAAAACATGTCCCCAAGCACCCATTTACCCAAATTCATAAACACCTTTTATTCACCTCTAGGGACTCTCGGACCCAATTATTTTCTGCAGCTGGACTCTGGCCTAACTTTGGCTTGGGGTACTGCTGCAGCTGCTTAGCTCCCATTACTTCCTATAGGTGCGATCTTGACACTTAAAACTTTTGAATGTTTCTGTAAGTGTAGGAAACCTGGAAGAAGAAGGAAAAAAGGTTTAAGCTAGCACAGATTTTAACAATTTACCCCTATTTGTCAAAAATTGGCTAAGAGTTCCCATAAATTGCATTTAAAAGACCAGCAACCTCCCTGCCCAACCCCAGGATGATGGCCAGCCAATTCTAACATCTATATTACCCTCTACAGCATTCAAAGTACCTCTCCTAAGGCCCTGGGTACCAAACTGCGAAATTGCCATAGCATTATCAGCCAATACCAGGTGTTAATTCCCAATTAACTCATGGTGTTTCCCATTACTGCAAGTCACTGTGCATTTCATAGCTTAGTGCGAAACGTAAATCAGATGAAATGTGAGATAAAGTAATGAACTGTGTTATATGCACTAATGTGAAATTTACTAGCAAATGAGATGCCGAAGGGCAGAAAAATAATGCAATGCATGTTAATTTTATAGCATGTGCATTGTGATAAATTAGCATGCGGTAAGCATTTTGTGCATGTGCAAATGTTATTTTAATGTGCGTTATATTTTGAGTATGCTCAGTGAAATAGCACTGTCCCTTTACCGAAACATACATAAGACTGGTCTGGTCCTTCAAACATTATCAGTGTTATGAGGTGGGAGGAGTCTACTGATATGATTCAGACTATTAAAAGCCTGAAAAGTATAAATGGTGCACAAGAATCAAACCTCTTCCAGTTCAAAGTAAACTGTAGAACCTGGCGTCATGATATGAAACTCCAAGGTGGTAGACTCAGGAACAATGTCAGGAATTAATTTTTATTAAGGGAAACAAGACTTGTACACAGGGCCGGCGCTAGGGGATTTGGCACCCTAGGCGAGCCTTCTTCCTTGCGCCCCCCCCCCCCCCCGGTCTCGGCCCAGACTCCTACCTCATTCTCAATCACGCCCGCTGACTGGGGTTTTCTGGGTCGCGAGCAGATTGGGCACTGCTTGCGGCCCGCCAAATCTCCACTCCTCTTTGCCACCACTTGCGGCCCCATATGGCTCGCACCCAGTGGCGCACCAAGGGTCTCCGGCGCCCAGGGGCCAATGCATTTGTGTGCCACAGAAAATCAGTGGCATCTCTAGGCAGAAGAATTTGTTTTGGGTGGGGGGGAGCCAAAATGACATTTCTTCATCACACCCTGCTTTAAAATTGGTTATAAAAAAAAGTGTTGTTAAAAAAAGTCCAAAGGGTCCTCTGCATTATTTTAAAAAGCTGGCCAGTTTCACACTTCTAGTAAAACTACTATAAAATTATTTGATAGCCTCATTCAACTAATTCTATATGGATTATGAGAGTGAAGTCTGGAATATATAGGAAGGGACAGAATGTCAATACAAATCCTGCACCTCCAGTTCTGTAACTCTGTGCATCCACTGAAATTCCCCCAAACAATGGAGCTTGGATGTTTCCCTTACAGCTCATCATACTAAAAGATATTTTCAAATTCTGGTGTCACCTCACAGCAACAGCAGCACAAACACCTTCCACTGCCAGACACATTGTGAACTAACACAAAGCACCGCAAAAAAGACACCCAAAATCTATACTGCAATCCCATCATAACATAACAGTAATAACACCAAGGACTCAAACAACAATAACCCTACCTGTGAATAAGCAAGGGTAAATATTACACTGGGTCCTAGAATACCAATACACCACCTACTGAGGAAACAAAACAAACCCAATTGCTATAGATCTCTATACAGACACTATATGATAGCAGAATCTCTCATCATGGTCACACACACAGAGCAGAGACAGACCCTCACCAAATACAGAATACAAAATAAAGGAGCACAAATTAGAAAAAACTGAAATGGAAACCCCAAGAAGCCAGACTCTGTGTATTAGCAATGGAAAAACAGAACAACCATTCCTCATAAAACAAATAAAATCAAGAAACAAAGCATCAGTTATAATAGTAAAACGATACTAATAAAATATTTTAAAACTACTGATAAATAGAATTTCTATTAATTAAAATCATATACATTTTTTACAATTTCCCAAACACCAATAAAATATTTCAAAACAGTACATATATCAAATAACACACAATAATTAAAACTAATAAGGATTTTAAAAAACCCCTGCTGTCCATACATGGGAGCTCTTGATTTCCAGTCACCCTGATATTGTCGAGGATTAGGAGGTTATCCTCTCTCTCTCACACATACTCACATGTCCATTCTCTCTCACACATACACTGTCACATACATACACAGTCATGCTCTTATACCCAACCATAACCTCTCGCTCTCACAGACACTGACACACTCAGGCTCTAAGGCACTCTCTCCCCCTGCACACACACCCCCACACAAACTCTTACTCCCCTGGATTTTCTCATACACACTCATGCTCTCACTCTCACTGGCTCCCTCACAAACACACAAACACACACTGCCAGGCAAGCTCCCACTCATTCTCACACACACACACACACACACACACACACACACACACACACACACACACACACACACACACACAGGCAAGCTCCTAGTCATTCTCACACTGAACCCCAGGCAGGCTCCCATTCATTTTCACACCACTCCCTCCCCATCCCCCAGGCATGCACACATTCATTCTCACACACAGACCCCCAGGCAGGCACCAATTTATTCTCACACACACACATACACCACAAACAGGCAGGCACCTATTCTCACACATACAAACCCCAGGAAGACACCCATACATTCTCATTCACAGACACACCCTCAGGCAAGCACCCATGCATTCACACACATACACCGCCAGGCAGACTCCCATTCATACACATGTACACACTAAAGGCAGAGACCCCCTCTCTTTCTTTTGCCAGCAACCTCAGAGCCTCTCTCATTCTTCTGCTGCCACTGTCACTGCTGCTGTATGGCTATTGCGGAGGTGCTGATTGCTGCTATTGGCACTGAAGCACATTCTGCTGCCTCCTCTGTGCAGGCCCCATGGGCTTCCAGTTCCTCTATGCTGATCTCGTACATTGTGAGATCCGCATAGAGAAAGTGCTACTCTTGCACATTCCCAAAGATTACATGTGCCAATCAGTAAAAAGTAATTTATTTCTTTTTACATTTGCTGTCTGATCTTAGTTTTCTAATCGGTTGGTCACAGGCTTTTTTTTTTTCCACCTTCCCTTTCTTATTATTTTGCCAATTCCTTTTATAACATATTTCTTTTCTCTCCATCTGTCTGCTTCCCTCAAACACACAGTCAGGTTCTCATTCTCACACGCTTTCTCTCTCTCACATACACAGGCACTCATTCTCACATGCTGTCCCTCATACAATCATTTATACACAGTCTCTCTCTTGCACATGCTGTCTAACTCTCACTCCCACATGCTGTCTTGCTCAAGCACAGGTTCTCACTGTCACATGCTCTCTCTCATACAATCATTCCTACACACAGGCTCTCACTGTCACATGCTCTCTCTCATACAATCATTCCTACACACAGGCTCTCACTGTCACATGCTGACTCACACACACACACACACACACACACACAGGCTCTCTCTCATTCCTACATGCTGTCTTGCTCAAGCACAGGCTCTCACTATCACATGCTGTCTCTCACACACACAGCGGCTCTCCCATGCTGTCTCTGCAAACATTCAGGTCTTCACTCCCACACACACACACACAGTCTCTCAACTCATCTCATACATGCACACTGTACAAACCCTCAGTCTCTCTCTCACCTCTGGGCCTCCTCTTCACGGGCCACTGCAGGATGGGCTCTGCAGCGGCCCCGGTCTTCTCGAGCCGCGCTGATCCTCTTCTGCACGTGGCTGATGCTCCTCCTCCTTCCGGCACACGGCTGATGCTCCTCCTCTTTCCTGCCCGCGCGGCTCCGGCAACATTTTTCTTCCGGGGCCGCGCGGGCAGGAAGGAGGAGGAGCATCAGCCAATGCAGGAACTTCTCCTCCTTCCTGCCCACGCGGCCCCGGAAGAAAAATGTTGCCGGGGCCGCGCGGGCAGGAAGGAGGAGGAGCACCAGCATGTTTAGACGCGACTGTACCACGGTCCTGCCGATCTTCTTGCTGTGTGTATCCGGCACACAGCATAGCAGTAGTTCACCGCTCAGCCGCTATTGGGATGACGTCCACCGGCGGCCATTGGCCATCAGCGGCTCGGCGCCCCCTAATGCTCAGCGCCCTAGGCGATCGCCTAGTTCGCCTAGTGCTTCCGCCGGCCCTGCTTGTACATTTACCCCTATCTATTGCAAGCGAGCATGCAGTCTCCAGTATCATTTATTGTGATATATGCCACTGATAGGGCTAAATTAACCACTCAAGTATAATCATATACCGGTGTTGGGTATTTAATTTCACTTGTTTGGTTCTTAATCTTTTTTTTATTTTTTTTTTCTTTGCACGTAAAATAAACTAAATATTCACTCTCCCATTAACTATCACCAGGAAACCAGGTAAGGTAAATGTCCATGTTACGTGTCTTATAAGTCCAAGTTGGGTTCTGTCAGGCAGGCAATACCCACAAGGGGAATCCTGGTGCTATTCCCCTTGTGGGTATTGCCTGCCTGACACTGCCAGTGTTTCGATGGATACCATCGGCATCAGGGGGCGGCCAGGGAGATCTGTACACATTTCATATCTTTCAAATATCTCCCCTCTGTGTGGCATGTGTTTTATCACAGAAAGGGTGATGGATAATTAGATTGACATCCTGGAAGAGATGGTGAAGACAAGAATGGTAATGGAATTCAAACAAGCATAGTATAAACACAGAGACATCCATATTCTGAGCCATTTAGATGGATAACTTACAAGTTATCTTTTTAAATGGCAAGGATTTGAATATTGAGTCACTTATCCAACTAGTGTTACGATGCTGCTTGTGGGCCTAGCCACAAGCAGCCTCTCACCTTTCATGCGGCCCGAGCAGCGCTGCCGTCTGCTCTCCGCGGTGGGTGAACCGCTGCCGATGTCCTTCTCTTGCAGCCTGGAGGCCGCCGCCGATGCTGCCACCTGCGTGGCTCGTGCCGTTCTTGCTCTGCAGTGGGCAGAGCCGTTGCCGCCATTCCTGTCTTGCGGCCTGGAGGCTGCTGCTGATGTCGCTGCTTCCACGTGGCCCGAGTGCCACCGCCATCCTTCTCCTCACGGCGGGCAGAGCCGCCGACGACCTGCTCCTTCCTTGCAGCATGGGGCTGCCAACATCCGGGCCTCATCTCGTGGCCCAGTGCCACCGCCAGCCCTATTCTTCAGGGCGTGGACACCACCGCTGCTGTCCCCAGTCCTGGCTTCTCTCTAGGTGCGCAGCCATGCCTCTTCTGGATATTTAAAGGGCCCATGGCGAGAAAAGCTGATGACCTCATCTGGGCGTTTCCTCTTCAGCCCTATAAAAAAGCTCCTCGCCAGTCCCTCATCGCCTTCACAAGGAGCCAGTCCACTCCTGAATTCCTCATCTTTTCCCATCTCTCCAGGAAGCTTCCGAGGTCCATCGCTTCTCCTTCAAGGTCTTCCATTCTTCGTGGGAGCTCCCTTGTCTTCGTCCATGGGTCCTGGTCTCTCATCAGATCATGCGTTCTGTCTTCAGATGTTCCTGTCTTCAGATGTTCCATCTCCAGATTTTCCATCTCCCAATGTCCTAGTTCTCTCCGGTTTCTCTCTTCAGATGTCTTGATTCTCGGATGTTCCAGCTCTTTGGTTCCTGTCTGCAGTTGTTGCAGTACTTCTGTTCCTGTGTCCTGTGGTCCCTGATCTCCTAGTTCCTGGCTCTGGGTTTCAAGCCTAGCCTCGCCCTCCAGACCCCATCTCCAAATGACCATCCTGTGAGTAAATCCGTAACTGATCCAGTGTCTGTTCCCAGTCATTGGAGTCCTGTTCTGGCTGGTTCTTTCTTCGAGAGCTGCCCGGATTCCTTCTTCATCCTGAGCTTCAGTCCTGTGCTTGTCCTGCTCTCCACATGGTCCCTTACCAGTCTCTTCAGGTTGTGTAGGGCACCCTAATGGGCAGTGCCTGCCCAAGGCTCCAAGAACCTACCTCTCATCCAAGCCTCCAAGTGTCTATGTCTCATACAAGCCTCCAAGTGTCTACGTCTCATCCAAGTCTCCAAGTGCCTACATCTTGTCCTTTCTTCAGTGTCATCGCTTGTCTTTGATCTCTGTCTGTCCTGTCACATCTGCTGTTCCCAGGCAGTGTATCCGAAAGGGCTATCGGGTGGCCGGAGGGCTACTCCAGAGACCAAAATTGCAATGTTGGGTCTCTTCCGGTGCATTCGGGTTCTGCGGAGGTCAGTGTCCCGAGTCTCTAGCCTCTCTGCCCGTGCTCAGATGTGTCTTGACTGCCTCGGCGCTTCTCCGGGGTCCTCCCTCTGGGGTCATGCCAGGGCCCAAGGGCACTCTCTCTCCTCTGAATCAGGACCACTCCCTAGTGCTCCCGCAACAGCTAGATTTTAGCCAGATCAGTCATTATGTGGCTAAAATCTAGCCAACTAAGTCGGTCAGATAACTTTAGACCTGATTTAGAGAAGGTATAAAGTTAGCCAGCCTTGTATGGCCAGTTAACCTGCCACTTAACTGGATATCTTCAAAAGATATCCAGTTATGTGGCACTATAAGCAAAAAATAAAAAAAATCTCAATTCACACCCCCCTTCCCAATATGTCTTAAATGGCCCTGCTGGTCTGAGCAGCCCCCCATCCCCTCCAAGCCCCTATGAAAGACTTCTAAAAAAATTCTATGGTTGCAGATCAGCAACCACTCTCCTCCTTCCCTGTTTCATTTTTTAAAGGCTCCCTCTCATCCCCTCTCTCCACCCACAGCCTCAAGAACATAAGAACATAAGAAATGCCATACTGGGTCAGACCAAGGGTCCATCAATCCCAGTATCCTGTTTCTAACAGTGGCCAATCCAAGTCACATGTACCTGGAAGAATCCCAAACATTAGATAGATCACAAGCTACTATTGCTTATTAATTACCATCATAGCAGTTTATAGATTTATCCTCTAGGAACTTATGCAAACCTTTTTTAAACCCAGTAACATTAACTGCTGAAACCATATCCTCTAGCAATGAATTCCAGAGCTTAACTATGTGCTGAATGAAAAAGAATTTTCTTCGATTTGTTTTAAATGAGCTACTTGCTAACTTCATGGAGTGCCCCCATACCCTCCCAATCCTGAAAATCCTAGCTGGGAGTGAGGGTTCACTTACCTCCAGGCACTTCTAGTGCTGTTCTGACAGGAGAAACATTGGGAGCATAAGCTATTTGTAGTTTACATTTCCAGTTCTTCCAGCACTGCTGTGTTATTATAAGAAGATGTGAAACACTGCATTGGGATGTGCAGACTTTATGTGCCAGATGAGTATTTCATCAGAATGTGAAGGGTTTCCCCTGAAGAAGCCATTTTGTATGGTGAAACAAGAGCCCTTTTGGGTTTAGTGGTAGTTCTTCACAGGAAACAGCTATCAAGTGGACCTTTCTGCTGATTTTGCCTTGATAAGAATTATTACATGCAATTGTTTTAATCATTTTTTTTCTTACAATTGCTATTAAGCACAGGGACTCCGTTGCTGCTGTGTTTGATAGAACTACCAATGATTGTAAACATGATTATAAAAAATGATATTTTTACATTGGTGTTTTAATTTTGTCTCAGTAAGTTCAATGTGGGACTGCGTGAGCACATTTTATTTGCATCTATTTTGAGTGTTTTTTAATGTCTAGTTAGGATTACTTTTTTACACTACTTTCTTTCTGACACAGTAGGTGTAGTGCTTGTATGAACATTCTGTTTTTTTTTTCACTCAACATATTTGATTTAAAAAAATGTTTTTGGTTAAAATATATTTCTTTGAAAGTTATGGTATACCTTTAGGGAAATCCCTCTTTTTCTGCAAATGTATTATAAAATTCATTATCATAATAACACAATTCAAAACTACAGGAAAATACCATTCTACCTTCATTACAGTCCTAACCCACTCTTATCTCCCCCTCTCTCATAGAAGGACAGGATGAAGGAAGTCCCATCCACTCCAAAAATCCCGATTAATACAGGCAGAATTCAATAGACTTTAAATCAGCCATTCTTCCAAACCCTTCCAATCCCTTGTGAAGAAGATCCCAAAAGGATGACCATCTTTGGAGGGGACCCACCTCTGGCGGGGCCTCATTTTCAAGCTTCCAGGTAGGAGCTGATGTTGGTGGATGGTGGAGCCAGACACTGTGAGCAGGAAAAAGCAGACTGGGGCTGTCCCAGTCTCAGATCAGTGTTCTGGTGGCACAGGAGAGCTCCAAGCGCAGCAGCAGTAGTAATCACAGCGCCGGCATGCTCCAGCTCAGGTCCTTTCTCCCTCTCTCCTTGGCAGACCTAATTTATTTTAACCTTGCAAGCTGGCGGTGGATGGAGTCAATCACTATGGATGGGGCCAAGCAAACTGGTGCTTAGATGGTCTCAACTTGATGTTCTGACAGCACAGGAAGGCTCGGAGCGAATCTGAAATGAAGGCAAAGCTGCTCTGCTCTTCTCACGATAGAGGCTTAGGTCTTTCTTCCCCTTACACACCTGAGGGTGGATATGGCTATGGAACTTTATTGTGTACATCCAGGATACTAAGAGAACTCAAGCATGTGCTGACCTTGCTCCTTGTAACTCTGCTCAGGTTGTCCTTAATGATAAGAGGGTTTGTGAAGGACTGTAGGAGAGCAGATGTATTCCCATTACACAAAGGAGGGAGCAAGGAGGAGACCAACAACTATAGCTCACTTAGGGCTGGATTTTCTAAGATCCCACCTCTTATTGAATCCCGCGGTAACGGGTGGTGCTGGGTGAAGCAGGGGGTGGGCCTGCGAAAGCTGGCAGCGATCGCACCACTGCGGTGTTATCGCTGCCTGCTTTCACACCCAATAGCACCACCGTGAAAGGTGGTGCTATTGGGTGTGGCTACTGGCGGCGATAAGGGGTCTTACCTTTTCACCGCCAGCGAAGTTTCCGCAGCATCTGCCCTGATGTGGCCCCGACTCCTCCTCTTCCGGTCCCGACGCTGCCCCGACTCCGCCCCTATCTAGCTATCACACGCGAAAAGGGATAGAAAATGACCCCCTTAGTCTAACTTCAAAACTATGGCGGGGAAAGTAGGATGTGGGGTCAGGATTCCTAGAGGAATGGCAGATAGAGTGCTAATGTTATTTTTAGGAAGCTGGCAGGAACCCAACCTTCCCCGGCATTTGTCCCCCAGGTAAACTGGTGAATGATGTGGCTCTGTGTGTGACTTTCAGGTCCAGTGAACCTTACTGCCTTGCGCCCAACCCGTCCACTCCCCGCAGCTCTCCGCATACACAATTAAAAATGATGCATTTATATTAATATACTTTAAATGAAACAGAATAAAGTGCAGTCATCTGAGGTAAAAACATCACTTACAACACATATATTAAATTTATATGCACTTTGTGATGCCAACCAGAAAACCTTGGAAAAAAAAAAAAGCCAAAAAAAGGACACTTGGATCCCATATGGTATTAAGCCTATTGTGAAGTGCTTTAGGTGTGAGCTTGGCACTCAGGAAGACTGAGTACCAAGAACGACTGGAAAAGGTATAAAGTGGACTCATGAAATTGATTCAGTAGCCTTACCTGGAAGGGACAGGCCAGAGCACAGCAGACCAGACCGAGACATCAGAGCAGACAGAAAGGGTTACAAGAAGAAGTGGCCATTTCTAACCCTGGTACCTGGCTACCGATGAATGGCGAGAATGTGAACAAGTATATGATAAGACTCTTTTGCTCAAGTCAGCCTGTGGGCCTAGAAAGTTCCCCTTAACCTTTCCCTTTCTCACTAATTTTAGGAAAAATAAGTTTAGCTTTTATCATGAGCATCTGAGAGGAATAATCGAATAAAGGAGCTACAGTAGTATTTGATTCCATTCATGCTTTCACACTCTTGCAGGAGCCAATAATTAACCAGAAATTGTAACACAGTATTTTAGCATATCCTCTTAATGGTGCTATAATAATAATGTTCTTATAAGAAATTTGTAATTATTTTTAACACAAGCCATTAATTATGTTATAATTGAATTTAAATCTCTCTTTCTCTCTCTCTCTCTTTCTAACATTAATGATGGGGGTAATTTTCAAACTCCCTGAAATGCTTGCAGGCACATCAGCACTTTAACACGCATCAGCCTATAAGCAAAATAATCCTCAAAGGGAAACAGAGTTTCTCTTTGAAGATTTGGGGGAACACAGGTACTCATGTACTTCTGTACTTTACAGGTGTATAGTATGCAGGGTGAAGTACAAAATAAAATCCCCGCAGGTGTTTCATGGTGTCCACCCAAACCCTGCCTCTTAGGGCCGCATTTTTTCCAGCATGGGTAAAAGTATGCTCACTATCTCACGCAATGCAGCTGATTGAGAAAAGAGACATATTGCAGCCCTGAAAGCAGGTGTAGTGCAATGCTGAAACACAGCTGTGTCGGTTTGTAGGAAGATTTAAGTACGAGTGCTAGCTGCTCTTGGACGGACAGAGATAAGTACTGTTTTATGCTTTAGAAAAATGCTCTGAGCAAGTCATTCATTGAACTATGAACTAATTATTTCCTAAGTGCTCTTGATACAATTCCAGAAGCAGCATGGTGACTGGTTCACTTTTCTTTGCTGCGTCCACATTGTAGGAAAGTGACAATTTGCTTATGACTCAACATAGCACCTTTTTATTTGCAAAAGAGAAATATATATATATATTTTTAAATGGACTATGATTATACAATAGTCACACATACAAAATGGGATAGTTATGCTCCAAGTGCATTTGGAGCTCACACATGAATGCCTCTTTGATACAAATATGGACAAAATCGGGCAGATTTTAAATGCCCAGCGGGCATAAATTCTGGCCTTTACGCTCGTGGCCAGGCCTTATGCAAGCCGGGCGAATCTTTCAAAAGGTCTGGCCACGTGCGTAAAGGCTGGTACGCGCTGAAGTGCCAGGCCTCTTGGAAGGGGGCAGGCCAGAGGGTGTGTTTTGGGTGGGGAGTGCCTGGGGGAGCGGTCCGGGACAGTCATATATGGATTGAGTTAATCCAATAAAAAGGTAGCATCTATAAGTTGTGGTTATTTTTTCTCCATACTCAAGCATAACAAAAACATTCCAGCTTATCACTACGTGTTCTGTTGAAAATTTTGGTTGGTGCACTTACTGACTTTTTAAATTTAACTTCCTTTCTGTTGATCGTTTTCAGTTTACCCTGCCAAATACTACCGAACTTTCCTTTTTGATTTGTTTCCCATTTTCTGTCACTACATATTTCTCCAGTGTTCTGTGACTGCATCTCTGTAATCTTTTTTGTCCTTGTATGGTTCCCTTCTATTCTGTGGGAGTGGGGGTTTTATTCTAACTCAGTCAGAACCAGCGTCTACTAACCTATGCTGCCATGAGCATTCATTTCCAACTATTCAATGTTTTTTGCTTTTTCTATAATCCATACCCTCCCCTATTCCAACCATTGAAGCGACAGTCCTTGACCAGGGGCCACAGACTGAGGTGCCTTTCAGAACCTGGCTAATGTGTACCATGGGCTTGGCCATTAGCTGTCACCCCTGTGTCATGATTCAGACACCTCCTTCCAGGCTCTGTGGGTCCAACTTTTAACTCTCTCTGGATATGTAACTTACAGGTCGTTCATCAAAATGCGTTATGGCATAAATGCCTGTGATAACACCATAACACATGTGATAATGCCATAACGCATGCGATAGTAATGCTATCGCATTACGTGAATGCAAATTTTCATAGGTGTGAGATTGGGGAGAGGTTTGGGTGGAATTAATTAAAATGAAGGGCATTTTCATACTGTGCGATAACATAGCACACGCTATCGCACAATTTTATTGCCAGAAATAACTACACTTTTTTTTTTCTAGCATTAAGCTATGTGAAATGCCCAAAGTGGCCATAATGCAATTTGTGATAAAAATTGCAAAATGCATTTTGGCTATTTCTGGGCCTGGGAGAGGTGGGGGAGGGGGAATGGAAGGGAATAGAGAGAGAGAAGAGAGCCTCTGAGGAGGCCTTCACAGTATTCAACTATTTATATCAGTATAGGAGGGCCAGCTAATAACTCGAGGTGAGGTGTTGGTGGTGGTTTAGGGTTTAGAGGCCTGTTTTACATGCAGAGTGAGATGTACAAACAATACAGTACGCATCAGTGAAGATTTGACGTCATTTGGAGTGAGACTTTCCTGGCCTCAAAACCCTAAACCACCACCAACACCTCTCTCTCTCTCTCTCTCTCAACTTTGCAAGTAGCAAAAACTTTAACATACCCCATAATAATTCTAAAATTATCATAAACACACCCCATTTTCTTAGCATGGTAAGCCAGATATAACTTATCTGGATAAATTACAAGGCATATTCAGCGGCATAACCATGCTGCTGAATAACTCTGTACAAGTGTATGGTTATTGATGTTTGGATGGATCCTTGGACACTGTGGCAGCTGACCACGCCCATGGGGGGCAGTCCCGTGAGGGATCACAGTGTCAGGCTAGACTCTGGACACACAAACACAGATTTGAATCTTTTATTAAACAGTTTTGGAAACCACCAGAGGTGGCAGTAGTGAGTAGTAGATGTTGAGCCCGGCTGGGCAGGTCTCCCACAGAACGCTAGAAAAGCAAATCCTCTGCTAGGCTGTGCTGTAGTGGAAAGAGACTGAGAGATGAGTACACGATAAGGAAGCATTCAGAGTCCCAGGTAGAATTAGGAGAAGTTCCGAGACAGGGAGAGCAGGCCCTCGAGGAGCGAGTTCCTGATCCCTTAGAGCAGATAGACTCAGTTGTACTGTACTCACGTAGCAGCAACAGAGATTCCACTAGACAAGAGGTCTGGCACCGGAACTGAGGGCAGGCCCTCGAGGAGCGAGTACCTGGTTCCAGTGAAGCAGTACTGTGGAATAGATAGAAACTGTTAGTGAAGTCTTCCAAGTAGAAGGGTTTGAAGATGCAGGCAGCGACTCAGGGAACAAGGGCCCTCGAGGAGCGAGTACCGGTTTCCTGATAGCACCTGCAAGAAGCAGAAGAGGCCCCCGAGGAGCAGGTACCCCGTTAGCAAACCTCAAAGGGTGTAAGAGTTCCAGATAGCGCTGGAGTGGCAGAGCAGCTTCGGTACAGAGAGTGAATCCCATCCGTAGAGTTACCATTGCTAACTCGATGAGCTAGTAAATACTGTAGGCTTAAATATCCGGGCAGCGTGACGTGGAAATAAAGATGAGGGCGGCATGCGCGCGCGCCCTAATGTACCTTGGAGGAGCATGGTGGGAGGCAGCACCAAAGCCGGTCCAGGGATGCCGGAGAGGACGGCAAACAGACGCCGCGGCAGCCAGTAGTCCGAGGTGAGTGGGAGGAGCTGCAAGTAGTGAGAGGTAGGCGGGGAGAAGCCGTCGAAGACTGACGGTTGCAACAACAAGCCACTACTTATCCGGATAAGATTGAATATCGCTACTTATCCTGTTACATTACCGAATAAGTTGTGCCACCCTGATCCGCCTACAGCCTGCCCACATTTTTATTCAGATTGCCAAATAAGTGCCTTATCCGGCTATCTAGTGGCCGTTGAACATAACTGGATATTCAACAGCCAACAGATAGCCGGATAAGTCCTACTTATCTGGCTATCTACTGCTAAATGCGCTTTCAATATCGGGCCCTTTGAGTCCTTCCTCCTCAGTATTTTCAGTACTGGCCAACCTGAGGATCAAGGATGGGGCTTGGGAAACAAACTCAGGTCTCCTGCATGGCTGTGTGCAGCACTGCCATGGGACTAGCCCATGTTTGTAATGTTTGTAATAGAGTAACTGCCTCTACTAAGTGTATCATCATAAATCACATGCATTGTGGAAGACAACAGCAACATAATTATGCAATTAAACTAAATATATTTTCCAATTTTCAAGATTTTGTAGTATATTTTCCAGTACAATCCCCTGACATGAAACAATAGTGATGAGACACTTTATATATCACTTTAATATAAAAATCTATTCAAATAGAAGCATTTTAGCATTCACTAGCGTGCACGTCCAATGCTGTTTACAGTTTACAAGAAGCAACGCATCTGGAGTAAATAGATAAATGAAGCTATAGCCGGGAGTCAATGCTGATGCTAGACCTACTGCAATCCACCGATGACACTGCTGCTAAATAAAGTCATTTTCCATTGTCTGCTGGATTAGACCAGAAAATCGAACACAGGAATATGAAAATTCTAAATTTGTGTTTTCTCAATTACATTGTTTTTGCCTTTAAAAAAAAACAAACTGTATCCCCTTTGTCCTGTGTATGTCTGGACCAATTTTTCAAAAATTGAGTTCCTTAACAAGGTTTTAAACACTGTCCAATTTATATTCAGTTTCACAATTTTTCTCCCAAAAATATAAAAAAAAATAAAAATAAAATTAGTGGAAATTTGTATTTATTAGCATAATATTGTTTCAATACATTTGTTAACAAATGTAGAATTGTATGGCAACAAGGAACAGCGAGTTTCATGACTCCATAGTGTGTGTGTGTGTCTGTATACGTAGAGTGTGGTTGTGAGTGTGCAGAGGATGTGGAGCGTGAGGGGAGTGCATGGGATGTATATCATGGGCAGGTAAATGTAGGGGTTGTGAAGGTGTGCTTGTGTACAGGGCTTCCCAAACCTGACCTGGGCCCCCAGAACCAGTCAGGTTTTCAGGGTATTGACAATGCATATTCATGAGATAAATCTGCATATACCAGATACTCAGTATATGCAAATGTCTCTCATGCATGTCCATTGCGGAGTCCCCAGGAGAGGTTTGGGAAGCCCTGATGTGTGATATGTGTATCTGAGATGTGTGGGGGTGAGAGGGAAGTGGGTGTGAATGTGTGTACAGGAGTGTAGGGAGTTGTGGGTGTGGATATGTGTGTGTGTGTGTTGTGGGAATTGTATTTCTACCTCTTCCTCTCTTTCTTCTTGCTCCCTTTCTTCTTCCCACCTCCTTCCTTTCCTCTTCACCCAACCCACCTACCTCTCTTTTAAATCTCAGCAGCAGCCCTCTGGCTAGTCCTGCATTATTTTCCAGGTACCCGGCAGGATAGGCTGTTTCAGGTCACTGCAGTAGAGGCTTGGGGCTGCCTTTGGGGACGGGCTCTGGCCCGGTGTCACTCTTCTGTGATCTGGTGGGATTGGTTCCTCAGAGCTACTTCAGTGATGGTCTTCGCCCCCAGCGCTTCTGGTTCTAGTTTGTGTGTCTGCATTTCTAGGCCCTGCCTGTGGTGTCAGTATCAGAGATGGACAAACTGAAAGCATAATAACACTTTTAAAATTTCATAAAAGGTGCTAAAGGTTGAAGTAAAAATGTGTTATTTTGGACCAGATGTGCTAAAGGCCTTTTCCTATTAGGGTAAAAATGTTTAGCACATCTGAAATTTGTGAAGAATTAATGTTTTTTTTTTTGCAGTCCAGCAATTTTTCTGCTCCTGTGGATTTCTTGCTGAAATGGAAACAAGTCTCTTCTGATATTATAGTGCCACGAGCCTTCATTTGTAACCACCCAAGGTTAATCCTCCATTTTCAAACCTATCCCTCCTCCCTCCTAGCTGAGCCCTGACAGTGACAATAGTCAGTGAGGGGCCCCGCACTGCCGCTCCCTCAAACCCCAATGTGTTTGCATCCTGAATTTGATCATTAGATGTCGCCCTTTAACTGTGGTCAAGACTTGCTCTTCCCTCCGATGAAACTGTGAATACCTCCTCTGCTCCTCCGAGATGGATTTTTCTATCTCAGTGAGAGACGAACTTCCAAATTTTGTAAATAAACCCAGATTTTGTTAAACATATGGTGCAAATAGTGTTGGCCCCCATAGAATTTGTTAAAATCAATAGCATACATTCTCCCAAAATAAATTTGGCCTACAGAGGTCAAATAACAGAAAAAAAACCAACTAAACAGCAATTGCTGTAAAAGCAAATATTTTGCATAATTTTGTAAAGCACATTTATTGTGCATATCCTGAAATCCTGACTACCTGTGAAGTTATCAGGATAGTTTTGGAAATCCCTGGGCGGCGGACTCTGCTGTCACGCTACCAATAAGTCCTGGGTTCTCCTCTACCAGCTAGATCAGTGAAGGTTAGTCTGTAAGGGGAAGGAACATTCAAATGCCGCCCCTCGTTTGAAGGTGCTGGAGTGGCCGTCCCCCTGGGAAAGGTTTTATAGCAGCACTCTGGGTAGAGCCCTGGAGGCAGTGTGAGTTGATTTTCGAAATTAGTGGAGGTGTAGATGAGCTTTTGTCTTGGTTTCGATTTCTGGGCCTTCTCTGAAAACTTTAGCAAACCCTGCTGATAGTTTGGAGAGAGACAACTGAGGGGGGAATATGATAGAAGTCTACAAAATCATGAAAGGACTTGAACAGGTTAATGTAAATTGGTTATTTAGTCTCTCAGATAATAGAAGGACTAGGGGGCACTCCCTAAAGTTAACAAGTAGCTAATTTAAAACAAATCAAAGAAAATTCATTTTCACTCAGCTCTGGAATTCATTGCCAGAGGATGTAGTTATGGTAGTTAGTGTAACTGTGTTTAAAAAAGGTTTGGAAAAGTTCCTAGAGGAAAAATCCATAAACTGCTATTAATCAATAAGGAATAATAGCTTGAGATCTATATAAAGTTTGGGTACTTGCCAGGTTCTTGTCGCCTGGATTGGCCACTGTTAGAAACAGGATACTGGGTTTGATGGACCCTTGGTCTGACCCAGTATGGCAATTCGTATGTTCTTAAGAGTTGGGTTGGGGAATCTGCCTTTCCTATACACTCCCTGGTGGGTAAGGTTGGCATCCAGAGAATATTTTGGGTTTTGAGAGACCTTAATTTGTAGGATGCCTGATGAGACCCTGGACTCAGGGAATGGGGAACTCTGTTTTTGGGGCTGCCCAAGCTAGGGAAGACTTGCCCCTCCTCACCCTCAATGAGGATGGAGGAAGGTAGTGAGCCAGTGCCAGGACCTTATGGTGGTAACTTCATTTTTGGGAAGAAGAAATTGCTTTGTAAAGATCTGGGAGGAAGGGTTTAGCTGCCTCTTTTCCTATATTAGGTTCTATATTGGGAGTCACCACCCAGGAAAAAGAACTAGGTATCATAGTGAATAATACATTGAAATCATCGGCTCAGTGTGCTGTGGCAATCAAAAAAGCAAACAGAATGTTAGGAATTATTAGGAAGTGAATGGTGACTATAACAGAAAATGTCATAATGCCTCTTTATCACTCCATGGTGAGACCACACATTGAGTACTGTGTGTACAGTTCTGGTTGCTGCATCTCAAAACAGATGTAGTTGCAATGGAGAAGGTACAGAGAAGGGCGAGCAAAATGATAAAGGGGGTGGAACAGCTCACCTACGAGGAAATGCTAAAGAGGTTAGGGCTGTTCAGCCTAGAGGAAAGATGGCTGAGGGGGGATTTGATAGAGGTGTTTAAAATCATGAGAGGTCTAGAATAGGTAAATATGAATTGGTTATTTACTCTTTCAGATAACAGAAGGACTAGGGGGCACTCCATGAAGTTAGCATGTGGCACATTTAAAACTAATTGGAGAAGGGGAAGCCCAGAGGAGAGGAGAGAGGGGCACACAGTGTACCTGCTCCACCCGGAAGGACTGTTTCCTCCTTTACCATCCTTGTGAAACCAGCTGAGCGCTTCGAGTGAGAGGAGGGACCCAGGTGATGTCACCGGTAAGCGACTGCCGCATAAATCGAGCGACAGATGCTGCAGAGTTGGGGAGCCCAGAGGAGAGAAGAGAGGGGCACCTAGCATACCTGTTCCACCCGGAAGGACTATTTCCTCCTTTACCATGCTTGTGAAACCAGCTGAGCCCTTTGAGTGAGAGGAGGGACCCGGGTGATGTCACCGGTAAGTGACTGGCGCATAAATTGAGCGGCAGATGCTGCAGAGTTGGGGAGCCCAGAGGAGAGGAGAGAGGGGCACACAGTGTACCTGCTCCACCCGATAGGACTGTTTCCTCCTTTACCATCCTTGTGAAACCAGCTGAGCGCTTTGAGTGAGAGGCGGGACCTGGGTGATGTCACAGGTAAGCGACTGCAGCATAAATTGAGCGGCAGATGATGCACCGTCGCCACCGGTGTGCCAAGCCGTGCGCTCCAAAGGGGTGCGCGGCTTTGTCTGGCTTAGTCCGGCGAAGATCGGAAGACCGGTAGTCTGGTAGTCTGGGATGTGGATATTGGTGGACTTTGCTTTTCTATTTATCCCCTGGGTTTCATGGGGAGAAAGAGAAAAGTGAAAAGTTTTCCTTTATCCCAATAACACCGAGAGGCCCTATGGATGATCACGTCTTACGGCGGATCGAGATGCCACTAGAGGACAGTTTGGGGGTGCAGTTTTCAGCCTCCTAAGTCCTGGTGAAGGACCATCACTTCCTCCACAACCTTTGGCATCACCACCAGATGGATGTGTGCAACCTGAAGCTGGCAGTCCGTCTAATGGAAGAGACTGTGTAGACTCAGGAGGTATAGAAATAATTAACCAACTGTCTATCTTGGATAAAATAGAAGTTAAAGGGAATTAAAGAGGCCAGAGAAGTGGCCTATTAATCCCCCTGATAATGTAACTTTAAAAGATATCTGGAGTATGATGTCAATAGTTAATGAAAATATCTCACAAATGAATGTATCTTTATCAGCCATAGTGAATGCAAACAAAGTGCATATAGAAGAACAAGTAAAGAAAGTAACTAGTTTGGAACAGGAAATAGAAAAAATAACATCTAATGTAAAATTGCTCCATCTAATGTAAAATTGAGACCATTCATATCAAGGATAGTTTTTCTATTCATAAAGAATTAGAAAACTTTGAGAATATGATGAGATGTAAGAATTTCATTTAATTAATTTCCCGCAAACTAGACTTTTATCACCTAAAGAAATGTTTAGAAAGTATCTTCGGGATATAATGCAATATGGAGAAAAAGAAATGTCAGTAATTTCTAAGATGTTTTTATTTTCCTAAGAGAATTAAGAACAATGGTGAACAGGAAGAGGAAAGGTTGGAAACTTCAAGTATTGGAGTCTCAACATTCCTCGAAGAATCCATAGATATCATTGATAATAGATCCACTCTCTTTGTTTCATTGCAATTGGAATCTGACAAAGATAAGTTGTTTAGAGATTTCTTTAAACATAAAGATTTAAGCTTCTGTGGTCAGAGAATATTAATGTTTCCCGAGCCACACAGGCAAAAAGGAGACATTTCCTCTCCTTGAAGGTTACATTGCTGGCAATAGGTGCTAGCTTTTTTCCTAAAGTATCCCTGTTTATGTTATGTAACCTATCAAGGAAATAAATATAGTTTCTCTGACCCTCTACATATGGAGACGTTTTTACAGGATAAGAATATTGTATGAGGTAGTAGTGATGTCCAAAAAAGAAAAATAACTCTCCTTAAATAATTTTTTTTATTTGAGAATATATTATAATATGTTTGTTGCTCCTCCTATTATGGGTTATGTAATGTAGATATAAGATATTAAGGTAAAGAATATATGGTTTGTAATTGTATCTGTATTACTTTTTTATATTTTTGTTTAAAAATGTAAATGAAAATTGAATAAAAATAAAATAAAAAAAAAACTAATCGGAGAAAATTCTTTTCACTCAATGCATAATTAAGTTCTGGAATTTGTTGCCAGAGGATACGGTTAGTGCAGTTAATGTAGCTGGGTTTAAAAAAGGTTTGGATAAGTTCTTGGAGGAGAAATCCATTAACTGCTATTAATCAAGTTGACCATGGGATCTACTTAGTGTTTGGGTACTTGCCAGGTACTTGTAGCCTGTATTGGCCACTGTTGGAAACAGGATGCTGGGCTTGATGGATCCTTGGTCTGACCCAGTATAGCTACTTCTTATGTTCTTATGTTCTTAGCCATCCAAAGGACATTGGAGCTGCTGTTCCAGCTGGATTCCTCCTATAAGAGTCTAAGGGCCTTATTTTCTAAATAGATCGCACGCGATAAGGGACTTTTCACACGCGAAATGTCCCTTATCGCGTGGGATACCAAAATGGGGGCGGAGTCAGCCCCGGACAAGGAGGAATCGGGGCATCACCGGTGCCGACTCCGCGAAGACGCTGCGGATGATGAGAAGGTAAGGCCCTTTTCGCATCCGAGTTCGCGCCCAATAGCTACACCTCCTATGGTGGCGCTATTGGGTGCGAAACTGGCAGCGATCGCACCGCAACGGTGTGATCGCTGCTGGCTAGTGCAGGCCTGCCCCCCCCCCCCCCCCCGTTTCGGCCCCTGCCCCTCATTCCCTAAAGTATCGCAGGCCTGCGATACTTTAGAAAATGAAGCCCTAAGAGAGCTATGCACTGTGAATAACAAACTAATCAAGAACAGTGAGGACACCACACACAGGAGCCTTTGCCCCTGGGGAGAGAGAATTTAAGCTCTCTGTGCCGAGACAGAACAGTTACTTTATTACCAGTTTGAAAGGGGTTTTCCCACCCAGCCAAGGGATTCCTTGCCCACCTGACAACTCTGTTTTTCCATATCTTGTATGGTAGAAGTCCCCTTGCCTGTTTTTAAGATATTCTTGTGTTATGACTGGAAAGGTGAACCCTTGGTCCGGCGATGAACGTGAGTCCAACCGTCGGAAGGTGAGGCCAATCATGAGGTGATCAACGAAGATCTGGATGCAGGCGCCTCCTGCAGGTCGTGTAATCCAGATAGCTGGCGCCTCCAGCAGGTCGTGAGAACAGGAGCTTGCACCTCCAGCAGTTTGTAAGAGTAGAAGCTGGTGCTTCCAGCAGGTCATGAAAGCAGAAGCTGGCACCTCCAGCAGGTCGTAAGAGTAGAAGCTGGCACCTCCAGCAGGTCGTGAAAGCAGAAGCTACCACAGCCAGTCCAGGGAACAAGAGCCAGAATCCTTTGCAGCCAGTCCAGGGGTTGAGCCTGCAGGAAGGAACCCCCCCTTGCTTCCTGTAGGGGCTCCTTTAACTCCAGGTTCTTGCTGCGCACGCGGCCCTAGGAAGCTTCAGGGGGCGGGGCTTAGCAGCGCAGAGAGGATGCCACGGCCATGTTGGAAGGCAGCAGCACTGCTGCGGAGACGGCCTGCCGACACCGGCCTCAGTGTCGGCAGTTGACCCCACTGCTTCAGTAAGTGACCGGCCCTGGTCGTGGTCTGCTGCGGCCGGCGGTCATAACAGTACCCCCTCCTTTAGGCCTCCCCCTTGAAGGCTTGGGCTTCCCAGGGTGACTGATGTGGAAATTCTTGAGAAGATCTTTATCCAAGATGTTCGTAGCAGGCTCCCAAGAATTCTCCTCTGGGCCGAATCCCTCCCAAGCCAGAAGATACTCCCATTTATGACCTCGTCTGCGAACATCAAGAACCTCCCAAACTTGATAAGTAGTATCTTCTTCTGCCCTCAGTGGAGAAGAAACAGGAACCTTCCGAGATGGCCAATTGAGGAGTAAAGGCTTCAAGAGAGAAACATGAAATGAGTTATGGATGCGTAGAGTAGCCGGGAGGCGTAATTGATAAGTCACTGGACCCAATTGTTTGATCACCGGGAAAGGCCTGATGTACCGAGGAGCCAAGCGCATCGAGGGAACCCATAAATGGATATATCTGGTGCTGAGCCAGACCTTATCTCCAGGATGAAAACGTGGTGCTGGTCTCCGATGTCAATCAGTGAATCTCTTACCAGTCAGTTCCGCTTTCTGTAACATTCGTTGAGTATGTGTCCAAAATTGTTTAAAGTGGGTGGCGGTGAGCTGGGCCTCTGGAGAGGAGACAGGCAGAGGTAGCGGTACTGGCGGAGCAGGTTGGTAACCAAAAACAATTTGAAATGGAGAGGCCCCAGTCGAAGTACAGGAATGGAAATTATGGGAAAATTCTGCCCAGGGCAGAATTGGGCATTGACGTAGGAGCGCAAGAATTGTTTCAGAGCTCGATTAGTTCTCTCTGCCTGCCCGTTGGCCTGAGGGTGAAAGGCAGTGGTGAAGTCCAGCGTAATGTGAAACTTGGTACAGAGGTTTCGCCAATATTGAGCCGTGAATTGTGACCCACGATCAAACATGATGTGCTGGGGAATTCCGTGGAGGCGAAAAACGTGTGACATAAATAATTGCGCCAATCGTGGAGCGGAGGGAAGGGCGGGCAGTGGTATAAAGTGAGCCATCTTAGAGAATCGATCAACCACTACCCATATTACCATATGTCCTTCGGAGGCTGGAAGGTCGACAATAAAGTCAGTGGAGATGTGTGTCCATGCTCTTGTGGGCGTTGGAAGTGGTTGCAACTGACCCCAAGTCTTCCCTGTAGGGTTCTTGTGTTGCGCACAAACAGGGCAAGAGTCAACATACGCACGAATGTCCTTGCGCATCCCAGGCCACCAGTAGTGTTGTTGAAGCAGATCCTGCATTCGTCTACATCCAGGGTGCCCGGCCAACTGAGAATCATGCCCCCATTTCAATACTTCTTTTCAACAAAGAAAAATCCGTCCCCCGCAGGAGAGGAGGATTGACGGATAAACCCCTTCTGTAGATTGTCCTGGATGTATTCAGACATCGTCCGTGTCTCCGCGGTAGATAAAGAATATACTCTCCCTCGAGGTGGTGTGGATCCTGGAACCAATCTAATAGTACAGTCAAATTCTCGATGCGAGGGTAAGGTATCCGCGGCCTCCTTGGAGAAAACGTCTGCAAATTGTTCGTATTGAGGGGGTACCTTTTGCAGAACAGAGGTGCAGACGAAACCAGACTCGGGAGTAAGTCTCCGTAAGCAGGTCCCATGGCATCCTGGTCCCCATTGAGTAAGTCTTAAAGACATCCAGTCAAATTGTGGATTGTGGCGTTGCAACCAGGGAATACCTAGAACTACTGGGTGAATGGCTTTGCTGAGGACGTAGAAGGTGATTTTTTCTGTATGGTCAGGCGCAATATGGCAGTTTATTGGTTCCGTGTGATGCGTTATTTTCCCTGGTAACGGTTCGCCGTGGATAGAAGAGATGATCAAAGGTGTGGAACAGAGTCGAGTAGGAATCTGGAGTTGCTCCACTAGTTCTTGTAAAATGAAATCTTCACCCGCACCAGAGTCTATTAAGGCCAAAGTGTTAAACTCATATCCATTGATGTAGAGAGTGACTTGTACGGTGAGTGGGGGAATGGGGATACGAGACCTAGGGTGACTCCCCCTGAGCACCCTAGGCTTTGGAGTTTCCCGGACGAATTGGGCAGGTGGCTAAACGATGGCTGGATCCTCCACAATAGAGACAAAGGCCTGCCTTGCGACGTCTCAGACATTCTTCGAGAGTTAGAGGTCCTCGGCCTAGTTGCATAGGTTCTGTTACAGGTCCCTCAGAAACAGAAGACTCTCGTGAAGTAGTGGAGATAGGAGGCAGGACATAAGGGATAGCCGGGCGCCTCCGTGATCCTAGCGCCTCCTGGGCCCTTTCTTGTAGCCATCTGTCAATTCTGGTTGCCATTTCTATTATAGCATTTAAGGAGGATGGAAGTTCACGAGCGGCTAGCTCATCTTTAATTCTGGCAGATAGTCCATCCAGGTAAATTGTTCGCAGGACAGGTTCCTCCCAATGGAGTTCCATGGCCAGAGTCCGAAACTCAATGTTATAATCCGTAAGGGATCGCCCTCCTTGACGGAGATGAAGAAGGTCAGAACCGGCAGCTGCTTGCTTCCCTGGTTCCTCAAACACTGTTTGAAATAATTCGAGAAATCGTGATAGATCCTGCAATACTGGATCCGAGCGCTGCCAAAGCGGAGAGGCCCAGGCCAGAGCTTTACCTTCAAGTAAAGATAGAATATAGGTGGTCTTGGTTATATCGTCCGGAAACACGGTTCTTTGCAGACAGAAATGCATGCCGTACTGATCCAGAAATCCTAAGCATAGACGAGGATCCCCGGCTTATCGAGGTGGAGCGGGTAGCGGAAGAACTGGCGGATTGTAACCTTGTGTAACAGGCGGAACTGGTACCGGCAGAGGAGTGGGAGCCGGAGGGCTGGAATGTGTTGCGACTACAGCGTCTAGCCGAGCATTGAGTCGTTCTATGGAGGCTGCCATGGATTCTAACATACTCTGTTGTTCCATGAGCTTCTGAGCCAAACCAGGAACTGCTCTGAGTGCGGAGGCCTCTGCCGGGTCCATGGCCTTGGCTTACTGTTATGACTGGAAAGGTGAACCCTTGATCCAGCGATGAACGTGAGTCCAACCGTCGGAAGGCGAGGCCAATCACGAGATGATCAACGAAGATCTGGATGCAGGCGCTTGCACCTCCAGCAGGTTGTAAGAGTAGAAGTTGGCGCCTCCAGCAGGTCGTAAGAGTAGAAGCTGGTGCCTCCAGCAGGTCGTGAAAGCAGAAGCTACCACAGCCAGTCCAGGGAACAAGAGCCAGAATCCTTCGCAGCCAGTCCAGAGCCAGAAAGTCCCACAGCCAGTCCAGGAAACAAGAGCCAGAAGGTACCACAGCCAGTCCAGGGATCAAGAGCCAGAATATTCCGCAACCAGTCCAGGAGTCGAGAGCCAGGCAGGAACGACAGCCAATCCAGGAATCACACACGGAGGAACAAATCAGGAACCACGAACAGGAACGACCACCAGAGCCACGAAGCCAAGGCAAGGTCTGAAGGCTCAGAACTTGCCTTAAATAGTTCCCTGAAGATGGAGCCTGCAGGAAGGAACCCCCCTTGCTTCCTGTAGGGGTTCCTTTAACTCCAGGTTCTTGCTGCCTGCGCGGCCCTAGGAATCTTCAGGGGGCGGGGCTTAGCCGCACAGAGAGGACGCCGCGGCCATGTTGGAAGGCAGCAGCACTGCCGTGGAGATGGCCTGCCAATGCCGGCCTCAGCGTCGGCGGTTGGCCCCGCTGCTTCAGTAAGTGACCAGCCCTGGTCGCGGTCTGCTGCGGCCGGCGGTCATAACATCCTGTACAGATATAGGAAAGAGATTGTGAAATGAATTACAACAGAGCTGCAGTTTAATTTATTTTGCCATAATCCAACAGTGATTTCAACAGCCAAGATTTTAATTTTGGACACTAACTCACCCACTGCACTCACCATGAAGACAAGTCCCCTCTCCCAAGGGAACGCTGAGGATAAAGAGCACCTCACCAGCAAAGGATCCTCCTGACCCTGGGATACAGGGAATCGTGTTAGAGCTAGCCATGAGTAAATCCAGCTCCGAGCCAACAATAAAATCTTTTATAGCCCTACTGGAGCATAGCAAGCTCCCCAGGGTGGTGTTACACTTGTTCTAACCAGTAGGCCTAAGGCTAATACATGACATGTGACAGCTGGTCTGCTGCCAAGCCACTTACCTAATCCTCTTCCTCCTTCCCCGCCTCTGTCCCAACAAACTTTCTATTCTCCATACCACATCCCTCACGGATATCTGATTCCCACTTCCTTCACTGGCACGCGAACACCTTGGAGCAAGTTGTTGCTGGATGTTTTTTCAACACTCTGCCAAAAAAAATTCTGCCAACCCCTGGTAACGGACCCAGATTTCATTACTGAAGTGGGCTCTGTTCCAGAAATGCAGAGAAGTGTGAGAGGTCACCATTTTTAAAGTTGTTAGTAGTGGGCACAGGAGAGCCATGCTCTGTCTTGCCTTGATCCTAGATATGGTGTCATCTGAAGGGGTAGGCAGGGGCTGTTTCTGGTTGCTTTGGTAGTACCAGTCTGGCCCAATCTTCTTTACGGTCGTAACATGGTGTGAGTGCAATGGGACCTCACTTCTCCAGAAGAAACATTGTGAATCAGTATAATCTCAGCACTCTTCTGTGGCAGCATACAAAAATACTTTACTTAGGAAAATGGGAGAGAAAACAAATATATTTACACTCACATAGATCTGTACATAGGGCTTGCGCTGGTGTGTCCAGACACAATAGGCAAGGATGAAGATGGAGACTCGGGCAAATAAATACTAGGGATGAGCAACCATTTTTCTCAAATTCTGCAATTTCAACGAAATTGTCTAATTCGGAATGGTTCGGGAGAACCGAAAAATGATTGAAGTTTTCCCGAAATTTCGGAAAAAAATCATTTTTGGGTAGCGCGTGCTAATTCCCTGTTAGCGCGCACTAACTCTGCCAGGTTAGTACGGACTATCGGGAGTTAGTGCGCGCTAACCCAAAAATTGGGGCTGCCAAGGAAAAAAAACCCAAACCATGGAAAAATGAAATTCCCACGGGGGGCCCCCCGAAACGAAGCCCGACACGAAATTTTTACCCGAAGCACATCTCTAGTAAATACAGCTTACAACCTATCTATGTAAGCCTTACTTCTGTGTGTGAAGCTGATGAAATGCTGCAGTAAGTTTCTCCAAGGTTTCTTGCTGTTCTGAGATGCGTTGAGCCAGGCCCAGTATAGCCTGCAAAGCAGAGAAGTGTGCTGGGTCCAATGGTTACTGACATCCAATACCTTAAGCTGGATTCCGAAGAGTACTGCTTCTCCAATTTTAAAGCTGGATTCACTGGAGTTAGCAATCTGTTGTGGGTTAGACTGCGGAGTTAGCAATCTGTTGTAAATCTTCTCCTCCAGAGGGGAGGAGTTAGAAATCTGTTAGGATCTGCTATGCTGATGGGAGGAGCAAGCAGATGGGAGTAGCAATCTGTTATGATATAGCCTGCTGAGTTGGCAATCTGTACCAGCGGAGTGCGAGAGAAGGTACTCAGCTGGAAAGGAATGTAAATAGGTGAATCCTTGGGCTGATGGCAGATGACAGTTCCCCCAGGAGGATATCCTGAGAGGGACCACCGGCTAAGCTTGGGTATGGAGACAGACACAGATAGTTCTTTTATTAGACAGGTTAGTAGAACCACCAGAGGTGGCAGTAGTGAGCTGATATGCCTGGCAGGGCTGAAGTCCCTCAGGTACTGGAACTACAATCCCAGGGTTGCTGAGTTGTAAAGGGACTGTAGATAGTGAATAGACAGGGTATGCTGTATACATTAGGGATGTGAATCGTTTTTTGATGATTTAAAATATCGTCCGATATATTTTAAATCGTCAAAAATCATTAGGGCCACGATACAATACCAATTCCCCCGATTTATCGCCAAAAAATCGTAAATCGGGGGAAGGGGGAGGGCAGGAAAACCGGCACACTAAAACCCCCTAAAACCCACCCCGACCCTTTAAATTAAATCCCCCACCCTCCCGAACCCCCCCCAAATGCCTTAAATTACCTGGGGGTCCAGCGGCACACTAAAACACCCTAAAACCCACCCCCGGCACACTAAAACCCCCTAAAACCCACCCGACCCTTTAAATTAAATCCCCCACCCCAAATGCCTTAAATTACCTGGGGGTCCGTAGCGGTGGTCCGTAGCTTAAATTACCCCTGGGTCCGTAGCTAAATCGGGGGAAGGGGGAGAGCAGGAAATCCGGCACACTAAATCGTGGTGTCTTCAGCCGGCGCCATTTTGCAAAATGGCCGCCGCAAAATGGCGCCGTAAATAGACCAATACGATTCGACGCAGGAGGTCGTTCCGGACCCCCGCTGGACTTTTGGCAAGTCTTGTGGGGGTCAGGAGGCCCCCCCAAGCTGGCCAAACGTTCCTGGGGGTCCAGCGGGGGCCCTGGAGCGATCTCCTGCCGCAAATCGTTTCCGTACGGAAAATGGCGCCGGCAGGAGATCGACTGCAGGAGGTCATTCAGCGGGGGTCCGGAACCGGCGCCGCTACGGACCCCCAGGTAATTTAAGGCATTTGGGGTGGGGGATTTAATTTAAAGGGTCAGGGTGGGTTTTAGTGTGCCGGGGGTGGGTTTTAGGGGGTTTTAGTGTGCCGCTGGACCCCCAGGTAATTTAAGGCATTTGGGGAGAGTGGGGGATTTAATTTATAGGGTCGGGGTGGGTTTTAGGGGGTTTTAGTGTGTCGGTTCACGATTTTAACGATTTTAACGATACTCTAAACACCCAAACGGCGACGATACAATTCCCTCCCCCTCCCAGCCGAAATCGATCGTTAAGACGATCGAGGACACGATTCACATCTCTAGTATACATAGCCAGCATTTAGATGATAACTCACATAAGGTCTTGAGAAAGCTCAGTAGTTGGAAAGGGTTAGCCCTCAAGGAGCGAGTACCTGGTTCCAGGGAAAGCTCTGAGAGAGTGAAGGTAACTCACAATGGTCTGTATCTGTAATAGCTTCCAGGCAGTAGAGAATCTTCAGTGTGTTCAGGAACATGGGCCCTCGAGGAGCAAGTACCGGTTCCTATCTGTAATCTGAAATAGTAACTCACAATGTCCGTATCTGCGATCGCTTCCAGGCAATAGAGAATCTTCAGAGGGTTTAGGAACATGGGCCCTCGAGGAGCAAGTACCGGTTCCTATCTGTAATCTGAAATAGAGAAAAGAGAGCGAGGCCCCTGAGGAGCGCGTACCCCTGGTAAGTCCGAGGAGGCAGAGTAGCTTAGAGAGAAGCGAGTCTGGATGAATCCCCGCAATCAATCCTCCTTGCTAACTTGAATCATAAGCGTAAGTGAAGACCTTGTATTTGGAAGCGGATGACGTAAATACAGGGGGACACCCCTGAGGTTAGCGCCCTTGCTGGTACATACTTCGGAGCGCGCGCACACGTGCCCTATGTCATCAGGAACATGGCGGATCTGCAGCGTCGAGCCGGTCTGGGGACGCCGGAGAGAGGTGGCATGGAGACGCTGTTGCATCAAGCTGTCTATCAGGCCCAGAGGGAGTCACCACAGACGTAGAGAGGGTGGAGTGAGGGCGAAGAGCAGCCACGAACGCAACAGTGGGCAGGCTTTTTCCATCTAGACGGCACAACAACTCTGTAGTGAGGATGGGCCCAGAAGGCTTCTTCCATCTAGACAGTACAACAACTCTCTTGTGAAGACGGGCCCAGCAGGCTTCTTCCATCTAGATGGCACAATAACTCTGTAGAGGGGCCCGCCCAGGATTGTTGGTACAACTCTTCTTATTTTCCATTTGATGGCACCATCTTTTGTCATTTATGACCCCTTGCACTGTCGTGGCTTGCCACTTGGGGGAGGGCATAGATTTTGGGGGGGGGGCTACCCTTCAGGCATCTGTCATCCCAGGGACTGCTGTGGGCTGTGGATTCCAGTGATGCTGGGGATGACTCGGATGGTTCCTCAGGCATCTTTTGCAGGATCTATGTCAGCACATTTGTCATGCTGTTGGGTGCTATGAACAGCATTGTCACATTCTGCGTGTTTGCAGCTGTTTGCTCTCATAGGATCTGGTTCTCCCTGTTGACAGCTCTCCTGAGGCGCACTAGCTCTGCCTGTATGTGTCAAAGGTGGACCCCCATGCCTCCTTTCCAGCTGGTCCAGCTGCTCATGCAGGGACTCCTTTGTTGGTGGTGGGGATGTAGTTAGTGCTGGTGCCGGGCCCGGTGCTGAGGCTGGTGGCGGTGCTGTGAAAGTGGTGTGGAGTACTGGAATTTAGGCTTCCAAAAGTGGCATGACTGAGCTTATGGGCTGCTCCTTCTGAGTGCAAGGTGCTTCGGGCTGGTGCTGTGGTGTGCTGGCTTGAGGTAGTACAGAATCTGTAGGCTCTCACTCTAGGCTCTGTTCCTCCATGAAGCTAGACAGGGTGAGAAGACATTGAGTTGGCTGGGTGAACCCAGGGGTTCATCATCACCAACGGTTGCATCATCACCAACGGTTGCTGATCCTGGGTCTGCTGCTGCTGCTCCTCCTCCTCCTCACTGACCATGAGGAAGGGCATGTCCAAAGGGGGTGGTATGCAGCTGGTCCCTGGCCCTTCCTGGCTGGTCCCTGGGGCTTCCTGGCTGGGACCAGCAGCTTCGTGGGTGACAGCTGTGGAAACAAAATATAAGACAAAAGTACCTTTGCCAGCTCATATCTTTTTTTCATTTGGCGTCAGAGGTGCACTTTTCTTCTTAAGCATTGTGTGCATCTTACGTGTGGGAAGCCAGATAACATCAAGGGGCACCCTGCAGCGCTTCTCACCCCACAGTCATGGGAGGGGAAGTGAAGGAAACAGCTTGATCTTCACCTGGAACTGGAAAGAAGCAGCGATGTAAGTGCTGCGATCATTAGACCCGCCCCCCCATGACGTCACTAACATCGGACAGTTAAGACAGCCTCAACACCAGGCGTCGCGTGTGGGAAGCCAGATAACATCAAGGGGCACCCTGCAGCGCTTCTCACCCCACAGTCATGGGAGGGGAAGTGAAGGAAACAGCTTGATCTTCACCTGGAACTGGAAAGAAGCAGCGATGTAAGTGCTGCGATCATTAGACCCACCCCCCATGACATCACTAACATCGGACAGTTAAGACAGCCTCAACACCAGGCGTCGCGCGCCGAAGGGGCGCGACAAAGGGGCTCTCCCCTTTGTGCACCCCTTCGTGCAAACCTTTGTGTATATGTAAAAATTTATATTTATGTTTCCTTTGTTAACTAAGCTGTTTCATTGTATTCGACTAAGGAATTTTTTCCTGCTTTTTCTGTTTCACTGTAAACCGGCATGATTTGCATTTAATGCAAGAATGTCGGTACATAAAAGTAAAAAAAAAAAAAAAATGACGTGTACACCCGTTGCTGCCTGACCATTTACAGGTGAAGTGAACTTACTGGCTGTGGCTCACTTAGTGTCCAGCCACTCAGTCATGCCCTCAAAGACATCTGGTCCCAGCCTTTGCACGACTTGCTCCTCCATGGGGGTCAGGACAATGGGACAAGGGACTCCTCCTCCGGTCTACCTTTGATATTTATTTCTTGCTGCCACCTTGGCTTTCAGTTGCGCCTTGATGTCCCGGTACCTGTGGCCACCTGCTCCCCGCTTTGTTGTACTCCACTGCGCATGGTGATGTCCTGGGCTATGTTGCACCAGATCTGGCCCTTGGCTGCCTTCGAGGTCTTGGCCGCCCGGTTAGTGACGAGCAAGGCATAATGCTGCAGGACCCTTGCAATGACCATCTCGTTCTCCTGGATGCTGAACCTGAAAGTCCGGAGACGAGGGCATCCTGCTGCCTGGCTGCCAGAAGGGGTGCCAATTTCGCTTCCAAAGAGGTGTCCTCCCTTTCCTCCCTTTCCCTCCCACTCCCCTTTCCCCTCCCTTCCTCCCCCTCCCGCACCTGCCCTGGCAACTGCCCTCTCTGTCTATCCCTAGCCTGACATCCTTTACCCTCTGTCCTTGACTGCCTATTCCCTTCCCCCTCCTGCCTCCTCCTATCCCTTCCCTCCTGCCTCTCTGTACTCCTTTCCTTGTCCCTGCTCCTACTCCTCCTTCCCCTAGCACTCCTGCCCTCGTCCTCCCACCTTCTCTCCTCCCTCCTCTCCTTATGCCTCTCCTATCCTATCTCCCCTCACCTCTCATGCTCCTTCCTTGCCACAACATCAACTCCTCCACTCACCTCCTCACTCCTCCACTCACCTCCTCCACAGAAAAAGACAAACTGACAAATGTGACAAACAAACAAAAACTTTCATACACACATATAGACAAAGGTGAAGGTAAATACAAGGAAAAATAGTAAAGAACAGGACAACGCACTCAGAAACCGCAATAACAACTAACTCCTAATCCACTAAACACTACTCATCTCCTCTCCTCTAACCCACACCTCGACACACCATCAAAGAGGCGGCTGCAGGAAGCCTGTGTATACAAACTGAAAAAAACGCACCACACACTAATTTATGCTAGCCGTGTAAACTCACGTGGCACGCGCTGACGCAACATGCAACAAGCTGATGCAACATCATGTATGCTACTTACCTTTGTGATGAGGCAAGCTGCTAATTTACCTAACCACGCTCCTTTTTTATTGTGGGTGCTATTTTTGCCATATTTCTATTGATTTGATGAATCTAGGCCAAAGTTACTAGTCAGGCAGGGCACCCTTAGATGGGATGGAAAATCCCTTCCAAAAATATTGATTGGCAAAAGAATTAGTCTCTGCACAGCTCCCTTAAGTATCTCTTTCCCAGGATGTCCTCACAATAGAAATTTAGTTCTTACAGTTCACTTCTTCATTTGTTTCAATAGGATTTTTCTTAGGAAAAGTCCAGTACCAGGGAACACAACAGGTCTCTAAAGATATTCCCTCGTCAGGCAGGAAGGGTGGAAAAAACTTCCTCCTGGGAACTCAGAAAAAGTTTTTACACAAAGGTAGATACATCTGGAATCCTCCTGCACTGGGTCACTATTTGGAATCTTCCCCATTTCCTAATCTAACCTAGCTGCTGGAGACCCTGAATTCCTCCAGCCAGAGGTATCAGGGCTCTCAGAAGAGAAAACCCCAAAAGACAAAAACATCCATTAATCTTAATTAAAAAGTAGAACCAGCACCCAGGCAGGCACTGATCCCCTTCCCACTAGGGTATCAGCCCAAGCCATGAAACTCAGTTCTCAAGGAGGGGAACAACTCAAAGAAAACACTACTACTCTCTCAAAAAGCCACACCTAGAATTGCTGCAGTCTGTTTTTATAAGCAGCAGGGGGCTGGCTGTTCCAGCAACTTCAGTGAAGGAGTTATTTTTAGAAATGGAGCACCCTCCCTCCATTACCTTTCCTATCCTAGTTCATAGGGTTCAAGACTAGGGCTTTATCAGGTTGATCCCAAAGGTTTGTCATACGTAGATCTGCTTGCAACCATATATGTGTGTATAATCTGCCATGTGCATGTGTTTGAAAGTTATCCTCCTTATACCCACATTTTAGTGAGCATGCTAAAACACACTGCATGGAACACTAAGAATCATTTTAGTATGCCCTTTAACATTTTTAATGGGTGCATGCTAAAGAAAATTTAGCAAACGTTTTGGTGCATAGACTACTAGATGCATTGGAACCTCTGTAATAAAGTTTAGCTTGCACCCTAAAAGGTGAATTTTAAGAGCTGCACACTAAAAATGAGCATATGATGCATAAATTGTTGCGCTGCTTTGGAAGGGAGTGCTAGGGGGCGCTCCCCAGCACGGGACAAGTGGTGGGTGCCCCTGCGGTGAGACAAGTCCAAGTCTGGGAAGGACACAGGAGATGAGTTGGGGAGTTGAATTGAAGATCAGACGAAATGAGGACTCAGATGAGGACTTGGAAGGACTCTGACGTTGGAGGATGAGTAAGTGCAAGGAGCTCTGAACCAGGAGAGTGCAGAGTTCTGATTCAGATACAGGTTCAGGATTAAAACAAGGTCTCAGAGACTTGCACTTCTGAGATCAGAGACATGGAGGTTCCTTGGCAACAACCACTGGAATCCCACCGAGCGCCCTACACACCCCAGCAAGGATGGTCGTAGACCACTCAGCCACTGTGTGCCCTACACAACCCCACTGGGCTGGTTGCGGACCATGCAGAGACGGGATGGAGGAGCCACACAAGACATCAGGAACTTGAAACATCACGGAGTTTGAACTTGGAACATCACGGAACTTGGAACATCAAGGAACTGGAACTTGGAACATCACAGAACTGGAACTTGGAACATCAAGGAACTCAGAACTTGGAACATCAAGGAACTGGAAACTTCAAGGAGAGGCCAAGCTGGAGCGGAAGACAGGAAGTCCTGGAGAGAACTTGACCTGGAGAACTAGCTCCTTGCGAAGGCAAGTTGGAAGTGACAGCAGGAGCCTTTTGTAGGCAGAAGAGAACTACGCCCAGGGAGGAGTGCAAGAGGGCCACACCTGCACTGTAACTTTAAAAGAGGAAGAGAGCCGTGGGCCTGCCCCCAAGAAGGAGCATGAAGAAGAAGTCCAGGACCTTGGACAGCAGCGTCCCCTGCCACTGCCCTGCAGGAGGAGAAGTTAGGCTTCAGCGCAGGCCTCATTGTGGGAGCGGCGGCATTCAAGCTGCGGAGGCAGGTCGAGGAGCGGCTTCCCTGCCACAGAAAAGAACGGGGGCGATGACCCCTCCCCCCCGGAGGGAGCAGGGAATGTCGGCGGCTTCCTGCCACATAGGAGAAGCCCGGCACGGCTCCTGCCATGCCAACAAGATGGCAGCCAGATCGCGGTAACACATGGCGTTAGGGAAGTCAGCAGGCAAGGTCCTGGTTTCTGCGGCCTTTGGGTCACCCAGGTAAGCACCTCCCATGGCTCCAGCCGCGGGAGGAGCACAATACAAAGTCAGTAACTTTCAAACCAGTGCACAAACACTCTTTGGCGCATGTGCGTTGGCGTGCGCCCAGATACATGGTTATTTTATAACTTGCACATCTATAATGCATGCATGTTACAAAATAGTCTGACTGCGCATACATGTGCAACCAATTTTAAGCTGGCTTGTGCAATTGTATGGCATTGCTATACCTTAAAATCCTTTCACAACTTTAAGAAAGGAGTCAAGACATGGCTATTCCGACAGGCCTACCCTGACACAAACCAAACTTAATATATCCGCACCTTAGCCCCCCCTCTGCACGACCTGACACCCTGCGCCCCCCCCCCCCTCAGGTCCCCCCCGCCTGGCCTTCCACCCTCTCTCTCAGCCCGCCTGAGCTGAGAGAGAGGGTGGAAGCGCATTCACCCCTGTGCTGGGGTGAATGCGCTGGAGTTAATTAACTCCGGTTCACCCCTAGCAAATGTTAGTTTGAAGAAGGAAGAAAGAAGAGAATGCCTTTGATGGAACTGCGAGTCCTGGGCTCCAGACCTGTGCCTGATCCTAGGCTGATGCCCAGGCACTGGGACCGGGCAAGGCTCTGCTGTTGGACGTGGGTCTGGGCCAAGGCCTTGGCATCAGGTCCCGGCCTCTGGGCTGGGCTGCGGTGTGGGTCCTGGATCCAGGTTAAGGCCTCGGCTTCAGGACCCAACCTGAAGGCCTGGGCCATGGCATCAGGCCTGGGCGCGGGTTCCAGCCTAGGCTAAGGCCCAAGCATCAGGACTTGGCATCTGGCCTGTTCCTGGTCTCTGGCTTCTAGCCTAGGCTGAGGCATCAGTCTTGTATAGGCCGAGGTCATGATGACCTACTGTAGCCTCGGTCTATACAAAGGCAAAGGCTTCAGCCTGGACCTAGGCCTCGCCAGTGGATCACCACCAGACCGGCTATGTAGGGGCTGAGGGAGATCCTGGACCCAGCATTTTTATGGGTGGGAGGGATGGGCGGCTGGAATGGGATAGGAAGTCTTGGGAGAACCCATTTTCTTTTTTTGGATCTTTTTTTTTTTTTTAAAGTTTGAATCTTTTTTTTACACGAATGAAATAAATCAAACATTCCACAAATAATAATTTGTAGGGAAAAAAAACCTCCTGAAAACAAGCCAAAAAAAAAAAACAAATGTTTTATCCCTGCACACCCCTACAGGTTTTCAGAACCCCCCCCCCCCCCCCGCCACACACACACACTAAATATTCTTAGACAATATGCAACTGTATTATATAAATATTTTATCAGAAAGTAAGTAGTCAAATTAAGTTTCAAAATAACACTGCTAAGTCTTTATTTTTCAGAACCAGACACTGATGGATGTTAAACCAGGGATGCAGATTGGAGCTGTGGCGGCTAGGCTAAACCTTCAGCAGAGAAAATGCTGAGGTGCCAGAGCGAGTTATCAGGCCCCTGACAAACTGGACTGGGCTTGCAATCTTGAAAAGGGGCTGCTGGCAACTGAGACTCTGCATCTGCGTTAAGAGACTGAGGTGCTCTACTTTGAAGCTTGAATGACTTGACTTGCCAGCTTATACTCAGACCTGGACTAGATCTGTTGTTACCAAACTTGTCTGCTACTCCTTGCTACTGCCAGAAAAGCCTTTGTTTGGTTCTGAGCTACAAAGGATGAGAACTCTATCTCATCTTATACCCTGGGGGAGCACTGTGTCCCTGGATTCAAAGTAACCCGGGCTAGGAACCTGACATCATTTTAGAAATGTAAATGATCTTCTGTAACTTTAAGAAGAGCAGCTGAGAGCAGCCTGGCTCAGAAGTGCCATAAATTCATGCACGTGAAATAGGTCAGATTGCTTCATACAGTGTGCACAATGTCACTTGTAAGCGAGTCAGATCCATTCTGTATGGACCTGCTTGTGATACGTTTGGTAGCATGGCTGCTCTCAGAAGCTCAGGGAAATTGTAGTGATGCTGCTTAAAAACGTTAAACTAATGACAGCAATATAATTGATAATGGGAGACTGTCTCTGCTTGCTAAATGTGTTTGTAAAATGCAGTACAGAACTAGTGATGCAAGAAAAACTCAATTGCTGTCATTTAACATTCTTATTAGCATTCCCATGAAAACCGATATATGTGTGTATATATATATATATATGGGTCTGTATGCAAACATAACACTGAGCAGTGATGCAAACCTCACCCAAGTACCAACAGTTTTTCCATTTTTAACATGCATTTCTTGGGAAGATAAGAAAGAGCGCACTAGCACAATGATATTTGGTACTTATCCATCTGCCTACTATATAACCAATCAATTATGTATATTTCTTTTTAAGCTGTTCAGTTAAGCAATGAATAAAATTAAGTCATTTCAACACGAGGTTGTCGGAATTGCCCTTTTCTGCATTCATTATAGCAAGTCTGTCCAATTCTATTAAATCAAGCATTCTGTCTCTCCATTGTTTCATACTAGGGGCCTCGACTTGAATCCATTAAGTTAAAAGTTGATAAAAAAAAAAAGACCAAATAGTTATAAGCTGGGTTTTTTTTCTCTTTACACATAAGTCTCTATGCATTAAAAGTCACACTAAAAAGGTCTGAGTGTGTGAGTCAACGTCCATGCTAAAATACCACTTAACAGGTGATGTACCTAATTTTAGCATCTACCTTCTTACATCTTTTGAGACAGGTCTAGCATGCATTTTAGGGCCTCAGTGCTTGGCATGCTATTTTATGCATTCTAAACAGCCAGGGAGGATAACTTTAAAACATGCATGAGCATGCCCATATGTGCAGCTGCATGGATGTGGGTGCGCATGCACATGTATTTTATATTGTGCATGCAAATGCATGTGCATGATATAAAATACGCACAATTCTACCCAGCAAATTGTTCACGTATCAAAAAAATATGCAGCATGTATTTTAAACATAGCCACATAGTTTTGACTTATCCAGCTAAGTGGCCACAAATATCCGGTTAAGTAGCATTGTGACAACTTATCCAGCTAAGTAGTGCTGTTTAAGACATATCCAGAGTAAGTAAGGCCTAGATGAATCAAAAAGCTATAAATATAGCGAAAATAGCGCCCATTTAGCAAGCAGAGACAGTCTCCCATTATCAATTATATTGCTGTCATTAGTTTTTGGGTACTTGCCAGGTTCTTATGGCTTGGATTGGCTACTGTTGGAAACAGGATGCTGGGCTTGATGGACCCTTGGTCTGACCCAGTATGGCATGTTCTTATGTTCTTATGTACAATAAAAAAGGGGAGAGTGGTTAGGCTAATTTCCCTGCTTCCGCATTACTCAGGTAATTTCTGCAAGCTATGAGAAATTTATCTCACCAGTGCTAATTTTCACATTGCAAGCTAATTAATCCACCGTAGGTGCATTACTGACCAAAAAGGATTTTATTGTAAATGTTATTTGGGCAAGAGAGAGAGAGAAGAGAGAGATAAGTAAAAGAAAAGAGCTACATGAGCAGATAAGTAAGATAGATAGATAACTAGCATTTGAAGACTTATCCAGCTATCTTACTCATTTGGCTACGTAACACTTTCTTAGACTTATCCGGCTAAGTGGCAGCAAAGCCGCCAGTTAGTCGGATAAGTTAAAAATGATCTGAATAAGTGGTGGACATCTTATTTATTTATATTCTGCTTTTTCAGGCACTTCAAAGTGGATTACATTCAGGTATTTAATGGATATGCTCGGAACAGATTTGTGGTAAGGAATTGTAGAGCACAAATACTTGTAAATAAGTACATTAAGTATTTCCCTATCTCCAGAGGGCTCACAATCTACATCTGTACCTGATGCAATGGAGGATGAAGGCACCTGCCCATCATCGCAAGCAGTGCCAGCAGGACATGCACCCTGACTTCCCTGGTTTGTAGCCCTACTGCTCTAGCCACTAGGCTACTCCTCCACTCTGCTATGTGTGCATATTTTTGCTCCTAATTTTAATCATTTACACAAGGAAATTTAACTTGCATATTTTCTTAAGCACTTGTCAGCTTTCACGCATGCATATTATCAAATTTCATAACATGAGTGTGTGTCAGAAATCACCAGTTTAACCAATTAACATAAGAAACATAGAAATGATGGCAGAAAAGGACAAAATGATCCATCCAGTCTGCCCAGCAGGCTTCATATGGTAGAAACTGCCATGCTGTGCAGGTTACCCCCATGTTTCTCTTAATGTAGCAACTACTGCTCCGTGCATTTATCCCCAAGCCTTATGCTTAAAGTGCTTTGCTTATGGACTTGACCGTAGAAACAGCCCTATGTTTTTTCCCTTATGTCTACGTATCAGAACCCGACTGTAAAAACATCAGGGCTCATGTTGGTTGTCTCTGAATCCAATTCCTCTTTCCCACCAACCCCCACCCCTACCCCCACCCCCCTCCTGGTAGAAGCAGAGAGCGATGTTGCAATTTTTTTCATTTTATTTTATTTATTTAAAAGTTTTATATACCGCACCATGGGGTAGTAGTCTATCCATCTAAGTGGTTTACATAGTAAAACAAGCACAATCTCATTACATACAGCAAGTTAAAATACAATAGGGATGTGAATCGGGCTTCGGATGATTGAAAATATCATCGATTTTTTCAAAATCGTCAGAACTCGGGGGCTCCTCCGAAACGAACGGAAACCCCACGATATTGATCGTGGGGGTTCTCTTATCTTTTGGGGGGAGGGCGGGAAAAACGGCACACAAAAATAACCCCTAAACCCACCCTGACCCTTTAAAACTAATCCCTTTGCTTCCCCCACTCTCCTGACCCCCCCCAAAAAACATTCTACAGGTACCTGGTGATCCAGTGGGGGTCCCGGGAGCGATCTCCCGCTCCCGGGCCGTCGGCTGCCACTAATCAAAATGGCACCGATGGCCCTTTGCCCTTACCATGTGACAGGGTATCCGTGCCATTGGCCGGTCCCTGTCACATGGTAGGAGCACTGGATGGCCCGTGCAATGTTCCCTCTAAGGTTTGGTGGCATGTGTGCAAAAATTGAAACTAATGTGCAAAACTTTCACATGTCAATTTTATTGAGCAAAATTTCTCAACATATGATCCTTGCAGAAAGCTGAAAGAGAAAACATTACATTACATCAACCATAGAAGTATTTCGTCGTCCTTTTGCAGTTCTTCCAAAATGAATACACATCGTCCAAATTAACTGCTTGTCCTGAAATTAAATATAGTTTTATCCTAATGAGGTTGTCCAGATGGTTGACTTCTAGCCGATTTCTGGTCTTTGTTTTAAATCTGATTCATGAGACTGAAACCTCTCTCACAATCTGCGCTAGACGCCTGGAAAGTTCCACAAATGTCAAGCAATTGGCCTAAGTCAGAAAACCCATCCTGCTGCCTAATATAAACAATCATGTCATCAAAATTCTTCAGTCCACCTTGTGCCAATTTTTCACTCATGATGAATTTAAAGTCCACATACTGAGCAACCAAATTCTTCTTAAGAACAACTTCTGGCTTGTTTAGCAAGGTGCAATATCTAGCTCCCAGTATTTCAATTTTGTCAGAACCAAATAAAAAATTCTTAACATTTTCAACAGATGCAAAGGAATCTTTATCAAAGACTGACCATTCGCGAAGTTCATCTTCAGGAAATCTACTGCTAAAGTGATCACAGACACGATCTATGAAATGGATGACAGCAGTGGTGTTGACAGAAGAATACGTTGCTATAACATTACGAACTTCCCCTGAGAAATGAATGGTGTCAACAAGATACTGTGATCGAAGTTTCATTATTTTGGCTTTTGTCATCTGGAACGCCTCTACAGTTGTTAAATTGCTCCTCTGAAGACGTCTACACAAATCTGCCAACTCTCCTAATACATCATTTAAAGTAAAGATGGTAACATGATACTCAGGTTTCGTCAACTTGTCTAAGCAGTATGGGGTAGATTTTGAAAAACTGCGCGATCACGTACTTTTGTTTGCGCAGCAGGCGCAAACAAAAGTACGCTGGATTTGATAAGATACGCGCGTAGCCACGCGTATCTTCTAAAATCCTGGATTGGCGCGCGCAAGGCTGCCGATTTTCGGCAGCCGGCGCGCACCGAGCCGCGCAGCCTGCCTCCGTTCCCTCTGAGGCCGCTCCTAAATCGGAGCGGCCTCGGAGGGAACTCTCTTTCGCCCTCCCCTCACCTTCCCCTCCCTTCCTCTACCTAACCCACCCCCCCGGCCCTATCTAAAACCCCCCCTACCTTTATCCATGGATTTACGCCTCCCGGAGGGAGACGTAAATCCACGCGCACCAGCGGGCTGCTGGTGTGCCGAGACCGGATCCGGGGGCGGTTCCGGAGGGTGCGGCCACGCCCCCGGAATGCCCCGGCCCGAAACCATGCCCCCGGGCCCGCCCCCTAAACGCTGTGCCCCGCCCCACCCCCAAAATGCCGTGTCATTCGGCCCCGCCCCCGACACTCCCCCGACACGCCCCCTTCCAAAAACCCCGGGACTTACGCGAGTCCCGGGGTTCTGCACGCGCCGGCGGCCTATGGAAAATAGGCGTGCCGGCACGCAAGGCCCTGCTCGCGTAAATCCGCCCGGATTTACGCGAGCAGGGCTTTGAAAATCCGCCCGTATTTGTGTATTGGGTCATCGTCTTCTTCTATCCGTTCTCTGCAATATTGAATCAGCATATTGTAGTTCTTGACTAAGGCATTCACAGCAAAATGTCAAGACAACCACCTGACTTCATTAAGGGGCCTGAATGCAACTGCATCATGTTCTGATGCCTGACAAAGTTCTTCAAACCTGGATTACTTCACAGACGACTGACTAAAAATTGTGTAAACTGTTCGAATTAGAGTTTCTATATCTTTCAACACAGCATCATGCTTCCAAGCATCATCAAGTCCTAAATGCTCTCTGTGTGCCACGCAATGTTGCTCAAGCAAATGTTTGTTAGATCGTCGAAGTATTGCAGCAACACCATTATATTTCCTGAGCATCACGGAAGCCCCGTCTGATGTGAACATTACCATTTTGCTCAAGTCAAGATTGTTCTGTTGGTAGAAATTGGTAATGGCTGTCACAATAGCTGCACTGTTACATTCTGTCAGCTTCAGAATTCCAGCAAAATAAGTACAGTAAGCAGCTTCATCTTCTTTTCGAAATTTTACATAAAGAATTAACATTTTTGTCACGATAATGTCTGTACTCTCATCAATTATGAGAGTGTGGAATGATGACTGGCGCCAATCATTTATCATATGTCTTTGTATTACTGAGTTTATGCACTCTAGAAATTCAAACGCATAATTTTTACGTCTCCAAGATTCTTGTATTTTTACATATTTTCCAATGTGATTGTGAATTTCCTGAACTGATAGCATTGAAGAATTCAATTTTATGGCAAGGAGGACATTATCAATTAGAATTTTTACCTCCTCACTGGAAGCAGACTTTCTTTCAGATATTTCAGTTTTTGTCTTCTTTTCTTCAGTAGTTTCCTTCAGCAATGCCCGAAGTGTTCCCCGACGCTGACTTCTTAGCAAATCGACAGACTGAACGTGAGCTTCCTGGAGTAAATGTCGCTTTAAATAATCCAGTTTCTATTCGTCCCACTGTTTTCCTTGGGCGAAAGCACAATGGGCATTCGCCTGTTTGCAGATGTCGCAGACAACAGAGTTCTCCGAGTTGAACTTAAAAATATTTCCAAGAATAGTTCGCTGTTTGCCGACGCACTCCGGCATTTCGGATTCTACATATTCTTTGAGCCATTCGACTTTAAAGTTCAATCTCGCTTTCTTAGTCAAACTCTTATTGTTTCTTCCGTCTTTGAATTCACATTTCGACATAATTTTCCGCTATCTTCTGTCTGCCTCATGAAAGCCGTTCGCCACACCACACAATCAACAGGAAACAGAAAACAGGAAACGGAAATCAATGAAAGTATGAATAATGCGCTGTCGATAAGAAAATTTAATTTTTGTAGCACCATACTAACATGTCTATTATTACTGAAACTCGAACAATTTTGCCATTGAAATCTGTAAATTTTTAACTTTTTTTTTTTTTGCGCGGCAGATAAAAACATGTGTGCGGCTGGAGTTTAACTTATGCGCAGCCGCGCAATTGCGCAGCTTAGAGGGAACATTTATTTATTTAAAACTTTTCTATACCGTCGTATAGTGGAGCACCATCACAACGGTTTACAGTTAGGCACAAATATATGGTTTCTAATTTATCCAAAGGGTGCCATTATTATACGGTTACATAGTTCGATAATATACTCTAAATGGGAAAGGGTGTGATTACCATTTACTATTAACTGTCTTTATAATTTAATACTTAAATTGTGAGAAAATAATAAGAGTAAGCAATACTGCTTTTTCTTGGTGAATTCCTGCTTTGTGTATGTGTTATTCCGTTATCTCACTGTGAAATGCTTTTTTGAAGAGCCATGTTTTTAAGCCTTTTTTGAAGAGTTTTATTTCTTTCATTAGTCTTAATTCTAGTGGTAATGTGTTCCATAATAGTGGTCCTGCCAAAGATAGTGCTCTCTCTCTAACTTGGGTTAACTTTGCTGTTTTGACTGAGGGTATGGTTAGTAGAGCTTTATTGGCTGATCTGAGGTTTCTTTGGGGGACATGTAGTCGTAATGCGGTGTTTAGCCAGGCCCGCGCCATTTTTAAAGATGGCGCCGGCCATCCATTGCTCCCTCCATGTGACGGGCCGGCCAATGGCATGGATACCCTGTCACATGGTAAGGGCAAAGGCCATCGGCGCCATTTTTATTAGTGGCAGCCGACGGCCCGAGAGTGGGAGATCGCTCCCGGGACCCCCACTGGACCACCAGGTACCTGTAAAATGTTTTTGGGGGGGTCGGGCGGGTGGGGGAAGCAAAGGGATTAGTTTTAAAGGGTTGAGGTGGGTTTTTTGTTTATCAGCTCGGGCGCAGCCGATAAACAAAAACGCGATCGGGCCCGATGGAAAAAAACCCACATGTGAATCGGAACCAGAATCCGAACCGATTCCAGTTCCGATTCACATCTCTAAAATACAATATAATAACCTACAACAACTAATAATGAAAAAACGGTATTTATAAAACAGTATTAGAAGATTAATTGCGAAAAGTTATATGCGCAGGTGAATAAGTATGTTTTTAAAGCTTTTTAAAATTCATTACGGTTTACTGTTAATCGGATATACTCCAGAATTGAGTTCCACAATATAGGGCCAGCCACTGAGAAGGCTCATTTTCTTGTCAGTGCCAGACTTGCAGATTTTATTGATGGGATTTCCAGAATGCATTTGTCCATAGATCTGAGCTGTCTATTGGGTTTGTACACTCTTAATATTGAGCATAACCAGACTGAATTAGGATTATGCACTAGATTATGAATCGTAGATAAAATTTTATATGAGATGCGGAACGATATTGGAAGCCAATGTAAATTATATGGTGTGGGGGTAATATGGTCTCTGCGAGAGGCATTGTATAGCATACGAGCTGTTGCATTTTGCACAACCTGCAATGGTTGAATTGAAGAAAGAGATAGTCCAAGATATAATGCATTGCAATAATCCAATGTAGTAAGTATCAAAGCTTGGGTGACAAGATGGAAATCTTTTGGTAGTAATAGAGGTTTGATTTTCTTCATCATATGTAATTTGAAAAAAGATTTTTTTACTACTTCAGAAAAAGCATCAAGGCTTATTGGTTAAGGGTAGTAATCCTGTGCCTTTTGTTAAGGGCAGTAACTACTACTTTGTGCAGGTTACTCCCATGCTTATCAGTTCCCTAGACCTCATTGGCTGCTGTCTGAATCCAATTCCCCTAGTCCACCAGTTTGCCCAGTCTACCTCTAGGTCATCAAGACCCACCTGGTTCTTCAGTCTTCACCCCCTGCCAGTACCACTCACCCAGTCAGTATCTGGCTATAAAGAATTCTTCTCTGACTTACACCTGATAATTAGCAAGTGTAAATATGCTTAGGTAACAGACGTACAAACATCGTGTTTGCAGATTTTAAAATAGCACCTTATACATGTAAATGTTGGCCCCTCCCTGAAATGTCCTGGTCTGCCCTAGCCCGCCACTTTTTCATATAAGCAAGTTTATTCACGCACCATTACCTGCGTGAATATGTTTGTGGTTTATAGAATAAATATGCATTATTTGAAGGTGAATTTTATTATTTATTTATTTGTTTGTTTTTATATACCGCGAATAGGGCAGGAACCTAACTGTCTAGGCGGTTTACAATAAATTTTAAATTAATGCAACAAACAAGTTTTGATTCATTTCGAGAGGCACCACATTTTTTTCAGGGCTCTCAAATAAAACAAATTGCCCTTTTTCATCATATTCTTGAAATTTATTTAAAATGAGTGTTCATCCCTAAAATCCAGACCTAAAAGAACATCTCAAGAATCACATTTGAGATTTCTTAAAAGAGAAACACTATCACTGCTTTTATCTTTTACTTTCTCTGTATTATGCTTTCATCATTTAGACTAGAAGATGTGACAAACAACCATTCATAAAAAACCATTCATAAAAATCCTCTGAACTCCCTCCCCAGCAATGAAAAGAAAATATGATATATCAAATAGCAGTATAATGGCCATCTTCACTTTTGATAATATCTAATTCTTAGTTTATTGAGGCATTGGTTACAGTTGAACCATTTTTTAGTACTTTTTTGAGAAGTTGCTGCTATAATGCAGATAGAGATTCTTGAGTACATAAGAACAAAAGAACATAAGAAATTGCCATTCTGGGTCAGACCAAGGGTCCATCAAGCCCAGCATCCTGTCTCCAACAGTGGCCAAACCAGACCAGAAGAACTTGGCAAGTATCCAAACATTAAGAAGATCCCATGCTACTGATGCCAGTAGTAGTAGAGGCCATTCCCTAAGTCAACTTGATTAATAGCAGTTAATGGACTTCTCCTCCAAAAATTTATCCAAACCCTTTTTAAACCCAGCTACACTAAATGCATTAAACACATTCTCTGGCAACAAATTCCAGAGCTTAATTGTACGTTGAGTGAAAAAGAATTTTCTCCGATTAGTTTTAAATGTACAACATGCTAACTTCATGGAGTGCCCCCTAGTTCTATTATCCGAAAGTATAAATAACCGATTTACATCTACCCATTCTAGATGTCTCATAATTTTAAAGACCTCTATTATATCCCCCCTCAGCTGTCTCTTCTCCAAGCTGATTAGCCCTAACCTTTTTAGCCTTTTCTCATTGGGGAGGTTTCCATCCCCTTTATAATTTTGGTTGCCCTTCTCTGTACCTTCTCCAGTGCAACTATATCATTTTTGAGGTGTGGTGACCAGAACTGTACACTGTACTCAAGGAGTGGTCTCACCATAGAGTGTTTCAGAGGCATTATAACATTTCCCATTTTAGTCACTATTCCCTTCCTAATAATTCCTAACATTATGTTTGCTTTTTTGTTTGCTGCAGCACACTGAGCTGATGATTTCAATGTATTATCCACTATGATGCCTAGATCTCTTTCCTGGGTGGTAGCTCCGAATATGGAACCTAACATCATGTAACTTCTGCATGGGTTATTTGTTCCTATATACAACATCTTGCACTTGTCCACATTAAATTTCATCTGCCATTTGGATGCCCAATCTTCCAGTCTCACAAGGTCCTCCTGCAATTTATCACAATCTGCTTGTGATTTAACTACTTTGAATAATTTTGTATCATCAGCAAATGTAATAATCTCACTCGTCAAATTCCTTTCTAGATTATTTATAAATATATTGAAAAGCACTGGTCCAAGTACAGATCCCAGAGGCACTCCACTGTTTACCCTTTTCCACTGAGAAAATTGACCATTTAATCCTACTCTCTGCTTCCTATCTTTTAACCAGTTGATAAACCACGAAAATACATTACCTCCTATCCCATGACTTTTTAGTTCATTGTATTGTATTGTATTCTATGTTTTGTTTTTGTCTTTTGTATGATGATGTTTTAATGGCAATTTTTGCTTTATTGAATTATATATATATATGTTTTAATTTGTACATTGCCTTGGCGATTAAGAAATTGTAAAAAACTTTAACATAATCAATTATGAATATTTTCAACATGCCATAGTCCTTAACTTTCCAATGCAGCTTGCTGCTTAATCAAATCAAGTACTCACCCCTTTTAAATATAATATTATGTTAACTGAGAGTGAGAAACTTGAATCAATGGAAGCAAAGGAAACCAAGAATGCATTTTGATCCAAGTTGGATTTTAATCCATCGGCTAAACTGTGATATCTGTTTTTCTTTCATTCTAAGTCTAAGAATATCCTAGGATCATCAGTCAGAAAGTATGTATTTCTTACCATGAAGTACAACCTTTAATTTGACTAAATATATATGTTTGAATAGTGCCTCAGTCATTGAAAAACCTTTCTTAAGCCAAGCACATTTTTTGCATCTTGTTTGAACATAGCATGTAATATTAAGGCAAATATATACCATAAAATTATATATTAAGAAATTTGTTTTCCTTGATAAATACTAAATAATGGGTCCTTTTTATTAAAGTTTAGCATGTATACCAAGGTCATTTAACGTGCAGCTCAGGAGCTGGCGTAAGTTCTAAAACAAGAAAAAAAAAAAGGTAAGGCCTTCTAAGGGGTCAGGGAGGAGAGGGGAAGAGGGAGGGAGGGTAGGTAAGGGGGTAGGAAAGTTCCCTCCTAGTCCGCTCCTTAATTGGAACAGACTGGGATGGAACTGGGGACGGCCTGATCTCGTGGCTGCATGTAAATTTCAATTTTCAACCCCCTTGCACGTGCCGCCCCTGATTCTATAACATGCGCGTGCCAGGTAGCGCGCGCACATGGATGCGCGCACAAATTTTTAACTATTCCTTCAAGTTGATTCTATCTTTTCTCTGTCTGCCTGGTGCTGTTTTATATCTTTCTAAAATTTGTAACAGAGTGGACACATTTGAGAAAGCAGACTGAGTAAGCTTGAGATTCTAGAAAAACAGGTCATAATATGAAACTCCGAAATAAAATAAAAAAGATATTTCTTCATGGAAAGAGAAGTGGACAAATGGAATGGGAAGGTGAAGGATTGGCAAACAGAAATGCAGGGAAGTTTGGCATAAGTACTAAGTATCCCTAAGTACGAAGAAGTAAGAGATCATTTGGAGTTTTTGGCAATTCACAGGAATGAAATTAGATAGACTCACTAGATGGACTTTACAATCCTTATCTGCCATCATCAACTATTTTTGCTGAGCCAATAAGAAAGGTAAGAATAGAAATAACCCAGGCATAATATATGGGTGCAGGCATCTCTGTCTGTTTACCTAAGAGTGTGGATGTTGTTATAGAAAGGGAGTACCTCTTGCCAAAATTCCCAAAGGTAAAGATACAACACAAAATCAATGTTCACCATCAATCCCAAACATGTAGTGATATCTCTAGCTAAATGGACCACCATACTAGACTTAACTTCAGCACTGAATGGTGCACTTTTATATCAGCTTTATTTATAATCATTGGTTCAAAGACATCTGTTTATGTTTTTTGTAATTTTGCATGAAAAAGTCCCTTTGTTGGGAACTGTTCATACCATGTAACTAGCATTTATCTTTTTATTGAGAACTGTTGCGTGGCCATTGGGTGGGTTGTTTGCCCTGTATAACCCGATGGAAATAAGGCACACACACTGAGAGAAAGTGGCAAAATAATATATATGAGCTTTATTCCTACAGAAGAACTAATAGCAGTATTATCACTCACAGCACTTTCCCAAAAATATAGGCAATCGAATCAGCAATGCATTCAGATTATATCTTAGCCTAGCAAATAACTGGGTATATAAATGCAATACCAAATGAAAAAGCATATATATACCTGACCACTTATAGGAATGACAAGGAAGAAAGGATATATACAGCAGGCATTTCTCTGAATGATGGCTCCCTTCATTCACCCTCAGCAATGTCTAAGAAGAAAGATCTCGGTGGGGGAGCAGACGACATGTTGGTCACTGTGGTCACATGGACATTAATTGGGGTTGGTTGTCTACTCATTACAAAGGGCTACTTCCAGACCTCTAACATATATCCTTAACTGAAGAACTAATGCTGGGCTACCATTCAGTTATGGGATGACAGCCAAGTCTGGGCTAACAGTGTAGGGCTTTCTGACTGCAAGGATGCAGTTTAATTTATTTTGTTTTTGGCCATACTGTTACCACCCCAACTAAGAAGAAAGTGGGGAAAGGGTGTCTATAAGCTACATGTTAGATGTCACATACATGTCTTGGACTCATCTTTCACTGAAAAAGAAATAAACTTCCTCACTCACTATAGTTACTTCCTCTTTCTATACAACAGTATATCTTCTTAATGTCTCTTCTTAATGAAAGGGAGAATATATTTGTCTCGTGTAAAAGGCTTCAATGAAATGAATTTAAAGTAAAATTTCAGAACAATTCTGTATTTAACCAAAATATTATAAGACAGTATATTCTAAGCAAGCTATAGAAACTCTTTTTTGGTATTTTGGTCTTAGAGGTAGTTCCTCATTTCTGGACCTTCGGCCTTACGGGCTATCATCCTGGGTCTACTTCCCTAATCTTACAGTAACAGATGGACCTAATGAGACAGTCACTTCCTAGCCATCACAAGATTGTCTGATTCTTTTTTTTATTTTTATTTTTTATTTATGCTTATTCAAAAACAAATACAACTATTTGTTTACAACATTCAGATGTCCTTATTATTAATCTAACAATACCACTTATACAAGTAGATAAGGAAAATAAAATACATCTGAAAGTTAAGGCAGTATTCAGGAGGATAAATATTAAAGAGAAAAAAGAGTGGCTAACCAAGGAAAACACAGAGGAATACTTCTCCTCCATTGAACAATTGAAAAGAGTGACATCTAGATATCTCTCCGTGCATCAAGCCCCAACACTGCAGTCTCTTGGGGGTGGGAGTCAAGAAAAGCTCTAAGTTGTGTCAGTTCAAAAAACACATATTTTTTATTTTTATAAGCAAGTTCACATTTGCAAGGGAATTTTAATAACATTTTCCCACCCTTAGATTCTACTTCTGCTCTCATATCAAGAAATTTTCTTCAAGATTGTCTGATTCTAATGCCTATGTGTTTGCTTTTAGTTCTGAAATGGTGACTGACTTGTCTTTTCTCTCAGAGAAAGTGCCTTCATTATTTTAAAACCATAGGGGTACATTTTCAAAAACAGTGCGCACGCGTACTTTTGTTTGCGCACCACGCACGAACAAAAGTACGCTGGATTTTATAAGATATGCGCTTAGCCGCGCATATCTTATAAAATCTGGGGTCGGCACACGCTGCCTGTTCCCTCTGAGGCCGCTCCGAAATCGGAGCGACCTCGGAGGGAACTTTCCTTCCGCCTCCCCTCACCTTCCCCTCCCTTCCCCTACCTAACCCACCCCCCGGCCCTATCTAACCCCCCCTACCTTTGTCGGCAGATTTACGCCTACCCAAGGCAGGTGTAAATCTGCGTGCGCCAGCGGGCTGCTGGCGTGCCATCACCCGACCCGGGGACTGGTCCGGAGGCCTCGGCCACTACCCAGCGTGCACATATGTACTCCCGATTTTATAACTAGTGCATGCAGGCATGTGCAAGTTATAAAATCAGGGGTTGGCACATGCAAGGGGGTGCACAATTGTGCACTTTGCACGCGCCGAGCCCGCACCGAGCCATGCTGCCTTCCCCCGTTCCCTCTGAGGCCGCTCTGAAATCGGAGCAGTCTCAGAGGGAACTTCCCTTACCCCCCACCCCACCTTCCCTTCCCCTACCTCCCCTGTCCTTTGCCCCTACCTTTTTCTTTTTTTTTGCTTCTATTTCAATAATAACTTCAGGGGCTGAAGTAAGTTGCGCGCGCTGGCCAACTGCCAGCATGTGATTTCAAGCAAAGCAGCACAGCAGCAAATGGCCACTGTACCTGGAGCCTCTGGCCCCGCCCCCTCCCCACCCCTTCCCCACCCCTTTTTGCAAGCGTCAGGACTTACACGCGTCCCGGAACTTTACGCGTGTTGCCGAGCCTTTTCAAAATAGGCCCAGCTCACATAACACTGAAAATCCAGCCCTTTATGTTCCTTGACACAGGTGCATCTTTTGAATCTGTATTTCTGCATCAGGAGAAACACATAGGATTAAAGAAGTCATTTAGCAGATAACTCAGTAGTTATCCAGCTAAATGAATATTTGTGCAGTTACCCACCAAAATTTCAGCAGATATATTATTATCTAACTAAAATTTATCTGGATAATTTAGGGGCATTCCAAGGGTGTTTTGGGGAGGTGCTATGTTAGCTGGATAAGTTATCTAGCTAACTCTTGGGCCGATACAGTAAACCGCGCGGAAGAGCCGGCGAGCGCCCGTTCTCCCGACGCACGCCCAGGCCACTCTCCTGGGCGCACGATTCAGGAAGCAAAGGTATGGAAATTAGGGCTCGCGGTCTTTATTGTCTTTGTCTTTATTGACAGAAGCGGCGGCTGTCAGCAGGTTTGACAGCCGACCCTTAATTTTACCGGCGTCGGTTGTCGAACCCGCTAACAGCCACGGGTTCGGAAAACGGACTCCGGCAAAATTGAGCGTGTGTCTTCCAACCCGTGGCTGCAGCTGCGGGCAGATTTTTTTTTTTTTAATTTTTGGGGCCTCCGACTTAATATCGCTATGATATTAAGTCGGAGGGTGTACAGAAAAGCAGTTTTTTCTGCTTTTCTGTACACTTTCCCGGTGCGGCTTCACTGCACATTTTACTTTCTGTATCGCGTGGGAATAACTAATAGGCCCATCAACATGAATTTGCATGTTGTGGGTGCTATTAGCTTTTTTTTTTTTTGGGGGGGGGGGTTTGGCCGCGTGTTTTCCACGTGCTATTACCCCTTACTGTATAAGGAGTAAAAATAGCGCATTGAAAACGCGCGGCCAAACGGGGCTAAAGGTGCGCTCGGCCGAGCACACCATACTGAATCGGCCCATCTGATATTCAGAGTTAGTTGGATAATTTATCAGGCTGAGTCTGCTAGACAGGTCATCTCTTGTGACTAGTGAGTTGCTTGGGTTCCTGCTCCTGTGTTCCTGGTTCTGGTCTTGCTCTTCTGTTTTTTCTCCAGTGGTTCCTGCTCCTGTGTTCCTGGTTCCTAGTCCTGGTCCTATTCTTGAGTTCCTATTCCTGATCCTCCACTTCTTCAGCTTCTCCTCCTGGATTGATTCTTCACTTTAGACCTCAGCTTGCCTTGACTCCGTCTTCTTCTTGGATCATGTCCCGACTAATCTCGGACCTCATCTTGACCTCACTTGCCCTGCTGCATGCCACGACTATGGTCTTTCTTTGTCTCTGCTGTTCTGCTACCTGCCCTGACCTTGAACTTCTTGCCTGACCCCTTCTTTGGATACTTCACCTTTCAGAGGCCTGTGCCTGAGTCCAAACGGCCCCGGCACCCAATGGCCCCCAATGGCCCCGGCACCCAATGGCACCCAATGGCCTGAGTCCAAACAGCCCCGGCACCCAATGGCTCAACCAGCTAGTATTGGTGAATCTCTGGTTAGGCCTCTACATCAGCCAGCTCCGCCCACCAGGTAGTATCCTCCCTGCAGGTAGTATCCTCCCTGCAGGTAGTATCAATCTCACTTCAGCTCAAGGGTTCACCAACACAACACAGACTGTATCGAAATGGGGATGTTCCTGGAAGAAGAACTAGAAGACTGGGTAAAAATGGTGAGGTTGAACAAACAAAGACCAAATTAAAAGGAACTATTATAAAAGCAATAACTCTATATGTTAGAAAAATAAACAAAAGTAAGAGGAAAAATAATTAGATCTGGTTCTCAAAGGAGGTAGCAAAAAAAAATAAAGGCAAAAAGAATAGGATTCAAGAAGTATAAAGGATCCCATAGTGAAACTGAGTGAGAGACGAAGAAAAAAATCAGGAAAGCAAAAGGTCAAGTGGAAGAAAGGATTGTCAAAGAGCTAAAGCGAGATGAAAAACATTTTTCAGATATATCAGAGAAAGAAGGGAGGCCTAAAATGGTATAATGAAATTGAAAGATGGCAAGGAGCAAAGTATGTTCTGGAGACCATATCTCAAAAGGGACATTGACAGAGTGGAGGTTGTCCAGAGAAGGGTGACCAAATTGGTGGGTGGTCTCCATCAAATGACTTATGAGGAAAGGTTGAAGAACCTAAATATGTATACCCTGGAGGAGAGGAGGTGCAGGGTAGATATGATACAGACCTTCAGATACCTGAAAAGTTTTAATGATGCACAATCAACAACAAACCTTTTCCATTGGAAAGAAATCATTAGAACTATGTGTCATGAAATGAAACTCCAGGAAGAACGACTCAGGACCAACATCAGGAAATATTTCTTCACAGAGAATGTGAAGAAATATTTGGAATGCCATTCCGGATGAGGTAGTGATGACAAAAACAGTGAAAGAATTCAAAGGGGCATGGAAAAAGCACCATGGATCTCTAAAGGCTAGAGGATAGAAATGAAGAAATGAAGAAATGACTGCATGGGGGTAAGTTGCTGGTGTGGCAGTTACTACCCTTAACGTGGCACACACCTTAATGGCTGGAGGAAAAGAGGAAAAGGGGAAGTAGATTCAGACAGAAAACAACAAGGACACTGAATTTTGAAGTCAAGGAAAGCAAATAAGCATAGGGGTACCTTATTGATACAGCTGTTACTACCCTTAACCAATAAGCATGAAACTCTTGATGCAGCTTCAACATTGATCTCTGCTTCAACAGCTGGAGGTAATGAGGAATTGGACTCAAACAGAAACCAACAAGGGCCCTGACTTTGATGATCTGGGAAACTGATAAGTGTAGAAACTACCATAAGCTTGTTAGGCAGACTGAATGGACCGTTGGTCCTTTTCTGCCATCATTTCTATGTTTCTATGGAGAAAAACGATTATGTCACCAGTAGGCCCTGGTTGAGCCCTTTGTTGAGCTAGAGAGAGAGAGAATAGGTTAGCGTGAAGGGAGGATCCATTCAAATACAGCCCCTCCTTCTTTGGGGTCTGGAATGGCCAGCCTACTTGAAACAGTATATAACTGCGCCCTTGCTATAGCTTGGGAGGCAGTTCATTGAGGTGCAGAGGTGTCAGGAGTTAACTTTTATTGTTTTATTGGCCCAGTCAGTAAAGGCAGGTTAACCCAGGCTGTTGGTCCTGACCAGGGTCGGGAGTGATTTCTAGGGATATGCTTCATTTTTTTCTTCCGGGTCGGGCTACGGGTCATTTTTTTTTCTTGGCAATTTTTGCCAAAAAAACAACCTACCCCAAACATTCAAATTTAGTTAATTACAACCCCCCCCCCACCCTTTCGATCCTCCCAAAACTTGCCTAAAGTCCCTGGTGGTCCAGCAGGGGTCCCGGGAGCGATCTCCCACTCTCGGGCTGTCAGCTGCCAGTAAACAAAATGGCGCCGGTGGCCCTTTGTCCTTACCATGTGACACAGGCTACCGGTGCCATTGGTCGGTCCCTGCCACATGGAAGGAGTAATGGATGGCCTGTGCCATTTTCTAAGATGGCGCCCATTTTCTAAGATGGCGTCCATTGCTCCTACCATGTGACAGGGGCCGACCAATGGCACTGGTAGCCCCTGTCACATGGTAAGGGCAAAGGGCTATGGGCACCATTTTGTTTACTGGCAGCTGATGGCCCGAGAGCGGGAGATCGCTACCGGGACCCCCGCTGGACCAACAGAGACTTTAGGCAAGTTTTTGGGGCGTCGGGAGGGTGGGGGGGGGGGGTTTGTAATTAACTCAATTTTAAGGGTTGGGGTGGGGACTTTTTAAAAATAAATGTGCCCCCTCCCCCCCGCGCTAACCCGAACAATGAATTTTCCCCGAAGTTCGGGGAAAATCCGTCTCGGGATTCGAGTCCTCCGACTCATGCCGAATTGGACTATTTCTTTGAAATTTTCCAATTTGGCAAAAACGATTGCACCTCCCTAGTGATTTCCTGTTCCAGTACACAACCTGTCTGGTTGAGTTTCCCCTGGGTTTAAGTTAGAGGAATTTTTATTCTTTTATTTAGGAGTCTCAATGGACACCTGGGCCTGTCTTTCACGTAGGGACTGGGGAACCCTGCGTATGAACCGCCCAGGGAAAGGGAAGATTCAACCTTGATGTGGTGGTGACCTGCTGTGAGGAGGAGACTCCGATGTTAGTTTCTGTTTCTTTTTAGGGAGGAACATTTTTGTTAGAAGATCCAAGAGGAAGGCTTTTGGCTGCCCCTCCTTCCTGTTAGAGGCAAGAGAACTGCTTGTTTCAAGGAGGGTCCTTTCCATCAAGGATTCAGAGGGAGTACTAGAGAGACTGTGTAAGATCAAGGAGATCTTGAAGATCTGCTAACTGTGAGTAAAGGAAACAACATCACTGGGGGCACCCATTCAGTGTTCACCACCCTAGGGAGAGAAAGACAGAATTTACTCTCTGTGCCATAGACTTTGCTATTTTTATCAGCCTGGAAGGGGTTTCGACCATCCTAAAGGCCCTGCCCATTTAGGAGCTCCACTTTACCTTAATCCAAGAAGAATGGGTGCCTCCCTTGCCCTGATATAAGTGAATCCTGTAAAGGAACTGAAGAGAGATTTCTGTGTTCATGTGTTTTGAGTTTTGTGACATTCATCATCTGTGCTGAACAGTAAAAGCCTTTTATTTTGGACACGAGCCAAATGGCTCCAGAGTATTTATTTCTGCATTCACTGCACTTACAACAGAGACCAGCATCCTCCCCAGGGGAAACAGAAAGGAATGTGTAAGAAAACAACCCCTGTCACATCGGGACCTGAGAGGATTCCTTTCTTCCCCCAGTCCAGCGAATCCACACCTTGGGAAGTAAAGGAGGTACAAGAGCTAGTCAGGCTCCCTGCCCCAAAGAATATAAATAACTTTAAGGCCTCACCTGTGCTAGACCGTCACACCGGGGTGGGGTTACGAATAGTAGAAATATTAAACAAATACTTCAGTTTGGTGTTCACTAAAGAAGACTCTGGAAAAGGAATGTTGCTGATAGACAAGACCATGGATCAGAATGGAGTAGATGCAATCCCATTTACAGAAGACAAAATACAGGAAGAGCTAGGAAACCTGAAAGTGGACAAGGACATGGGGCCAGATGAGGTACATCCTAGGATAGTAAGGGATCTCAGAGATGGGCTGGCAGATCTGCTGAAAGATGTATTCAACAGATCACTGGAAACGGGAGTGGTGCTACGAGATTAGAGAAGAGAGGTGTTATCCTGCTTCACAAGAGTGGTATCAGAAAGGAGGCTGGAAACTACAGGCTGGTTAGACTCACATCAGTGGTTGGAAAATTAATGGAGACTCTGTTGAAGATAGTGAACTATCTACAATCCAGTGGGTTGCTAGGTCCCAAGGCAGTATTGAGTCACCAGGGAAAGGTCCTACCAGACAAATCTGATTGACCTTTTTGATTGGGTGGCAAGAGAACTGGATCAAGGAAGAAAGCTGAATGTGATTTACTTGGATTTCAGCAAGACTTTTCATACAGTCATGCATAGGAGGTTTGTGAATAAATTGAGAAGCTTGGGAATGGGCAACAAGGTGGTAGGGTGGATTAGTAACCGGTTCACTAATAGGAAACAATGTGAAATGGTAAATGAAAGCTGCTCTGAGGAGAAAACAGTGTTAAGTGGAATTCCTCATAGATCGGTTTTGGGTCTGGTTCTGTTAAATCTCTTTGAGAACAACATTGCAGAGGGTTAGAAGGAAAAGTTTACCTATTTTCAAATAATACTAAGATCTGCAACAGAGTGGACAAGCCTGAAGGAGTAGAGAGCATGAAATGTGATTTAAGAATGTTGAAGAGTGGTCTAAGATTTGACAGCTGCGATTCAGTAACAATAAGGGTAGAGCCATGCACCTGGGGTGCAGTAATCCAAAAGAACTGTATGTGATGTGGGACAAAAGACTATCATGCACGGACCAGGAGAGGGACCTTTATCTGGTGGCCTGAAGGAAGAGAAGCATTGTAACAAGGAAGTAGCTAAAGCCAGAAAGAGGCTGGGCTGCACAGAGAGAGGTATAACCAGCAGGAAAAGGGAAGTGATAATGTCCTTGTACAGATCCTTGGTGAGCAGTACTCACATGGAGCACTTTGTTCAGTTCTGGAGCCCATATCTCAAAAAGGATACAGGCAGGATGGAAACGGTCCAGAGGAAGGCAACCAGAATGGTGTGGTGTCTCTTTCAGAAGACTTGCGAGGAAAGGCTCAAGGATCGAAATTTGTATACCTTGGAGGAGAGGAGGTGCACCGTATATATGATTCAAACGATGCACAAACTTCAAACTCTTTCTGCTGGACAGGAAACAGTAGAACTAGGGGTCACGATATGAAACTTCAGGGGGGGAGACCAATATCAGGAAATATTTCTTCATGGAGGGGGTGGCGGATGTTTGGAATGCCCTCCCAGAAGAAGTGGTGAAGACATGAACAGTTAGGGATAGATTTTACAAATTTACGCACACGCGTACTTTTGTTCGCACACCAGGTGCAAACAAGAGTACATGGGATTTTAATAGATACGCGGGTAGCCACGCATATCTGTTAAAATCCAGGATCGGCTCACACAAGGCTGAGCAAAATTGGCAGCCTGCGCACACCGAGCCGCTCAGCCGGCCTCCGTTCCCTCCGAGGCTGCTCCGAAATCGGAGCACCTCGGAGGGAACTTTCCTTCCACCTCCCCCCACCTTCCCCTCCCTTCCCCTACCTAACCCACCCCCCCCAGCCCTATCTAAACCCCCCTACCTTCCAGAAGTTACGCCTGCTCGAGGCAGGTGTAACTCGCGCGTGGGCCGGCTGCCAGCGCGCCATGTTCTAGTCCGGGGGCTGGTCCAGAATCCGCGACCACGGCCCCCAGAATGCCCCCCCTATGCAAGATAGGCTCGGCGCGCACAGGGGGTTTGGGGTAGGTTTTCTGGGGTTATGCACATAACCTATGCGCATAACCCTTTGAAAATCTACCCCTTAATGAATTCAAAAGGGCATGGGATATCACTGTGGATCCCTAACGGTTTAAAGGAAGGGATGGTGTAACATTACTGCATGGAGGTAACCTGCATGGAGTGGCAGTTACTTCCTTTAACAGAATGCATGGTGGTAACCTGCATGGAGAGGCAGTTAGTACCCTTAACAGAATGCACGGGGGTAACTTCATGGAGTTGCAGTTACTATCGTTAACAGAATGCATGGGAGTAACCTGCACAGAGCAGCAGTTACTACGATAAGCAAATTGCTGGGCAGACTAGATGGATCATTTGATCTTTATCTGCCATCACTGCTATGTGACTATGTTACCATGTATTGCAAATCTAATAGGGAGTACAGATCTCACGATCATCTGCTTGATGTTACATCTCAAGAGTATGCAAATTAGGGAGGTTCTTTGAACACTTCAAAATATTGTACCTGGAAGTAACTCGCCTTGATCTACAATGAAAAGGTGTGTGCTAAATAGACTAAAGTAGTTAATACAAGATCTCAGATGGATGGTCTTAGAAATCTGTCCCAATTGGGAGGGAGTGGATCACCACATTGGACGTAATTAAGAAGAATAGTTCTGGGTTTTTACAATCTGGGCTGTTCATCCTGAAGGTTTAAATGGTGAAATAGAAAGGTACAGCATATTTTATTTATTTATCCAATTTTTATATTCTACTTTTGGATACTTTGAAGCAGATTACATTCAGGCACTGTAGTTAGTTCCCTTTCCCCACAGAGCTCACAATTCAAGCTTGTACCTAAGGCAATGGAAGGGAAAGTGACTGACCAAGCATTACAAGGAATAGCAGTGGGATTTGAAACATGGGCTCTCTAGCTCATAGCCCACTGCTCTAACCACTAGGCTACTCCTCATGATAATTCTCACTGCTATAAACTAAGCAGATGTGGGTAGTTTATGTCAGTTATCCTTACCTGGAAGAGGGCTTTCTCTGTGTTAGGGTCTACCCTTTGGAATAGTCTTCCGAGTGTGCTGAGGCTGGAAACAGATAAAAAAGTTACAGAAGGGAATGGAAAACTTGTTTTTTCAAGAAGTTTTTCAGATTTATGGAATGTTAAACAACAGTCTTTTTCTTGTCACTGTTTATTTTAAGATGGCCTAAAAAAAGTATGGTGTTTTATCTATGTTGTTTTAATTATTGATTATGACATTTACATGTATTAATTTAATTATGTTTTAATTGCTTATTGATTTTGTATGTAATAATACTCTGCATTGGACAGTTTTATTAAAAGATAGCAGAATCTAAATTTTATAAATAAAATATATAAATAGTGTAACAGACTTATTGAGTTCCAACTCAAATATAAAAAAGTGAGTTTGGATGGGTCAAACATGGTTATGAGGTTTCATATGAAAGCCATTTAGTGATCATTGCAGTCTGAGATGCTGTGCTGTCCTATAGGTAGTAGACAATTTTTGTTGGTAAGCAAATATTATAGTCTGCTAAAGTCAGAGTGCCGAGCAAATGTCTTGGGTCACTTAGTTTTCTTCTGATATGGCATTTTATTTTTTATGAAATATAATTGTGAGGAGAATTGGATGTGATATACTTTGATCCTATGTGGTCCGATGCAGAAATAAAGATTCAAAACATGGACTCTTGTCAGGGAACATGAAGGGTCTACACAGGAAGATAAGTGCTAGTCATATGGTATGAACAGTACCCAATGAAGGGACATTTTTAATGCAAAATTAAAATAAAGATAGATTTTAAAAATTTGTTTTAATTAGTTACTTACATGTATTAATCGCTTACTGCCCAAGCTCTAAGCGATTTAGAACTGAAACTTACATATTAAATATAGACTAAAATTACCATAATAAATACATACATAATAAGATTGACTAAAATTAACAGTGACATGGGATACAATTAAACTGATATATATCAACAGGTTGTACTAAGCTATATTATAGCTAAGATGACTAAAATGTCTAAAAACAGTCTATAAAACTTCTTAAGAAGTAAAAAACCTGTCTATGGATTGATGATTATAAATAAGGCTGATGTGCAAGTGCACCATTCAGTGCCGAAGTTAAGCCTAGTACGAAGGTCCATCTAACTAGAGATATCTCTACATATGTTTGTTAAAAAGAGAAAATGTTTGGATTGATTGGGAGACATTGATTATAGAAAGGGAGTACAGAGTTATCCCACCAAAACCAAAGCTAGTTAAAAAAAAACGAAAATAGGAGCTGGCTAGAGGGGGATATCTTGATAAGGCTAGCAAGGAACCTCGGTAGGTGAGATCTCTATCCATTTTCTTTTAATCCATCATCATGTATTACAATACATCAGCAGATATGCAGATTTGTTTGCTATGCTTAGGTGAACACAGCTTGTCCTTGAACAACAGTTTTATGGGTACATATTTCTTACCTGCTTTATCTCTTGCTCATCTTCCTTTAAAAGATATTTGTCTATATAATCTCTGAAAATGCTTGCCCAGCTTTCACGGTGAATGTTAATGTTTATCCTGAAAACAAGGAAAGACAAAATCACTGGCGAAAACGTCACATGTTTTTCTCAAACGCACATATTATGCCAATAAACACTGGAAGCCCTGTGGGCTCCAAATTAGCACCAGATCTTGATCTGGCAATTTTTGATGTTGTCGAATTGAAAGCAGCATTTCATGTTACACGTATTGCCAAGTGCTATTGGCAACTGTAGTGAGTAACTGTGGCCAAAATAAAGCAAGCCCTCCTGGTCTGACTGCTGAGATAAATAGAGTGGCATGTTATTGATGGTTTGAGGTGATGATTATTTGGGCATGTGAAAAGTAATTCCAATCTGTTGTATTTCCATTGAATGCTTCAGATTAAGAGCGAAGAGTGAAAATGTCTTGTGCTGTTGCTGCTTTCACATCAGTTTTACTTTACTGAAGAACTTTGTTGGATATGACTGGGTTCTCCTTTTGCTCAGGGCTGGCCTGCATCTTTGACTCTGCCAGAAAAGGATTGGACAGGGATTTTCATGAAGGGCTAGAAGCTGTTGCTCCACACTGCCTTCATGTGCATTTTGTCCTACCAGCTGCTGGCTTTTCTTGCTCCCTTGTATATTTGGATTTGGGATTTGGATTTAATTACTCGCTTTTCCAATTCTGAATGCAAGGTAAGTTTCATAAACAGGTTTAGTTGGTAGTCCCTGCTCCAGAGGGTTTAAAATCTAAGGGGATCATTTACCAAGCGATATTATGGTAAAAGCCGTAATGCAGAGACAACACTTGGTATTTCAAATACCATATGATATCACACTCAAAAAGAAAACCTGGCGTAATGCGAGAATGGTAATGTGCTGATTTGTTGGCGAAATAATGGAAATCAAAGCAGCATACCTCAAAATTCAGAAGCCACATTATTTGATCTAAAATTAACCACAGGGGAGGATTGGCCTATCGGGGGATCGGGCTTCCCACGGTGGGCCGGTCGCTCCCATCACGTGATATTTTTTTTTTTTTAAACTTCCCGGCTAAAGACAAGAAGAGGGTCTGCTGGCGCTGCGGCCCGAAGACAAACCTGCGGGCAGGGCCGGTAGAAGCACTAGGGCTGGGCCTGGGGCGCCGCAAGCAGTGGTATCCCGAGGGGAGCCAATGCCTCCGGGCGCAGGGAGGCTCATGCGGCGCTGTGACAGGCAGAACAGCAGGGCCGTGGTGAGGCTCATGTCACCACGGCCTAAAAAATAAAGATTGTGTTTAAACCCGCTGATGCTCCTCCTCCTTCCTGCCTGCGAGGCCCCGGAAGATAATGTTGCCGGAGCCGTGTCGGCAGGAAAGAGGAGGAGCATCAGCGCGTACAGAAGAGGAGCAGCGCTTACGGGCCGCCGCGAATCCCAAGTCGCAACGGCCCGAGAAGAGGAAGAGGCCCGGTAGGAGGGCCACCGCGGCCTGAGAAGATCAGGGCCGCTACAGAGCCCATCCTGCGGTGACCCGCGAAGAGGAGGCCCAGAGGTGAGAGAGAAGCTGAGGGTCTGTAGAGAGTGTGTGTTTGTGCATGAGATGAGTTGAGAGATTGCGTGTGAGAGTGAGGACCTGAATGTTTGCAGAGACAGCATGTGAGAGCCTCTGTGTGTGTGAAAGAGACAGCATGTGACAGTGAGAGCCTGTGTGTGTGTGTATGAATGATTATATGAGAGAGAGCATGTGACAGTGAGAGCCTGTGCTTGAGCAAGACAGCATGTGGGAGTGAGAGAGAGCCTGTGTGTGTGAGTCAGACAGCATGTGCCAGTGAGAGACTGTGTGTGTGTGAGAGAGACAAATGCATGTGAGAATGAGAACCTGACTGTGTGCTTGAGGGAAGAAGATGGACAGAAAAGAAACAGAAAAAAAGACAATATAAAAGGAATTGGCAAAAAAAAAAATAAGAAAGGGCTGGAGAGAAAAAAAAGCCTGTGAGCAACCAATTAGAAAACTAAGATCAGACAGCAAAGGTAAAAAAAACAAAAACTTTTTAGTGATTGGCACATGTAATCTTTGGGAATGTGCAAGAATAGCACTTTCTCTATGCGGATCTCACAATGTACGAGATCAGCATGGAGAAAGTGGAAGCCCATGGGTTCTGCACAGAGGAGGCAGCAGAATGGGCTTCAGTGTCAGTAGAAGCAATCGGCACCTCCCCAATAGCCATGTGGCAGCAGTGACAGTGGCAGCAGAGGAATGAGAGAGGTTCCGAGGTTGCTGGCAAAAGAGATGGGGGTCCGCCTTTAGTGTGTGCATGTGTATGATTGGGACTCTGCCTGGGGGTGTATATGTGTGAATGCATGGGTGCCTGCCTGGGGGTCTGTGTGTGTGAGAATGAATGTGTGCATGCCTGGGGGATGGGGAGGGAGTGGTGTGAAAATGAATGGGAGCCTGCCTGGGGGTCAGTGTGTGTGTGTGTAAATGACTGGGAGCTTGCCTGGGTGTGTGTGTTTGTGTGTATGTGAGGGAGCCAGTGAGTGTGAGAGCATGAGTGGGTATGAGAAAATCCAAGGGAGTAAGAGTTTGTGTGTGGAGGGGGACAGAGTGTCTTAGAGCCTGAGAGTGTGTCAGTGTCTGTGAGAGCGAGAGGTTATGGTGGGTATAAGAGCATGAATGTGTATGTGACAGTGTATGTGTGAGAGAGAATGGACATGTGAGTATGTGTGAGAGAGAGAGGTTAACCTCCTAATCCTCGACAATATCAGGGTGACTGGAAATCAAGAGCTCCCACAGAAGGGGACAGCAGGGGCTTTTTAAAATCCTTATTAGTTTTAATTATTGAATATTATTTGATGTCTGCTCTTTTTGAAATATTTTATTGGTGTTATATACAAATTTTTGAATATTTCCCTGAGTTAAATTACTAGAGGTTCTATTCATCAGCCATTTTGAAATATATATTTTTAGTATGATTTTCCTATTGTGATGTTTTATAATTCTTGATTTTATTGTTTGATGTTTTATGAGGAATGATGGTATTTTCTGTTTTTCCATTGCTGCATTACATACAGTCTAACTTGTGATTTCCAGTTCAGTTTGTCTGTGCATTTCTGTGTATATTTTATGGTCCCTTTATTCTGTATTTGGTGACTCACCAAATTGTATGAGTAATTGGGTACCCATGGGCCAGTATGAAGAAAAATCCCCCGGGCCACTATTTTCCCACAATCCGCCCCTGTAACTATACCTCAAGAACTGCAGCTAATGTTCCTCAGGAGCATCAGGATGCTAATGTGTGTCCCGATGCTCCTGGGCTGGCATTTAAAGGGCCCAAGCAGCTCAAACAGTGCCCACCCAAGAAGAGTAAAAACCTCAGGCAGACCCACCTATCCTACCCCACCACCATTCCCTGATGTGGCCAAGTTTAAAAAAAAGAAATTTTCAGAGGTGACAGTTCTCAAGCACAGGCCCTCTCCCCATTTAAAAAATGTACCCCTGCACCTCACGCCACCTTTCATAGCCCCCCTAGCCATTGCCTAGCTGGTTGGCTGATTTTATTCCTTTGCCCCTCCATGAAGAATACCACATCTTAGTAAATGTATCCCTATATTTGTTCCTAAGGCAATGGAGAGTGACATGACTTGCTCAAGGTCACAAGAAGTGTCAGTGTGAAAAGCAGAATTCAGCCATGGGCTTCCCTGGTTCTCAGACAACTGCTGTAATGAATACTCCAAACTAAACTTGGGGTTTGCAGTATGCTCAAAGAGACATTATTTGGTTAGCAGAAGGAAAATTACTATAGTCTCAGGGAATCACATTTCTGTGGTCAGAAATGCAGAAACGCATCTTCTAAATGTAAGCAACACTTCATCAGCTAGTACAAGTTCTACCAGGTAGGTCAATATAATGATAAATTGAGAGCAAATAATGGCAGAGAAAAACCAAAAGGCTCATCTAGTTTGCCCAGCAATGATTTTATGTTCATCTTCCCAAAGTAGATCAAATTCCCATATGGAACCCACCTCAATCGTGTCCCCTTTAGAGTTGTAACTGCTGCTCTATGCAAGTTACCCCAAGCTTTCCAGGAAGCACAATACAGCAGTATCACTTCTGCTTTGGGCTGACACTGTTAAAGTTGGCAATATGACCAAGCTTTTCATTTCCCTTACCATTGTAACCCACTCTTGGTTTCAGGCCACCTAATCGAAGGGTCAGAGCAAAGTCCCAGTCCTGTCCTCACTCTCCCTGAAGAAACAGCGAGGAAGGCTGTCTAACAAAGCCGTGAGGGCAGCAATACAGGATTAGCAGCCAAGTGTCCAATCTGGATTTCTTTATTGAGCAGTAACACAAATATGTAAACAAGCCCAACTCAGGCCGAGTTACAATGGGGCTACATCAGGGGCTCAACTTATATCGTGTTGTGGTTAGTGAATATCCAGGTCTTAAATAAGACTGTACAACAAATAGTTATTAAACAGGCTTGAGAAATCATGTATGGGCAGCGGCCCCTCTGTCTCTCATTCAATCATAAATGCAAGGACTTTCAATGTGCTGGTGTCTTGTTTAAAAAGTATTCGATGTGCTTGAGAAATCATGCATGGGCAGCAGCACCTCTGTCTTTTATTCACTCGTACGCTGCCCATACGCAGCCCCTATTATATAATAGGGGCTGATGAGTAAAGATGGCCGGCGCCATCTTTAAAGATGGCGCCGGCCATCCAGTGCTCCTACCATGTGACAGGGGCTGGCCAATGGCACGGATACCCTGTCACATGGTAAGGGCAAAGGGGCATCGGCACCATTTTTTTTTAGAACAGCTGATGCCTGGGAACGGAAAATCTCTCCCTGAGGCCCCCATGGACCACCAGGTAATTTTAAAAGGTTTGGGGGGGGGGGGTCGATTTAAAGGGTTGGGTGGGGTTTTATTTTTAGCGGCGCGGGCCTCCCTAAAAAAAAAGGGTCGGGAGGGTGGGGGAGGCTAAGGGGGGTCGATTTAAAGGGTCGGGTGGGTTTTTTTTTTTAGCGGCGTGGGCCTCCCTAAAAAAAAAGGGTCGGGAGGGTGGGGGAGGCTAAGGGGGGTCGATTTAAAGGGTTGGGTGGGTTTTTTTTTATCGGGCCATCGGCGCCATTTTAATTAGTGGCAGCCAAAATGGCGCCGATGGCCCGAGAGCAGGAGATCGCGCCGGGACCCCCCCCCACTGGACCACCAGGTAATTTAACATTTTGGGGGGGGTTCGGGAGGGTGGGGGAGGGTAAGGAATTGGTTTTAAAGGGTCGGGGTGGGTTTAGGGGTTGTTTTGGTGTGCCGGTTTTCCCGCCCTCCCCCAAATAATTCCCGTGCCCTATTTAACGATATAATACAAATGCCCCTGACAATAAATCGGGGGCATTTGTATTGTATCGTGCACTCTAACGATTTAGGACGATTTTAAAATTATCTGACGATAATTTTAATCGTTCAAAAATGATTCACATCCCTATTAATTATATGCCGAATAAAAATATTTTTTCTCTTATTATGTGTCCCCGAATCTTGGTACTCTTTGAAAGAGTTAACAACTGATTAATGTTTACGCGTTCCCTCCCTTTTATCATTTTAGTTTCCTTTCTGTGTAACTTTTCTAATTCTGTTATATCTTTTTTGGAGATGTGATAACCAGAGCTATACAGGAGAGAGGAACATACAATCCATAATATAGTACTGCCATGTGAGGCTGCTGCAATGGTTGTTTTCTGCTTCTATTTCAGATAAAAACATTTAGAGGTTATGTAGATATTTGAGTTGAAAGCTATGGGAAAGGCATATTTATTTTTAATTCTCTTTTTCCTAGAGTAATCCTAGGCCCAGTTCAGTGGGCTGTGCATTTTTGGAGAGCAAAGGGACTTTCTGATTGATTTTACCTTTTCAGATTAGAGAAGATTCATAATTTTTTAGCTTTAGTTGAAAGGAAGGTTTTTTTTTCCACCCTACCTTTTCCCCTTTTGCTTATACATTATACATCCCTGAGAATGTCAGTGGTCACTTGGAAAAACTCTTGAAGAAGTTGGGGACACTCATCCAGAATCCAGAGGAAGCTTGTGCGAGATGAAGTGGCACCCATAAAGTGTTTACTCACAGCATCTACCCATCTGCTATATACCAGAGAGTCAAGGAGTTACATAACCAGTACAAGAAAGAAATAGAGGAGTGAAAGTAAAGGAGATAATTCAACCAGAGCATCAGGAACAGTCAGTACCATTTGTAGGGAGAGGTACAAAAAATGTTTCCTGTCCTGAGAGAGTGGCTGTAATCATGGGTACCTAGGCCTTTTAGGGTTGCCAACTGGCTTCACATTTTTTAGAAAGGCTAATCCAGTCCTAGTTTTAACCTTCTGCCTGCATGAACTTTTAATCTTGCTCTTCTAAAAGTAATCAATAGGAACACCCGATGTACAAATCCGCTGTTACGATTCTGCTCGCAGATCCCATCCCGCGAGCAGGTCTCCACTCACCAATAGCCACTGCCACCACTCAGGATCGCTGCTTCGCGGTGTAGCCGCTATCAGGATCCCTCATTCAAGCGACGGGAAACTGCCGCTGCCGCTGCCTCCACCTCTGCAGCCCTGGAGCCGCCGCCTGACATCCCTCGAGGCAGAAGGGGCCACCGTTGAATCTTTGTGGCCAAGCCACTGCTGGACCTGCCTCTATGCAGCACAATGCCGCTGGTGGGTCATTCTTTTCTGCGGCCTGGAGGCCACTGCCACTGACTCCACCTCTAGCGGCAGGAGCTTCCGCCGCCACTGCCTTGATCTTCACGGCCTAGTGCCACCCCAGGATGCCCTCACCTTTGCGGCAGGGAGCCGCCGCCATTTCTACCCTTTGCGGCCTAAGTGCCACCACTGAGGCCTGCTCTTTCATCTTTGTGGCAGGGATGCCGCTGTCTCGGTGCTGCCTCACTCCCTGGGTCCTTCTCTAGGTGCGTAGCCGAGCCTCTTCAACTAATTTAAAGGGCCAGCAGTGGGAACAGTCCACAGCCCCATCGGAAGCTGTCAGCATCCTGTTTCCTGCTTCAGCTCTATATAAGGGCTCAGTTTCAGTTCCTCAGGCCTTTGAACCAGAATCCACAGTTGTCTGTGCTCCTCTTTGGGTCAAGGTCCTCCGTGGTCTTCACTTGTCTAGATGGCTCTTCGTTCCGTGTTCTTGGATGTTCCTGGTCTCCTTGTCTTGATGTTCCTGGTCTCGTTCCTTGTCGGAGCTCCTTCGTTGCCTTTTCCTTGTTCCAGATGTCCTGATGTTCCAGATGTTTCATGGTCCTGATGTTCAGAAGTCCTGATTTTCCAGAGGTTTCGTTGTTCTGTATCCAGAGGTCCCGTTGTTCCGTATCCAGAGGTCCTGATGTTCCTGAAGTCCTGATGTTCCTGAAGTCTTCCAAGTTCTGAGTCTTCCCAGCTTCTCAAATTCTCCAGATGGCTACCCTGAGGGTAAATACGTATTGATCTGGTTCCTGTCTCTGGTCATTGGAGCCTCGTTTTGGTTGTATGCCCTTCCAGCGCTTGTCCCGCTCCCATGTGGTCCACAACCAGCCTTCTCAGGTTGTGTAGGGCATGCAGTGGGAAAGGGTGGTCCGTGACCAGGCCATGGGAGACTGTGTAGGGCACCCTGAGGGACAGTGCCTGCCTGTACATTCCAAGCAACTTGAGTCCTCATCTGTCTTTCAAGTTCCATGAGTCTTCGTCTGAGTCTTCTAAGTTCCATGAATCTTCATCTGAATCTTTCAAGTTCCAAGTCCTCATCTGAGTCTTTCAAGTTCCATGAGTCTTCATCCGAGTCTTCTTAGTTCCTGTCTTGGCTTGTTCCTGCCCTCAGCCTCCGTCTGGCCTCATGCACTCATCGTTCTCAAGCGGCAGGTCTGGAAGGGCTACCAAGTGGCTGTAGGGCTACTCCTGAGACCAGCATTCCATTGCTGGGACTCATTGGTACATGTAGATCCAGTGGACGGCTGACCCTGCCTTGTTCCTGTTCCAAAGTTCCTTGCCTTAGTTCCAGTCCTGCCTTGTTCTTGTTCCACCCATGCTTGCATGTCCTCACCTCCCACAGTGTAACTTTAGGCTCCTCCCTGAGTCATGCCGTGGTTCAGGGGCTCACGCTCTCCTATGAGCTAGTGACCGTGCCTCCATGCTCTCAACACCAGCCATAGGCCACGTTCACAACAGGATACGAAGGCCATGAGCCCGGTGAGCGTGTGCCTGCATTGGGCTCAAGATCCTGGACATTTTTTGAATCTTGTTCCTTGCCCAGAATATTTGCTCCTAGTTTCCTGACTTTTGCCTAGTTAAAAAAATATTTTTTGCTGTTTTCTTCATTTTTTGGTATGTCTGGATTTTCACGACCCACAGGAGGTGTCTGCATGCAGATTTTCCTCAAGCCAGTCCAGCCCTGAAACTCCTTTCGACCAGCAGGAGGTGCCTATACTTATTCCAGAGACCATCTTCGTTCATCCCACAGATGAGGTGTACCATCCTGGGTTCCATACAAACTGCAGGAGGCGCCTGCGCCCAGGTGTCCACGTCATCATTCCCGAATTCAGCTTCTTCATCAAGCATCATTAAGCTTCTGGGAGTGTATGCTTACTTGAAGTAAATTACAACAACTCCAGGTCCTTGGGTTTGAACGACCTGCAGGAGGCACCTGCACCCCAGGCCTGGCTCTGTCCCATCAGTTCCAATTCAGTCCATGCCTTCCTCTGCTCTGCATAAATGGGAATTCCAGCTTCTAATTCCATCCCAGAGTTCCTGAGATATTACCTTGCTTGGTCACTTCGCCTTAATTTCACTATGGAAAGTTGTCTCGAATCCACAGCTTGTAAACCATCATCCTTCTGTTGTCCATCACACAGCTTCTGAGCTGCTAGAATCTGGATTGGGAAATCCTGGCTTGTTGTTCATCTGCCCATCTGATGCTGTCTCTGCTGCCAGACAAGGTCTGTGATTGCCACCTTTAGGCTTATCTGGAAAGCCCGCACTGTTCTTCTGCTTTGTTTCCGTCAGGAAGGACCCCTTGTTCCATCAAGGATCCCTTTTTCCATTCCTTCTGTCAGGAAGGACCCCTTGTTCCATCTCTGCAATGGCACTATCGCTCAACGAGAATAAGACAGAAATCCTTCACCTCTCCAGAAAAACGACAACTCCCATCCCCGACCCCACAACTCAATCCAAATACAACATGCTGTCAACGGTCAGAGACCTCGGAGTCACCCTGGACTAAGAACTGAACTTCAAATATCACATCAAAACACTGATAAAAGAAGGATTCTACAAACTCCAAATCCTTAAAAAACTCCAATCTCTATTTCATCCTCCAGACTACCGGACAGTACTGCAGTCCCTCCTTTTCGCCAAGATAGACTACTGTAACGCCCTTCTAACTGGCATTCCCGCATCCACCCTCAAGCCCCTCCAGCTTCTACAAAATGCTGCTGCACGGGTCACTAACAAATAAGAAAAAAACAGATCACATCACACCCGCACTGAAACAACTCCACTGGCTGCCCGTCCCGTTCAGATCTCAATACAAAACACTCATGCTCATACACAAAGCAATCCATAATGACAAAGCCAGTTGGTTACAAGGACCTCTGATCCCTCACAACCCCACCAGAAATCTCCGCTCAACCAATACAGGCTTACTCCTCATCCCCCCCCCCCCCCCCCGCCAAGGAAATACATAGAGTCTCCACAAGAGAACGTGCTGCATCTGTTGCAGGCTTCACCTCTGGAATAACCTCCCTCCCGTTCTCAGAACTGACCCCTCCACACCCACCTTCCGAAAGGACCTCAAAACCTGGCTCTTCCAAAAAGCATTCCCTCAAGAGAATTAATGTCCACCACTGCCCCCCATCGCACCTATAACCATCTCTACCACCCCTCCCTCCTACCCCCCCTGGCCCCGCCAGTTCCCTCTCTGACTCTGTACATATTTAATTCAACTTTGAACATAACATATTCTGTAAACAGTTAGGCTGGTAAGCAAATTATATTGTATTTTATCCTGTATAACAGTTATATGTACTTAGCTAGTTGCTCAATTTAACCTGTTACACTGTATCATGTCATTATAAGGCTGGCTTAGACATCTTGTTATATGTAAACCGATGTGATATGCCAAATCAAATGTTGGTATATAAAAATAAATAAATAAATCTAAGGACGGCTTTTCAAGGATGATCAGATCCTGCCAGCCTTCAGCTGTTCCACCCTTATAGGCTGTCATCGCAAAGACCTCTGCTACCACTTGCTCTCACTATCTGCCTATGAAGGAATGAGCATCCAATAGACTCTGCTGGAATCCCCGACTGTCTTCTAGCCTTGCCTTCAGGAGCTTACCACTTATCAAACCATTCTGGAGATCCTCTTCAAGAAATGGTTCCTTGTATAAGGCTGAGTATGTAATTCTGTTAACCATCTAATGCCTTATGGAGTAACTCCTTGCGGTATGGGAGCCCACGTTAACATGTGGATTATACCTGAGATGCAACTTCCTTCTTGACATTATTAAAGGATCTTCTCTCATCCATCTGGCCTTACAAGAGTTTGTGTTCAGTAACCCTGTGCATCTCTCCATTTCATCTGTCAACCGCAACTCCATGTACCATCTATCATCAAAAGTATAGAATATGCCCCAAGGCCAGTTTTCCATCTTTTGAGCAATGCTTGAACTGTCTCGCTTTCCATCTGGCCCTCCTCGTACCAATGTTCATCTAAAAATTTATTTATTTTATTTATTTATTTTTATTTTTTCTATACCGACATTCCTGTAAAAGTACAAATCATATCGGTTTACAATGAAACTTCAATTTCGCTCTAAGGCGGTACATGGAACGGTGAAGCCAGTTAACAGTAGAAACACTAAACGTAACCTAAAACTCTAGACTCATTTTAACATAATCTAAAACTCATGAAACTCGTATTAGCAGAAAATACAGTAAATATTATAAATAAATCAATATAATTGATGTGCATAAATAAGCTCAGGTGATGGAGGTAAAGAGGAGAAGGTAGAAGGGGGGAAAGAGAAGGCAAGGAAGAGGAATGCAGTGTCTAGCCGGAGGGAGGGAATGGGAGAGTTAGGAGAAAGGCGAAGGGGGAGAGTGACTAGATGTAGGAATTGCTTGGGAGAGATCGGTTGAAGGCAGGGGGCGATTAGGTGTCTTGAAAGGCTTGGCTAAAGAGCCATGTTTTCAGTCTCTTTTTGAAGACAGTGTGGCAGGGTTCTCGTCTCAGGTTGGGGGGTAATGCATTCCATTGGTGTGGACCAGCTGTTGAGATGGCACGTTTTCTAAGTGATGTTTTGGCTTGTGGGGTGTACAAGGTGTCTTGGTAGGCAGTTCTGATTGGTCTGGACGAAGTATGTGGTTTTAGTTGGGAGGCAGTGTGGAGAGTGGTGAGGTTGTGAATAGCTTTGTAGATGATTGTGAGTACCTTGAAGAGGATTCTGAATTTAATGGGGAGTCAGTGTAAACTCTGAAGGGTAGGGGTGATGTGTTCCCTTTTTTTTGGTATTGGTGAGGAGCCTGGCTGCAGAATTCTGAACCATCTGAAGGGGTTTTGTGTGGTTAGCTGGTAGGCCGAGAAGCAGGGAGTTGCAATAGTCCAGTTTTGAGAATAAAATTGATTGAAGTACCAGGCTGAAGTCTTGGAAGTGGAGGAGAGGTTTTAGGTTTCTGAGGACTTGAAGTTTAAAGAAGCACTCCTTAGTGGTGGAGTTCACAAACTTTCTAAGGTTGAGCTGGTTGTCCAGAGTGACGCCTAAGTCTCTGACATAAGGGGAGTGATTGAACGTTGGTATGGTTGGATGTGAGGTGGTCGGTAAGGTAAGGTAGGTGTCAATGTTGTCTTGGGAGATGATGAGGATCTCCGTCTTGTTGGTGTTCAAAACTAAGTTGAGAGAAGTGAGTAGGTGGTTGATTGCTTGTAGACAGTTGTACCAGTGATTAATGGATTTTTGCAGTGATTCTGTGATGGGAATGATTATCTCGACGTCATCTGCATAAAGGTAATGGGAAAGATTAAGTTTAGAAAGAAGGTGGCATAGCGGAAGTAGGTAGATATTGAAGAGAGTTGGTGATAGGGAGGATGTGGTATCTGTAAGTTTGCACTCTCCTGGTATACCATCTTGCATCCAAAATTCCAACAGTCTTGCCCTAAACCTACTATCTGGCTATTGCTTTCAAGAGGGAGATGCTGTGGAGATATTTCTCACTCACGTCTTGATTAATAAGGACTTGAACTGGACTATCCCTCAGGATGCTACTAATACTTCTGTGCCTTCAGTTCAACCTGGATCATCGTCTTCTCCTGAGTTGTGTCTACATCATGTCTTCAGTATGTTGCTTCTTCCAAGCCTTGAAGATCGTGGGTTTGGACCCCCAAGTTCCCCAGCTGGTATAGAAGTTATGCCTTCTTGTCTTCAGCCATAGAGAAGAGGCTGAAGAGGGGGCTTTGAGGAGGGGGTGCTGTTACGATCCTGCTCGCGGATCCACTCACCACTAGCCGCTGCCACTCACCACTAGCCGCTGCCACTGCTCCGGATGGCTGCCTAGCCTCTATTGGGATCCCTCCTTCAAGCAGCAGGAAGCCGCCGCTGCCGTTGCCTCCACCTCTGCAACCCTGGAGCCACTGCCTGACATCCCTTGCGGCAGGAGGGGCTGCGTTGAATCTTTGCGGCCAAGCCACTGCCGGACCCGTCTCTCTGTAGCACAGTGCCACTGCCGGGTCATTCTCTTCTGCGGCCCGGAGGACACTGCCACCAACTCCACCTCTAGCGGCAGGAGCCGCCGCTGCCACTGACTTGACCTTCGCAGCCTAGTGCTGCCCTCACCTTTGTGGCAGGGAGCCGCTGCCGTTTCTTCCCTTTGCGGCCTAAGTGCCACAGCCGGGGCCTGCTCCTTCATCTTTGTGGCAGGGATGCTGCTGTCTCGGTGCTGCCTCACTCCCTGGGTCCTTCTCTAGGTGCGTAGCCGAGCCTCTTCAACTAATTTAAAGGGCCAGCAGTGGGAACAGTCCACAGCCCCATCGGAAGCTGTCAGCATCCTGTTTCCTGCTTCAGCTCTATATAAGGGCTCAGTTCCAGTTCCTCAGGCCTTTGAACCAGAATCCACAGTTGTCTGTGCTCCTCTTTGAGTCAAGGTCCTCCGTGGTGTTCACTTGTCTAAATGGCTCTTCGTTCCGTTTTCTTGGATGTTCCTGGTCACCTTGTCTTGATGTTCCTGGTCTCGTTCCTCATCGGAGCTCCTTTGTTGCCTTTTCCTTGTTCCAGATGGCCTGATGTTCCAGATGTTCCTTGGTCCTAATGTTCAGAAGTCCTGATGTTCCAGAGGTCCCGTTGTTCCGTGTCCATGGGTCCTGATGTTCCTGAAGTCCTGATGTTTCTGAAGTCTTCCAAGTTCCAAGTCTTCCCAGCTTCTTGAGTTCTCCAGATGACCACCCTGAGGGTAAATCCTATTGATCTGGTTCCTGTCTCCGGTCATTGGAGCCTTGTTTTGGTTGGATCCCTTTCCAGTGCTTGTCCCACTCCTGCATGGTCCACAACCAGCTTTCTCAGGTTGAGTAGGGTGTGCAGTGGGACAGGGTGGTCTATGACCAGCCCTTGAGGGGCCGTGTCGGGTGCCCTGAGGGACAGTGCCCACCTGTACCTTCCAAGCACCTTTAGTCCTCATCTGAGTCTTTCAAGTTCCATGAGTCTTCGTCTGAGTCTTCCAAGTTCCAAGTCCTCATCTGAGTCTTTCAAGTTCCATGAGTTCTTCATCCAAGTCTTCCAAGTTCCTGTCTTGGCTTGTTCCTGCCCTCAGCCTCAGTCTGGCCTCATGCACTCGTCGTTCCCAAGCGGCGGATCTGGAAGGGCTACCAAGTGGCTGGAGGGCTACTCCTGAGATCAGCATTGCATTGCTGGGTCTCATTGGTGTGTGTAGGTCCAGCAGAAGGCTGACCCTGCCTTGTTCCTGTTCTGAAGTTCCTTGCCTTAGTTCCAGTCCTGCCTTGTTCCTGTTCTGCCCATGCTTGCATGCCTTCACCTCCCACGATGTGCCTTGGGGCTCCTCCCTGAGTCGTGCCATGGTTCAGGGGCTCACACTCTCCTATGAGCTAGTGACTGCACCTCTATGCTCTCAACACCAGCCGTAGGCCGCGCTCGCAACATCCATACAGGCAATGGGGTAAAACCAGGAATGAATCATCTTGTCCTGAAAATCTGGAGCCAGATGAAAATCCTAAGGCTTTTGGGATTAGAGATATTCTATCCCAAGACATAATAAGTGGTAAGGAAGAAATACATTGGCATCAACACTCCAAGATACAGAGTATAGAATGAAGCAGGAAACAGGATGTCATAACTACAACATGACATAGAATCAGGTGTACCACAGGAAGCACAGTAGCTCCACAAAGCCAAGATATAGAGGGGATAATATTCAAACCCCCTTAAAATGGCCCCCTCACCTTCTGACACAGACTCCAACTCCTGTTTCCTCTTCGCTGGCGGCAGTGGGCCATCGGCTCTGACCTCGGGCCGCCCCCTGTGCCTCCAGTTCTGCCTTGGTCCCCAGTACTGCAGCTCAAGATGCCATTGCTCGTCAGGCCTCTCCACGTGGTCCGCGGAGAGACGCCACTACCAACGCTGCGCCTCTCCCTAGGCGCGCTCACGTGCATCTCTGATCCTTATGAAGGGACCGCGGCGGGATCCTGGCCGCGGCCCCTGATGATGACGACAAACTCTTCAGTGTATTTAAGCTCAGGCCTTGCTCCATAGTGTTGCCTTTGCAACAGGTCTCCTCGCTATTCAAGTACTCGTTGCTACTAGAGAATCCTCTCTACTCTTCGTTCTTGACCTTCGTTGTTCCCAGTTCCTGTCTTCTTCATTACTGCCCTGTCTATGTGTTGGACTGACTCTACGGATATCGACTGCTTTGCCTGACTACGCTTCAGCATATCTCCAGACCCAGACCTCCGCTACGTCTGACTACGCTATAGCCTATCTCCAGGTCCAGACCTTTGCTATGCCTGCTAACGCTATTGACTTCTCCGTGATCAGACCATTGCCTTGATTGACTAAGGCTATTGACTTTCTCCGAGATCTGAACTCAGCATTGCTTGCCACCACCTCCTTTTTGCCACCAGCCCTGATCCAAGCCTGTCATTGATGCCTCCTCTAGCCTACTCCCTGGATGTGGACTTATTAGGCTCCGGCTTACCTTTGCTCGAGTGCTGCCAGCTAATCTCCGTTCCATTGGCGTCCGAGTTCCAGGACTGAACCCAGTCCAGGATAGGACTATGCCACCTATCGTCTGCTGCCTCTGGACTGAACCAACCTTTCTTGTTAACCAACCTCGAGGCCCACCTAAGTCCTGCTGTCCCCGGCACACAAAGGCTCAACCCGCGGGAAATGAGGGCTGGTATAGGTGAAGCTCCAGCGGCCTCTACCTTCAGCCCACTCCACCTGCCGATAGTGGGGACCCATAGGTCCTCACCTACGGGTTGCATCAACCCCACCTCGGCCCAAGGGTCCACCTCTGATGCAACACTTATCTTGCTAAAGTTAGCTGAATAAGTTATCCAGGAAAAACAGCAGGATGCATGTTCTACTGAATATCAAGGATTATATTTATCTGGGTAACTTTAGCTGGATACATTTTAAACCTAATTGACTAGCTTTGAATATCGCTGGTTATTGTTGCCAGAGGATGTGGTTAGTGCAGTTAGTGTAGCTGGGTTTAAAAAAGGTTCTGATAAGTTCTTGGAGGAAAAGTCCATTAACTGCTATTAATCAAGTTGACTTAGGAAATGGCCTCTGCTATTACTGGCATCAGTATCATGGGATCTTCTTGGTGTTTGTGTACTTGCCAGGTTCTTGTGGCCTGGTTTGGCCTCTGTTGGAAACATGATGCTGGACTTGATGGACCCTTGGTCTGACCAGCATGGCAATTTCTTATGTTCTTATGTTTAAACTTATTCAGTTATAGTTATCCCATTAGCTTTAATCTTTAATAGTCAGCGGGATGTTTATCCTGTTGAATATCCCATACAAGCCTGCTGGCCCAAATCACAGACCCCCTCCCCATCCATATAGGTCCTGCTGGGTCGAAGCCCCCACCTCCCAAACCCCTCCAAGTAGTCAATTAAAAAAAAATCAGGGGCCAGCTCACCTGTCTACTCCTTTCCCACTCCCTACTCCCTAGTAAGATAAGTTTGATAGCAATCTCAGTCTCTCCTCTTCCTCCCTCCCTCAAACCCCATTCTAACCCTTACCCTTCTACACATTGTGGGGCGGATTTTAAGAGCCCTGCTCGCCGGTGAGCCTATTTTACATAGGCCTACTGGCACGCGCAGAGCCCTGGGACTCGCGTAAGTCCCGGGGTTTTCTGAGGGGGGCGTGTCGGGGGTGGGCCCGAACCGTGGCGTTTTCGGGGCGTGTCGGGAGCGTTCCGGGGGCGGGCCCGGGGGCGTGGCTGCGCCCTCCGGACCCGCCCCCAGGTCGCGTCCTGGCGCGCTAGCGGCCCGCTGGCGCGCGGGGATTTACGTCTCCCTCCGGGAGGCGTAAATCCCCCGACAAAGGTAAGGGGGGGGGGTTTAGACAGGGCCGGGCGGGTGGGTTAGGTAGGGGAAGGGAAGGGAAGGTGAGGGGAGGGCAAAAGAAAGGGAACGGGGGTAGGCTGCGCGGCTCGGCGCGCGCCGACTATACGGAATTGATAGCCTTGCGCGCGCCGATCCAGGATTTTAGCGGATACGCGCCTGATGCGCCAGCAAAAGTACGCCTATTCGCGCGGTCTGAAAATCTACCCCTCAGTGTATTTGTGATGGCCTTTCTGGCCCCGGGATCTCTATACATTCTTACAGTGATCCCGGCACCTTTCAGCATTGCTCTAACAGAAATTCTCCTGACAAACAATGGTAGCCAAAAGGACTGCCAAATGAATGTACAGTGACTCCAGGCCAGAAAGGACTTTACAAAGGAACTGGGTGCGAAGGAGGATAAGGTTTGCAATAGGGGAGGGAGGGAGAGGAAGGAAGGAAATAAATCATTGTTGTCAGATTTGCCTAACTAGGGAGGGAAAGGGGTAGATTGGCAAACTGACTCCAGATTAAAAAAAAAAAAAAATGTTGTTGACTATATGAAGGGGATCGGGGTGGGGAGTGGGTTTGGGCCCATCAAAGCCCATTGGTATGACATTGGGGGGTTGTGATTTGGGATGTCAGACCCACATAGGATTATTATTTTTTTTCAGTATGGCCACAGAACTGGCTTTATTCTTTTGAATATGGCTGGTTAAATCTAAACTTATATTGCTACATGAAGCTGGATAACTTTAAACCTGCTCCAGAGTACGGCTAGGGTTAACCAAAAAAAATGTATTCTGTTGACCCCTAATATGGGAGTTAGCCAGATGAGTTTCCCAGCTAAGTTGCCCCTCTCCTGGAAGGGAACATCCATTACTTATTTGGCAAATTTTTACCCAGATCATCACTTATCTGGCAAAAGGTTAGCCAGAGAAGTAAAGGAGGTATGAGAACTTGGCGTTTAGCTGGGTAACTGCAAGTTATCCAGCTGAATGACTTTTAATATTGGCCTCAAAGTGCAGAGTGAGGCAGTAAGCACAGTGGCACAGAGTTTTCTTCTACCAGAACCTGCAGTGCAAGCAAAAAGAATAGCACAGCTGAGCTGAACTGGTCAGTTTATTGAATTATGCAGGCCAAAAACAATTTTATTTTGTTTTATTTCATTGGGAGAGGCTTTCATTTGAATTTTGCTTTGTTGGGGGGGCTTTTTCTTTTTTATTCCATTTTTATTTGTATTGGCAAATAGTGTATGCTCTATTCAGAAATAGTGTACACACTATATGGAAACAGTGCGAGCTATTTGAAAATAGCTCGCACTGTTTGCCAAAATGAATTACAACACATAAAACCCAAATTTCAGCAGGATTTTTTTCATTTTGTTTGAAAACAAAATAAAGGTGTTTCATTGCATTTTTCATTTTGTTTTCAAACAAATGCATATCCCCACTGAACTACTGATTGACAGTACATTTCTCAAGTCTTTTTGTAAACCTTTAATGGGACTGAATACTGAAGCAAAGAGCATCACAACCTGTGTTTGACTGCCAAAATCTTTCACAGGAAGACTGAGTAAAAATGCTGTGTGTGTTAAGCTTCAGTTTTGCTTTTCCTTTGAACTAAAAAAAAAATGATGATTGAAGAAATCAAATCAGAATGTGCTGATGAGAAGACTGTTTCAATGTGATTGGTCTTGCTCCTTCCTTGCCCCAACTCCAACTGGCTGTACCGATTCTGGCTTTCAGTAAAAAAAAAAAAGCATTCCTTTCTTTCCCCCACAGACACAAAAACGGGTTGAATTAGCTTGAAACTTTTGAGCAGTAGAATCAATCATCAAGGGCTGAAGTCTTGACCATTGGTACTACGGCTTACAAGTTTCAAGCTTGTGCTAATTCAATCCGATATATGCACACATAGGGGTGGATTTTCAAAGGGTTATGCGCGTAATATACGCGCGTAACCCCCGAAAACCTACCCCTGCGCACACCCCGGACGCTCATATGTCCCGGGGCTTACAAACATGGACGGTCCGGGGGCGGGGCCAGGGGTGGGGCGGCGGTCCAGGGCGGTCCCAAGTCCTCTGGCACAGCGGCCGTGCCGGAGGTTCGTGCACCGGCAGCATGGCCGGCACGCGCAAGTTACGCCTGCCAGAGGCAGGCATAAATCAACAAAATAAGGTAGGGGGGATTTAGGTAGGGCTGGGGGATGGGTTAGATAGGGAAAGGGAGGGAAAATTGGGGGGGGGGAGCTAAAAAAAAAGTTCCCTCCAAGGCCGTTCTGATTTCGGAGCGGCCTTGGAGGAAACGGGGAAAGCCATCGGGGTTAACCTTGAGCTTGGCGCGTGCAAGGTGCACAAGTGTGCACCCCCCTTGCGCGCGCCAACCCCAGATTTTATAACATGCACACGGCAGCGCGCGCACATTATACAATCGGGTGTACATTTGTGCACGCTATCCGGCGCGCACAAATATACCACGCGCGCATAGGATTTAAAATCGGCCCCATACTGTTCAGTTGTAACAAACCGAACAGAAAATCAACTCATTCATCACATTATCCCATTTGGATTTAAAGAAACACATAGCTCTACAAATAATAGAAAGAAAGACTATGATAGTAAAAAGTGGCAAAAGCGCATATGTATTTCAAGTCCCGCCGCCCCATCACCACCTGTGATAGCGCTCACTCTCCAGTGCCACCCTTGCCATGCTTCAAATCCAGCCTCCTCACCCCCCAAGCAGCCAAAGTGCTTGCTGTCTGGTGCTGTAAATGCATTTGAAGCAGGCCCTGTCCACCAGAAGCGCTTCCCAGCAGGCTCCCCGGCCCTGCACAAAAGCATGCGGGAACTTCAAGCATACTGCCAATGAAAGAGGAGAAGCCTGGAGCCACCACCGGTAAGGATGCATGCTCTTGCAGTGCAGAAGGGTTGAGGAGTGATTGTTGGCTGGAGGTGGGGAGAGAGGGATAGGCAGGGGATGGGGATAGAGATGGGGGGATACTGCTAAGTGGGTGGGAGAATCTGCTTAATATTGTTTTATTGTCCTGGCTTCTATCCACCAAAATAAACTCAGATATTTATCCGGAAGAATAATGACTCATTGTTTTCAACTGATTTTCTCCTGTTCTTGTTCTTGTCATAATAAACCCTGATAAATTCCCATGAAAAATAAAGAACAATAAAAACAGAAAATAAAGGTCCCTATTTTATAGACCTATATCACATCTCCCCACAACCGTCTCTTCTCCAAGCTGAAGAGCGCTTATCACTTTAGCCTTTCCTGTTAGAGGAATCATTTCATCCCTTGGGAAGCTTGCTGAGCAGACTAGATGGACCAATTTGGTCTTTTTCTGCTGTCCATTACTATGTTACTATGTTACTATGTTATTCTGGTCGCCCTTCCCTGGACCTTTTCTAATTCTGCTATATCTTTTTTGAGAGGTGGTATTCAAGATGTGGGCTACCATGGAGCAATATTCTCTGTTGTATTCTCCAGACTGGAGAGTCAGAATGTATGGCACTGAAAGAAGACATAGCCATAGTAGTCATGGGACACTGTCATACCAGGGTATAAATTATTTCGAAATGATAGGCTGGGTTAAATTGGTGGAGAAGTGGCACTATATGTGAAGGAGAGCATAGAGTAGGATTGGTCAGCCCCGGTGATCGAGAGTCACAAACAGGACAGGTTTTCAGAAGATCTACAATGAATATGCATGAGATCGATTTGCATGCAATGGAGGGAGTGCATGCAAATCGATCTCATGCATTATCATTGTGCATATCCTGAAAACTTGTCCTGTTTGTGGCCCTAGCAACTTTCTCGGGGGAGGGGGGGCTGGGAAGTCCCAGGCCCAGTTACTTTTTTTGGGAGGGGAAGTGTAGGAACCCAGGGAGGTCCTGGGACCTGGAAACCTTTGGAAGGTTCAGAGGGGCATGGGAAGGACTTTGGCCCCAGCAGCTTGGGAAGGGTAGAAGTCGGAGGGTCTTTGAAAGGTTACTGATATTTCCTATTTTGTCTGAAATGGCTGAACATCCTTAATAGGTAACATACTTAAAACAAATTGGAGAAAGTATTTTTCATTCAGTGTATAGTGAATTTGTGGAATTTGATACCAGAGGACGTGGAGAAAGCAGTTAGTAGGGATATGCATTTATTTGAAATAAAATAGAAATGAAACAGCATTTTCTATTTTGCTTTATAACATTTTCAAAATGAAATGTTAGAAAAAACGACAAAATTTCATTGGGTTTTGTTTTGTTTCATTTTCTCTTTTTAAAAAAGTGAACAAAGCCCTTAGGCCACCCTTCAAGAATAACTGGAGGCAGGTAGTTCCCCGGCCCCCACTTACCCCATCCATGGGTGTTTCCTTCAATGTGGCTGGCACGAGTCCTTAGCTTAAGCCCAGGCTCGATGCCAAGGCCTGGTCCAGAGGATGGCTCCTGACACCAAGTCCTTGACCTCAGCTCATACTAGGCCCAGCCCAGAGGCCAGGTCCCATTGCCAGGGCCTCAGCCCAGACCCAGAATCATTTGACTTGTGGGCTATAAGTCCAGCCACTAGAGTTCACTATTGTCCAATGACTGGAACTTATTTCCTCTCCAGGGGCCTTGAACACTGCCTCTGCAGCATCGTCAACCCTGGCTGGCCTGGGGGAGAAAGAAGCCTGACCCAAGGAATGAACCCAGGTTCTCCTCATGGCAGCATGTAGTGCTTGCCACTGAGCTAGCCCATTTTCTTTGTATTTTAGTAAATGTTAGATACACAGGCATTTATATTTGAGGCACATAATTTCATATTGAAGGAAATTACCCATGCTGCTGTGGCAAGAAGCATGCGTGCGCCAGTGTATCAATATATAGATAGGGGTCAAGGACTGCAACAGAAAAAAAGAAAAGAAATAAATGTTTGACCTTTGACTTAGTACCATTTTTATAGAGAAATGTCAGCCTTTGGAGAGATTTAGAGAAACGTAGGCTTTCATTGTTTCATTACTTCTGAGCATGCATTGAAGCCTAGGGATACAATTGCTGAATGCGACTCAATCTCACAACAGGAAGGTGGATCATTTTACTGTTTCTACAGCTGCCAGAGTATTAAATGCTGACTGCACCCATTTCTGTGATCATTGTAGTGTGTCTAACCACACACCCAGCCAAGTGTTAGATCTAGCGCTGGCAAAAAGCCTTTCCTTCCTCTAGGCAGGACTCTGATAAGAGCATGTCCTTTTACTCTCTAATTATCTGCCCATCAACCTCAAATGCTTCTCTTTGACCATTATTAACCTTCGCTCACCTTTACAGAAAGGAAAAGAGAAGCCATTAACCCTTGGCTTTAAAAATCAAAGTATAGCACAGTGATGTTGAAGGACAAGAATTGTTATAGTTAGGAATAAAAAGGCCTACAAGTGGACATGAAGCAAGAATGGTAAAAAAATATTAGTGTAATGCCTGTCCAAATCTAGTCCTGGGAACAGGGGCTTATGGGGAAGGTCATGGTCTAAAGCAGGCCCCATGTCCTCCTGGGATTCCTACACAGGGAGCAAAGAAGTTTCTCTTTCAAGACCCTTAAGGATTTTCCTCTCTGAGGCTCCTCTGCTCATAAGTATGAACAATGCACAGGATTCAAACCTCTTCCAATGGAAAAGAAGCTGTAGAACTATAGGTCATGATAGGAGACTCCAAAGGGGTAGACTTCAGAGCAATGTTGCAATGTATTTCTTCATGGAAAGGGTGGTGGATTCATGGAATGCCTTCCCAGAAGAGGCGGAGAAGACAAAATCATTGATGGAGGTCAAAAGTGCAGACGATATACAGTTCTACATTCCATTCACCAATTCATTTGAAAAAAACTACTTTGACACTGTCAACATACTTGAAAGCTATACAAGAACTTTCTTAACCGAAACTAACTCAAACATAAAAAAAATCTTGAAATTGTGTGGTTAAGGAGAAACTCCTCCATAGTCAAACCACCATCTCTAGACTTGGGTGCTTTTAACATTACACCCTCAGATCAAGTATGGGATTTAGGAATACAGATTGACAATGAAAAAGCAGATAAGCAAATTAATTAAATCAGGATATTCCAAACTGAGAATATTGCATCAGTTGAAACCATTACTAACTGTACAAGACTTCCGCACTGTTTTAATGGCGCCGATAACCTTTGCCCTTACTATGTCACAGGGGCTACCGGTGCCATTGGTCAGCTCCTGTCACATGGTAGAAGCACAAGATGGCGCCGGCCGACCATTGCTCCTACCATGTGACAGGGGCCGACCAATGGCACCACTAGCCCCTGTGACCTAGTAAGGGCAAAGGCTATCGGCGCCATTTTGAATACCGGCAGCCAATAACCCTTTAAATTTAATTTACTACAACCCCCCACCCTCCTTTTCCCCCCAAGACTTGCCAAAAGTCCCTGGTGGTCCAGCGGGGGTCCTGGAGTGATCTCGTGCAATCGGGCTGTCAGCTGCCAGTATTCAAAATGGCGCCGATAGCCTTTGCACTTACTATGTCACAGGGGCTACTGGCGCCATTTTGAATACCGGGAGCCGATAGCCCCAGTGCAGGAGATCGCTCCAGGACCCCCGCTGGACCACCAGGGACTTTTGGCAAGTCTTGGAGGGGTCAGGAGGGTGGAGGTTTATTCGTTAGTGATATGTTGTATTTGTGGGAGCTCGCCATACGTTTCGTGACCCCCACGAATACAACAAATATGGTATATACGTTGCGGATTGCCAATATGTTGCAAACGAATGCACACCTCTAGTGTTTACTGATGTAACATTCCTTCGTATGCTTGTATAACGTTGCTGAGAATAAAGTTCAAGTTGGAAATTGAAGGATGGTATCAGTTTCTCCTTTTTAGTCAGCACTATTGGAATGCATGGGAATGTGTTTCCTGGAGGGGAGTTGATGGCAAACCCTTCCTATCCAGTCAGCGGCAAGAGAGACTGGGCACACATCAGTCCACTTCACCATCTGCATGATTATATGTTGAACCCATACCAAATTTGGGATTGAGGACCCTTAAACAATAGGGAGTCACATCCCATCATTTTATTTACCCTGTCAGAGGGGTTAGGTTAGATAAACATACACATGTAGGATTTGATGACAAATTAAAGAATACAAGGCCTGTTTCCCCATTTCTACTATAATGTCAGAAACCTTAATTGGTTGTGCCATCCCCACTCCAAGAAACAAATCGGAAGCTGATCAATAATGCTGGAAAGCAGGACAAACGGTAGTGATCGGTATAATCAGGGATTATTTTTGGTATTTGCCCGACTCTGGCTGAGTTTCACTCTTGCAGGAGCTGCCTCAGGGGCTACTACAAGAACAATATTGATTAAAAATTATACATGACAGACATACATATACATTAACAAATAAACATAGATATGTGTTAATACATATAAAATGTCAACTTAAAAACAGATAAAACAAAAATAAAATGATAAAACATATATAAGTATAAAAAATAATCCAAATTAATATATCAAAAACACATGGTTGTGTGTGCACATTGTGGCTATGCACGAAGAATAAATAATATTTGTTACGTGATCTTGTTAAACTTATGGCCATGACGTGTAGTATTTGTATGTATGTATGTGTCTGAAAACAATGGGCATGGTATTAGCAAGAGAAAAACATTAGTTGACTTTTGAACAAATGGTTGAGAAAGATCTAAGGGAATCAGAGTTTTCTCAGTTGCCCATTGTCTAAATTTATCTAGGGAGAGGCTTTTGGCTGTAGCAGATTTGGCAAAAGATAATACCATTATTATCAAGCCTGCAGATAAAGGTGGTTGTCTAGTGATTTTAGACAAGCAGGATTATTTGGTGAGGTACATAGACAGCTATATGATGCCACTTATTATCTTAAAATTTTGGTGGATCCCACTCCTTTGATAGATTTGATTTCTCATTTGGTTGAAGATGCAGTTTCTCAAAATTTCATTACTCACAAGGAGGATTCTTTTTCCACTGAATGTTTTTCCATAAATTCCTTACTTCTATGTATTATCCAAAATACATAAAAATGTATTGAAACCGCCTGGATGACCTATTATGTCTAGTTTAAACTCAGTTTTGGAGCCATTATCCATGTTTGTTGATCGTTTTTTGCAGTCATTTATTTCCAGGATTTTTTCATTTGTTCATGATTCATCTCACTTTATTGAACATTTGAATGATATACAGGTGTCTGCTGGTGAATTTTGTTTGGTCAGTATGGATATTAATTCTTTATGTTCCAATATTCCACAACAGGAAGCTTTAGCAATTATACGACAAATGGACTTTTGGGAGTTTCCTGTAAGGGTACCCAGTTCTCTATTAGTGGAATTAGCATCTTTGGCACTGCAGGAGAACAATTTTGAATCCATTGGAGAAATTTACAAGCAGGTATAAGGAACAGCAATGGGGGCCATTATGGCCCCTGACATAGCCTGCTTGTACGTTTCTTCATTTGAGGATCATTTTGTGTATCCTTCTATATATTGCAACAAGGTAGATTTACAGCTCTGATTCATTTGATTTGGTTGGTTTGCAGTGTGAATTTAATTTGTTTTTCTGAGATGCTGAATAGTAGGGATCCTAATTTAACATTCACATATGTAATGTACCAATACAGAATCTTTTTCTTGATAATGTGGGTGTCTGTTGATGAAGGGGATTTCTGTACAACTTTGTACACTAAGCTGACTGATAGGAAGAATCTCTTGCACATTGACAATTTCATCCTATATATTTGAGGAATAAAATTCCTGTTGGGCAAATCTGCTCTACAGTGTATGGATTCAAATTGAGAGTGATAGGTATGCAAGACCATTTTTTGCAGCTTGGTTATCCCATGAAAGTTATTCGAAAAACTTTTCAGCATGCTCTTTACAACAATTGAGATCTTCTCTTGCAGAAGAAACATGAGGAGCCCAATAATCAGGTGGTATATATGTGGCCCCATCCTGGTGTGCATGTCCTTCATGGGTGGGGCCATAAAAGTATTTGTAAGTTCTTTGGGGCAGGAACCCTGACTAGCTCATTTCTGTGCCCTCTTCCCTAATGTGTGGATCTTTTGGCTTGGGAGGAAAGGGTTCCTTTCGGGTCTCAGTGCAGGGGTGGCTGACATCCTTTCCGGTATTCCCTGGGAGACGGCTCACTTCTCTTCTTTTGTGCTGTGTGCCAAATGAATACACCACCCACACTAGATGTGTCCAAACTTAAGTTTACTGAATGAAATAGTTGCAGATGGGACAATAAATATGTTTCCAGCACCACAGTCTCTCTTCTCTGGATTACAGTATTCACCTCTATCTGTGCAGGAATCTTTCAATAGGCAGAGATCCCACCACCCTCCTGGATTAGGTGAGAAGGAAGTCCTGATGGGCAGGGTAACCTTTGAACTGGTCAGGAAAACCCTCTCCCACGAATGGCCAAAAATTCCTGTCCTCGCACAGAGAGTAAACTGTAATCTCCCCAGGGGCTGAAGACTCCTGATGGGCGTCTGCTGGAATACTTGCAGTTCTGTAACTCACAGATAGCAGGTTCTTCCTTAGATTTATTTCAGTCTCTGACTCTCCTTGGGACCGCAATGGGGGGATCCCCGAAAGCAGGTTTTCACACTGCTCCACTGCAGATAGGAAGGGGCAGCCAAACAATCTTCCTCCTGGATGTCTAACTTAATACTCTTTTCCCTTAACTGACTATAAAACCAGAGTTATCCATTGCTGTGAATCACCACCTTGGATGGGCAGGTCTTCCCTATCCCTAGGTGTTCCGAAGAAAAAGTTCCCTGAAACCAGGAAAGGTCTATGTTTCCAGCAAGGTTCCTACCAAGAAAAAGGTCAAAATCCCAAAAAGCAACCTGGAGGAGTATACAAATCAGCTAGGGAGTAAACTGGCAGGACCACCTTCCCATCCCTGGTCGGGATTCCCAGGCTGGGCTAGCCTGTTCCTTCCAACTGGGCCTGAAAATACAACAAAAGGTAAGTGCCTACCACCTCCTAACTCTCCAAAAATTATACTAGACTGCCCCCAGACTCTCAGGAGAGAGCAGTTATAAAGTCTTCTAGGGGGACATCCATTCCCAGGTCCGTGAAAGGGATGGACTGCATTTGAATGGGTCCTTCCCCCATCCACTAATCTACTCTAGCAAGTCTTTCCCAGGACTCAATGGTAACTGACAGGATACTTGTATTATTCAAAAACAAAGGCCTTTGGTTCGAGCTCATTAGTACTTTTCAAATTTGGCTCCTATTTTTGCCTTTAAGAAGACACACAGTTTACAAGATATCTTGGTGTCTTCACGATTCTTGGATCATGCACCTGCAAAAATCATGAATGGACATCAAAATCATGGTCGCTGTAAAAAATGTCCTTTGTTTCTAAATATTGACCATTTGTTCCCATACTACTTATGAATCATGTCGGGTGACTTATGTGATCTTATGCCCTTTTAATCTTATTTATGTGGGTAAAACCATGAGGGGGATAACAGTTCGAATTTCTGAGCATTGTAGTTCAATTAGCCATAATTGCTTGGATGCTCTGCTTACATTGCATTGGTCTGAGTTTAACTACTCTGTGGATGATATTAGAGTTTTTGTTTTTCAACATTTTGTAAACATACAGTGGGCATAATATTAATCGAGTCCTCCTTTGTCGGGAACAAAGTTGGATCTTTGAATTGAGTTCCTTGAGTCATGCTGATTTGAACAATAGAATAGAATGGGGAGTGTTTCTTTAAATTCTTGAGTAGGACTATAAGGGATTTGTCTCTCTAAACTTTCCATTGTTGTGAGTGGTTAGTTTGAATTTGTATAAATGTTTTATAGGAGACTTTTTTTGTGAATTGTTCAGTTTGCATGTTGGAGAGGTGGTATAATGGCATCTGATAAGCTGTGTATGACCTTTTTCATTTGAGTAAGTATAGCAATTTTCTGTGTGAGTATGGGATTGATGCATGTATTCTGGAACTGTGCATTTGATTAGGTTTGTGTTTGCTTTTAGTGTGTAGACACACTGGGGGAGCCTTCACAAAAATAATTTTGCTCCTGAAGAAACTTCTTTAGTGAAACATGTCAGGCCTGTCTGTTTGCTACATTCTGTGTGCAATTACACCCTATTGAAGTATGCTGGTGATGATCCATGGTTTGCCATTAATACTACACTAAAATGAAATTGCAGTTACTGCACAACTCTTTTCAAGTTGGATGCTGTCTGCTCTGCCAGAATCTTATGGGAAGCAAACAACAAATGAATGTGTCAACATTGTGCTTGGAAGGGTAAGAGAGCGTGTTAGTAATATATCTTCAAGATTGGTGACTTATTATAATAGAGAGACATAAATATATGCGCACTCCTATTTCATGACTTTCAACACCTATTGGATTTTTCTGGTTATTGTTTTGTATTTTAGTCAGCTGACGGTTGAAAAGAGGACATTTTTTTTATTTTATTTTCCCTTTGATCAAGCAATCCTTTTTCATCTCTATTTTTCAAGCGGAGTGGTTATGAAGATTTTTAATCTTGTGTGTCTGCATGGGTGTGTTTATGGTTTTTAATTTGGGTTTTTGCATGGCCCCTCTGTAGTGTCTTATTTATTTGTGTGTATTAGGTGGCTGTTAAATTCTAGCTTGATTATTACAATTATTTTTCTGAATTTGTTATAATTTATTTAATTAAATGTAAAGGAGAAGGTATTTTGATGAATTTATGTTGTTTGTAAAATAAATGAGAATATTGATTTATTATATTATACCTATTTTTTGGGGGGTTGTCTTATATTATCTTCTCTTTGCCAGAAATGCAGTTTGTGTTCTGTGCCTGCTCAAGGTAGTCCTGTTTAACAAAGTAGAGATTACTAATCTGATGGGTATAGGTTAAAGGTCAGTTCTGATAGAGATTAAGAATCACATTCAGGAAATTTATACTGCAGCACCCAATGCTTATAAAAGACCACTTCGGGAATTGCCTTGCTCAGCCTGTTTGTGTGTGTATATGTGAGCCTGCCTGTGTTCACTAGAAAGAAATTTTGTCAAAAGTGTAGTTTCTTCCATCAGAGGAAGGTCATAAAAAGTTCAATGAAGTGAGAGTAAAATTCTTGATGGAATGTAAGGTGCTTCCCCCTCAGGGGATGGGATTTTCAGTGTGTTTTAATGCTTCCACAAGGCACCAGGGAGTAGTAGCGGAGAAGCAAAAGAAAGAAGGTTTTTCTTTTTTTTCTTCAGTGATTCCTGGCTAAGGATTCCAGGGGTTGAGAGTTGAGAATTATGAGTTGAAAAGCTGAAAGGGCTGCTGTTCAGCCCTGCAAAGAAGCAGGCCTAGAAGTTGGTGACCAAATGGGTTCTAGAGGAACTGAGGAGTGGTTTTTGCCAGCAGCAACTGAGAGCCAGCCAGAAGGAGCAGGACTCTAAAAAGGAATGAGTGCCTATCCTGCCTAGGGAAGTGCCCAGTTGGAGACCCATTGAAGATATGTGAAGATCAATGTCCTTGAAGAGAAGGGAGAGAGGGAGTGAGCTGTCATGGGAGCGAGACTTCTAAAGAGGTCAAGTGGTTTACATGTTGTTGGTTTGCTTTCTCTTTCTTCTGCTTAGACTGCATGCTGAGTTTTTGCTGTGTTTTTTTTCCCACTGGAATTCTAAGCATATTTTGATATTGTAATTCATTTGATTTGCTGTGGAAAAATTATTGGGTGTGGAGCTGTTTGGACTTTTTGGGTAAAGTGCAAGTCTTCCCTTAGTCCTTTCAGCTTTTGCTGGTCCCCACTGGATTGAAACTGATGTTTTAATCTGTTCCAGGCTGCAGAAGGGTTGCACACCATCCCTGACTGCCACAAATGACCTCCGATAAAGTGGGAGGGGATTCCAAAACTGGCACCTGAACATTGGACTTGACGGGGACTGAATATTTTTGTTTTTGTGAAACTGCTGCATGTTTCTGAGCGAAGGTACTATTTTGTGAAAACGGCATTTTCCTCCCATTGACTATAAAGATGAGCAGTGTGACTGCTTGACTTTGTCAAAGTGCAATTTGCAGATTTGTTTTTTTGTATTTGTCTTCTTGTTATTTCTGTATTTTATATTATGAATGGTTATTTTTATATTGCTTAGTGCACTCAGCTTAGGCGATTGACAAATTTTAATAAACTGAACTAAACTTTGTGAAACTGAGGGGGAACGGAGAAGAGGAAAAACGCATGGCCGCTCACCAGGGCCAGAGGCAAATGAGGTTCTTGGTGCAGGACCTCTGGAGCTCCTGATATCAGCTGGAGGGAAGGAGCTGACTGGAGAAGGTCCTGGGAGTGGAGGTGACCTGCAGCTGTAGGTATGCAGTGCTGCAAAGCCATGAAGAAGCCCCCTAAAACCGCACAGGATGCAGGGGTTTACTGTCCCCAATGCTGGCAGATGCCTCTGCCACCAGGAGGTCCGCACCCCTGAGGTGGCTGTTGTTGCTGCAGCATGGGAGTGGCCAGCTGCCATTGCTGGTGCCACGATCAGAGAAAAGCCTGTTCCACTGATGTTGCCATGGGCCTGGCTGATGGAATTGGCCCCGGGAGCCTGCAGGGAGCAGCCACTGATGCTGCCAATGTTCGCCACTAAGGAGGGTTTTCCTGCTGCTGCTCTTTCTGGCTGCTGTCTCTGACGTGCAGGAAAGCAGCAGGGCCGAAAAGGAGCAGGGCCCAGAAGAGGCTGTGGGGGCCCGATTGAGCATGGCAGTCAGGATGCCAGATGGAGAAGTGGTCCAGTGCAGGCGCATGGAGCTGGGGCGCAGTTTGAAGGTGTCACCACGGCGGAGCTGGCCAGGAGCGCAGGACCATCGGTGCCGCCCATTGCCGGTCCTGCCAAAGGACTCAGCAGCGGGGGCCAGTGAAGAAGCAGCTGTGGGAGAAGAGCTGTCATGGCATGGGGCCCTGCTAGGAGAGGAGAGGTCGGATGCTCCTGCAGCGGAGAAGGGGAAAGAGCCAGGAATTGCTGCACTGGAGCTGGCAAGCCAAGCGAGAAGGAGCTACTGCGTCTGAGTGCACAGAGTAAGCCTGCTCTTAAATGGGCGGCCCACACTCTGGGTTGCTTGGATCTGTGCCCTTGGGAATTGGAGATGGAATCTGGACAGCAGAGGGAAGAGTATGCTCCGAGGATGGCATGTTGGGACGGTATGATTTGATAACATTTGACTCCCCCCTTATGACTTGCACCCTTTTCCCATGCTTGATCTCTCTTCCCTCTTGGGTCAATCCCCCAGGTCACTTGCTACCTCCCCTTCCTCCAGAGCTGGTCTCTTTTCTATCCCTTTCCTCCCACCAGATGTCTCCCTCTGGTCCACCAGGCTCAACTTCCCTCCCATCAATCTGTTTCTCTCCCCACCCCACCCCTCAGAAAGCCCTCTACAAGGCTTGAACCCTTTGCCACAGGTCTCTCTCTTTCTGCCCCCCCCCCCCCAGTAATCTCACCCCAGTCTAGCAAGACCCTGTGCCTCTTAGTCTGACCCCCCACCCCCAGCAAGACCTCTAATTTCTCACTGTCTGTCCCACGACAGGCTTGACTTCGGGGAGAGGAATAGACAAGGAGAGGAATCCCCTTTTCTAGTCCTTTGCCCTCACACCAGTAAGACCCCCCTAGCTTTCTCTCTGTCTGCCAGCCTCTCTTTAGCAAGAGCCCAAGCTCTCTTCTACCTTCCCCTACGCTCGCTCTCTCCCTACCTTCCCCTACGCTCTACCTCTACCTACGCTCTACCTCTCTACCTCTCTACCAGGCTTCACTGGACCCCTGCTGCTCTCTCCTTTTCTTTGGGTCATGCAGGTCAAGGCATAGGTTGTGGGCTCACGTCTTCCGGTCTGCGTGGGATAGGGATAATGCCGCTCTCCGAACTCTCTTCCAGCCCACATAGGCCAGCCCGCCGCTGCTCCTTCCTCATTTCCAGCTGACCCTTGCGCTGTTTCTGACCCGTGCAAGCCTCCACTGTCATAGCTGCCGCTGCTTTCTGGCCCCCATGCCTCATGCCGTGAGGCAAATGCAGAAAATCCGCACAGGAAGGGGATTCTGTGCAAATTCCTTGCATCTGCACAATGCAGAATTCCCCCCCCCCAAGAGTAAACAATAAAGAAAAACATTCCCTTTATAGGCTCTGACTAGATACGTTTTTATTGATAATTACAGCACATGTTAAGCCCGGGTCCTGTGTACAAATTTGTGTGTTGACTTATCCCCTTAGAAATGTGGATGTTCCTGCAGATGCTGTGGGTGCTACTTCACTTCCACTCCCATCTTAGAGAAACTTTCCCTAGATAGGTCAGGATGATGTTTATCTCTTCATGTGGGCACCAACTTCCATTCTTTCTTTAGTTTGGAGGTCTTTCCAAAAATGCTTTCTAGAAATTACCGACTCAAAGGCAATTTTACAAGACACACACACACACACACACACACACACACACATATAGGATCTAATGGCAGATAAAAGACTACAATTGCCTAGAGTAAGGATCTATTTTCATTCGTTACACCTAGCTTGTCAGGCCCAGCAAGTTTTGAGCCAGCAGCCCCTGGAACAGGATCGAGAGGGACTTCAGTAGCTTCTCCTAGTAAAACATTACCTTTTCTGCCTGCAGCTGAAAGCTCCATCCAGTTTGCCAACTCACTGGCCCAGCAGGGCCTAGCCCAGATTGGCTGTTATATTTAAACCCCTTTTCAGCACAGACTTCCTGCTGGTGCAACGTACTCCTTGGAGTTGTTTCCCGAAGCTCTGACTTGGCCTTTCTGCTTGCCCAGATTCTCGCCTTGTTCCTGCCTTCTGGTGCGCTTGATTGCTCCTTGGACTGATTTTCTGGCTCTGCTCTTGGCCTGAACCTGACTCAGCTGTCTAGCCCGCGCAGTTCCACTCCTCTCCAATTATCTACTCTGACCTTTATCCGACCCTCACTTCGCTACCTGCTGCAGCTCTGTTTCAGTGATCTCAAGTACGCCTTCCCAAGTGCCTCACAACTGCTGGTTGCCCATGGCCTGACTAGGGCCTGACAGAGCTATTGGCTGGAAGGAAATATGTTTGCATGACATCTTTCCAGCAAAAAGAAACATAATGGCAAAAAAAAAAAAAAAGACCATATGGCCTATCCAGTCTGTCCAATATCCATGCATTAGACAAATAGTTCCCAAACTTTTTCTACTTTATTCCAGTTTGAAAGGTAAGACAGACTCGTGGGACTCACCGCAAACCTGTGTCACTCCGTATCACAATGTTTTGCCTGCTATGGCAGCATGTCATACTCGCACAGCTACAACTCTTCTGATGTTCGAAAGCTGTGCCAGAGTTGACAGTTTACTTTTAAGTAATCACAGAACTCAGACACATTGCTGTGTGAGAGATAAGTGAGATTTGTTTGTCTAAAATTCCTCATGGGGGATTGGTATCACACGATGAACATTAGATTCTGATTCAGAGGCTAACGGGGACTGTGATGAACACGTGTGGTCCGGGAGTTAACCTTTCCTGTGATCTGAACGAAGCCCTTCCTCGCCTGCCTGGGAAGACGGGGTTTTACGGCCGGGAAGGTAGGGTGAGGAATTCTGTGGGGCTTGCCCGAGGAAGAGAGAGTGGTGTACACAGGCCTGGAAATTCCCCATCCCTCCTCCCCCCCCCCTCCTTCCCCCTTCTCCTTAATCCTAGGAAAGAGAGAGTTGCATCTGCGCCAGACAAGGAATGCGAACCTGCCCGGGAGCATCTCCCAGCAGATCTGCACTGCGGTGAGCAATTTGTAGCCCATGATTTATTTATTTGATTTATCCTCTGCTTTCCAGCCACTTCAAAGCGGATTACATTCAGGTATTTGTTTGTGTTATTGCATTCCCCCCCCAAGAAATCCCGGGTCATTAGTCAGGAAGTTATTGGATCACACGTTGTTGATTGGCCCATCGCCACGCAGTACATTCCACTTATTGCCTTTAGTCAGAGCCATATGCGGGCAATTGGGCACCTATGGCCAAGTGAAAAAGTGTTCCCTCACCCTGAACTAAACACACACAACACCACGAGCAGGGAGCCTCTGTTACATGTAGGGGGACTTTGATTTTTATTTTGACCCAGCAGTTTCCTCCTGCTCCTTTTGGCTTCAGTTTCAATCTGAACCAGGACAAAGATCGTGATGCTATGAGCCTTCATTCATAACCACCCTGTTCCTTTAGGCTTCCAGCTCAACAGTAACCAGTACAGAGATCCTGGCATCAGAAGCCTTCATTTTTCCTCCTATTTTATATTTCTCCACCCCACTCCACCTCCCCCAACTTTATTTACTCCCGTCATTGCAGCGTCAGTCCTGGGCTGGGGGCCATGCACCAGGGCTGTGTTCAGAACCCAATCATGGGTCCTCTATCACTAGGTGTCACCCCCCCTCTCGGTCATGCCGCCTCACACACAATTATTAACGGCCCCACGGTGGGCCAAAAACGAAGCCCAAACCGAAAGGTTCCGGCTTTGCACATCCATAGTATTATAATACCAGATTTTTTATGGAAAAGGTCATTCTGAGATTAAAAAAAAAGCATGACTTATAACAACATGCATATTATAATTGCATGCACTGCTGTGGTAACAACCACAAAACTCTATAAAACAGGTAAAGGAAAAAAGGCACTTGGAACCCATATGGTACTAGGCTTATGGTAACGCATGTTAGGTGTAGGCTTGGCCCTCAGAAAGCCACAAGTAAACCGAATTACAATTACAATATACTAAACCTCCCATAGGAGAACAGCACTAACTGCCAACACTCAAACAGTTATAACCCTACCTATGAAAGGCAACTCTGTAAATATTACACCAGACTCTAAAGCACCAATACTCCTCCTATTAGGAAAACACAACAACCCAGGCTGTTATAGATCCCTGCACAGAAATGACACACTAGAAGAACACTTTACCCATGCAGAGTACAGACAGACATTTGCCAAACACTGAATGGAGAGACCATAAAGTGTAAATAGATACATGCAGTCAAAAACTGAACTGTAAACTACAACAAGCCATATTTTGTATACAGTGCAACGATGGAAAAACAGAAACATCACCATTCCTCATAAAACATCAAACAAAAAAAATCAAGAAATATAAATCATAATAGTAAAACCATACTAATAAAAATTATAAATATTTCAAAATAACTGATGAATACAACATCCAAAAATTAAAAACTTATATGAAACAATTCCAAATGTTAATACAATATTTCAAAACAGCTGATACATCAAACAAGACCCAATAATTAAAAATAATAAGGATACAAAAAAATCCCCTGTTGACCATGCCTGGGAAATTTTGATTTCCAGATGACATGAGATTTTCATGGATTAGCAGGGAGAGGGGAGGAGGATGTTGCATACAAACTTTCTCCATTCTTTCTCTGACGCGTTCAATCATATACACACACATACTTGTTTACGCTCTCATGCTCAACTACACAGACCCATGCACATGCTCATTCTCTCTTTTTCATGCTCAGCCATCCACAAACACACACGCTCATATACTCTCACATGTTCAGTCATACACATACACACACACATTCATATGCTCTCACATGTCCAATCATTAGCACTTAGGCTCTCTCACATGCTCATTCATACACACACATATATACTCTCACATACTCAATCATTCACGCATGGTCTCACATGTTCAGTCATACACACACACACACACACACACACACACTTAAACACATGCTGATACCCTGTCACTTGCTCAGTCATTCATACATGCTCACAGGCTGTCTCACAAGCTCAATTACACACATATACACACACACACTCACACACACACTCACACACACACATGCTCATATGTTGTCACATCTCAGTCATTCACAAATGCTGAATTATTCACACATGCTCTTAGGTTCTCTCACATGCTTAGATATACACACACACACACTCTCTCCTGCTCCCATCTAGCATCTAGGTGTGCTGCAGCATGGGGAGGGAGGCCAATGCGTCTTGATCTTGGGGGCTGGTGCTTATTACTTGGGGGGGGGGGGGGGGAGGCTGATGATTCTTGAGGCCCTGCTGCTCCTCACTGCTGGGGCAGGGAGAGAGAGAGGATGAGGTCAATGATTTTTGTGGCCCTGCGGACCACACTGCTCATCATCACTGCTGGGATCGGGCAGGAGGAGGAGGCCTATGCTTTTAGTGGCTCCGTGGGCTGTAGTGCTCTTCACTGCTGGAGCCAAGGGGGAAGGGGGAGGCTGATGCTTTCCATGGCCTTCTGGGCTGCGCTGCTATTCACTACCGGAGAAGGAAGTTGATGGTTTTCATGTCCTAGAGGGCCACGCTACGTTTCACTACCAGGGCTGGGGGAAGGGAGGAAGAGCCTGATTGTTCTTGCCCAACAGAACCTCTGGTTGATAGCACCTATGGCTGAGGCCATATCTGCCATGGGCTAGCTACCGCTCTGCCTTTAGTTTTCCCAATGCGGCCCATCCTGAGACCCATAAGAATGTCTTCCATGATTCACTTTTGTATTTGTCTGCGATAACTGAGAAACACTGTTGAAGACATTTTCATACCATGAAACATTTTGAAGTTACATATTGCAACCCACTTGATCTTTTATTTATTACTGACTTTATTAAAAAGAAATGTTTTCTATTTGAGGGTTTTCAGTGAACATTCCAGTGTTAGTGAATATTACTTATGGCAGCAGCTCATCATTAATGCCAAGCACAGGCAATGCTGGGGGGGGGGGGGGGGGGAGGGGGATTATGGTAATTACAACCACCCACAAATCAGCCATTTGTCATTTTCTGCAGTCATTTCTATGTTTCTATGAATTGTCTTAGCAATATCAGGGAAGATATGAATTTTTAATCCAAAAAGGGGGGACTTCCCTATTACGGGAAAACTATTTCATACTAAAGCCCCATCCTGAATCTATTGCAAAAGTCACAAGAAGGGTAGATGACTCTGCTCCCTCATCTGATGATTTTTCCAAGAAGGATGACAGATGAGACATATCAGGGAGAACTTGAGATTTTCCCCATCCTCTGGAGGCTTTTGAAAAGATGCCAGGTAACAAGCCTTCAAGATAGGAGGGAAATACATTTTCTGAAACTTTCAATCTCTCAGGATAGTTTTTACGAAGCATTTTCACTACAGAGATAAGTCTCTTTCTTGGAAAATTAATAATTTGAATATTGCATTGGCAAATTACATTTTCTAGATATTCTATCTTATTTTGCAAGTAAAGATGTCCCTTGGAAATAAAACCAACTGAGTCCTGCAAGAGAGCCTGTTTGGATTCTACTAGTTCCACTTTCTAAGATATTGAAGATAGCTGCTCTTGTGTACTCTGTAAGGCAGTTGAAAAACCTACCCGACTCACACACATGGACGTTTGATTTTATAACATGCGAGCGCCAGTGCGTACGTGTTATAAAATTGCAGGCGGTGCGCGCATGGGGGGCAGACTAAAGCAAAAATCGCGTGGCAATGTAAAGTTGGGCTTCCCCAGTTCCATCCCAGTCCGCTCCAATTAAGAAACGGACTGGGAGGGAACTTCCCTATCCCCTACCCTAACCTCCCTTCCCCTTCCCCTCTCCTACCTACCCCCTATCCCTATCCTAGGTCCCCCATTTTTTAACTTACATTTTGCTCCTCTGAAGGAGCAGTAGCAGGGTGCCGGCGCGTGATCTCCTGGCATTGTGGCAAATGGCCGCTATACCGATGCCTCTAACCCCGCTCCCTGGATTGCCCCTTTGCTGAGGCCCAGCTCTTGTGCACGTAACAAGGGTTATGTGAGCAGCTGGGCTCTTTTTAAAATGTGAGCGAAGCGCGCAAGGCCCTGCCACACACATAACCCCTGAGTTTTACGCGTGTGGTCCATTAAAAATCGGGCCTTCAATGTTCAGACACAGACTGGGTCAGTTGTGAGGATAGTTTTGTGATGTCTTTCCAAATAGCATCAAGAGTGATATTAGAAGGCTTAGTAAGGAAAAAAGGCAATACTTTAGGCTTTGAAACACCTTCCAAAGTTGACAAACAACTAAACCGCCCTCAGGCAAAGATGCTATCTCCACTCGTGGAGTCACAGAATCAGAGGTCATTTCAGTAAGCCCCTTGACCCAGACATCTCTCATCGTTGACACAGCCAACAGAGTAATGTCATCCAGCCGCGACCAAGAAGGATCCTCTAACTTGGCCACTTATTCCCCTGGGTTGAGGAGTCACTCAGCGTGGACCTGGAGTTAATGATGTTTCAGAGTCAGGTGAACCTTCATCCAACACACTGCTCAGTGACTGCTCAAAGGAGCTAGAAGGGAGGTCCTGGCACTGAAGGAGATGTTGTTTATCCCTGGGACCTTTAGGCATCAAAGTTGCCGAGGTGTCTGGAAACACCCGGGCCATATCCTTTTTCTTACCCATAGAGCAAAGAGGAAATGGCCCTATAGAAGGTAATTTCTTTGAAGGTAAGGAAGAACTTTCAGAACTAACATCTCAGTGTGCAGACAGCTTTGGGATTGCTATTTTTATACAACAAAATGGGGAAGGATGAAGGAAGGCTGGCTCAGGGGCTTTAGCTACTGCTGTATTTTTGTTTAATTTGGTGGGTTGCATAGGAACAGTACTGCTTTCGCAATTATTATTTGCTTTCCAGGGTAGGGGGCTGGGGAATTGGGCCTAAAGTCCTCTATGGGTTGTTATTTTATGAGCATTCAGTCCACAGCCACTTAAATTGATACCTTTGAATATATTTGCTTAAGTGGCAAGTTACCCGGTCACACATTTACCGTCCATCCTTGTCCACTCAATCATCTGTAACCCTAGAAAATGTTTCCCATAACTAAGAGAGATTTTATTCTTAAAATAATGTTCAGAGCATTCAAAGTTCAATTGTTTTATTGGGAGAGGCCAGTTTTCTTCTCTAAATTAAAAGTTCTTTTGATCTGTTGTAATTTTTTTAGCATAATAATTTTCATATTCTGTTCTCCAAACACTTAGACTTTTTCATGCTTGCTCTAGTTTCCTCTCTTCTACCTTTGATTATTTAAATCTTCTTTATACCACGATGAGGATCTATGATAATATATTATCTTAGTTATAATTTGAGCAATTTGATTCAAAGCTACATGTAGCTTCGGGTTTACCCACCCATCTAATTTCTACATATTCAAGTGGACTAACATGGCAGCCACATTATTAAAATAGCATGAGATTCTTTAATTCTCCAAACTTATTCAAGTATCTTGCTGCTGGATATTGTTTCAAATCCCAGCTTTGGGTGAATCAAACATGAATGCTAAAGTAGCGCCTGAAACCTATTTGTTGATCTTTATTATTTCTTTGGCTCTATAAAACAAATTCTACCATTTCTGAAAGGCATATTGTGGTACCATGGGAGAGGGTTTTTGCATCATGTCTAAACTTGTCCGTTGATGTTAGGCTGGAGCTTGGTCAGGACAGCTGTGTGTGTCATATGCCAAGGTGCATAAACTTAGTTTTCTTTTCTCACATTTCTGTTTCACAGGTAGTAGACTCTTCCAAAAGTGTTTTGCCACAGACAAAAGATGAGAAAACCCTTTGAAAATATGACCCACGATGATTACTCATGTTGATTCATTGTACTATTTCTAGCAGCAAAATTTTCAAGAGCCCTTAGAATTAATTGCCCCTGATAAGCCTATCATTGACAGCTAGCAAATCATTTAAACAATTAGCTTGAATTAATTATCTAACAGATGGTCAATAGGGCACCAATTAGCTAAATAACAGCAGGTTAAATGCTAACTTGCAATAGTTAAAATTAAAGGCCTTTAATAAAGGTTTGATTAGCTCTTGTCATCAAGTTAAAATAATTTAAATAGCAACAGGTTCCCTGTTTGTAAATAATTCTTAATAATGTATGTCTATAATTTGTTTACAATAATTATAAATATTCTAGTTGCTTGGAGAACTTGATATAAAGCCAAAATGTTGTAGATTTCTTATAGTTTTCAAACATGTGAATGTATTCTTTGTTTTATATATGATCATTCTAGTAGCTATATCATAAAACTGAAACATTTTGATTATTCCAAAAATTATAAAAACAATTATCTCAGTTGAAGGTGACAAAAACCATTACAATAAATCAAAAAATGTACACCCAGATTACAGCTAAAATGTACAATTTTGACCTCAGAACTGTGATGACACTGGTATTGACTTATTATCACACAATGTTATGATCACTGGTCATTTTGGCCCATTATATGGTATCACACTCTAGAAAAATCATCACCTGCACTATTATCATTGCTGACTGTGCACTTTACAAGGAAATTAAAGGAACAATGAACTTTCTACAAATTCAGTGCTAAATCAATGGCTCTTTTACAGCAGAAAGTTTAAGTAAATGTTCCCTCTGATTAAAGTTAGAAAATGGCATCAGATCTATTGTAATATTACTCCAGTGGAGAAATCCATTTTAGAACTAGGGATCATGAAATGAAACTCCGGGGGGGAGGGGAGGGGAGGGGAATGACTCAGAACTAATGTGAGGTAACCTTTCTTCACGGAGAAGGTGGTGGATGCCTGAAATGCCCTTCTGGAGGAGGTGGTGAAGATGAAAACAGTCAATGGGGCACTTTGGATCCCTAAAGGCTGGAGGACAGAATTGAAGAAAAGTGAGCATGGGAGTAACTTGCTGATGCGGCAGTTACTCCCCTTAACCAATAAGCCCTGAGGCTTGTGTTGCACCTGCAACATTGCTCTCTGCTTCAATAGCAGGGGAAAAGGGGAATTTGATTCAGATGGCAACCAACGAGGACCCAGACAAGTATGGTCTGGACTCTGGAGTACTAATAAGCATGGGGTTAACCTGCATGGAGTGGCAGTTGCTACCCTTAACAGAAGGCTTGGGATTACAACCCTTAACCAACAAAACTTCATGCTTTTTACGCACCTGCAAAAATTGCTCTCCACTTCAACAATAGCTGAATTGGATTCAGACCAGAACTATCCTAGGCTCTGTCTTTTATGGTCTGGGCTACTGATAAGCAGACATAAAGAAAACAAAAAAGCACAGAACTGCTTCTACAGGCAAGTCCATAAACAAAGCAAGTAAAGCAGCACTGTCTGAAATCTCAAGAAGGCTCATCATCCATTAAAAATGTTGTTAGCAGAACATTTTTATGGGTTATCATAACTGCATGGAACAGCAGTTACTCTACTATCCTGAAGAGAAACATGGGAATAACCTACAAGGTAGATACTACTACCATAACATGCTTGCTAGGTAGACTGGATGGACCTTTTGGTCCTTTTCCACCATCATATGTGTTACTGTGTTATTATGTGTGGGGGTTGGGTGTTTGGCTTCCCTGACTGATGGCACGCCACCTCAGAAGGTCAACATCTGTCCCATGTCTAAAACCTACTCGTAGCATAAAGAAACTGTTTTGCTCCGACCGCAGCAAGTTTCCGCAAGTTTCAGCAAGCGAACATACTTCCTGTCTGTAGCTAACAGGAAGTCTGCAAGGAATATATCTAGGGCAAAAGCTTTGCAGCAGGAGCTTTGCAGCACCAGCTTAGTTTATGACCTACTTGCATTTCTGTGGGTTTTCACACCTAGATAGGTCAGTACCATTGCCTCATGACCAGCTAATGACCTCCCCCCTCCCTGCCTGAAGATTGACCGTTTGCACCTCTCTGCACCCACGTAGTAAAAGGTCAGCATAAACATTTATGTGGAAATATTGTAGCAGTAAATATGTGACGTATGTATCCGATGCAATGCTATGTAATGATTTTACAATAAAAGGGGGCTGCCCAAAATGCTGGGAGCACGCTTCACCCTGAAGACCGTCTGAGGTGTTTTCATTGCGACAATTATGTAACTCAGCTCCAGGTACACTTTTATCTGGTGATGAATGAAACCAGTAAGCTATGGGTAGGCAATTCCAGTCCTGGAGTGCCACAAAAAGGTCTGGTTTTCAGGATATCCAATGAATATGCATTAGGTATATTTACTTGCACTGTCCCAGTTGTATGCAAATATGCATATTCATACTTAATATCGTGAAAACAAGATTTGTTTGTGGCACTCCAGGACTGGAGTTGCCTACCCCTGCACTAGGCACACAGACAATTCAATGTTCCATTACCAATGTTGATTCCCATTTGGCTACAAAGAAGAGATTCTTTAATCTCATCAAAAAATCGATGAACCATAAAATTAATACAGTTCTTTTGCTTTTATTTGAATGGTACTAAATTATTGTAGGATACTTTATCTAAACAATGATGAGTTTGATTTAAATAGTGGGCAAAAATAATATAAAATCCCTGAAGTTTCCTTGCACAATTATTAAACAGTGGATCTAGTGAACACAGTAGACTTTTACACAGGAAAATTACACTTTCTGCTCTCACTTTCCCCCTATTCCTTCTATGTATTCTCTTCACAGCAATAACAATGTGCTGTAAACAGGAAAACAAGACTTTGAATATGAACTTTAAAGATAGCAACCCAGGGATTCACTCTAAACAAAACATTGGGATGATGAACCTTATTTTGGGTGGAACAAATCTGAATAATTACTCAGACAAGGGAATTACAAAAAGAGTTTTAGTCAATGGACCAATGTTTTCTTTCAAGCAAGTTAGCTGGCATTAATTCCTTCATTACAAAAAGGAGCTACTAAGCTATGGTACACAAAGGCTTTGCAGGTATCTACACAAGTAAGGGAGTTAATTAAAAGTACCCTTCTCCTCTCATAGCTTCCTTTTATCTTTAACTGAAAAGTAGAGAGGATGTTCTTAGAAAAAGCAGGTATTTTACTTTTTTTTTTTCACATTTTTAAGTCAGATGTGTAAGTTGCTGGTCCTTTTGGTGGTTTGTTTACAACAGAACAGCTGGGGCTTTCATGGGTAATTTTTCTTTTAGGGACTTAGGGAGCACATTTTTAGATTACATGACACAAAATTCCACAAAAGGATGGGATACAAAACACTTACTAAAATCCTGCAAGCCTGTTTGCTTGCACATTTTTGAAATAGCACACCCTTCACCCAAAGTTTTGATTTCCTCTAAACTCCAAAAGGGAAGAGATCCAGAGGAAAAAAAATAATTAGGGGTGTGCATGGAAAAATTGTTTATTTTGAGGGTTTTTTTTCTTATTTTGTTTCACTACCTGTTTTTCTTTTAAATGTTAGAACTGTTAAGTCGAAAATTTCAATGATCTATGATATTTTGAAGGATCAGCAGCCTGATATTTTGTGTTTAACTGATACTTGATTGTTGAGGTCAGATGTTGTGCTAGGCAAACAACTGTATGCTCCACATTATGTTGTTCATTATAAGCCTAGGAAATGGAATAGGATGGATAAAAAGAGGAGGCAGGTTACTTAGAGCAGGCAAGAAACCACTTGAGCTGCTACATAACAACATTGATATTGATGCAAGATACGAGATTCTATTCTTAAAAGCTCAGCTATGGGGGTGTGTATTTGGTTTATGCTCCACCAGGGCTTTTAGCTGAGTGTTTTTCGCTTCTAATTGATGCTTTTACCCTATTAGATATTGATTTAAATAATGTAATTGTAATGAGTGACTTCAATTTACATGTGAATGAGGTTCCATTGTCTGCACAATGTGATGATTTTCTCTCTACAATGAATGCTCAGTGCTAGGTAGTACAGATAATACATGAACCCACCCACAAACTAGGACATACATTAGGTCTAGTGTTTACAGATACATCTTGGAGACTGGATCCTCATTGGGAGCAGTCCTCTGAGGGGTTTACACAGTCTGATCATGACTTTATTGAAAATGAAACCCCCAATTTTAGGAAAGAAATGGTTTATGTCAACAACAGTTCATTGTTGCTGTGAGGCCATAATAGGATTGATAAGTTATAAGAACACTGGGTTCCTATGTTAGATTCTAACAAGCTGCCTGAATTAGACTCAGCCTGGAATCTCTGGCAGTATTCCCTTATAGATGTCTTAAATGAAGTGACACCCATAAAAGTAGTTGAATTGAAGAGGGGTCATTATTCCCCTTGGTTCTTAGCTGAACTTAGGTTATTTAAAGTGTTTAGAGGAATATAAACAGCTAACTGACATGCTAAGAAACATTATTATTCTGCTTGTATCAACTCGGCTATTAATCACCCACAACAATAATTTATACTGATACGAAATTCATAACACGCAAATGTCAGAATTCCAGCGCTGAGATATTTCTTGTGGAAAACTGCAAAAATTTTGCCAGTTTATTTAATAATAAAATTGTTGATTTGTGATCCAAATTTCCTTCTCGTTTTTTTGCAAGAGCAAAAGAAAGCTGGGAACATGTTGATCCTGTATCATCAGATGATGTTTTATCTCTGTGATTTCTTCATTGAAGGATTCTTTCTCTCATATAAGTTCTTGTTCCTTTGTGGTATTTAAATGCATTTGAGGTGATATTGCTGAGTTTAGACAGATTTGGTTAATGCATCATTCACTGAAGATTTTGTTCCTACTATATAAAAACAGACCATTGTGCATCTGATTTAAAAAAAAAAAAAAAAAATCTGACTCCAACCCACTTACTCTTGCAAATTATCAACCAGTATCATCTTTGTCTTGCCTGGTGCAGGTAATCAAATGAGTGTTTTTGAAACAACTTCTGGATTTCCTAGACAGGAATGAGGTACTAGACTTAATACAGTTTAATTTTCAACCAATATAAAATACTGAGACTTTTTTGTTATCAAGTTTGGATGTGTTCTCTCATGGGTTTGATACTGGCAAAAACTTGCTGCTGATGTTTCTAGATATATTATCTCCTTTTGATACCCTAAATCATAATTTTTGGTAATCCTTCATGAATTTTAGAAACATATAGAATATAAATTGCTGGAACGAATAAATACAAATCATTTTGCATTAGGGCAGCAAAGTGAGAGAACGAGAGAATGAGAGTGAGAGAGAGAAACTCTGTAGAAAGTAGAAACCAAACCAATATGCACTTTTAACTTGGGGTGGGATGGGGGGGGGGGTAGGTTGGGGGCAGTTTTACATACACAGAGGTACGAACAGCAAAGTTGACATCACTGAAGATTTTATGTCATTTGGAGCGATGAAAGGTAAAAGAGGAGTTGATTTGTACAATTATTCTCTAACTAACTTTATTGAAGCTAGATAGAGAGTGCATCAAGCTAGGCAGAGAGTACAGTGTACAAATCAAATCTTCTTCTACCTTTCATCACTTCAAATGACATAAAATCTTCAGTGATGTTGACTTTGCTGTTCATACCTCTGACTGTGTATGTAAAACTGCCCATCCCCAAACCAGCCCAAACTCCACCCCGAATTAAAAGTTGCATATTGGTCTTTCTCTCTCCCTCCCTCCCTCTCCCTCTCCTGAAATGGCATGTGCAGTAATGCACCCACGGAGGATTAATCAATGCACAATGCGAGAATTAGTACTGGTGTGATAAATTTATCGCATCTTCTGGAAATTACATATACGATGTGGGAGCTGGGAAATTAGCCTAACCATGCCCTTTTTTTATCATGGGTTTTATTTCTGCTATAAATATAGCATTTTGATAACTCTAGGTCATAGTTTACTGTACCGGCTGAGAGAATTAGGAATCTCTTCCACAGTGATGAAGTGGTTTGATTCATTCCTTTCTGGATGCACTTAACAGATAAGAATTGGTTCTGCCATTTCTTTTCGGTTCATTCTTTCTATGGGTGTTCCCCAAGGATCATTAATGATACTTTTTGTAACACATATATCCATCCTATATGTCGATTGTTGGCAAATTTATTAGTTGGTTATTGCTTACTTGCAGATGATATTCAGTTCTCTATTTTTGTACAATGCAGTCTGCTTTTGAGAAAGTTTATGGCTGTTTATCCCTTATAAGAAATTGAATGACAGAGGAAAAATTATCATTTAATGTCAAGAAAACTGAGATTATGTTATTAACAAGAATTATGCTACCAGACATCACTGATTCACTTTGTTTTAAAGGACAGACCATTTCTATAATCTCCCAAGTTCACAATTTAAGGATAATTATATATCTTGCTCTATTGTTTCGTCCACAGATTAAAGCTGTGGTCAAGAAAGAATTTTAAAAACACTGTGTTTATTGTGGCAGATCAAGCCATTTTTTAACTTGGACTTTCACACAATTTTGCAAGCAATGATTCTGAATAGGTTGGACTACTGCAATGCATTTCAGATCATCCAAAATGCAGTGACAAAAGTTCTGACTGGGGCAGGGTTGAAAATCAAATTTCACCTGTTTTGTTTTCTTTGCATTGGTTGCCCATTCATTTGTGGGTTAGGTTCAGAATTTTAACTTTGATCTACAAAGCTTTAAGTGGAGATGTTTCACCATATGTGTGCAGTGAAATAAAAATTTAGAGGACCAGTCACTCTCTATAGTTTTCGGGTTAGAACATTTTGGATGTTCCAGCTTTTCACTTGATCCATCTAGTAGAATCACGTGAATGGATGTTAACTGTTGCTGGTCCTGTGGCCTAGAATTTGCTTCCTGTTATGTTGAGGCAGGACCCATGGCTCAAATCTTTCTGGAAGCCGTTAAATTTTATTCTATTAAAACAGGCTTTTAAGGGGCTGCATAAGAGGCAATTGGAATGCCATGTTGTAAGAGGCCAGTAAGCTAATCTAGCCTTTTGGACTTTGGCACCTGAAGGAGGATTAACAGTTTAAGTTGTGTCAGTAGAAGATCAATGCCAAAAATCCCCAGTGCTAAAATTTATAAATTACCTCCCCATTCCCTGTATGGGCCCATACAACAAAATGGTGCCAGCCTCAGGGGGTAGTTGGTGCCATTTTGAAAACGGATTGAGTAGGAGCAACTGGAGATCACTTCTGCCCCATTTTGACTACCATGGATAAGGGCTATGTGACATCGGTGGAGAGTGAGGGGATAGGGGAAGGCCTAGAGGGGTGTGTGTGCTTCAGATTTTAAATGTTGGCAAGGCTGTTTTTTAAATGTCCAAAACAAAAGGAAATAAATGAACCTCTAAATTTCAAATGGATCTAAAAATTTTCTTTTTTTAACCAACAATGTGAATCATCTGGCAATCCATGGGCTACTCCCGCAGACCGCAGCACTCACCCACCTTGGCCTGGCCCATCCTACCTGCTCCTGATGCTTTGCCCAAGTTCCACACAATGATTGCCATGCTCCGATGCAATAAGACACCACCGACCCCACATGTGGCCCAGTGCTGCTGACTCTGAATGTGGCCTGATCCAGCTGACTCCTCAAAAGGCCCAGTGCCACCAATCCCGCACACTGCCCGACTCTGTCAACTCTTCATGCAGCCCCAGCTGATGCACGTTACCCTAGATGTGCACATGCCCAATCTCCCTTGATTTAAAGGGCCGGTGGCGGGAAATGCTCCACGATGACGGATGATGATATCACCACTAAAGCCCTATAAAAGTGCTCATCCACTCCTGCTTCATTGCCTCAGCAACAGGTCCCGCTACTGAGGCAGTAGATCTTGGTGCCTCAGCATCTTGTCTTCAGTCCAACCTTGTCTTTTCCATCTTCCTTGCCTGCCTGTGCTTCTCCTTGCCTACCTGTCCTGCAGGTTATGTTAATTAATCAACAGATCAGAAATTAATTAAAAAAGTCAGTAAGTGCACCAACCAACATTTTCAACAGAACACATAGTGATAAGCTAGAATGTTTTTGTTATGCTTGAGTATGGAGAAATTGTTTGACATCAGCCGGATATTGGATTCTCCTGACCGCAGTCTGCCACTGACCACTGCCTAATACTGGATATGCCTGAATGCCTCCTACCATGACTACTTGGACCATGACCACTTGGACCTTGCACCTTCTGACCTCTCTTGAATACTGTGTGCAATTCTGGCTGCTGTACCTCAAAAAAGAGATAGAGAGGGACGACCAAAATGATAAGGGGCATGGAATGATTCCCTATGAGGAAAGGCTAAGGAAGTTAGGGCTGTTCAGTTTGGAGAAGAGACAGCCTGGGAGGGGGGGGGGGGTATATGATAGAGATCTACAAAATCATGAAAGGTCTTTAACAAGTTAATGTAAATTGGTTATTTACTCACTCAGATAATAGAAGGACCAGGGGCATTCCATGAAGTTAGTGAGTAGCTCATTTAAAACAAATCAAAGAAAATTATTTTTCACTCAGTGCATAGTTAAGCTCTGGAATTCATTGCCAGAGGATGTGGTTACAGAAGTTAGTGTAACTGGGTTTAAAAATGGTTTGGATAAGTTCCTAGAGGATAAATCCGTAGACTGTTATGACGGTAATTAATAAACAATAGTAGCTTGTGATCTATCAAATATTTGGGTGCTTGCCAGGTGACTTGGATTGGCCACTGTTGGAAACAGGATACTGGGCTTGATGGACCCTTGGTCTGACTCAGTATGGCATATTTTATGTTCTTATGTTCTTATGTTAAATAATCAACAGAACAAAAGTTAAATTTAAAAAGTCAGTAAGTGCACCAACCAAAATTTTCAACAGAACATGTAGTGATAAGATGGAATATTTTGTTATGCTTGAGTATGGGGGAAAAATAACCACAACTTATAGATTATACTTTTTTATTGGATTAACTCAATACATATTTGACTAGTTTTCAAGATACACTGTATTGACCTGATGCATAGAATGCAACCCTGAAAGGGTAAAATGAAAAACTAACTCCTATAAGAAATATTCCAATGAATCCACCTCACAATTAATGCACTATACTGTGGATCTGCAAAACACAAGAGGGGTGGCCAGCTAGACACATTCATACTGTACTTGCTGCTCACATTTTGCCCATATGTGTATCAAAGAGGCATTCATGTGTGAGCTCCAAATGCACTTGGAGCATAACTTTCCCATTTTGTATGTGTGACTATTGTATAATCATAGTCCATTAAAAAAAAAAAAATCTTTCTTACAATTAAAAGGTGCTATTTTGAGTCATAAGCAAATTGTCACTTTCCTACAATGTGGACGCAGCAAAGAAAAGTGAACCAGTCACCATGCTGCTTCTGGAATTGTATCAAGAGCACTTAAGGAAATAATTAGTTCATAGTTCAATGAATGTCTTGCTCAGAGCATTTTTCTAAAGCATAAAACAGTACTTATCTCTGTCCGTCCAAGAGCAGCTAGCACTTGTACTTAAATCTTCCTACAAACCGACACAGCTGTGTTTCAGCATTGCACTACACCTGCTTTCAGGGCTGCAAAATGTCTTTTTTTTCTCAATCAGCTGCATTGCGTGAGATAGTGAGCATACTTTTACCCATGCTGGAAAAAATGCGGCCCTAAGAGGCGGGGTTTGGGTGGACACCATGAAACACGTGCGGGGATTTTATTTTGTGCTTCACCCTGCATACTATACACCTGTAAAGTACCCGTTTCACTTTTTATTCTCTCGCAGTGAACTTTCCTTGCTCTTATCTGTCCTGTGTGTTTCCTGTCCCCTGTCTGTGTCTCTCTGTTCTCTGAGTTGCCATTAATAACAGCTTCCTTATCCCCAGTCTGCATTTCTTTTTTCCTTGCTTACTGTTACTTATATCATCAGCTCTCCACTCTATAGTTTGCTATTTTCCATGCCATTCCTCTCTTCTTTCTTTCTTTCTGCTTGCCTTCTAAATTCCACTCTAATCAAACTTCTTTTCTCTTGATTCTGAGCATCCTCCTCCTTCCCTTCCCCAGCTTCTTCCTCCTCCTGAGTCCTGCTTTCCTCTGCCTCTCTTCCATCTCTCCACAGAGTATGTCTTTTCCTCCTTCTTGCAGTGCATCTGGCTCTCTGTCTTAACCTTTCTGTGTCTTTCCTTCTCTTTGCTTCTCTTCACACGTGGACTGCCTTTCTCCCTGTAGTACATTCCTGTTTGGCTTCCTTAATGCCCACTCTCATTCCTTTTCAGTCTCTGTAGATCACACTGGGGGAAACGGAGAGGCAGGTAATGCAGAAGGTGATGGAGGTTGTGAAAAGAAAAATCGAAACTGGGTGGGTTTAAATCTTCAGGCTTGGACTAATCAACCCCAGTTCTGCCAAGACCAGAAGAAGCCTGCTGAGCGGGTAAGAAAACCAGCTAACTTTAACCGGTTATCTTCAGGTGAATATTCAGCTGACCCTAACAGGCTAGGTTTTCAGCTGAGGATTCACCCAAATATAATTGGCTGGATTTATTGCAGCTAAGCTGCATGGCTATACTTAGCTAGTTGATGCTCAAAGTCAGGCACTAACTGGAATAGTCCTCTAAAAAAATAAAAAAATCTTGACAACTTGGGGATCCATCCCACTGCACCGAACCTTAAAATTAACCCCAACCCCCCACAGATCCCTCCCTTCCTTACCCTGCTTGATTAAAAAAAGACCCCTTCCTCCAGCCCAAATGCCCTCTTCCTTCAGCAGCCCAAAATAAATAAAAAGGAGCCACTCCCCTGGGGCCTGATGCCTGCTTTCTCTGTGGGCCAATATTAAAAAGAACCACCCCCACTCCAGCAGTCGCTTCTCCTCTTTCCCTCAGTCAAAGTCTGGTAGAAGGGAATCTCCCTCCATCTCTCAGCCCTACAGGGGGAAAAGCTCTAAGCTCCTCCCCCTTCCTCCCTTCAGGAGAGGAAAAGAAAGGACCACAGCTCTCGAAGGCTAAGTCACAAACCTACTCAGAGGCCGATGCAATACAGCGCGCGTTTTGGATGCATGTCCACAGCCCCTTATGCTATAAAGGGGATTAGCACATCCAAAACGCAAGTCCAACCCCCCACCCCCTTCCCGCAAAGGTAACAGCCCTCATCACATGAAAATGCATGTTGATGAGGCTAGTAGCTATTCTCCCCCAATTAAAAAAACAAAACGTGAGCTCAACATGCACATTTTAACCTGCGAAAATGTACGCCTGAGAGCGTTGTAATTAATTCTTGCACCTCTCTTTTCCAGGAGTGACGCAGCTTTGCAGAAAAGTGGCAGGTAGGAGACTCAGGAATCACAAGACTGGAATGGAGCTATTTTTCCAGTGCACCCAGAGGGATGGAGAAAAGAACGTCCCTTAAGATTGTAGAGAAAATATTTACTCGATCGAGAGTCTGTAGCCTGTGCACACTTTGGGGTAGATTTTTTTTAAAAATATGTGCGTGCGTCCATGTGCGCACGCTACCCGGCGCTCACACATGGACACGCGATTTTATAACATGCGCGCACCGGTGCGCGCATGTTATAAAATTGGGGGGCGGCATGCGCAACGGGGGGGGTAGAATTTGGCAACTTTCACGCGGTGACGCATTGCAGCCTTCCCCAGTTCCCTCCCAATTAAGGAGCAGACTGGGAGGGAACTTTTCTACCTCCTACCCTAACCTCCCTTCCCCTTCCCCTTCCCTTCTCCTCCCCACCCTCTAAAACCCCATTTTTTTTTTTTTTTACCTTTTAATCTGCAAGTTACTTCAGGGCCCGACCTGAACTAACTTGCGCGCACCGGCAGCCGGGACAGCGAGGAATGGCTTTGTCCTGGCCCCGCCCCTTCCCACCCCTTCACAGAGGCCTGGCTCTTGTGCACGTAACAGGGGTTACGCGCGCGGCTGGGCCTCTACTAAAATGCGCACAGCGCGCACAAGGCCCAGATACACATATAACCCCCGTTTTTTACACATGGGGGGGTTTTAAAATCCGGCCATTTGTGCGGTATTTTAAAGCATTTTCACCTTAAAATCACACTTTTGAGACTGGGTGTCCTTGCAACTTGTCAGTTCTTCATGAATGCTTGATCTGCATGTGTCCATACCTCCACTGGTCAAAATTTTAGCTAAACAAAGCAATGGACTGGGGCAAAGCAATGAATATGGGGCAGATTTTATAAAACTATGCACGCGCGTACTTTTGTTCGCGCACCAGGTGCAAACAAAAGTACGCCAGATTTCAATAGATAGGCGCGTAGCCACGCGTGTCTGCTAAAATCCGGGGTCGGCGCGCGCAGCCTGCCTCCATTCCCTCCAAGGCCGCTCCGAAATCAGAGCGGCCTCGGAGGGAACTTTCCTTCCACCCCTCCTCCCTTCCCCTCCCTAACCCCCCCCCCCCAGCCCTATCTAATCTCCTACCTTTGTTGCACAAGTTACGTCTGCCCGAGGCAGGCGTAACTTGCGCGCACCGGGCCGGCCGCTGGCACGCCATGGCCCCCTCCGTGGGCTGGTCCGAGGCCACGGCCACACCCCCGGAACGCCCCAATGATGCGCTGGCCACGACACGCCCCCGACATGCCCCCGACACGCCCCTGATGACGTGTTGCCCCGACACGCCCCCTGACACGCCCCCGACATGCCTCCCCTGGAAAGCCCCAGGACTTATGCGCATCCTGGGGCTTTGCATGCACCGGCGGCCTATGCAAGATAGGCTCGGCACGCGCAGAGGGGGGTTTGGGGTAGATTTTCGGGGGTTACACGCATAACCTACGCGCATAACCCTTTGAAAATCTACCTCTATGTGTTAAAATGGATCTTCTCAGTTGATTGGTTGCCAGCTTAGCTGAAAATATAAAAGGGACATAATTGTTTTTATTCCATGCTCAGTACTTGAGTATCACTCTTTTCACTTTTAAACTGCATCCTGGTCAACTGGATTATACTGTGTCTCTCCTCCTTTCCCCATGCATAAAAGGGAAGAACAGCTTTGGTTTGATTGATCTTATCTCCACAGCACAGGGAATTTGTCTTAAATCAAAGGGCTTATCGCTTCGGCATATTTATATAATCTGCAAACATACACACAAATGGTGGAAGTTTCCTGTCAGGCTCTTCTATCCTGCATGCCAAAAAAAATAAAATAAAGCTTCCATTTCAGTTAATTAAGTTCAATTCGATTTGGTACCACTGAGAAGTGAATTTGCAGTCTGTGAGTACAGAGGGAGGAACCCAAGGAACTGGTACCATCTATCCATCTATCTATCTATCTATCTATCTATCTATCTATCTATCTATCTAACTAACTAACTGTCTATCTAGCTTTATTATTTCCTCAAATGAAAAGGCTGAATGGCGTAAAACATGTTAGCGCAGTAGATCTTGAATTGGTATTCTTGCACATTCTGTCTGCACTCAAGAATTATCTTGTGCTCTACCATTTTTAGGCAATTTGTGCATGGTTATTTCCACGCTCTGTATTCTCAATGCAAGGTGGCAGGCTGGCAGTGATAAATTCCTGTGATTAGTCGCCAATCAGGACCACAAACACTTCCTCTAGTGGGAAAGCTTGATGTAATTGCATCAAAAGTTTGTACTTTCAAGTTAGATTTACAACTAATGTCATTAGAGGTGCTCTGGTGTTTTCTTAACATCTGCTTTGGACATGGGATTCATTTTTTGCTCTCTCATTTTTTTTTTTTCCAGTGGGAAACAATAAGGATTATGTGGACTTTGGAGAGATCCCCAATAAACACAACAGATATAAAATCTTTTAATCCTCATTTCGGTAAATCTCCAGACTCGGCAGGATCGAGAGTGGTTCAGGCCTTTCAGCTTGCAAAGCAGGGTCACAGAAAGACTTATTCTGCTAGAAAAAGGCAGACAGAGGAGCCCGCTGTTGGACTAAACCGAAGATAATTAAGACGAACAGACTTTGGGCTTTTCATCCGTATGGATTGACAGTTGGTGAAACTGACTACAAACTGCACAGCATTAATAAATAATGTATTGATGCATATTTATCAGCAGGGTGACTGAACAGGGAAACAGTCTTCTATAGAGCTAAAGGAAGGAAGGAAGGAAGCACATGTTTTCAAAGCAGATCTTGCCATTGCATTTCCTCAATGGACATTCGCGAGGTAGTGAGAAAGAGATAGTATTACTAATTACTTAGAGCAAAATCAGTAAAACACCTCTGCTAGGATGGCGGATATGAAGAATGAAAAAAAAAAAATGAAAATGCAATTTCCCAAGCGAGGTGTAAAATTAGGAATCTGGAGAGCTCCAGACTCTGTACCCTAATGCATGTTTCACCATTGCCTTCCCTTTAAATGCTTGCCTTTTGGCACTGGATTGTGTTTATTCCTGAAAACGTGCATTTTACCATTCTACCGTGGAAACAGGGAACAGAATCTCAGACAAAAATCTCAAGGCCCATCCATTCTGTCCATTTCCCCTTCATATAGAAACACCAGACATGGAGATTAATTCTCATTACTAGTTATTTTGTAAGGTGAGCTTTCTGGAGATGTGCTATTTATATTCCTGACAATAGCCATTTACCTGTTCTTACGCCATCATCTGTCAGCTGTAAGTTTTATCGACAGGTCTCCATATTTATTAACCTGAGTGATTGCTGCTGTTCTTTTTTTTTTTTTTTTTTAAAGTTTTTCTTTAACAAAATTTAAAAGAAAAGGAAAATACTCTCATTCCTTAAAAAATGTTCTCCACTCAGAGTAACATATCAGCTTGTGCTGCTTCGTGTGCACCCAGGTGGTTGTTATCAAGGTTTCTAAAGAGGAGTAGGAGAGCAGCGTCCTGCACGATGCACACCCCTAAATTCTTAGCTATGTAAAAAGCGTTTAATATAATTTAGCATATGTAGCATCCAATTTAGGGAAGGTTTTTTCTTACCGTGACATGGGGAGAGAAAGCCCTTGGCCTCAGGGAACAAATGAAATGGGGAAACAAAAGGACGCCAACACAATTACTAAACAAATGTTATCTGCCACCCCACTGCTTGAAACGAGCGAAAGCCTATCGTGAGGCTGCCGAAATAACAGCACAGTGGGCAGATATGCAACAGCGCCCTTCAATTACCTGGGACAGATTTCTACATCCCTTAGAAGACTGAAAGCAAATCTAAACTGTTTCCCTGGAAAAAGACAGCTCTATAACGCTTACTGAAGGCAGGGTATCCTTCCAAAATAACTCTGATCCTTTAGAGCTTGGGCCCTTAATCTCTTAGATTGAAGAAATGTTTTCTTTTTTTTTTTTTTTCCCTTCTGCTGGTTGCTGTCTATCCTGCCAGTGCCTCTAAGCACATTTGACTGTGACTGACTGCTCTGTACCACGCAACAACTGTGATTGGAAAACAGAGACTGAAATTCTGGTGTTTCTGTCCCAGCCTTCGGCTCATTTCCTGAAAATGCCATTGAGGCTTTTGCTCATAATCTGTAAACTAGATTTAATATGACGAATGAAAAATCATTCTTTCCTTGCTAACTTGCTACCGATAGAGTACTGATCATGTTTTGGAACAGCATTAATGTCTTGCCGTTTCTTCCTGACCTCGTATGCCCTTATGTAGAGCACTTGTTTGCACAATCAAGAAAACTAATGTGTTTTAATAAAATATTGACCATGTTATTTTGGTGCTATGAAATATGTGTGTGTCCCTCTCTCTTTCTTTCTCAGGTATGTGGGTGTGTCTGTGTGTGTGTATTTCTCTCTCTCTCTCTCTATATATATATACTCTCACACATATATACAAGTACCTATAATTATGATTTGATATATATCTATATCTATCTGTCTATCTAACTATCTATATTATTTGATGTCTGATATATCTATATTTATATATATTTATATATATCAGCCATCATGCAAGGTTTTGAAGCATATCTTTTCCTTTTTGAAATCTGCATTAATCGGGTTAGTTTACAGGGTCTGTTTGGCGCTGTAAATATTAGCACCATAACACCTTTAAGAAATTATTCCAAGATTAACCAATATTTTGAAGTGTTTAAGAAGTGCCTTTTCCCATCACCTTCAGCCTGGGTAAGCAGAATGGAGGCGAGTATGGATTTAATGTCACCCCGGCGGAAGGTGGCGGGTTAAGGAGCTCCGTCAGTCACTGATTTACCTCTTAACAGTGGGAAGAGCAGTGGCACGAAACCCTCAGGACTGTCATAAGCATTTCTTTATTGTCAGGGCCTCAGCGCACAACAAGCAGCAGCCGCCATTGAGTTTAGGAGTGATTTATGAACAAAAGACTACCTACGGATTAGCTAATTTTTAGCATTTTAAAGGGCTTTGAAAAGAAGTTAGCTTTTAGTAAATTTTTTTCTCCCGGTCTGCTTTTACAGTAAAACAATTTGGTTTATATAACAGGAAATTGATTGAATTTCTTTTCATTTCTTAATATTATGCAGGTAGCTTTTGTTGTAGTACTGCATACGAAGTTGGCCATGCAGATGTTTCATTTCCTTTCTTATAAAGCTTTACCTTCTTTTGTGTTTGTGTGTGTGGAGGGCTTGCTCTGAAATCCATGCTTCTTTTTGATGTAAACTATTTCTGAACAGCTGAAAAGTCACGACTTGTTTTAATGGTGGGAACTTTACAAGACGCACCCTGTATGTCAGTTGGTGGGACATTTTTTTTTTTTTTTTTGAAGTGTGTGGGGAAGTGTGTTGGTTGGAAAACTAATAGGCAAGTTGAAAAAAAGAAAAGAACCTAGAGAAGATTTTGGAGCATATGACGTAAACTTTGTGCACGCTGCGGCTCTCTTGTGCATGCTAAAAATTAACATGCTATGCAGTAAGGCCCTAGCGTGCACACGCAGATGGTGTGTCAGTACATTACCATGTGGTTCTTACACAAATTAGAGCTGACCGGCAAGGAGGCCCCCCACCCAAGCATGTCATTCTCCATATATAGTAAAGCACATCCTAGCAGGGTCAATTGGTATTGGTTATGGAGTAGGCAGCAGGGCTCTAATGTCCATTTCCATTAAGACCTCACTCTTCTGGACTGGTAAGTATCTAGATGCAGAGAGGTGGGCTGGGGGTTGGGAATTCCTGCTATAGGTAGACTTCTGTGTTATGGGAACCAGACACGGGGGTCCGCGGCCGGCCCCCCTTCACCTATCAGCCTCGCGCCGGCGTTTCAGTCAGCCCGGGGACTCTGATGGCGGCTGCAAGCTGCAACAGACGCGCCCTGCAACGCACAGAACTTCCACCGCGAGCGTGGCCCTCCCAACACGGCCGAGGCCGCCTGGCTTCCTCTACCTCCCGGCTGCCTTAGGCGCGCGAGTGTGAGCCACTCGCTTCCATTTAAAGGGACCTTGCCGGGAGGTGCCCCGGCTCCACCCTCCTGACCCCGGCCTATATCAAGGCGAGGCCTGCTCCCAGACCTTGCCTTGGCTTCCTGGTTCCTGCTCCTGAGGATCCTGTTCCAGATTCTGAGTTCCTGACCTGTTGGACCCTTGACCCATGCTTGGAGCACAGACTATAAGATTCACTGCCTGCCCTGACCCTTGCTAGGACCCCGGCTATGAGATTCACCACCTGCCCTGACCCACACTTGAACCACGGATTACGAGAGTCGCTGCCTGCCCTGATCCACGCTTCCACCTGGACTACAAGACGCTCCGTACCTGAGACCCCCACGTAAGTCCAGCCGGCCCTGGTACCCAAGAGCTCAACCTGCGGGAAACGTGGGCTGGTAGTGGTGAAGCCCCAGCGGGGTCTCAGGCTCTCCCCGGCCTCGCCAGCTGACCGTGGGGACCTGTGGTGGTGCCAACTGCACCTCGGCCCAGGGATCCACGACCATAACATTCTGACTGTGGTGTCTGATTGCCAAGGGGGATTATCTCACTGCCAAGGGGAAATGCCTCCCTGGGTGGATGCCTCACTGTGGAGTGTGCGTGTGTAATGATTCTGAGGAGAATGCCTGTAATGTACCGGAGCTGGGTGCGGTGCTTTGGGAGGCTTATAGTGGTAACCACTTTTTTTTTAAAATCAGGGTTCAGGAGAAGATGAAATCCTCTGGGCTAACTTGCCCTTTCTGCCAGTAGCTAGCATTCACAGTAGCTTTTATAGTTAATGTGCACTTTAGTACTATGGCCACAGTATCGTGTCAAAATTTAACATGTATACTACAAAAATAAAATAAAAATAAAACATTGTCTACCATGTTACGCTGTATTTTACCCTGCATGTTAAAATTTTATTGATTTACACATGGCATGGGCAATTTTCAAACAGCCCAGGTAGTGCTAAAGCCTGCATATTAAGGGCCAGGTTTATTAAGGCTTTCCTCCCATTTTGTGCCTAAGGGAAAAACCCTTAGTGAATCCGGTGCTAAGTTTGCTTTGAAAATATATTCATTGTATCTGCAGGCATGGTCACACGTGCAGAAAGTTGCATCTTCCCCTCAACAGGTGTACCTTTCCGCAGGTATATTTGCTTTCAAAAATCTAAAGTATGCTTGCAAATGTTTTCCCCACCCCCAGCTCCTCCACCCAGAATGCCAGTTCCTTCCTAGTGTGACCCTGCATTCACTAGAAAGTTTTTGTTGAGGTGTAGAATCTTCCCTCAGAGGGAGGTCAAGAAAAGTTCAATGAACTGAGGGTAAAACTTCCTGAGTGGGTGGGAGGTGTTTCCCCCTCAGGGGGATGGGCTTTTTGGGTGTGATTTAGTGCTTCGTTGAAGAACAAGAGATAATAGAGGAGACGCAAGAGAAAGGGAGGAGGTTTTCAGTGATTCCTGGCTAAGGATTACAGAGTGTCGAGTGTGGCACGCCCTATCGGGTCTGGCCACTAGATGTCGCTATCCCTGTATTCGTGTACTTAGAGCACACATACTCTTCAGTCCCGCCCCCCTGCAGATTCCGATTGGACGATGTAGTGCTATTTAGCCCAGCCATGTTAACACTCGGCGGGGAGGTTCAGTTAGAGAAAGCAGCTGCAGCGACCATGGGGTAAAGGGCTCTCTTCAAGGGACCAAAGACCTGTGAGCCCACTCTACTCCCTAGAAAAGGCAAGCACCCATGATGGATCCTGCTGGGAGAGACAGTGAGGGCAGAGAACATTTCCAGATTAGGAGCTAAAGTATTTTTTGGACCAGTGGTGAAGGTTTTTGGATTCCCCCCCACCCACCCCCACCCACTGGGATTGCAGTGCTGTGAATAGCCTGGTCCACCAGATTTTTCCACCAGAGAAATCACCTAAAATAACAGATAAGGAGAATGAACAACTGAATCCAAGGAAGAGCAAGAGAAGGAGATCCCATCTAGATCCCCCCCCCCCCCACTCCCTGTGGAAACAGGACAGGTTGGGTGTCCATAGGAGAGAAGATTTCTAAAGGTAGGATTTTTGCAAAGCAAAGGGGACCCCTCCACTAGGATTCCCACAGCACGGCCGCTGGGAGACTGAGTACATTTAAAATCACCATGGGCTCTACCCAGAGGTCTGTAATAAGGACACCTACCTACATAGAGATAAAATCCTGCAACTACAGTCAGATGTACACTCATCATTTGGACAATGGACTTTAATTTGACTTTAACACCCAGTCCTGCTTCTGTCTAATTCTTACAGCCTCTCACCTCATGGGAAGCACCTAAAGCACACACACTGGTGACCTTCTTTCATCGTCTGGGCCATAAGTGAGAGCTTCCCTCATTAAAAGGATCCCCCCCGGGATTTAGAGTCAGCGTGGCAATGAACAGCTAGCCAGAGCAGCTTCAGAAGGTAAAAATGAGATTGTGTGCTCTTGGGACTTAAAGCACCCCACTAAGGGTTACACGAGAGTAGAGATTTATGAGTTGAAAAGATGAAAGGGTTGCAGTTCCAACCTGCAAAAGAACTGGCTGGGTGTTCCTGAGGAGGGGTTCGTGCCAGCAGTAACTGGGAGCCAGCAAGAAGGGCCAGGAATCCAGGAAGGAAGAGGTGCTTACCTGGCTGGAGACGTGCACAGTTGAAGATACATTGAAGATGTCTGTGAATTTTAGCCCAAAGCCCTTGGGTTAACAGAAGGGAGAAAGGGATGGAACTGATCTGAAAAAAGAATCCTAAAGAGCTCAAGCTTTAAGTTTGCTTTTTGTTTTTCTTGTTTCTGCTTGGACTTTATTCTGACTTAAGAACATAAAAAGCTGCCATAACTGGGTCCATCAAGCCCAGCATCCTGTTTCCTATAGTGGCTAATCCAAGTTACAAGTACCTGGCAAGTACCCAAACATTAAACAGATCCCATTCTACTGATGCTAGTAATAGCAGTGGCTGTTCTCTCAGACAACTTGATTAATAGCAGTTAATGGACTTCTCCTCCAATAATTTATCTAAACCTTTCTTAAACCCAGCTACACTAACTGCACTAACCACATCCTCCGGAAAAAAATTCCAGAATGTATTTGTGCATTGAGTTGAACAATAATTTTCTCCAATTTGTTTTAAAGTGTGCTACTTGCTAACTTCATGGAATGTCCCCTTGTAGTTCTATTATCTGAAAGAGTGAATAACTAATTCAGATTTACCCGTTCTAGTCCTCTCATGATTTTAAAGACCTCTATCATATCCCCCCTCAGCCGTCTCTTCTCCAAGCTGATCAGCCCTAACCTCTTTATTCTTGGCTCATAGAGGAGGCATTTCATTCTCTTTATCATTTTGGTTGCCCTTCTCTGTACCTTCTTGTGCAACTCTATCTTTTTTGAGATGCAGCAATCAGAATTGCATACAATATTCAAGATGCGGTCACACCATGGAGCGATACAGAGGCTGTTTTATTCACCATTCCCTGCCTAATAATTCCTAACATTCTGTTTGATTTTTAAACCACCACAGCACACTGAGACGATGATTTAAATGTATTATACTATACACTATGACGCCTAGAGATTTTTCCTGGGTGGTAACTCCTAATATGGCAGCTAACATCGTGTAACTGCAGCATAGGTTATTTTTCCCTATATGCATCACCTTGCACTTGTCCACGTTAAATTTCATCTGCCATTTGGACACCCAATCTTCCAGTCTTGCAAGATCCTCCTGCAATTTGTCACAGGTCCTCCTGCAATTTATCACTTTTTGCTGTGTTTCCACTGGAACTTTGAGTAATTTTGAATCTTGAAATTATGCTTTATTTTAGAACAACTATTGGATCTGGACTTATTTTATTTTTGGGTAAAATACAAGTTTCCCCTTGGGCTTCCCAGCTTTTGCTGTCCCCCAACTGGTTGAACTCTGTGTGTTTGAATCTGTTCCAGGGCCGCAGAAGGGTTGCTTACCACCCCTGCAGCCACCAAAGGTGACCTCCTAATGAGGGGGGGATTGGAGTTCCACTAGTGCAGATAAATGTACACACAAAATGGATTTCCACGTATACTTTTACACACCCAAACCCCAACTGATTTTTAAAGTGTGTAAAACAGGGTTTCATGCACATAAGTTGCTTAGAAAATTGAGCCTTAAAGAGTCAGCACAATTTTTTGTTACATAGGCCCCTTCATCCCTTTACATCAACAAATAAGTTAGGTGATTGCTCATTATCAATAATAAGCTGGTCTTCCTTGCCTCTCTATTTACCAACCTAGTTGTTTCTTTCAGGTGTCCAGGACAACAAATTATCCAGTCTTCCTGCTTCTTACTCCTGTGGTTTTCCTATTATTTTTCTGCTGTTATCACTCAGATGGCCAATGACATCCAAGACTGAACTGATGTTTCTTTTCCCAAGTATTTTTCCCTCTTTTTTTTCTGTGCTCTTCAACTCCTACATCACTGTTCCTTCCACTTTTGTAAGGAATTGTGTAATCTTTTTCAGTCTTCTGGGTTTATATTTTAATTCAAAAAACACAAATATGGACTGATCTGGAAGGTTCAGTGGCACATGCTGTGCACTACCAGTTGAAGGAGCTGGCTTTGATTCCCCAGTCATGTTTTCTATTCCTTAGGCCTACTGGGGCAAGAAAGACAGTACTACTATAATTACTATTACAACTTCTATAGTGGAACTCGAAGTATGTAACACTGCACAAAAGCACATAAGAGACATTCACTGGGAGAGGAGGAGAAAGAGGGAATCCCAGTTATCAAAAAATTGACACCGAGTGGTTGGATTTAGGGCCCATGATTGAACCAATATTGGTTCATTGCCCTGGTCAAGGACTTTCACTACAATGACTGGTTTAAGCAAGTTGAAAAAGGGCATTAAATAGGGAAAACATTCCCCAGGTAGTTATGAATGAAGGTGCATGGTGCCATTTCTAAGCTCTAATTCCGAATGGGCCAGAAGCCTACAGGGGAAGTAAGAAACTGCCAGTCCCCCATAAAAATTCCAAACCAAACACACAAATCAATTCAGTTGCAAAATCATTTTTTATTTTACTTTATATACTGACATTGTATGATCTGAGATATCACATTGGTTTACATCCGGGTACTGCAGGTATTTCCCTATCCCTGGAGGGCTTACAATCTAAGTTGTTGTACCTGAGGCAATGGAGGGTAAAGTGACTTGCCCAAGGTCACAAGGAGCGACAGCAGGACTTGAACCCTGGTCTGTAGCCCACTGCTCTAACCACTAGGCTATTCCTCCTCCCTGTTATTCATGTTATTTTTCCCCATTTAAACATGTATCCCATTAATAATCTTCAGATCATCCCCTTTCCCCACAAACTCCACATCCGCAACCTAGTAATAACTGTACTAGATTCCTTGTAGTGTAGTCTGTCTTATTCCAGTCTCCACTTCTACAGTTCATTCAGAACTTTGCAGCTTGTTTGATTTACTTGTCCCCGAAAGTTTACTCATGTGTCACCACTGTTTAGCTGTATTGGTGTTCCTTAAAATTCTGAGTCTAGTTTCCAATTCTAGCTGTCACTCGTCTTTAAATTCTAGGGATGTGAATCGTTTTCCATATCGTCTTAATGATAGAAATCGTGTGGCAGGAGAAGAAAATCGTGTTTGGCACGATTATTTCATTGAAAAATCGTTAAAAATCATTTTTTCCGATTAGTGCACACTAACTCGAGTTAGTGCGCACTAACTCCCCGTTAGTGCGCACTAACTCGAGTTAGTGCGCACTAACTCAAAATGATACAAATAGACACTTTCCAGGTCACTGAAGGTCAGTTAGGAATGAATATGTGTTCCTATTGGCTGGCAGCCCTCTTATCTATTGATGTTACCAAGGTTTCCACTGAGGTGATGGTTGGGGGGATGGGAAATGGAACTGGAAACTCATGAACACCAACAGAAAATGAAACAAAGTGTTCACACTTCCCAGGTCAGTAAAGGTCACTTAGGAATGAATATGTATTCCTATTGGCTGGCTGTGCTCTTATCTATTGATGTTACCAAGGTTACCACTGAGGTAATGGTTGGGGGGATGTGAAATGGAAACAGTTGGAAGCTTGACATGTGATGATCAGCACTCACGTGACTAGAACTTCTTTGTTTATTATTTTTGTTAGCAGGCACCTGAAATGCTAGTGCATGTTGAATTTGCCAATCACTGTGCATTTTAGAAAGGTGGTCCTGGCTGGAACTGTACACAGTTCAAATATATGTAATTGATTGTTGGTAAGTGTATTTTTTAAGTAGCCACACTGGCACAAGTATGTTTACTTTTCCTCCTACTTAACTCACTAGCTCAGCTTTGTAAGAAGGGCTTCTCTGCTTGAGTGAGGGTCAGGCAGCTCCCCCCTGTCTGTGAAGCCAGCCTCTCACTAGTAATGCAGGGAGGGAGCTGTCTCAGACTTCACCATCCTCCCCCCCCCTCACCCACACACCATTCACTAGCTGGGACATGGGGGAAGTCAGGAGTGAGGGTCAGGCAGCTCCCCCCTGTCTGTGAAGCCAGCCTCTCACTAGTAATGCAGGGAGGGAGCTGTCTCAGACTTCACCATCCTCCTCCCCCCCCCCCCTCACCCACACACCATTCACTAGCTGGGACATGGGGGAAGTCAGGAGTGAGGGTCAGGCAGCTCCCCCCTGTCTGTGAAGCCAGCCTCTCACTAGTAATGCAGGGAGGGAGCTGTCTCAGACTTCACCATCCTCCCCCCCCCCCCTCACCCACACACCATTCACTAGCTGGGACATGAGGGAAGTCAGGAGTGAGGGTCAGGCAGCTCCCCCCTGTCTGTGAAGCCAGCCTCTCACTAGTAATGCAGGGAGGGAGCTGTCTCAGACTTCACCATCCTCCTCCCCCCCCCCTCACCCACACACCATTCACTAGCTGGGACATGGGGGAAGTCAGGAGTGAGGGTCAGGCAGCTCCCCCCTGTCTGTGAAGCCAGCCTCTCACTAGTAATGCAGGGAGGGAGCTGTCTCAGACTTCACCATCCTCCCCCCCCCCCTCACCCACACACCATTCACTAGCTGGGACATGGGGGAAGTCAGGAGTGAGGGTCAGGCAGCTCCCCCCTGTCTGTGAAGCCAGCCTCTCACTAGTAATGCAGGGAGGGAGCTGTCTCAGACTTCACCATCCTCCCCCCCCCCTCACCCACACACCATTCACTAGCTGGGACATGGGGGAAGTCAGGAGTGAGGGTCAGGCAGCTCCCCCCTGTCTGTGAAGCCAGCCTCTCACTAGTAATGCAGGGAGGGAGCTGTCTCAGACTTCACCATCCTCCTCCCCCCCCCCTCACCCACACACCATTCACTAGCTGGGACATGGGGGAAGTCAGGAGTGAGGGTCAGGCAGCTCCCCCCTGTCTGTGAAGCCAGCCTCTCACTAGTAATGCAGGGAGGGAGCTGTCTCAGACTGGTATCAGGGTTAGGGCACTGTGTGCAGGAAGATCACAACACTCCTGGTATTAATAGGGATAGGGCACTGTAAGAGATGACTGTAGTAGATTGAATAAAGATCTGATGTTTCTGCTCTCCTCACACCAAACAAAAACAACACACAAGCAGAGAAGCCCTTCTTACAAAGCTGAGCTAGTGAGTTAAGTAGGAGGAAAAGTAAACATACTTGTGCCAGTGTGGCTACTTAAAAAATACACTTACCAACAATCAATTACATATATTTGAACTGTGTACAGTTCCAGCCAGGACCACCTTTCTAAAATGCACAGTGATTGGCAAATTCAACATGCACTAGCATTTCAGGTGCCTGCTAACAAAAATAATAAACAAACAAGTTCTAGTCACGTGAGTGCTGATCATTACATTACTTTTTTTGTCAAGCTTCCAACTGTTTCCATTTCACATCCCTCCAACCATTACCTCAGTGTTAGCCTTGGTAACATCAATAGATAAGAGCACAGCCAGCCAATAGGAATACATATTCATTCCTAGGTGACCTTTACTGACCTGGGAAGTGTGAACACTTTGTTTCATTTTCTGTTGGTGTTCGTTAGTTTCCAGTTCCATTTCCCATCCCCCCAACCATCACCTCAGTGGTAACCTTGGTAACATCAATAGATAAGAGGGCAGCCAGCCAATAGGAACACATATTCATTCCTAACTGACCTTCAGTGACCTGGAAAGTGTTTATTTGTATCATTTTCAGTTAGTGCGCACTAAATCGAGTTAGTGCGCACTAACGGGGAGTTAGTGCGCACTAACTCGATTTAGTGCGCACTAACACGATTTAACGATTTTTAACGATAAATCGTTAGAATTTCTATTGTATCGTGTTCTATAACGATTTAAGACGATATAAACATTATCGGACGATAATTTTAATCGTTGAAAACGATTCACATCCCTATTAAATTCATAAGATCACAAAAATAGGATACCAAACACAAAAGTTATTAAGAACACATACACACACATCTATATGTGCACTTATGAGCATGACAAGAACAAAACACACGCAACAACCTCATAAACCTTCTTCCCTTTGGAACATAGGCTAAAAATAAACAAATTAATAGGGAGATTTATGAAGCCATGATTTGTTATCACAGGAGGGCTAAATATCACAGGGAGGGGCCAAATATCACTCCTCCCCAACAAAGGTTTGTGGCTGTATCACGGGAATTTTTTTTAAATTATGGCACAAACATGCAACAAAAAATCATGCCACAGTATGGGGCCTAGAAGCACGATGACAGCCTATGTCAGCCCTGATCCATGTGGCCCAGGTCTGGTCTCTGGACTTTGCCCCATCACGTGTTAGGTCAACTGAGCCTGGAGCTAAGTAATACTCTGGGCCCCAACTAAAGGCCAACAATGCTTGCTAAAGGGATGTGTGTGTGTGTGTGTGTGTGTGTGGGGGGGGGGGGGGGTCAGGGTGGGAGATAGGGATCGGGGTGCCCTACTAGACCATCAGGATCTTTTTTTTTCAGACATGGAAGTTGTGAAGGGGCACAGGGGCCACTAGATCCCAGGAAATTTCTATTATTTTGACCAACGGGAAGTGGGGCTTCCAGGGGGATTTAGATGGGGTGTATATTTTTGCTAAAAGGGGATGGATTTACAAAGGGGTCGGCTGTCTCCATGCATTTGGACTAATATTTTTTGGGGAGGCCATGGCTACCTAGGAAGGTGATGGGGGTGGGCGGGGTTACCAAAACCCTAGGGTAAATAATGAGCTTTGAGGACTTGCGTTTTGGGAACCTTGGCCCTTTAAAGTGAGTCCCCAATGGTCCCTGTAGGACCATTGGGGACCCACTTTTGCATCCTGATGCTCCCCTGAGAAAATAACTACACCTCCCTCAAAAGCAATAAACTAACTGGGCTGACTCCCTCAAATGCGATAAAATAACGGGACTAACTTTTTTCTGTCAGCAAACAATCAAACGGGGAGAAAAAATAAATAATTACCAATCTCTGGTGTCCGGTATTATGTTAATGGGTAGTAACTTTTTTACAGGTTATAATTCAAATTGTTCATCAGTACCATTTTTACTTTTATAATATGAAATAATATTTTTTGTTTTTTAAATTTTTTATACAGTTAAAATATTCTTCTTATTAGTCTGTTTTACAAAATACCATAGCTCTGCCAATGTAAGCTTGCTTAAAGTTTCATCATATCCAAATATATTAAACTTATCTTGTAAACTGCTGTAGCAATAATAATTCTCAACAGTGGCTTCTTAGTTCAAATTCATAGCTCATGATTACTGTAAAAGAAAGTAATTTTTTAAAGGTACCACATCCAGCATGCCCAGTTTTTTATCTTGTACCAAAGGTGATTGTCCTTAAATAGACCACCGGGATGCCCTATTGTATTTTCTAAAGGATCACTGTTAGAACCTCTTTCACAGTTCATGGATACGTTTTTGAAGAAATACATTCCACAGATACTATCATACATACGTGACTCGGCACACATGATCATGAGCAGGACTATCATGGCCCTTTAGAAGATGTATATTTGGTAACTACAGACATCACGGCTTTATACACAAACATTCCTCAAGAAGAGGCTTTACAAATAGTGGAACACACTTTGTCTATGGAAGGAGACATTGGTAGAATACCATCAGACTTCATAGTTCAATTGGCATCCATAGTATTATGTATAAATTTCTTTAGTTCCAAGGCCATTATTATCAACAGGTTAAAGGAGCAGCAATGGGGTCTACAATGGCCCTGGATTTGGCAAACTTATAAGTGGGGGAATTTGAGAAGAAGTGGTTAGCTGAGAATCCGTTTAAAAGAAACATACACCTCTGGAAACACTTCATTGATGACATTTTTATGATTTGGCATGTGAAGGAAGAGGATCTTCAAAGATTTATGGGATGGTTGAATACCTGTAGTGAACATTTAGAGTTTTCCTTCAATTACAGACAAGAAATGTAGCTTTTTTGGACACCAAGATCTTGCTAGTTGATAGTGGCTATGATTTATGATCCATTGTACGGAAACAGATCAGAATACACTACACAAGCTTCCACCCAGCTCATCTTAGAGACAATTTTCCAGTAGGGAAATTTTTCCTCTTAAGAAGGTTATGCTCCACAATAGAGGAGTTTCAAGAAAAATCAGGAGATATGAAACAGCGTTTCATACAAAGAGGATATCTGAAGAAGATTATTAGCTGAGCCTATAAAAGAGCTAGATAGGCCAAAAGGGATTTATTATTGCAGGGGACAACCCCACAACATGAATAAAGGTTGGTGTGTGTGTTACCCTTCACTCCACACACACAGCACCTCAAAAGCAGTATAAAGAAATATTGGCCAATACTACGTTTTCATTCTTTTTTCCAAGATACACCTATTTTCACTTTGAAAAGGGCTAAAAACCTTAGGGGCAGATTTTAAAACTTATGCGCGTGGCCTACATTTGTGCGCACTACCCGGAACCATAAATAAAAGGAACCATAAATAAAATTTTCGAATGAGCGGACCTGCAAAGCTTCAGAAACAATAGGAAAGGATGCAAAAGACAACTGCATGTTATACAGTGATGTATAGGTAGCAGACCTATAAGAAATTAATTTTAGATTCTTCATTTTAGATTCTTAATTGTAGATGTCCAACGGTTCCACAAGTTACTGGCAGCAGTAGAAAAGGACCTGAAAGAGAACTGTACCCAATAAACTGTACAACGAAGAGTGGACCTACAAAATGTAGGGTACATCTGTATAGACGTGAAAGGGAACTATATAAATAATACATTTGAATGAGCAGACCTGCAAAGCTTTAGAATCAATGTGAAAGGACGTGAAAGAGAACCGCTCATCATATAATGTTGTATATGAAGTGGACGTGAAAGGAATTCATTTTAGAATTTCATCAGCTCACAGAATTTTTTATCAATTGGATGTTTTTTGAACGTGAGATACAAAATATAAAAATTATAAAAACATGAAGAACACCCAAGGTAAAAATAGAGAATTAATGAACTTACATATGAATAAAGATGACACATTCAATTGTGAATCAAGACAGAAGTCTTTTTGGTAGAAATACAAACATTATTGCAATAATAATGTGTTCACAAATAAAAAAACAATCAGTTGACAAAATCAAACTTAGTGGTTAGCTTCCGGTTCTGGAAAGAATGTGATTGGCTAGAAATTATTTAAATTTCAAAGAGATTTGAACCAACGCAGTCCGATACAACAGTGACGGATAAGAAAGGAAGATAAAGCAGAGATTAAGTAAGTTATATAAAATCATTATTCTCTCTTTGGTGTTTGGCAGAGAATATTGACTATGTTTATTTGTATTTTGTACCTAGCTCTCCAACCCTTGAAGCAGACACCAAGTATTGAAACACTGTCAGTGTCAGAGGGCGAGCATGAGCTATGAATTTGAACTAAGAAGCCACCGTTGAGAATTATTACTGCCTACAGCAGTTTACAGGATAAGTTTAATATATTTGGATGTGATGAAACTTTAAGCAAGCTCACAACGGTGGAACCATGGAATTTTGTAAAACAGACTAATCTGAAGAATATTTAACTGTATAAAAAAACAAAAAAACCCCCAAAATATAATTTCATATTATAAAAGTGAAAATGGTACTGATGCACAATTTGAGTTGTAACAGGTAAAACAGTTATGACCCATTAAAATAGTACTGGAGTGACACCAGAGAATGGTAATTATTTATTTTTTTCTCCCCATTTGGTTATTTGTTTTTGTTATAGAGGGATTTATAATAGAGACATTGGTTTATTATAATTTTTTCTAAGTCAGCCATGTTGCATAAGCTGCTTTGCATGCATTAGGCAATGTTATGTATGCAAATGCATGCAATGTATTTCCATAGGGAGAGAAAATCTTTTGGAATATCTTGCGATAATGTGATCATGCCACAATATGGTGATATCACATGATAAACAGCATTTAATGTGTGATATACCATGTTTAATTCACAGTATCACTTTAATGCGGCTTTGTAAATTTAGGCCTAAGTTTGGGCTCTGGTCCTCTTTTCTTTTTAATCTTTCACTATCTTTTCTTTTCCATCCTCCATATCTATCTATCTATCTATCTATCTATATCCTAGCTGATACCTGTGGAAATTCTCTGAAGGCCCCTATGAATTGCTTTCCTCCCCAGCCCCAGCACAGCCTACCCTTCCACTCTTAAACCCAGTACAGCATACTCAGCACCATCACATCCTGCCTTCCCTCCCCCCCCCCCCCCCCCCCTCCGAACTCCAGCATAAGCTACCTTCCCAGCCTAACTGCATCACAGCCACCCATGGAAATTCCCCAGTGGCTCCTATTTATTGCCCTACCCTCAAGCCCTAGAAGCGTACCCTTCCCCCTCCAGTCCCAGCACAGCCTGCCACCACCTCTGCAGCTTCAGTCCCAGGATAGTCTACCCTTACCCCCCCCCCCCCCCCCCCAGCATCCTTGGCACAGCCTGCCCACCAACCAGCCTGAACCCCAGTCATTCTAGCTTTCAGATATTGGACTGAGGGCTAGGAGCTTTTTGCACCTAGTGCACACATACAATCTCTCAGCTACTGGTAGGTAATCATACATGTGACACTCAAAGACTAGATAGCCCCTGTCTCACTGCTGGACTACTATCTGCCTCTTAATTTAGTTCAGTTGTTTAGCAATTTAACATTTCTAAGCAGTAGAGATTTTGAAACTAAAGGTCATTTAATCTATTGATTAATTTTATATTTTTATAATTATATGTCCTCCAGCAACTTATAACTACCCAGTTATACATTTTATTGACCCTTATTTTTATTACTGTATCAAATAAATCTGTTGGAAACCATATAAAGGAAGTGGTGTTTTCACATATGCCTTCTATCCTCTACTGATGAAAAGAAGGGGGATATGGAAGCTGAAGCTTAGATAATTTGTAGTGTCCACTAGAGTTCTCTGCAGGGGTTTCTAGGACAAGTAATCAGATGAGCCTTGTAGTCCTCTGCTGCTAGAATGAGTGTGGGGGTTTGCATTGTCCTCTGCTGCAGCTGCTAGGAGAAGTATACAAATGAGCCTTCTATTCCTCTAGTGGTAAAAGGAGTGTGGAGGCATGAAATACATGCATAATAAAAATTGATAACGGCTTAACAACAAACATTGTAAACATATATATACACAAGTTTCACCTTCAGCCTGCAACATAGAGGAACATACTGGAATCATGTGGAAGGAAGAGAAAGCTTTCAGTTTTTTGAAAATAAATTTTATATGAGAGCCTTTTTGAATAGTATTGAATCTGTAGTTTTGCACAAATCTTGAGGTTCGGAGTTCCAAAAATATGGTACCTGCTGTTGAAAATGCTCTTTCTCAGATCTCTGACCCGTGAGCTAATCATGGCAAGGGGGCATCTAGAAGGTTCTGACTGGATGTCTGGAAGGTACACACTAAGGTAAGAATTATTAAAATAGCAATGATCCAATGACTGTTAACATTGTTGAGAAGATTATGAATCATGACTGTAAGTTTATAGAGGATTTGTGTTTGGATTGACAACCAATGCAATGACTGGAGAACAGGAGAATATTTGCACCTGGCAGGATCCTGAATCATTGGTAAAGAACATATGGTGGTTTGAGGAAGTCCAATATATAGGTCGTTACAATAATCTAAGTCAGTAAATATAAGGGTCTTTAATATGGTACAAAAATTATTCAGATTGAGTAGAGGATGAAGATGGCATATCATATAAAATAAATAAATAAATATGAAGTTTGAAAAAATGTTGATTGTACTATTGTTTTTATGTGAGGTGTCATTGAAAGAATCAATGACTTCTAGATTTTGAACTTTAGAAAGAATGGGTATGGTATATTCCTGAAAAATTAGAGAGGTGGGAATGGTATCATGAGGAAAATGTGATAGGGTAATGATTTCTGTTTTGGATAGATTCAATGATAACCTGCTATGATGAAGCCAACTGCGAATAATTGAGACATATAATGAAGCAAATTGAGCAGTGAGAGCCCATGTGGAGAATAATGGGAAAAAGTATTGTATGTCATCTGCATATATTTTGAAATGGACTCCAAGATTATCAAGTAGATGGCACAATCATGTGAGGTATATATTGAACAGAGCGGCAAATAGGGAAAAGCCCTGGGGTACACCAGTTCTTATTGGGTGCCAAGTTGAAGTTCTATTGTAGATAATTACCTACTGTGACTGATTAGTAAGATAGAATCTAAACCAAGTTAATACTGTAACAGATATATGCCCAAAGAAGAAAAACAGTGTAAGAGAATGTTATGATTTATGGTATTAAAAACTAACAAAATATCTAACAGAATTAGTATTAATCTTTACCAGTATCAAAACCATATCTAATAGGCAAAACCTAGATAGCTCTCAGCATCTTCTTCTGGGAGAAGTATAGAAACGAGCTTTCTAGTTCTCTGCAGCGGGAAACATTGTAGGGGCTGTAGAAGTTGCAGACTAGACAGCTCACAGTGTTCTCTCTGGAGTCCTTTACTGGGACTGCTGGCAGAAACATGTAAATGAGCTTCAATATCCTCTAGTGCTGGGAAGAGTACCAGGGCTGTGCAAGATGGCTCACAGTGCACTCTGGAGACCTCTGCTAAGAAATGTATGCACATGAGAATAGCTTAAAACCATGTGGTGAGGGCTGTGGAAGTTGAAGCCTAGCCAGCTCACACTGCCCTCTGGAGTCCTCTGCTGGGGATGCTGGGGGAAGTATGCAGATGAGCCTTCCACAGGGCACTGACAAGCACATTCTCTCTTTCTCTCTCTCTCTCTCTCTCCCTCTCTCTCTTAACTCATTATGTCCCAAATTCTTTAAGAAGCTGTGCTCGAAGTAGGACATTGGGACATAATGGGTTAAGCCTTCTTCCCTTTGGAATATAGGCTAAAAATAAACAGATTAAGTTTAGCCTTTATTCCTCTTTTCTTTTTAATCATTCACTCTCTTTTCCTTCCCCCCTGCATGGCATTACATCGCTTCCATCTCCCCTTCCCGCAGCATCCACTCTCTGGTCTCATTTCACATTCTTATGTCAGACTATTCCTTTCGTGAGGCATTTTGGACAAAGACACCATATGAATATGCAAATAATAATTCCAATGTGTTCCTTCAGACAGCAAGACAAAGCTTTAATAGAGAAATGCTGCCTTTTGCTATTCAAAAGGTAAAAATCTTGGTTGCTGGTTAAACCTCTCACATGATTAATTAATAAGGTGCATATGAAGCTGTTGCTTTCTTCAAGACATTTCTATAAGTGTTTTTATGTTATATTTACAGGCAGTCATAGCCATGCTGAGATCTGTAAGAATCCCATACTGTTAAGGTGGAGCACACAGAGAATAGGGCATGTGGCGTGCCCTTTTAAATATGCCATATTTTCTATGATTTTCTTTAGAAGCAATCTGACCCGACTCCATAACCTTTTATACACTCTTCACATGCCCTTTCCAATTACACATTTGTTTACTAGAAATGACAGGTGCTCCATATTTTTCTATTCATCAACTCCCACACCTGTGCATTAAGCACAATTCGTTTGCAAGAACGCTCCCAGGAGGTCCAATTCTTGCTGGCAATTTTTTTTTCCCCTCCCTGTGCATATAAGAAAATAATGAACATAAGAACCATCCCCAAATACTTTTCAGATGCATGACTTGAGAAAGCAATCAGCTGGAGCCTGGCAGAGCCTGTGAAAGACAACTGCCTTTACCATTGCTTGAACTGATCTGCCACTGATTCTTAAACGTGAAAGCACTAAAAGTTAAACCACTGGCAAACTGTCTCTTCCCGACTCAGATAATATTGGACTCAGCAACCTGTGGAGATTGCCCTGAACATGGGTTTTTAGGCAAACCTTGTTGTGGCAAGGCTGCAGCCCAAATCGGGATGCCTGCATGTATTGTGTTAGAGCCTCAGCGCCTGAAAAAACGGCTGTATGTTTTAAATTCCAAAGCATTACTCATTCATATAAATGCTGCGTCCACGTTCATCTATTATATGTGATTCAGTTCAGCTTTGGTAAGCATCGGTTATCAATCTATATATAATATGCTTAGCCTAAAGTCTGTCTGTCAAGGACTGGTGGGGTATGAATGTGCACCAAGGATTTATTGCCCCTGGATGAACTTATCGGCATTAGCACTACAGCCAGCGACAGAGAAAACACTGATGGGCCTTGTAGGAACTCTCACTTGATGAGCTAGGTAGGCTTAGGTAGCACAAGCAATCTATTGGCTCGAAAACACAGAGCTGATCTAAGTATGTGCGTATGGCATTCTAGCCTTTCTAAGATTTCACACATGGACTTAGAACCATATCTTCTTATAACCAATGCTTGACCAAAACACTATTAATGAAAATAATAAGAATAATAATTATTATCACTTTATATAAAATACTTATCCTAAAGTGGTGTCTATCTATCAAGGACTGGCGGAGTGCCTATGTGTGTGTGTCAGCATTGCATCTGAATCCCGACAGCTGCTGAGCAGCATCCCTCTGTAATTTGGAGCACGCATGCATATGCTCAGCGGATGGTGGGATTTTTATATGCATGTAAGCATGCATCCACACCCTGCTATGGACTTACTGCCCCCGCTGAACGTATTGGCAACATCACGTCAGCCAATGACAGGGAACACAGCAGCACAACGAAGCCCTTTGCAATCCACAGGCACTGACCTCCTGACTGCAAGGAGCCCTCTGCACGCTGCAGGCACTGACAACCTGACGGCAAGCTCTTGGCCACCTGTCCTCTCAGTCAACCTGACCTGCAGCACTAACCCAATTACTTACAACAGAAGCCTGTTGAGAAGGAGGTACATTGTCAACTCTTTGCACAGCTGCTTCAAGCCTGGAGGGAAAACTACACAACTTACAAACTGTACAGTAACTACGAATCTCAATACTCTAAAACAAGGGTTCCCAAAGCAGTTCTGGATGACCTTCAGATTTTCAGAATGGGGAGGAAATTTATGCCTGTGGATTTTCGGGTTATCCACATTGAATATACACGAGACAGATATGCATGCACTGCCTCCATCACATGAAAATTTATCTCTTGCATGTTCAATGTGGATTTTCTGAAAACCTGACCGGCTGGTAGAACCCCAGGGCAGAATTGGAAACCACTGCTGTAAACCAATTTGCTATTATAAGAAGTGGCCGGTGATGGTAATTGTTTGAGAGTCTCACAAATGTACTAAAGGGTGGGATGACACCACCCACACTCAATTCAGACACAGAACAGTGTATTGTAAAAGTCCTGGGGCGTTTCCCTTGGAAAATAAGAGTGTAGGTGCTGCACAAATACTGTGGTCATGAGTACTGATGCCTCTGTCAAAATTATTTTTTGGACCAGGCCCTATATGAGGTGCTTGCCACTAGAAATCTGATCTTGGTTAACTCTGAATATTTGAAGTAAAAATGCGAGAGAGGACCGCTAAGGAGTATATGCCATTTTCTGATAAGGGCTGGTGCTCAGGGTGGGTGGGTGTGATTTTGAAATTGAATTTTTAGCAGTGAGACTGGGAGCAGTAATTATAAGTGGGTCTGCTGGTGCATCTAGCTCAGTAAGGTCACATCATCCTGGGACCCAGAGTAACAACTCCAGTCTTCTGGCCTGAATATATTTATATAGTATCAAAATAAATTATAGCAGAAAAAGAACCCATTGTCTATCCAGTCTGCCCAAGAAGGTTTTTTTTTTTAAGAGTAGTAACTGCTACTCCGTTCAAGTTACCCCCCCCCCCCCCCCATGCCTCCGCTTTAGGGTAGTAGCTGCTGCTTCATGCAGGTTACCCCAGTTAACACAGGTTACTCCATTTCCAACCTTTAGTCATTAGGGATCCTCTCTGTTTCTTTCATGCCCTTTTGAATTCCGTTACCATTCTTGTCTTCACAGCCTCTTTTGGGAGGGCATTCCAGGCATCCACCAGCCTTTCCATGAAGAAATATTCCCTGATGATGTCCCTGAGTCTTCCCTCTTGGAGCTTCATATTATGTCCCCTAGTTCTACAGCTTTCTATCCACTGCAAAAACTTGATTGCCATGCATCATTAATATCCTTAAGGTATTTAAAAGCCTGTATCATATTCCCCCTGTCCCTCCTTTCCTCCAGGGTATACATATTTAGGTTCTTTAATCTCATCTCATAAGTCTTTTAGTAAAAGCATGTTGCCTCGGATCCTGCAACCCATTGAATTTTAGAGTTGACTATCCTTTCCTTCAACCGCATCTCCATATTTTTTTTTTACCACCACCAAGGTGAGGCTAACTGGACTGTAGTTTCCAGCCTCTTCTCTGCTTCCACTTTTGTGAAGCAGGGCCACTACTGCCCTTCTTCAATCTTGCAGCACCATGCCAATTTCCAGAGATCTATTGAAGAGAGATTTCAGTGGGCATGCCATCACCTCTCTGAGCACCTTTAGTATCCAGGGATGTATCTTTTCAGGGCCCCATGGCCTTGTCCACTTTCAGTGTTGCTAGTTCTGCCTGTAACCCTTGGATTGGAAATCCCTGTTATTATATCCAAAGGCTCACACCTTAAAGTTTAGACCCTAATTGGACAGTTCTCACCATTCAAATGCTTTTCTGAGAGCCCAGGATCTTCTGTGGAGGGAATCTCAGCTCCAAGGCCTTTTGCATTGTTTACACTGATGATTTTCCAACCAAGATAACAGCAATAGTCATGCTGGAGAACTTGTGGGTTCCAACTCAATTTTACTGATAGGTCGTAAAAGTGAATTGATAGTTCTTTACAACTCAGATTGAAAATAGTCCAAAAGATCTTCACAAAATGCAATTTTATATATATTAAAGGTGTATAGGGAAAAAAATTAGTTTTCATTTTTTGGTTTATTTTCAGAAACTTTTTTTTTACCATGAATTTCAGTTTATGGAATGTTTGATTCATTTCATTTGTGTGAAAAAAAAATGAATCAAACATTAACCCCCCCCAAAAAAAAAAAAAAAAAAGAACAGAAAACTAATAATGGGGCCTCCCATCCCTCCCTTTCACCCACACAGAAAAGTATTGGGGCAGGGATCCCCCCACCCCAGTTACTCAGTCCACAGGGGATCTGCCGGTGAGGCCTAGGCCCAAGCTGGGGAGGTGGTAGGTCGCCGCAAACTCAACTTCAGCCTAAAAAAGGCAGATACATCAGCCAAGGCTGGAGTCTGGGCCGAGGTCCAATGCTATGGCCAGGCCCAGAGGCTGGGTCCCAACGCCTGGGTCTCAGCCTAGGCTGAAGTCATGGCCCAGGCCTGATGTCACAACCCATATACCAAAATGGCGCCATCTGTTGGGGTGAATACAATTAACTCCAGTGCAACCCAGGTGGATGGAGTCAGTTGAAGTAGAAAAGAAAGAAGTGAACGTCGTCAAAGCTGCTCTGAGGCCTGGGCTCAAGACCCCGGTCTGACCCTAGGCTGAGGCCCATACCTCAGAACCAAGCCTTCAAGCCAGGTGCCAGTATTGGGCCTGGGTCCTGGCTGAGGGCCCAGTATCAGGACCCAGCCTCCTGGCCAGGCCACGGCTATGGGCCTGTGCCTGGAGTCCAGCCTAGACTGAGGCACAAACATCGGAACCTGGCATCCAGGCGGCGATCCTGATGTCAAACTTGGGTCCAGGCTGAGGCCCCAGCATTGGACCTGGTCCTGGACCCTGGTCTAGGCCAAAATCCAGCATCGAGTCCCGGTTTCCGGATTGAGCTGCAGCTTTGGACCTGTGTTCAGGCCTGGGTCCTGGCTGAGGGCCCAGCATCAGGACATGAACTTCTGGCCAGGCCGTGGCTTTTGGACTGTGCCTGGGCTCCAGCCTAGGAAAAGGCTCAGGCTTTGGGACCCAGCCTCTGGGTTGGGCCGCAGCATCAGACCTGGGCCTGGGCTCCAGCATATGACAAGGCCCAGGTGTTGGGACCAGGCCTCCAGGCCAGGCCCCATCTTTAAGCCTGGGTCTGGGTCGAGGTCCAGGTTTCTGGAACCTGCCTGGAAGCTTCTACAGATACCTGACAGATCAGGTAAGTTATTTTTTTGGGGGGAGGGCTCGGGTCTCAATCGAGGCCCCAGCATCAGCCCAGGCCTAGGTCAAGACCAGTGCATTGCACTCAGGCCTAGGCCACAGCCCCTGATTTGGGCCTTGGCCAATACCCTAGGTGAGGCCCCAGCTTCCGACCTAGGCCTAGGCTGTGGCGCTGACATCATGCTCCAGCATAGGCCCAATGCATTCATTTAAACAAATGCAACAAATAAGGTTATTTTCATTCAAAGGCCCTTGATGCATTTCAAGGCCTCTGAATGAAACAAATTGCCCTTATTTGTTGCCTTTTGCACTTTTGTTTTAAATGAATACACATCCCTATTAAATTTGGGACTATACTTTTCCAGCACCCAGTTCTCCAACTACTAAAGCTAATTCCTTGAGCAATTTAACTTTTTACTTCTATCTTTCTATTCACCTTACTTTAGTTCCAAAAATCATAGAAATCCCCAATTCTCATACCTCTTATCTTCATTTTTCCTCACTCTCTTAAAGGGCACCTTTAACATACCTCTCTCTTCTGGTGATTCTCCCTGAGTCCGTGCCAAAACCCTTATACCATACCTCAGCCTATTCTCCTTGGAAGTAGATATGAGTCCATTGTTCCTTGATGATACCTCTTCTTTTCTCAGTGCTTTCAAAAAGAAGGCATCTCTCCTCAAACCAGCAGCATCTGAGCTCCTGGGGGCCTGGGGTACTCAGTAACACAAAAAGACAAAATATTTCTCACACAAAACAACCAAACAAGAGATGGAAAAAAAAAAAACCTTCTTCCTCTGGCAACTAAAACATTTGCCAAAAACATGTAGCACAACCTTAGTACAACTAGGCATAAGGAATACAAAATGTATTCTCTGAAGAAAGAAAGAGCAGGGGGCATATGATAGAAACATTGATATATCTAGCAGGCAGGTAGTGTTTTCCATAGAGAAAGAAATTCAAGGACCAGGGGTCATGATATGAAGATGAAAGCAGAAACAAGAAGAAATCTGTGATAATATTTCTTTAGTGAGGGTGATGGATGCAGCAGTAATTAACAAATCAATTAATTAATTAATTAATCTGCCTGTTAAAGGCTTCAAGCAAATTTTGGAAAAATAAAGAGAAGCAGTGGTTAGAAAAGAAAGATGGGAAGGCAGGGTAAAGAAAAAAAACTATTGAATTGTCAGTAGGTAATACCTGGATTAAGTGCACTTAATGAGGATTTCTACGATAGCATGTGACATTTACATTTTTCTTTGGAAATCACCCTGCAAGGACCTGATTCACTAAGGGTTTTTCCCAAAGACACAAATTGGGAGAAAATCCATAATGAATCTAGCCCTGAGTTTGTAGTCTCATTATTTTACGTGCCCTGGAGTAAGATGCGGCTGACTCTGGCATTCCCTGAAATGCCTCCCACCCGCCCTCAGACTGCTTCTGATTTATGTGACTAAATTCTAGCCGTATAACTCATTATGTGGCTAGAAGTTAGCTGCCTATGGGTTCAAATAGTGACATTTTGCCATTTAGATGGATAACTTTTCGGCTATCCATCTAACTCAGAGGTTCTCAACTGGTGTGTCACAACAGACCAGTGTGTCACGACACTTCCTGCTGGCCCAGCTCCTCCCCCTATCCCAGTAAAATAGGAACTTATCCTCCGCCCGGGCTTAAAATGCTGATAGTCCAGGCAGAATGTGACAGGAGAGCTGGAGTCAGCAGCATTGGCTTGGTCTCCTCTTCCCACCCCCTGTAGCCCAGAAGAGGAAGTGGTATGCAGCATCAGTGCACATGGGAAGAAGAGACCATGCTAGTGCGGGCAGCATCGGCCTGAAAAAGAGAGGTGCAGCTCGAAGAAGAGCAGCTCAGCTCGGAGCAAAAAAGGAGCATTGTCAGCCCCCGTGGCCGATGGGACTCCTTTCTCGAGGCCACGAGGGCTAGAAGTGGAGGAGGCTGTTGCTGCCACTAGTTTGGTGGGGGGAGAGAGTGAGAGGGAGTGAGCAAGCATATGTGTTTGAGATTCTATGTGTGTATGAGAGAGACAGCATGTATGTGAGTGATTGAGAGCCTGTATGTGTAAGGGTGTGATTGAAAACCTGTTTGTGTGAAGAAAGTATGTGTGTGATTGAGATCCTTTGTGTGTGAAAGAGCATGAAAGTAAGTGTATGATTGAGAACCTGTATGTGTAAGTGAGAGAGATCATGTGTATGTATGATTGATTAAGAGCCTGTATGTATAAGTAAGAGAGAGAGAGAGACCATGTGTGTCTGTGTGTGATTGAGAGCTGGTGTAGGTGAGACAGCATGTTAGTATGTGATTCAGAGCCTGTGTGTGAGAGAAAGAGAGAGGGCATGTGTATGTGTATGTGTGAATGAGAGTACCTGTGTGTGAGAGAAAGAGACAGCATGTATGTAAATGTGTGATTGAAAGCCTTTGTGCATGTAAGTGTGAAAAGATAGACAGCATGTGTGTAAATGTGTGATTAAGAGCCTATATAAGTGAGAAAGAAAAAACATGTGTATATGTGAGTGATTTGAGAGCCTATGTGAGAGAGAGAGCATGTGTATATGTTGTGATTGAGAGCAAGTGTGAGCTTGTGTGTGACTGAGAGAGAGGAGCTTGTGTGTGACTGAGAGAGAGGAGAAAGTTGCAAGCAAACCATCCCTCTTCCTGTTAATTCAAAACAATCTCAGGGCATCTGGATGTTGCAGCCCCGGTCGCCGCGTTAGCGACCGGGTCCTTACCTCCACCGCGGGTCCCGTTGTCCTGCTGCGAGCCGCGGGATCCGGGGCCGGCCTGGCCGCATGGCAGCGGCCTCTCCACGAGGGAGACGCCGACAACGCCGCCGAGCCCCGTGGATGACTCCTCCCCCTGCGGGGGAAGGCACGCGCGCACCGGGCTTTTGATGGTTCAGCACCCGGATGTGCTGAACCGCCCCCCGGCTGACGTCAGCACCGGCGGGGAATTTAAGTCAGCACCAGGCCTTCCTGCTTTGCCTTGCAATGCAGTCACTCCCTGTGGATTAGTTGCTGTTCCAGGTGCTCCTGTTCCTGCTTGCCAGTTTCAGCGTTCCTGTCTCCGTATTCCTGCTTTGTTGCCTTGACCACGGTTTGTCTTCACGCTTCTGACTTCCGCTGCCAGCCTTGACCACGGTTCGTCTCCACCATTTCTTCTTCCATCAGTCCTGTTCCAGCTCCGGTCCGGGTTTCCTTCCATGCCAGTCACTCTCCTAAGTCCCAGCGGTCCGGGTCCCTACGGGCTCCTCCTGGGGGGACCTAGGACTTCCAGGGCGAAGCCACCTAAGCCCTAGCGACCCGGGCGTCGACAGCTCCTCTGGGGGCGTCACGGGTTTCCAGGTGAAGATCCGTCTTCGGCTGAGCGTGTCTGCCTCCCGACCGCCACCCAACGCCGGTCGGCCTAAGGATCCACTTCCGGATCTCAACATCTGGATATCAAACATTCCCAGGTATGCAGAACAAAACATTTTTTTATCCTTATTATTTTTAATTATTGACTCTTTGTGTCTGCTATTTTGAAATATTATATTGGTATCTAGAAATTTTTTATATGAGTTTTTAATTATTGGATATTCCATTCAACAGCTGTTTCAATAATCTGTTCTTTTTGTTAGTATGGTTTCACTGCTATTGATTTTATATTTCTTGATTTGTTTTAGAAGAACTAGTGAAGTTTCTCTCTTTCCTTTGTTGCACTTCATACAGTCTCTGGCTTGTTGCAGTTTCCAGTTCAGTTTTTGTCTGCATGTTTCTAGTTATGCTTTATGGTCACTTTATTCTTTGTTAGGTGAGGGTCTGCAAATGTGACTGAGGTGAGGTATTTGCTGGCATGTAGTTTCTGTGTAGGGCTCTATAGCAGCCTGGCTTGGTCTGTTTTGCTAATAGGAGGTGGATTGGTGTCTTAAGGCCTGATGTAATATTTTCAGTGTTGCCTTTTCTTTGGTAAGGTGGTTATTGTTTGAGTGCTGGAAATTGGTGCCGTTTTTGGTATGGGATGTTTACTATTTATGCAATTTCTGTTCAGACAGACTACATATCTTTCCCTTGTGTCATTCTTAACATTAAAAATAATACTGGGCCTTTATTTTTTATTTCCTGTGTGTGTGTGTGTGAATGATTGAGATCCTGCATGTGTGTCCGCTGTGAATTGTAATGAGAAGTGTGTCACACATGTGAGCATGGTCTGTCAGGTGTGTCACGATGGGAAAAAGGTTGAGAATGAGAACCACTGATCTAAATGGTTCTGAATATCAGCCTCAAATTTTTAAATGATCTGTGTTCTACATTCCCATTCAGCTGTAATCAGGGACCTATAATATGACCTATTACAGGGAAACCCATTCTGTTAATTTGATCCCATCAGGGGTCCCATAGCTCTCTCCACACCCACCTCTTATCAAACTCCATCCATGCAGAGAGAGAAGACATTGCTGCAAACGTTTTGCACCACTGTCGCAAAGTGTTGGGCATGCAAATCAGTGGCATCTCTAGACAGAAAGATCTTCTATGCCACAAAGAAATCCCTGGCCAATTTCAATCATCTGGTAAAACCACCACTAAAATTGTTCGACAGCATCAATCAATCAATTCTTCTATAATGAAGTGAAGTCTGGGGTCTATTGTTGCGGTCTCCACCGCTTCCCCCCACTCAGGGCTCAACCCTGCCTACTTCCGCTTCAGGAATCACCGCGTTCCGCCCGCTCTGGACCCCGGGGGCTTCTCTCACTCCACGTGGCGGCCGCCATTACGTGCCTGCTTCTCCTCCGTCTTGCGCGCGCGTGAGGACGCCCGTCTTGAGTGCTCATCTCCCGGAAGCCTGGCCCCGCCCGTGCTGCTGACGTCACGCCCGAGTCCCGATATAACCGGCGCTCAAACTCTCTCTCATCGCCTTGCAACGAGGTTCACAACGGCATAGTTGTTCTGCGTTCCTGCTGATCTCCACGTTTCCTGCTTCTGACCTTGGTTTGCTTCCGACTCCGCTTCAGCCTGCTGCCTGCCTCTGACCCCGGTTTGCTACAGACTCCGCTTCAGCCTACAGCCTGCTTCAGCTCCGGGTTGCTACAGACTCCGCTTCAGCCTACAGCCTGCTTCAGCTCCGGGTTACTACAGACTCCGCTTCAGCTTACAGCCTGCTTAAGCCTCCGGTTTGCTACAGTTTCCGCTGCCGCCCTCTGCCCTGTCCTCAGCTGGCCCTCGGCCCTGTACAGCCGGTTCCCTGCCTCCCGGGTACCTTGGACTTCCTATCTTTCCTATTCACTCCGGTCCCGGCCTAAGGCCATCCCTGCTTCTGGACTCTCTGTCTATACTCCAAGTCCCAAGGTCCCAGTGCCCTACGGGCTCCTCCTGGGGGGGTTCCTGGTTCCCGGGTGAACACCTTCTGCCTGTGGCTCCGCCTCCCGGCCTACCCCGTCACCTTAGGTAGGCCGGCCCAAGGGTCCACCACCTCGCCTGCAGTGTCCGACTGCAACATCTATACCATCATCCATACCAATCCCTACCTTCACCTACACCATGATTAACCATCTCCGCTATCGTTTATATGTTTGAATTTATGACCTGTCCTTTCTCTTCTTCCTCTGCCAAGTTCTAATCACCCTGTTATATGTAACTGCCTTTTTCTGCACCATTGTTTTAGTTTATGTTTACGATACACCCTTGTTTTATGTGAACCAGCATGATGGGACTGCATTCTCGAATGCCGGTATATAAAAACCCGAAATAAATAAATAAATAAATCTATACAGGACAGGACAGAATCCCAATATAAATCCTGCACCTCAAGTTCTATAATACCCTGCATTCACAGAAACTCCCCCAACAAATGGTGCAAAGTGGAACTAGATCAGATACCCTTACTACTCACCACATAAAAAAATAATTTTCAAATTCTGGTATTCCTTCAGTTGCAGCAACACAAACTCCCTCCACTACCAGGAACATTGTTAAAAAAAATAAAATCCTGCAAGAACGTACTCAGAACATAGCAAACCTGCCAAACTCAGTTACAAACTTACCCATGAAAAGGCAACACTACAAATATCACACCAGGCCCTACAACACCAATACACCTCCTATTAGGGAAACAGAACAAGTCAGGCTACTATAGATCCCTTCACGGAAACTACATGCTAGCAGAATACCTCACCTCTGTCACACATGCAGAACACAGACAGAACTAAATACAGAATAAAGAGACCATAAAGTACAAACAGAAACGTGCAGACAAAAACCACAACAAGCCAAACTCTTTATGTAGCCATTGGCATGCTGTCAGGGCCTTCAAGGGATTCAGTGAATCTCTGGACCATAGGCAACGCTGCAGAGTGGCAAGGTCCACTTCAGTTTTAAACATTGGATTTAGGTAGGGATTAGCCAAACCCCTGCCCGATCCGATCAGTGGCAGTTCACCTCCCTACAGCACCCCCCCTCCCCTTGGTCAGCAGGAGTCGCAATTATCCAAATGTCATCGCCTGCTGCTGGGGGCCGCTCTCGCAGCTTTTACCATGCCACCAGCCCTGCAAAAGCATTAGATGACTTTCTGATAAACACGACTCCTGCTGCCACTCACCCCACAACGCAGAAAGCCATCATGGAGCCGGTTCCATGGTGACTGAAGAGAAAGAGAGAGGATGTGGTGGCAGCCAGCGGATCCCATCCTGATGGCAGTTGAAGAAGAGATCCAGGCCCTATGTGTGTGTGGGTAACTGCCTGTGTGTGGGTAACTGTCTATGTGTATGCTTGCGGGTGTGTGACTGCCTGTGTGTGTGTGTATGTGTGTGTGGGTAACTGCCTGTGTGTGGGTAACTGTCTATGTGTATGCTTGCGGGTGTGTGACTGCCTGTGTGTGTGTGTGTGTGTGTATGTGTCTGTGGGTGACTGCCTGTGAGTGTGGGTGGGTGGTTGCCTGCCTGTGGATCGGTGACTACTTGTCTGTGAGTGGGTGACTGCTTGTTTGTGAGTGGGGGTGAGAGCCTGTGTGTGTGTGTGTGTGGATGACTACCTGGATGTGTGGGTGAGAAGCCATGGGTGTGTGTATGTGTGTGTGTGTGGGGGGGGGAGGGGAGGGTTGAGAGGCTGTGTGTGGATGTAACAGTTTGTGTTTATGTGGGTGGGTGGGTGAGAGGCTTTGTGTGTATGGATATGTGAGAGCCAGTGTGGGGGTGTGTATGTGTATGTATGACTACTGTGTGGGGGTGTGGGTGGGTGAATGTCTGGGTGGGTGGGTGAGAACTTGAGTGCGTGTTTGTGGGTGGGAGAGAGGCTGTGTGTGTTTGGCTGAGAGAGTGCCTGTATGTGGGGGTGGGGGGGGGGGAGAGTGAGATCCTGTGTGCGAGCGGGTGACTACCCTCTGCCCTGTACTTCCCTGACTGCCCCATCTCTCTAGCCCTCCTCTCCTCCTGAAACTCTGTCCACCATTTCCCAGGGCCCCCATCTCCTCAACCTCTACCCACCATTCCCCTGACCATCTATTTCTGGTTGAACTGACAGATAGAAGAGGATGAAGTGTCTACAGCAGCTCACACCTCTCTCCCTCCTTCCTTGCCTGCGTTTGTGCGTAGAAATTGATGCAGGAGCCACTGGAGCCAATTGAAGGCAGTGGCCAGAGCGGGATCCACCTCCCAGTCCCTTCCCTACAAGGGCTAGAGTGAAGATAGTGTGCACTAAATGGATTGAATGTGCACTAATACTGAAAATAAAAAGACAATGTTCTGGCTGCAGACCTTTATCTGCTGATCACTCCCTGGACAATAGAAAGACTTTCCTCATTCTTTGATTTGATGTATTTCTTTATAGTCTCTCCATTGCCAATCATAGACTTGCTCAATAGTTTGCTTTGCGAAACGTTCAGCCATATGCTTGCTTCCTGTGGTGGATTCAGCCATTAACACGGTGCTGTTTATCAGTTCTTCTGGCAAGCTGTGCTTAATCCTTCACATGCATTTTCATGTGAGTTTTCCATATTCTTCCTTAAAGCTCACCTAAGTTGAGTTAGACGGGATCCCGTCTTCCTTGGTCTGTGAAAATATGCTTCTGTTTTGACAACAATTTCCCGGCTTTTAAGATGTATATAAAACAGCAGAAGAAAATATTCCAAGATGAGATTATTGAACAAATTGAACATTAAAAGAGTCCTACAAGGAATTTTTCTTTTTCTTTTGTAAGTAAGGCCAGGTAGAATATTTAATGTTTACATATAGATAGAAATGTGTGGTTAGGCATCTGCCTATCTACCTCTTTAAACTATCATGCCTCAGTGACAACAAAAGTATGTCTTTTATGTCTGGCTCATTTAATTTTAGCATTTGCTATTGAAAGCATTTTTTTTTTTTTTTGCTCTGATATTGAAAAATAGAAATGTGGAGGTCCATATTCAATGGACAAGTTATCCGGCTAAAGATACATATAGCCTTATAATCAAAAAACCTAACCAGCTATGTTTGAAAATACCTGGGTAGATTTTTTAGTTATGTGGCCTTGGGTGGCTGGCTGGATAACGCGCTGCTTAACTGGATATCTTGAAAAGAGGCTGGAAGTGTAAGTTTACGTTCAAGTTTACGATACAGTACTGGGAGAGGGGCAGAGGGTTCCTTGCTCCCGGCAAACAAGAAAAAGGTATCAGTAGAGATGGAGAAGGGAAGGGGTATAGGGATGGACATGGGGTATGGGTGTTGGAGCCACACTTTTTCCTAGTGAGTGGGTGGGATGAGGGAGGCAAACTGAGCTCCTTTTAAAGGTAACATCATGATGGGGGGCCCAGCTTCCAAAACGGGGCCTATCTCTATGATTGAAAAAGGTTTAAGGGCTGGGAGGAGTGATGGTGGTTAGGATACAATGTATGAACTGGCTTGTGCTTTGGGGGGAGGGAGGGAGGGGATGGGACAACTTATCCAATATCTTTTCAAGATATCTATTTAAGTAGTATGTTATCCAGCCACACAAGGCTGCATAACTATAGACCTCCTCTAACGCAGCTAGCTAACCTAGCTGGGTATACTCGATATTTGTCTAGGTTAGCTGGATATCTCAGCCCCTCCCAGAACACCCCTGAAATGCCCCTTTTTTATCCACCTAAATTCAAATACCTTGGTCCAGTTTGTAATCGAACATTAAACACCAGCATGATGCATTTAAATTTCGCTCTCTGAACAATGGGCAACCAATGTAATTTTGTTAAAATTGGCATTATATGACTTCTCATTGGGTCCCCCTCTATTAGTCTTGCAGCTGCATTTTGCATTATTTGTAATACTCTGGTTGCCTTTTTTGGTAACCCATTATAAATGGTGTTACAATAGGTCAGCGTCGAAAGGACCAGGCTTTGCCCCACTATTCGAAAATCATCTTGCCTCAAAACAAAACGTAAATGCTTCACTACCCTTAATTTAAAGAAAACAGCTTTCATAACTTTCCTTATCTGTGGTTTAAAAGATAATTCAGAATCTAAAATAATCCCTTAGTCTCTCAGTTCTGTTTGCAGAGGAACTAACTTCCTATTAATCAAAATCTTGGGTGCCTCTTCCACTGGAATAGTACGACTTATCCAGAGCATTTCGGTCTTGGATATATTCAATATTATCTTGTTTGCTGTGATCCATTCTTCAACATTCTTCAATCTGTTATTATCTCATTTATGTCTACCACAACATGGTTCACTGGGAAGCGAAGCTGAATATCATCAGCATAAAATTTAAATTTTATTCCCAGGGACCTCAGGAGCTGGGCTAGTGGATTCAAAAACACATTAAATAAAGGGGCTGACAGAATCAATCCTTGAGGGACCCCTAGACTTAGTGCTCTAGGCTCCGAGGTGAAAGTATTCAATTGAATGCAAAATATGTGTCCAGCAAGGTAAGATCTAAAGCATTGCAACATTTGCCTACATACTCAAAAAAATATAGTTTCTTAATTAAAATTTTGTGTGACACAGTGTCAAATGCTGAAACCAGATCCAAACACACTACAATTACCGAATCACCTTTATCCAACTCCATCAACCATGAATCTATTACAGATGTTTTGGTCCTATGATGAGGCCGAAATCCACATTACTCTGGATCTAATACAGCCTTATCATCCAAAAAAGCTGTCAATTGGCTCAACACACATTTTTCAACCGAGTTTGTCAGACTAGGCAGATTAGATATAGGTCTATAATTCCACACATCATCAAATGACACATTTTCTTTTTTCTAAGACTGGCTTCACTCTAGCAAGTTTCAGTTCATCAGGTAATATTCCACCAGTCAAAGATGAGTTAGTAATATCTACCAACACCTTTCCAAACAGTTCCTTCATTACCCAAAGTAACCAAAATTAGCATGGATCCAATGCACAACCTTTAGCCCACATTGAAACAATTACCTCCATCATCTCACTGATAGATACTGGCTCAAAGGAGGACCAAATCCATCCTTCTTCTCCATTATCTTCCATAACGGATTCTTCATCGATCTGATTTTCATCTTCCATCAAATTCACATTTTGATATAAATGAATGATTTTATCCACAAAATATTGCCCTATATCTTCAGTGTTAATTCCATTGGTATACTCTACTATACTCTTATGCTTCACCAGCCACTTAACCTGTCCAAACAGTTCAATTGGCTAATTTAAATAGTTAAAATTTCTGTAATATGCAGCTTTTTTTGCCTGATCACAACAAAATCTATATTGACGTGTTATGATTTTTAGTTGCTTCTCATCTTGAGAATTTTTACTCTTATGCTATTGCCGTTCAGCCTGCCAAGTGGTCTGTTTTACAACAAGGCTTGACTGATTAAACCAAATAGCGTAGTGCTTTCTGAACAATGTTTTTACCACTTTTGTCATCTTCACTTCTTCTACTATAGATTCTATTTGTTGATTGTGCAACATTACTTATTGGATTGGGCTTATTTTTTAATCTTTTTATCAATGTCCTATCACTCCAAAGCCTTTTAAAAAACACTCTTATCAACAATTCCCCTAATTCTTTTCCTGTAAATTAGTCTCAACCTTCACATTTTTTTTAGTCTCTATATTCACAATAAATTAGATCAATTTGTGATCAGTTCTTTGGACTTGTTCAACTTCAGGATTAGTTACCTTAGAAACCCTAATCCATTGATCCAGAACAAATACCATATCAAGGATATGGCCTTTGTTATGTGTAGGAATTGTAACAAGTTTCTGGAATCCAGAGACCTCTAGGGTTGTTAAAAATCATCCATTTTTCCTATCCATGGACTATCAAAATGAAAATTAAAATCTCCCAAAATTATCAAGTTGGTAAAAGACATACCTAAATCCAATAAAAACTTAGACAGCTCTAAAAGATCAATCACATTTGTACTTGGTGTTACGCTCGGCAGTTTGTGGGCTGCTCCTGTGAACCGCCACACTCACCCTCCGGGCTGGCCCCCAAGATGTGGCAGGACTCTGGGGCAGCCATATTGTGCCTCGGAAGTGGCGGGACGCCGATAGCACAGCTTCTGGATCCCTGTGGCAGGACATCGCCAATGTACATGTGCCATGCCTCTCCTTAGGCGCATGCGCGCACAATCTCCCCACATTTAAAGAGACTGTAGAGGGGAAACCCCTGTGGCCTCTACTGATGATGTCAGTACTTTGGCCCTATAAAATGGCAATACTCCAAACACAAATTGTCTCAGCAACACGTCCAACTACTTGCTAAGTAATGCATGTTGCCTCCCAGCGTCTTCAGTCTTTATTCCAGTATTGTCTTCGATCTTTGTTCCAGCATTGTTTTCAGTCTTTGTCCAGCCTTTTCTCAGTCCTCATCCAGCTGTCTTTGGTTTATCTTCTATCTTCATCCTTATCTGTTTCTTTCACATTGTCCACCTGCTCCTGTTCTCAATTACCCACCCTGCCTATATTTTCCTCTGCTCCTCTCCTTGGAAGGATACCTGGTTTTGACCTCAGCCTGGATCTCAGATACACTTGACCTCTGTCTGCCTCTGACCATTGCCTGGATCTCATATATGCTTGACTACTGCCTGCCTCTGACCATTGCCTGGACCCTGGATACCTCTGAATGCCGCCTGCCTATGACCCAGCTATGGATCTATCCTGCCATCAGCAGATACCCCACCTAAGTCCCACTGGCCCTGGTACCCACATGCTGAACCTGAGGGGAATGCAGGCTGGTATAGGTGAAGGTCCTGACAGGTCTCTGCCTCGCCTGGGTCCGCCTGCTATTGGTGAGGACCTGCAGGACTCCTCCCTGCAGGTAGTGCCAATCCTGCCTCAGTCCAAGGGTCCACAGATGCAACACCTGGTAGGCGATAAACTAGGCAGATTGATAATATATCAAAGGCGGCAACAATAATCTCACAACCCTTCCTTGAATCAATTGTTTTTTTGAAAAACCCTTAAATCTTTTTTTTAAACACCACAAGAACCCCACCTCCTTTTTGGGTATTTCATTCTTAATGTATTTCAGGCATACCTCATTTAAAATCCTATTATCTGCTTTTCCCAGTTATGTTTCTGTAATACAAAAGAAATCAAACACATTATCTATTATCATATCTGCCATAGTTTGTGTTCTTGTTTTAACTGATCGCACATTTAGCAATCCACATTTAAATTTCACTTAATCGTTTCACAATCTTTTCCTTTACAAGCCATGTTATCAAAGTTACTACATTTAAGAGCAACTTGTGTGACTGCTGTGTGTGGGTGTGGGTGGGTGAATGCCTGGGTGGGTGGGTAAGAACTTGAGTGCGAGTTCAAGTAGTCGATGGATCTTTACCATTGTCTGACAGGTTTTCTTGTAATTATAATCACCTCTCCCTAGTATAACATCTATACTGTACACCATTTTTCAAGCCTCAATTTCTAGCCACCCTCAGGAACTACCATGAAGGGGGATTCAAAGTGGCAGGCCCTTTGGTAGACTCTTCAGCAAGGCCTGCCAGCGGAAGTCCAGCCACTGTCTGGCGACTCTTATCTGGCTCCATCGATGACGTCACTCAGCTCTCTCTTACTTCTACCACCAACCTCAGGAAAAGTAAGGGGAGGCAATAGCTTTCCTTTCAGCGTCTTTTAAATTGCAGCAGTGCAGAAATATGCCCAAGAATGGTTTGCTTGCTTTAAATATTTTGAAGGTGGCTTTGGGTTTCTTTTTATGTAGCAGTTGGAAATCTTCCTTTAATTATTAGTTTAGATGATATCCTGCCTTTGTTGTGACCGCCGGTCGTGGCGAACCATGACCGGGGGGCCGGTCACGGCGAACCACGACCGGGGGGCCGGTCACTCACCTCCGCTTCTTCGGGGCTGTCGCCGAGGGCTGCCTCCGAGGCAGCGTTGCTAAATTCCAAAATGGCCGCCGCATCTTCGACGCGGCTAGGCCACGCCCCCTGAGGTTCCCTTAGGCCCGCGCGGGCAGCTTGTGCCCAGCCTTAAAGGAACCCCTACAGGAAGTGTAGGGGGTTCCTTCCTGTTGTCTCCAAGCTTCCTGCTCTACTTAAGGCAAGGTCTGGGGCCTCAGAACTTGCCTCGGCTTCGTGGCTCCAGTGTGGTTTGATTCCGGTTCCTGCTTGCTTCTGTGTTTTGATCCCTGGACTAGCTTTCGTTCCTATTTGGCTCCTGACTCCTGGATTGGCTGCGGACTCTCGTTGTTTCTGGACTCCTGGACTGGCTGTGGTTTCTTCTGGCTCTTGACCCTTGGACTGGCTGCGGATTCTTCTGGCTCTTGACCCCTGGACTGGCTGCGGATTCTTCTGGCTTTTGACCCCTGGACTGGCTGCGGATTCTTCTGGCGTTATACTCCTGGACTGACTGCAGAGTAAGTTGGTTCTGTGGAATACTTTGTTACTTCTTCTGTTTCCACGACCTGCTGGAGGCACCAGCCTCAGTCTCACGACCCACCAGAGGTGATCATCGCTATTTGCTCGACCTGCTGGAGGCGCCAGCTATCTGGACTATACGACCTGCAGGAGGCGCCTGCATCCAGATCTTCTTCGAACACCTCCAGGGACATTCGTGTTTGGCCTCGCCCTCCGACGAGGGATCTTCATTCCTCATCGGACCAAGGGTCCACCTCTCAAGTCATAACAGCCTTTCCAAAACACAAGCCTGAAAGCCAGTGTTTTCTGGGTCTTTGTGATTACCCTGAATTATTTATTTATTTATTTATTTATTTATTTGAAGAGTTTTATATACCGTTATTCGGTTGAGCCATCATAACGGTTTACAATACCTTGTTATTGGGCATTAGTAAGAACAGTGAATAGATTCTTAACATAATGTGTATAAGTATAGCGACATTAGAACCATTGAACAGTCTTAGCCAAAGGATATCAAGTCTAGAAAGGGATAAAAAGGGTAGAGGAGGAGGGGAAGTAGGTAAGGAGGAGAGGGATGAGATTAAGGGTAAGTAAAAGGGGGTTCAGTTAACAGTATGATTAAATGGTTGAAAGTCAGTGAGGAACCTGCAGAATAAAAATGTTTTTAAGTCCTTTTTGAATGTTTTTAGATCATGTTGAATTCGTAAGAACTTCGGTAGTGTGTTCCACATTATGGGTGAGGCAATTATGGTGCCGTGTCCTGATTGAGGAATGAGTTAGGAATGTGTACAAAGAAACCATCTCTATTATATGCCGCTCTCCCTAGTAACTATTGCAATGAAAAATAGAAATGGGGGGGGGGGGGGGGATAGACGTTTTTAACAGCCCACGTGCTTTAAAAATGCATGCACTAGAAAAAAATTTAAGAGAAACTCCCCGCATTGTTTTTCTTTGAACATTAGCATGCAAGTGGCTGTATTCCAGGTACTTTGCACCTGCTATCTGTGCAGGCGGTAGAAGGGGTGGCAAAATAAGGGCACATGCATTTGAAAATCAAAAGTGCATGCAGCATTTTCCTCTGTATCCTAAACATGCCAACGATGTGGGGAATCATTTGTTAATCAAATGCTTCAGTAGAGTGGGATCTTTCTTATTTCATAAGAGTGAACTTTGAACGGCGCTTAGTATTATATTTCTCTTCCTCATGCTCATATTTAGGGATGGTGGCTGAGTCGGGGGTATACTCATAAGAACATGCTATACTGGGTCATACCAAGGGTCCATCAAGCCCAGCATCCTGTTTCCAACAGTGGCCAATCCAGGCTACAAGTACCTGGCAAGTACCCAAACACTAAGTAGATCCCATGCTACTGAATCCAGTAATAGCAGTGGCTATTCTCTAAGACAACTTGATTAATAGCAGTTAATGAACTTTTCCTCCATGACCTTATCCAAACCTTTTTTAAACCCAGCTACATTATCTGCACTACCTACATCCTCTGGCAACAAATTCCAGAGCTTAATTGTGCGTTGAGTGAAAAATAATTTTCTCTGATTAGTCTTAATTGTGCTTCTTGCTAACTTCATGGAGTGCCCCCTAGTCCTTCTATTATCCGAAAGTGTAAATAACTGATTCACACTTACCCATTCCAGACCTCTCAAGATTTTAAAGATCTCTATCATATCCCCCGTCAGCCGTCTCTTCTCCAAACTGAACAACACTAACCTCTTTAGCCTTTCCTCATAGTGGAGCTGTTCAATTCCCCTTATCATTTTGGTCACCCTTCTCAGTTTCTTCTCCATTGTAACTATATATTTTTTTGAGATGCAGCGACCAGAATTGTACACAGTATTCAAGGTGTGGTCTCACCATGGAGCGATACAGAGGCATTATGGCATTTTCCTTTTTATTCACCATTCCCTTCCTAATAATTCCTAACATTCTGTTTGCTTTTTTGACTGCTGCAACATACTGAGCTGACAATTTCAATGTATTATCCACTATGATGCTTAAATCTTTTTCCTGGGTACTAGCTGCTAATATGGAACCTATATGCATCACCTTGCATTTGTCCACATTAAATTTCATCTGCCATTTGGAAGCCCAATCTTTCAGTCTTGCAAGGTCCTCCTGCAATGTATCACAATCTGCTTGTGATTTAACTACTCTGAATAATTTTGTATCATTTGCAAATTTGATTACCTCACTCATTGTATTCCTTTCCAGATCATTTATAAATATACTGAAAAGCACCGGTCCCCATACAGATCCCTGAGGCACTCCCCGTTTACCCTTTTCCACTGAGAAAATTGACCATTTAATCTTACTCTCTGTTTCCTGTCTTTTAACCAGTTTGCAATCCACGAAAGGACACCGCCTCCTTTCACATGACTTTTTAGTTTCCTTAGAAGCCTCACATGAGGGACTTTGTCAAATGCCTTCTGAAAATCCAAATACACTCCATCTACTGGTTTACCTTTATCCATTACATTTGTACTCAGTTCTTTGCTATCTAGCATATTATCAAGTGTGGTTCTACTTTTCTTAAGGTACTAAATTGCTGAAATTCTTATTTGCTGCCTGTTCATTTGATGCTGCATTAACAATGCTTGCTTGCAAGTTTTATTTTCTCTCATTATTTATAAGTAAAATTGTTCAAGAGTGTTGTGTCCCACGGCCGTGGCAGGCCACGACCTCGGTCCCCTACCTCGTCCACGGTGGCGACCCGCTGCGGCAGCCTTGGGGGGTACCCCTGACCGAGTGCGTGTTGTCCCGGCGCGGGTCCCGGGCCTGACCGCCGGGTAGAGAGCCATCCCCGCACCATTCCTGCAGCCTTTCCTCCGCAGAGGAAATTCAAGATGGCTGCCCCCATCCTTAGGTGCGAGGCCGCGCCCCCTTCAGAGATTTAAAGGGACCTGATCCCTTTAACAAGACTCACCTGTCCTTAATCAGCCTGAGCAGGGGAAGTATAAAGGGAAGCTTCCTCTGCTCATTCCCTGACTTGGCAACATCCTCCAGCACTGTCTAGTCTGCTTGCCTCAGTGAGTTCTTGAGCTTCGGATCCCTGTTCCTGTTTCATCTTGATCTTCTCGGTTCCTGACTTTGGATTAGCTTACGGTGATTCTCTGGTGTACAACTCGGATTGGCAAGCAGTGGTTCTCTAGTGTGACCTCGTACTGGCAAGTGGTGATCCCTCAGTGTGTGAACTCGGACTGGTAAGCGATGACTCTCTAGCACCTGATCTTGGACCCTTCCTGGACTCCGTCTCCAAGGGCCCGCCTAAGTCCCAGCAGTCTGGGTCCCTATGGGCTCCTCCTGGGGGGACCACGGACGTCCAGGGCGAAGCTCCAGTCAGCCCTTGCACCAATACTGCGACTCCTCGGGGTCCACCTAAGTCCCAGCGGTCTGGGTCCCTACGGGCTCCTCCTGGGGGGACCACAGACTTCCAGGGGTGAAGACACAGCTCCTCTTCTAACTTCTTCATCTGTCTGCAGTCGTCTCCACCTCCAGAGCCGAGGGTCAACTGCGCTCCTCTTCTGCCTCGCCACCCGACGAGAGAACCTACGGAACCTCCACAAGGTATACCATCCTCTCATCAGCCCAAGGGTCCTCAAGCCTGAACATAACAAAGAGAACCTTTCTGTTGCATAGCCAGCACTATTTGAATATTAGTGTGGTCTAAGATTCCCGGAAATGCCCTGGTAATCACTGAGGATCCTTTCAAGTATGGTATTGGGACAGCTTTGGAGACCTCATCGCCCTCCCTTCCAGGTGAGTGATCCTGCACTCCCATACTCTTTTCCCCTTAGAGTCACTGGGATCTGAGAAGTTTTATTTCTTCTAGGGTGTTACCCTCTCTTTTGGTGCCTAGTGCGTACGATACCTGGGGGGGGGGGGGTCACATAAATGTTATGAAGCTACAAGGAGGAAGATTCAGAGCAAACATGAGAAGACACTCCTTTGCTGAGAGGATAGCAGATGCCTGGGTAGGGTTTGTAGAAACCAGTACTGTGACTGAATGCAGGCATGCTTGGAAAGTTATAGAGGAGAGTGGTAGGAACATGTTTAGTAAGATGCAAACCACCCTTCACTCCTCCAAGAGCAGAGACAAGGGGAGAGATGGCAAGAAGAAAACAAAGCAGCAATAGAAGAAGCATGAGCTAGTGACACCGCCAGTCATTGAGTAGCTAGGTGGAAACTAGCAGGCTACAACTTCCCAAAAACCAACTAGGTTAATAGCAGCAGGTTGGTGGTGGTCAGATACTGTTGAGTAAAGCCATGAGGACATAGGCAGCTGGATATTTGGGCAACAGCCTCACTAATTTTGGGCAATAGCCTTATTAGTTTTGATAACTGTTTAGACTATTACAAACTTGTTGGTAAGATATAGAAGAGGGAATGACTAGGTATTGGTTTAAATATGGGAACATGTTTGCTCATCTCTCCAGGATGGGAAGACAACAAAATTAATTTGGATAAGGAATGATATCCTACATGTGATCAAGCTTCTATGTCTGTCGACTGGGATATGTCCTTCACAGTGTAAACCAGTGGTTCTCAACCCTGTCCTAGGGACCCCCCAGCCAGTCGGGTTTTCATGATATCCACAATGAATATGCATGAGAGAAAATTTGCATACACTGCCTCCATAACATGCAAATTTTCTCTCATGCATATTCATTGTGGATATCATGAAAACCCGACTGGCTGGGGGGTCCCCAGGACAGGGTTGAGAACCACTGGTGTAAACCAAAATACCTAGGTGGACTGGATGGGCCAACTGTTTATGTTAATTATGTGTAGAGATCTCATGGCATCACTACTGAAGATTCTGGCCTAACATTAGGACCAAGCAGTGTAGGATAGAGGAATATTCCATTTTGCTCTAGCACCCCTATTGGAGATTGCTGCGATGGTAGTTTCTTGCCTGCAGAGGTGACCTCCTAGGTTTAGTGAAAAATATTTTTGTTTTGCTGTTAGACGAGAAAGGTCTGTTTTCCCTATCCTTATCCAGTATTAAGTATAAACCAGTGCAATACGGTAAGCCACAAGAAAACCACATTTTCTGAGAACACCCAGTGGTTAAGAAGTGGATCTTAGTGTTTTGTATGTTTTTGGATTGTGATTTCTTCTATTAGTTTTGTTTGTTTTTGGACTGCGACTTGATGGATTGGATTGTGATTTTTATTTGAGGGGATGTCCACCCTTCTTGCCCAAGAGTCAGGAGTGGGGAAGAAGAAGGATTTTTTCCCCCTTTTTGCATTAATATTGAATCATTCAGTTTGAAAGAGCCCCGTGATATATGAGAGGTGGTTGCGAAAGTGAAAGAATACCATCTCAAAGAGAGAGGAGAAACCTAAGGCTTACCCTAGAAGCTTCTGCCAAGGAGAAACAGTAAAGGATAGGATTGTAGATTACCAAATCAAGCTGTGATTCAGAGGTATTTGGACTTGGAGATCTATAAGGGACAGGAGAACCCATTCTGTTTCACCCTGAGTGGTGTTCACACAGGAAGAAAGAAGACCCCTAGAAAAAGTCTAATGGACCACATACACAGATCATTTTTGATTTTATTTACTGCTGTGGTTATGGACTTAACAAGAAGAAAATGTACCTGTTGCTAATTAACTACTCTTGAATAAGCTGAACAGTAACTTTTAATTTTGAAACACCGTGTGTCCAGACTATTTATTGGCACTCATCCATGCAGAGACAGAGTTTGAGTTTACACCCATTGAAGAGACATTTGCCCTACATCTTGGGCCCTGGAGGTCTATCCTCTCTCTGCCACCCCCCCCCCCCCCTTTCAGAGACTCCATGTCAGGATTTAGTGGAATGCTGCACTAAGCCCTGGTACTGAGTGTGCCCCTGCCTTCATAGCTAACGCTAGAAAAGCAGCTGCCTATGCAACTATCTTAAAATCCTGTCCCCCTTCTGGCTTTGTTCCCAAATATATCTTTTAGATGCTACATTTTGTTTTGCTTTTCAAATTCTTTATTATTTTGGCCTGGTAGTTTTCTTCTACTTCTTGGACCTCCAGCATGTTCAGAATCTGCCTCCACCTTCTTTAGTTAACAGCACACACCTTCTTTAGGACAGGAGGGGTCTTCAGACCGAGGTGCAATATAACTCCTGGTCCATTACCTGCTATTAAGTTCACTTAGAGAATAACCACTGCCATTAGCACTGGTAACGTGGAATAGATTTAGTTTTTGGGTACTTGCCAGGTTCTTATGGCCTGGATTGGCCACTGTTGGAAATAGGATGCTGGGCTTGATGGACCCTTGGTCTGACCCAGTATGGCATTTTCTTATGTTCTTATGTTTTCCCACATTCCTTTCCGTTAAGTCCAGCCATCACAAAAGTAATTCTCTGAGTGAGGGGCATGGATTATATTTCCTTAAATGAGTCAGCAGGTGTCACTGTTGAGTACTGGCTAGGTTGCCCTTCCACCCAGGGGATATAAATTCTTATGATAGTCTTAAAAATCAGGAAACATAGCTTTAATATTTTTCCCTTCCTCCCTCCCTCCATGTTTGGAAGAAGAAAATAAAAGCATACTGCAAATTCTTGTACTGTAGGTAGGAAGATAGCATCTAATGCTGCTAATATCAAAGCTAACATAAACAGTCAAATATGGCCATACGGCATCAACCATAATGCATGGATTAATTCTCACAATGATTATATATTTGGCTGTCTATTTTTTCATTTATTTTACTTTTAAATGTCTTTGTGTTCTAAATAATATTTTTAGTGTCAAAAGGATCAAAATATTGCAAGATGAAAGTTATTTAGTTATCAAAAATATGTTTGTGATTTCTGCCATGCTTTTGACATTTGTATCTTGATGGCTAACCCATAATTTTCTTGCACACTTAGCACAATAAAATGATAGCTCTTTTGTACCACTATACTTTCATTTTGGCTGTTCACGTTTACTTTCACTCAGCTACAGTTTATGTCTAGCTCTGATTGCACTGCTGATTGGTAATGATTATTGTGTGAGCAGAAAGGCCATAACTACTATCTTTGTCAATTCTTTTACTTTTTTTTCCCCCTGGTGTATTTGTTGCTGAAGTGATCATTTCAGACTGAAGTGGATTTTGGAAGTAGGTGATCTATGCTCTGCTGAAGGTAAGCCTCAGTTCTTTTTCTCTGATATATCTATATATATACAGTAAGTATATCTATATCTATCCATGCATCATTTTGTTAAAGTTCCCATTACCCTCCTCTGAGAATTTTCCTCAGTGATGCTCCTTGAAAAGAAATGGCAGCCATCTTCCATCCTTCCCTGAGATGGAGTTTGTCACCTGCACAGCTAGTCGGACAATGTTGGCCCAACAGACAGACTTTCTCCTGAGACAGGGTCTGGTAGAGCTAGACTATCCATCTCTGGGGGTTGATGGGAGTGTAACCTGTCCTTGGGAGGGGGCTACTGTGGTTGAACCATATCTCCAAAAGGGGGACAACTTTGGAAGAAGGTACGTCAAATCTCAGTGTAACAAATGGGCCTACATAAATTACAACAACTGTTCTTACCACCTTCTTATCTTAGACCTTGCAGCTAAATTTCAAATGAAACAACATAGCTAGTATCTCTTTGAAAAACTGTCAACAGGATACATAAGCACAAAAGTGTCCATATAGTTGGACCTCTCTATCTTGACAGTTGCCCTGGTGTCCCGCCAACGATGCTTCACCTGGTCATGGTCATCACTTGATGAATGCTTTTATTTTTAATATTGTTCACAAATAGCCAAGAAATTAAGCCTTGACACAGAAAAAGAAAGGCATACATCAGGAAAACAAACCTTCACCAAACAAGGAAGGAAAAGAAACATATGCAGATAATAATGAAACCGCCTTTCCTGAGTTGAGGGGATGGGAGAGAGAGGATGTTGTCATTGAAATGAACTGCAGTAGGAAATGGCAGTGTAATATGAGCTCTCACAACCAGAGTGAAAAAGTGATCAGACCCTCTACTGTGAAGACGTTTAAATCCTTACTCCAGGAGGCCAATATTCAGCACTACTTAGCCGGATAAGTAATGACTTAACCGGCTAAGTGGCAACCACTGAATATCTGGATACTTTCAGCGGCTGCCACATAGCTAAATAAGCTACTTATGGGCAGATTGGGGCAGTGCTAATTAGGCCGGATAAGTGTCAATATTCAATCATATTCAGTTAAGTTAATCGGTTAAGATAGACCTGCAACAGGTCAGATCAAACTTATCCAGATATGATTTAGCCAGCGTAGTAGCGCTGAATATGGGGATATTCAGAAGCATATCTGTGCTGCTGAATAACCCGTGTAAGATAGCCGGATAATTCATATCCAGCTAATTTACATACAGTTGTTTTAAAGATCTACCTCAGAGTTTCACTTTGAGGATTTTCATAGGACTAACCCCCCTCACTTTTACTGCCGAATTACAATCAAATATCACATTGTTGCAGTCTGATACTGCAGGCGAGGTAGTGGACCCTTGGGCCGGCCCACCTAGGATGACAGGGTAGGCCGGGAGGCGGAGCCACAGGCTGGCGGTGTTCACCCGGGAACCAGGAGCCCCCCAGGAGGAGCCCATAGGGTCCTGGAACCTTGGGACTTGGGGAATAGGCTCAGAGTCCAGTGGCAGGAATGGCCTAGGCCGGAACAGTAGTATAGGAAGTCCAAAAGTATTAGATAGTCTGAGGACTGGCTGTACAGGCCGAGGGCCAGCTGATGACAGGACAGCGGGCGGCAGCGGGAACTGTAGCTAACCGGCTACTGAAGCAGAGTCTGTAGTAAGCTGGAACTGTAGCAGGCTGAAGACTGGAACGGAGTCTGTAGCAGGCTGTGGACTGAAGCAGGCTGTAGACTGGAACGGAGTCTGTAGCAGGCTGTGGACTGAAGCAAGGTCGAGAACAAGCCGGGATCGGAGGCAGGCAGCAGACAGAAGCGAAGTCGGGAATGAACCAAGGTCAGAGGCAGGCGGCAGGCTGGAGCGAGTCAAGGCAGTCCAAAGGTCAAGGCAGGAACGAAGAACAGATGAAGCGCAACTCAGAACTACTAGGCAGTAGTGAACCTCGTTGCAAGGCAAGGAGAAGGAGTCCGGACGCCGGTTATATCGGGCTTAGGGCGTGATGTCATCAGCGCAGGCGGGGCCAGATTTCCGGGGGCTGTGCGCACAAAGTGGGCGTCCTCGCGTGCGCGCGAGGCAGCGGAGAGACGGGCAAGCAATGGCGGCTGCCACGTGGAGCAGGCGACGCCGCCGGGGTCCCAGCCACGCGGAACGCGGCGTTTCCAGCAGCGGAGGTAGGCACTGTTCAGACCTAGCGAAGGGGAAGCGGTGGAGACCACAACACACATCACAAACAAATAATGGCAAATTCCTAAATTTTGACTAAAAGAGGAATTTGTGTTGGGAAGGTATCATAAAACAAATTTTACAAAGAAGATGGATCCTTGTCCTGATTGACATGAGGTGCTTAAAAATGTTTGGCATCTGGTTTCAGAGCAGATAGAAGGTGGACAGGCAGGGTGGGAGGGCTTGCACCTTTTCTCTTCCCATGTCCTGCCAGAGTCTCAGTCTAATGGCTGAGTCAGGAGGAGCTTCTCCAAGTTGGATAAAAGCTGGTTAATAAGCCATGGACTTAGCTGAGCTAGAATCAAGGAGAGCTAGAATCACTGAGCAATGGGCAAGCCATGATCCTAGTTGAATTATAAATCCCTGCAATGGAAACCCCTTTCAATGCCTCAACGCATTAACTATGCAGTGGTGAAGCTTCAGGCCAAGGCACAGACCTAGTGGCTAATCAGCAGCTGGAGTTTGGTCCCTCAGGAGGGTATGAACCTAGCAGCAGATCAGGAAGTAGAATTTGGTCCCCCAGGGGATCACATACCCTGGAGCAGATTGGGGTGCAGAACATAACATAAGAACATAAGGCTTCCCTTACTGGGTCAGACCAAAGGTTCATCAAGCCCAGTATCCTGTTTCCAACAGTGGCCAAGCCAGGTCACAAGTACCTGGCAGGATCCCAAGGGGTAGATAGATTCCATGCTACTTATCTCAGGGATACACAGTGGATTTCTGCAACTCCATCTTAATAATGGTTTATGGACTTTTCCTCCAGGAACTTGTTCAAACATTTTTTAAAGACAGCTACACTAATAGCTTGCACCACCTCTGGCAATGAAATTCCAGAGCTTAATTATGCATTGAGTAAAAAAAATATTTTCTCTTATTAGTCTTAAATGTATCACCTAGTAAACTTCATTGTGTGTCCCCTAGTCTTTGTACTCTTTGAAAGAGTAAACAACTGATTAATGTTTACTCATTCCCTTCCACTCGTTATTTTATAGACTCCTATCATATCTCCCCTCAGTCGTCTCTTCTCCAAGCTGAAGAGTCTTAACCTCTTTAGCCTTTCTTCAGAGGGCCTCCCCAGAAGGATTTGGTCCTCAGGATAGTGTGGACCTAGTGGCAGATTGAGAGGAGGAATTTGGTCCCTCATGAGGATGTGGACCTAGTGGCAGATCAGGAGGCAGAGTTTGATCTCCAAGGAGGGCATAGACACAGTAGTAGATCAGGTAGAAGCAGATTTGAACCCCTTGGGAGGGGCATGTGTCTAACCAGACCTGGATTTGACAATAGGGATACTAGACCTGTGCCTCTGGCAGCAAAAATCTGGGTGGGGGAGGCCATCATGCTGGCTGAAGATGTATTGCCTTCCAGCTATGCTGAACCACTCAGCACAGAATAGCCCTCTGCTTCCTGATGCATCCCCTCCCTTCCCAGGCAGCATGCAGAGAACAAAATGGGAGAGGGGTGAGCTTGGAGCACAGAGAGCAAAGGGGGATCATTTTAGTAAGATTAGAATGGGCTGAATGGGAATCATTGGGGGTGAGAAAAGAAGCTGAGGGATGAGAGTGGATCAGATAGGGGGATGGTACAGTGTTTGTGTGTGTGAGAGAGAATGTATTGGTGCTGGTGTGTGTGTGCCAGATTGGGAAGCGAGGAGTTGTAAGGGGGAGCAGTACCAGAGTACAGTAAGGCCACTTCCCTCCTCTCCTTCCCCCTCCTCTCCTTCCCCCTCCTCTAAACACTGCAATTCAGGTTCTCACTCCCTTGTTCTCAGATTCTTTCCCCCAAATCCTGGAACCTCCTTTCTTACTTCTCCCTTCTCTCCAGATCCTGGAACCTCCCTCTAAGATGTCCTACTCCATTTCCCCATTCAAGAACCTCCATCCCTCTCCCTCCTTTCCTCCCATCTCAGATTCATGATTTCTCCCTTTCCTCTACCTTCCCCATATCCCATCCTCCCCATCCCCGGTCCTCTCTACTTCTCCTACCCCATCCTCAGTCCTCTTTCCTTCATATACTCATCCCCCATCCCAAGTCCTTTCTACCTCTCCTCTCCCATACCCAGTAATACTCCTTCCTCCTAGCCACAGTCCGTTCATCATCTCCTAACCCTATTCCTAGTCCTCCTTCTTTCTTCACCCCATTCTGATTTTATCACCCTTTCCTTCTCTTTTGTCCATCCCCAAGAACAGTTTGATACCTAACACCCCTTTTCCTCACCCAATAAAAAAATAAAAATTGGAAAATTACTTAATTTTTATAATATGAACAATGGAAATGTTTGCCAAGGTGCTGCAGATTTTTCCAGTTTTTGCCACAGAATCTGTGTCTGAGCCGCCACAACAACTTACACCTCCTGCTCCCTGTTTTTCTGACCTTACCCAGGAGTTGGGGGGTGGAAGAGGGGCTGCAACAACAGCAACAGTGCCTAGGGGTGGCAAACTCCTAAATCTGTTTTTGGGTCCAACAGCAGAGCAGAGGTGGAGTAGAGGTGACGTCAGCAGCGGTTTTGATGCAATGAATCTTACCCACCAACCAAAAAGGACTGAACTTCACAATCTGGGTAAACAAATAAGCATGGGGGTAGCTTGCTTATTACGGCGGTTACTATCCTAAACCAAATAAGCCTGATACATCACTTTGAATGCATATACAGTGTTGCTCTCTGCTTCAACGGCAGGGGGAAATGTGGAAAACAGGATTTACATTCAGACAACATCCACAAGGCATTGATCTGTAGGGATGTGAATCGCTTTTCTGACGGATGAAAATATCGTACAATGTTTTCTCATCTGTCAGGTATCAAGGGTCCCCGAAAGCGATAGGAAAACCCCATGAAATTTTCGTGTGGTTTTCTTATCATTTGGGGGGGAAAGAGGGCAAGAAGAAAGGGCACACAGAAAAACAACTCCCAAACCCACCCTGACCCTTTAAATTGAATTATTTAGAATCCCCCACCCTCCCGACCCCCCAAAACGTTTCTAAAGTACCTGATGGTCCAGCAGGGCTCCGGGGAGTGATCTCCCGCTCTTGGGCCATCGGCTGCCACTAATCAAAATGGCACCGATGGCCCTTTGCCCTTATCATATGACAGGGGCTATCGGTGCTATTGGCCGGCCCCTATCACATGGTAGGAGCAATGGATGGCCCGTGCCATTTTTTAAGATGTTCATGCCACTGTTTGTGCTATTTTGCTCCACTCTTGTCTTGTTGCCTACCTGCAAGTTTCATAAAGCTTGGATGAAAACTCCAATGTTAGAGTCAAAAATAGGATGCGTTGCTTCCCCTATGAACTTTAATTGAAAGAAAATAAATGACCATAACTTGTGAAAAAAAATGAACTGAATGACTTAAATTGGCAAACAAAACAAAATAACATGAAACAAAAGGGATTTTTGCATGCACTCCCTTAGAAAAGTAAACTAATGGCCTGTCCCTACCTAGCTCATAATCAAAAACTAAAACCAAGTAAACTTTATAAGTAGAACGAGGTTCTGATGTATAAAACTTTTGCAGTGGTGCCTGCTGGCTCTGCACAGTTTCTATGCATGCTAAAACTTACACCTATGAGGCAGATACAGCAATGATTTTTTTTCCCATGCAAACATTTTGCTTCAGATTGATTGATGAATATTTTTCCATTGTTTTCATTAAAAAAGAATGGGGCAAAATGGAAAGAATACATTATTTATTCTTTATTCTTAACTCTGTTACAATTACATCATGATTTTCCTTATCTGGCTATTTGTAAAGGAGTGCAAAAATAAAAATAGATCTAGGAGAGAGAGAGTGAGCTGCATTAGCTCTAAGAGAGAGCCTGTGTTTTCTAAATTAATTGTTGGCTGACCTCAATGAATAGCCTTGGGCAGGAAGGAAATGTAAATATAAAAGCATGTGGACAAGGGAGCATAGTAAATAAGCAGTGGAGCTGAGCATGCACTTGGAAAGGAGTCAATTTGGAGACAGACTGGAGGGAGACTTTGAGAGGACAAGAAGCATATCAAGGTAGCTTCAAATAGTGAGAAAAAAATGGTTTTCTTTTCTTTGTCACAGAGGAAAAGGAATTGTTTGACCAGAGAAAGACCCTTATTCCTTGCCAGACGTGGGTTATATTTTAACCCTGTGGTGAGGCTCTATTAGAAAAAGAGAACCTTTGAAGAGAAGGGTAAGAAGAAGGAGAAATGTGTGTGGAAGGAAATCTAATTAAAAGTTAAAGTTATCAGCATGGACTCGCAGAAAAATAGTAACTGCTGTAGTTAACAGTTTGAGTGGAGTTAAGCTTGAATTAAATCAGTTTAAATGTATATTGGAAATCGCGAAAAATAGCAGAGTCAACAGAATGAATGCACTTGAGTCACTGTGTCACTTCTCCTCAAGTATTTGTCCAATGATTTGTCCACTTGTGAGTTCCAATTCACAATTAAACTGATTCAATTCAAGCTTAACTCCACTCAGACTGTTAACTACAGCAGTTATTATTTTTCAATGATCCCATGCCTCGTTTCCAGTCAAAGCCTGCCTAAGAAAATCATTGGACAAATACCTGAGGAGAAGCGACACAAGGACTCAAGTGCAGTCTTAATTCTACTTCCCCCACCCTTGCTGTAACTCTCATGGTTGCTGCCACTGCCACCTCTTTGCCCGCAGAGAATATTCAGTTCAGGCAAGCAGCTGAATGTGGGACATTGCGGCATTTTTTGAACCCCTGATGCAGAACCTGTCTCGTCTCGAAACATAATGTTATGTCGGGTTGGGTTTTTCTTTGAAGTTGGCATAATCCAAGCACGCAATTACAAGGGAAGTTATTGCTTTTATTTATGTAACAGAAAATGTAAACAATTGCACTGTAGATCGATGCTTATTTGTGACCCGATTGATGTCTGGAAGCTTATTTACCTGCTCCAACATTCTGGGTGTTATGATGGTCTTTTATATCATGCTTTGAGATGTCATTTTAACAAGAAGTATATATTTTTCAAGAATGTTTGAACTATTCAATTGTGATTTGGGATATGAGACCAAAGGATTTATTCAGTCGGAGGCTGGTATTAAATCCAGAAACTGTAAAATCTGACTGAAATGCAGTTTCAGGTACTGGTTCTGCACAAGTACCATGGCAGTTTTGAGAACTATGCAGTTTGTTTTGGATTGGAACTAAATCTCCTAGTTAATACTAAGGGAGAAAAAAATAGGAAAGATTTCACTGCTAAGTAAAGCCCTTCTGTGCTAGAGCTGCATACTAGTAAGATTAAAATACATATAATCAGAAAAAGGAAAATACATTTAAATAATTGACAAAAATTAGATAAGGACACTTTTTTATTGTATTTTTTTATTAGCTAGAGCATAATTCAGTACAGTAGTTCCAGCAAATGAGGCATACACATTCATCGATTTTGCTGGAAGATAACTCACATACGGGCCGATGCAGTAAAGTGCGCTCCAACGGAGCGCACTGTTAACCTGCCATTGGACGCGCGTTTTCCCTCACCCCTTATTAAGTAAGGGGCGGAAAACACGTGTCCAACCCGCCGAACCTAATAGTGCCCTCAACATGCAAATGCATGTTGATGGCCCTATTAGGTATTCCCGCGTGATTCAGAAAGTAAAATGTGCAACCAAGTCGCACATTTTACTTTCAGAAATTAGCGCCTTCCCAAAGGTAGGCGCTAATTTCTTCCGGCACTGGGAAAGTGCACAGAAAAGCAGTAAAAACTGCTTTTCTGTGCACCCTCCGACTTACTATCATGACAATATTAAGTCGGAGGTCCCAGGGAGTAAAAAAAGTAAAAAAAAATAGAAAAAAAAAATTGAAGTCGGCCGGCGGCTGTCGGGTGAAAAACCAGACGCTCAATTTTGCCGGCGTCCGGTTTCCGAGCCCGTGGCTGAAAGCGGGCTCGAGAAACCGACACCGGCAAAATTGAGCGTCGGCTGTCAAACTTGCTGACAGCTGCCGCTCCTATCAAAAAGGAGGCGCTAGGGATATGCTACTGTCCCTAGAGCCTCCTTTTGCCCGTTTCTACCGCCGGGCCTCATTTAAATACTGTATCGCGCGCACAGGCTCTCCCGCGGACTTTAGTGAATCGGCCCGATAAAGATGGTAATTTTAAAGTGAGCATGCAGGTGCCCATATTCACACGTATGGGTGTGCCACTGCACATGCACAGGAATTTTAAATTGTGCAATTAATTGTGCATGTATGATTTAAATCAGGTATATGTGTGCCTCTAAATTTAAGAGGTGCACTCTCTGAGTTTACCCAGACTCCTCGCCCTGTCATTTTAGTCCTAAAAAGAGATTTCTACAGACTTATACCTCATCAGGAAAAGTAGTAAATATTCATGGCTAACAAGCTGCCAGATTTAAAATATGTATTTATGCACCTAACTTTTAGCCTGTTCCAGAATGCCCTGACACGCCCTAACTGCCTCTTTTTCTTTTAGTCACTCAGGCGCATATATGCACATAATTTGTTGCCTTTCAAATATGCATTGCTTACACATGGCCCAGATATTCACTCATATGGCCTTTTAGCATGAGTAACACTTTTAAAATTCACCCCAAACTGTAGATCGTCTCTCTTTATGGTCTTCTTAAAGCTCAGGATAGTCGATGCTATATTGTGGCTGAATGTGGACCAGAGGAACTGAGGCCCAGAGGACCAAAAGAGTTCAGGACGAAGAAGAAGGAAGTGCATCTACGCAGTCCAGCAGCACCAGCAAGACTGCAGAACTGTGAGCTACATCTCTGGCCCGAAACACAGCGAAGCCCAGACAGAAAGCCACACAGGCCTCCTCAGGGACACTCAGAAACTGGTGCACAGAGTGAGGCACAAGGAAAGACTATTTCCATAGTTTATTACTGGTAGGCAGTATGGGGTACATTTTTAAAAAAAGCGTGAGCATGTACTTTTGTTTGCGCACCAGGCGCAAACAAAAGTACGCCGGATTTCAACAGATACGCGCGTAGCCGCACATATCTTTTAAAATCCGGGTCGGCACGCGCAAGGGGGTGCACATTTGTGCTCCTTGCGCACACCGAGCCCTGCGCGCGCTGCCCGTTCCCTCTGAGGCCGCTCCGAAATTGGAGCAGCCTCGGAGGGAACTTTCCTTCCGCCTCTCCCCACCTTCCCCTCCCTTTCCTTTTATCGCAAAAGTTACACCTGCTCGAGGCAGGCGTAACTCGCGCGCGCCGGTGGCCTGCTGGTGCGCCATCACCCGACCCGGGGGCTGGTCCGGAGGCCTCAGCCACGCCCCCCCGGAATGCCCCCGGGCTGGCACCACGCCCCCCCGGATCGCCCCCCAGAACGTTGCGCCGCCCCCCGACACGCCCCCGGTAGCAAATCCCCGGGACTTATACACGTCCCGGGGCTTGCGCGCGCCGCCGAGCCTATGCAAAATAGGCTTGGCGCGCGCAAGGGTTTTTTAAAAAAATCCGCCCCTATATGAATTTGTCAAATAAATAAATGAAGGAATGACAGAAATGTAGTGTTCCTACCTCTTGGGTACTGAAGATAATTTATACTTACCTGGTGATTTTTTGAGTAAGACCTGAAATCTGCAAGAGACAAAAAAAGGGGAATATTTTGAGAAAAGAATTATATTCTTCGATTAAAAAAGGTGCACTACAAGTATGTGTACATTTCTTTTTTGTCTGTTGGTGAATCCACGCACCTGCAAGATAAAAGGGAAAGGAAAGTTAATATTTGAAGGTCTTTGACAACCTGAAAGGGAAAAAGAACGTAGTTAGTAGTGAAATGCAAACAGTTAAAAGAAATGCACTTACCTGTTGGATATTCAAAGCTGGATAGTATTTAAATAAAGTTTACTTGTTGCGAAAAGAAGTTTCTTCAAGTCATGTTCCTTTAAAAATAAATTCTATTGACTTTGAGAATTTATTAGTGTAAATTAACGTCTACTGAATTTCACCTACTGTGTGACTGCCATTGGAGGAAATGGGAGGGAGAGAGGTTACTAGCATTGGCCCTGTGACAGTTCAAATGCTTTACTTCCTGTTTAAACCTGGGGGGTTTACATTACCTTAGTGCACCTACTGGGAGCAGTGAAGTATTTCTTTATGAAGACTGTGATGCATTGGAGTATGTGAATGGATCATAGCAGTACTAACTGGCAATATCACAGATATAAATAAGACTTATTATCTGGTGCACTAACGCTAAACTGTTTTGACTTGCAAGAAGTATAGCAGAGGCATGCATCCCTGTGAACAGGTTTTAGCTGTGATGTTATCTCAAAGCATTCATGTCTTGCACTGCTCATATTGCTGAGTTAGTCATAATTTTTCTTGATGTAAAAATATATCAGACAGTTTTCCACCTACAAAAATTCAATTTCATTCCCTAATTGGTTCAGTTTTCAGGTGTGCATTCAAAGGTGAGTTCACCAGGATCTGTGTAACCTATGCTGATCTTGATTTCATATACATGTTTCATTCTAGCACACTACACAAGGCTCAGTCACAAATACAGGCATTCCAAATGCTGACCTTTCTGGAGTCCTTTGCCTTCCATTTTTCTCTGGTAGTGAATACAAGAGCCCTTAGAAAAACAATAACTTGCCCAAGTGAGAACAAATAATGGAATGCTCTGTCAAGAAAATCATTTGAGTATCAAGATACTGCAAGAAGCTAAGCAGATGTAAAACCATTTCTAGATTTGAACCACAGGAAGATAGTGCTTGAAGTCTACAAGACCCAAAGGGATTTTTTTTTTTTTATCTATGTTTTCAGATTCTAGCTCCCTGTGGATTAGAAATATTCCAAGAGCAGCATGGAAGTGGTGTGGAACGTTGAAATGTTTCGTTTGGTTATTGGCTTCTTTTACAGTTCGCAGACATGTGATATTTGAAATATGCATGGAGATCTCTGTGAATAGAGATTAGCGTTGATACATTACATTATAGAAGGGAATTATCTTTCAGTCCAGTGTTTCACAAAGTAGCTTATGAGGCTTAGAAATCTGGCTTGGAGGCGAGATCTTATTTTTAATAAAGTCTAGCCACAAGTACTTGCTGGCTACTTTTAAAAAGAATGTGTGTGTGTGTGCCCATAAACACTCTGCAATTTTATATTGTACAACACATACGCACATATCATTAAAAATACCCCACCGCGTGTATGAGTAAATGTCCTGTGCATATTACCACCAGGGCTTTAGTGTGCATATGCTCACACAAGGGGAAAATCAGTATTTCATGTCCTTATTGGGAGGAAGGGAGGGAGGGAGGGAGAGAGGGAGAGCACTGTAGGAGAGATAAAATGCAACTATATATATATATATCTACCATATCTACCATATATATATATATCTTGAAATCAGGATGGGTTTGGGGAGGGGATGTGGTGTTACATTGGTGCCCTGCAGACCCTTGCAGCCTGGCCATGGGGGAGGGAATGAAAGACTTGAATAGGTAAATGTATATTGGTTATTTACTCTCTCAGACAATAGAAGGACTAGGGGACACTCCATGAAGTTAGTAAGTAGCTCATTTTAAACAAATCTGAGAAAATTATTTTTCACTCAACGCATAATTAAGCTCTGGAATTCATTGCCAGAGGATATGGTTATGGCAGTTAGTATAACTGGGTTTAAAAAAGGTTTTTATGATTTATAACCCACACTGAGTTGAAAATGCCCTTCTTACAATGGTAGATTTTAAAAAGGCTGACCCGTAAACATACATGTATGTCTGCAGCTTTACAAAAATATCGTACACATGTTTCAGAGAGATAGAACCTCTTTACAAGAGGCAGCCTGACACTCAATATATGGACCATTGGAAGGGGATGAGTTTTCAGGAGGTGGGTTGAGGTTGGGGGGTGGTGTTATAGACACATTCAGAGGTATTCATTGTAAAATTGACATCATTAAATAATTTTAGAACTTATAAGTGATGAAAAGGAGTTGATTTGTACAATGCAGCTAGCAGGGTCTGTTTTTGCACGAGCAACAGTTTTAAAATCTACCTGTTGTTTTTTTAACTTAGGACTCAAACCCTGAGCTACATCTATGGATCCACTTTGCTATATATGCTAAAAAGTATGTCAACACTGGTCAATCTGTTCTGAATTCTAGGATGCCTGATGCCCATGTATACGAGTGACAAATGTTACTGGGACAGGTCTGAATAAGGTCCTGGAAAGGTCTTCACACAAATTAGCAGTTGTAATCATGTGCAGGGAGTTTTAGTGGGATCATTTTTAGAGGTGTATGGTTACATTTATTTTTGTTTATTTTGTTTTGCTTATTTGAAACAAAATAAGCAAAATGAAGGAAAAATGACAAAACAAACTAAAAATAGATAACTAAAGGAAGAGGCCAGGGTCTTCCTTTCCCCCACCAAAAACATTCAGTGCAAGCAACATCAAAGCTTAAAACTTAAAGACCTCCAGACCTTCCCCTATTCCATATCTACCTTCCTTGGACCCTTCTTATGCCATTTGTGTCATCTAGAGGTCCAAATGGACCAGAAGCAATCCCCAGTTGTTCCTGTACTGCTGGCACTAATGGACCCTAAGACTGGTACCATTTTGTTGTGGATTGATTTGACTGGTTTTTTTTTTTTCTATTTTGATCTCGAAACAAAGTGAAAAGAAATGGGAAACTTCATTATAATTTCCTGTTTCATTTCAAACAAAAGAACCTACATGAAGTTAGCAATTAGCAAGTAGCACATTGAAAACAAATCAGAGAAAATTCTTTTTTACTCAGCCTACAATCAAGCTCTGGAATTTATTGCCAGAGGATGTGGTTAAGGCAACTAGTATAGCTGGGTTTAAAAAAAGGTTTGGATACGTTTCTGGAGGAGAAGTTCATAAATTGTTATTAATCAATAGGGAACAGCCACTGTTTGTTGCCAGCATTAGATGCAAGAGATCTATTTAATGTTTGGGTACTTGCCAGGTACTTGTGACTCGGATTGGCCACTGTTGGAAACAGGATGCTGGACTTGATGGACCCTTGGTCTGACCCAGTATGGCATATATTATGTTCTTATGTAATAATTTTTCAAAGGGAAAGTATGCCCATACTTTTCCTTTGAATATTGATGTAAAGTATGTAAGAACATAAGAACATAAGAATTTCAATACTTGATCAGACCAAGTATCCTTCAAGATCCATCAAGCCCAGTATCCTGTTTCCAACAGTGGCCAATCCAAGTCACAAGTTCCCACCCTGTACTGAAATGTTAAATAAATCTCAAGCTACTATTGCTTATTAATTAATAGCAGTTTATGGATTTTTCCTCAAGGAACTTATCCAAACTTTTTTTAAACCCAGTTACACTAACTGCTGTAACCACATCCTCTGGCAATGAATTCCAGAGCTTAATTATGCACTGAGTGAAAAATAATTTTCTTTGATTCATTTTAAATGAGCTACTTGCTAACTTCATGGAGTGCCCCCTAGTCCTTCTATTATCTGAGAGAGTAAATAACCAATTTAAATTAACTTTTTCAAGTCCTTTCATGATTTTGTAGACTTCTATCGTATCCCCCCTCAGTCGTCTTTTCTCCAAACTGAACAGCCTTAACATCCTTAGCCTTACCTCATAGGACAGCCGTTCCATGCCCCTTATCATTTTGGTCGTCCTTCTCTGAACTTTCTCCAGTGCAGCTCTGTCCTTTTTGAGATGCGATGTACAGTATTCAAGATGCGGTGTCACCATGGAGCGATACAGAGGCATTATGACATCCATCGTTTTATTTGAGATTCCCTTCTTAATAATTGCTAGCATTCTTTTTCCTTTTTTGATAGCCACAGCACACTGAGTCAACAATTTCAATGTATTATCCACTATGATGCCTAGATCTCTTTCCTGGGTGGTAACTCCTAAGATCGACCCTAACATTGTGTAACTACAGCAAGGGTTATTTTTTCCACATTAAATTTCATCTGACATTTGGAAGCCCAGTCTTTCAGTCTCACAAGATAATTGACTTCAGTTTTAAGCAGACTGTTACAAAATTACTTCTATGTCAAAGTCAGAAACCCCACAGGAGTTAGAAGATAAAATATATAGGACTCATTTCAAAAGTCTAAGTAAGGCAGGTAAGAGAATTCATTATGCATTAGAATAAACTTGCTGCCATGCCAACCAATCCCTACTGTTCCCTCCTTCCATCCAATCCATGGTCTTCTCTATCTTTCAGCCTCATCTGTAGTCCTTTTTCTCCCCATATCCACCTCATTCTCAGCCTGGTCTTCCTTCCTACCATCTCCAGTAATCTCCTCCTCTCATGATCCTCTTCTTTTTTTTCACCCAATACCTGGTCCTCTTTCCAGTTTCCTTCATCCTGGGTCCTTCTTCCCCCTTCCCAATATCTGTCCCTCTCACCCTCTCCTTCATCTCCTGTCCTCACTCTCTGTGTCTTCCATTCCATGTATCTCTTCCCTTCCCCACATTCCTTGGAAATCTCTCCACATACTCCACCCCTCAATTCCTGGAATGCTTTTCTTACATTCTACCTTTCCCTTCTTCCTAGGTACTTCTTAACCAGTCTTGGGTCTCTTTCTATGGCCCCTGACCTCTTTCCCTCTTCTCTCTGTACCTGCATCTCAGGTTTACTTTGGCCTTCTCCCAATACCTTCTCCCAATACCTCCCATCCCAGTTCCATAATAAGGTTCCCATTGGCCTTCTCCCAATACCTTCTCCCAATACCTCCCATCCCAGTTCCATGATAAGGTCTCCCAAACCATCCCCTTCACTCCCCAATTCCTATTGCTCTCTGTCCTCCTTCTCCTGATCTGCACTATGGCTTTGCTTCCCACCAGTCATCAACCCTGATCCCTCCCTCCTCCCCCCCCCCCCCCCCCCCCCCCCCACCACCACACACACACACCGGTCTGCAGGCAAAACTTCCTTAACTACACAGAGCCAGTGACACGGTATGAAGCCTGAGATACTGTATATGAGATCCTCATGGCTCATACCTAGAGACACAGTAAACCAATATTGTAAAGTTCCACTCCTGCTGGATGGGTGAGGAGGACTGGGAGAAAAAGACATGGCAGGCTAGAGTTGCATCAGGAGTGATGGAAGCAGAATACTATAAAAGGGATCAGAGAGAGAGAGAGAGCAAGAGAAGCCCTTGCTAGAGAGAGAAATCCTCCATTCCACCATAGACCTGCCTACTGAAATCCAGCCACTTGTATACTGTACATCTTATATTTACCTCCAGAAACTCATTTCCAAAAATGCTTACTCCTATCTGAGGTTATCCTCAATCCAGGCCAAAGAAAAAAGTTTCCATTATTCCCTAAAGGGATTACTTTCACTTTTTTGAAACTTTTTTATGCTTTGGGAAATATAAGATAGCTAGCTGAAACAATTTCCTCTTCTTTTAATCCATCACATAACACTACGAAAATATTAACAACCTTCCATATTTTTCAACATTGGCTAAATTTCCCAAAGTAAAACCACCTTTATAGGGTCAGTGCTGCTTTGACCTTCAGGGATTCCATTGTTCACCCTTTGAAAAATGCTGTATTTGCTGGAGTAGTAGTGGAACTGCTGTCAATTGGTAAAAGACTTATATGAAACGGAACAAATTTTGACAGGAGGGTGATGAAAACAAGTTGCTTTTCCATGCTAATGCCTGGTTTGTATCTTTAAAGACTCTGCAAAGGTCAATGGTTAAGCTCAGAGAATTCATTGAAGCTTTTGGATTGGTGCCAGGTTACAAAATGACTTGGGCTAAGTTGGAATTCTTAATCACTGGACCTATCATCTTTAGAAATAAGAAAGGCTTCTGTGAAAATCATATATTGTGGAACAGTATTAACCAAAAGGCTTAAGGGCTCAAAGACATGGTTGCACTTAACTTGGACCCCTTGCTACGTAAGATAGCATTTAAGCTTGAAAAAAGGATAAGCTTATAGATAATTCTGTTAGATAGAATTAATCTAATCACTATGATCCCAAAAGCTCAACTGAATTATCTCTTTCTCATATCCCCTTATCTGTCCCAAATAAGTATTTTTCAGATCGGAAGAATTATATTCAAACTGTATATGGATGGAGGGAAGAACCCATCTGAAAAACAAACAAACCAAGAGGCTACATTACAGTTTCCTGAGGGCAAAGCAGGGATGGGGTTTGACTAATCCTACATTTTATTAGTTTGTGTTTCCATGCAGCGCAATGTGCCGAAGCTGATTTGGAGTAGCAAGTTGACCCAAGTTGAGTCAACACTGAACATGAGATATTCCAATCAGCTGATTCACGAGCAGGTGTATTTAAGTAGAATGCTTAACTGCGAAAGATATGCACTTTCTTTTAAGCACACAAAAAAAAAGCCAATTTTTCAAACATAAAGATAACAATATAAATCAGGTTTGAATGTAGGGTTGGCATGCAGCTAACTGTATGTGCATATCTTTATCCACTTCAAAACAGTAGTGTAAGTTACATGTCTTACCAGCATGCTAGTTATGCCCATGCATTTAGAAAAATTAAGTTGGTTGCATTTATTAACACCCTCCCAAAATACTTCCTGGAGCATTTCTTTTCAACGGGGACAAATTTATTTACATTGTTATTTTACACACATGAAACTCCACTTACACACTTTCTACCACCTATATGTAACTTGTACAGCTCTTTGTCTTACCTAGGGCCTGCAGCATCTTGGGGCAGTGAAAGACCTCAAGGGGTCTTTCACTGTCAACTGTTTGTTTCACATAAATGTATGTGCTAGTCACCAACTGTGTCCAAATCATCTTCTTTATTGTTCACAGTCAAATAAAGACAAAATCCTGACATCGGGGAAATGATGACAAAAATGATGACAGCAGGTAAAACTTGATAACAGTTAACACATTTTGTACAGCCAATGCATGGGTTAGACAGCACATTACCAGAGTGCTTAAAATCATCTGGACCCAAGCATTTAGTTCTCATTAACTGAGGTTCCTTATTAAAAGGTTAATTCATAACATAGTACTCACTGCAATCAGTTTGACTGAAGATTTGCAGCTTAGAAGAGATCATATTAAGATTTTATACTAACATAACCTCCCTGCAGCTCACACCTACAGTAAGCTGGATGCATCAAGCCTGCATGGTGTTAACTGAGCTCAAGCAACACATACTTCTTCTCTTATTCCAACTGGAGAAATCTCAATAGAGAAAAACTCCGTCTATATGGACATATTCACACATGGATTGTACTGTTATTGATATCAATATAGGGTTGATAGAATATGCCATTGTTGTAAGTAATATATAGTTTTTATTTTATCTAATTGCATAGTATATGATGGCAGATAATGACCAAAATGGCCAAACCAGTCTGCCCAGTAGTAATTTGACCAATTTGGGTAGATCTGCAAGCAAATTCCCATATGGAATGCGACACCCAAATCTCCTTCCACCATGTCCACCAACCAACTTCTTAAAATTGTATCATTGCCTTATAGGTTTATAACTATCACTCATTGCAGGATACTCCATTGCTTTCCCATAGATCCAATGGAATATTAGCATTGCTGTCTAGGGTTTAACCACTGCTCTGTGCAGGTTACCTCATGTCTTCTTGGAAACACAATGAATTCATATCACTATTGTTTTGAGCTTGAACTGCCATCTGTGTAGGCTATCCCAGTGCTTCATTAACATCTTCTTGCCACTAGGGATTCTTAGTGTTTATCACATGCTTTTTTGAATTCTGTTAACATTTTTGTCTCCACCACCTCCTCTGGGAGGGCCAGCCAGCCATTCATCATCACCCTTTCCATAAAAAAAATATTTCCTGATATTGTTTCTGATTCTATCTACTTGAAGGTTTGTATTATGACTCCTAAATCTGGCATCTAAATGTTTTTAACATATCCCCCTGTTTCTCATCTCTTCTTGAGTATTCATATTTAGATCTTCAAGTCTCATCTCACATGGCTGCTGATGTAGACCTGGGATGTGCATTCATTAATAATAAATAAGAAATATGAACCATATCAGGCTGATACATTTTGGTTTTGGAAAATGAATGTGAATAGCCAGTGCCACAAAAATCAATGACAATTTTTGTTTGCATGGTTTTTCATTTCCAATTTAAATCTATGGGATGAGTAAAACTACAAGGGTTTCTTTTCTTCTCAAGGCAGCAAGCACACTGATTAGCAACCAGTGATGTCACTTGCTGCCTTTGACTGATTGGAACCAGGGCAGGAAAGGAGACTGTACAAGCCAGGAAGTGAGACCAAGATGAAATATTTTAAAGTTTAACTAGTCTGTCCTAGCTGGTATCTGCATGGATAAACAGTGACTTTCTCTTTATTTTTTCAAGCTCAAAGGAAAGGAAGTTTCAGATAGATACCATTTTATCTCACTTATCTCTGATCTTCAAGAGAAGGTGGATGATTGTGTATATTTCTTTCTTCTAGAGCTGAAGAAACATTGAGATCAGACAAAATATTGAGAAGAATGAAACTAGGATAAGAAAAAAACAAAGTAGTATCAAGCTCTAACCTTAAGTTATGGTTGCCTCTGTTAGGCTACTTTGCCCTGTCATAATGCCTTGAGCTATTCATGACACATTTGTTGCCACTTTAACACAGTTTTGGTGGAGTGCTGCTCATCCCCCTTCTGTGATGTACTGTCCAACTGTATAAGCCCTTGCTGAGGGGCTATGGGATTTACTAAATTGCAGTACTCATGCAGAAAATAATGTGCCTTTTAATGTGGGTTAATAAATAAGTCTCTTAATTTAAGATACCCTGGGCTCAAGAAGGGTGCTCTCCTAGTATTGTTTCTATCCTCAGGTAGTAAGTTCCTAGCCTGCTGGAATGACCCTCATGAATTCATAGAAAAGGCAGGGCCCATAGACTACAAAGTGGCTTAGCCAGACAGGCAGAAGAAAGTACAGATCTTGAACATGAACCTTTCAAAGAAGTGGATCACACAAACCTGCAGCCTCATCCAGGAGGAGGAGGACTTTGGGACAGTAGTCCCATTGACCACAAACCACTCCCCTTCTGGAGACCAGATTTGCCCTTACAGGAAAAGGATTTTAAACAGCTGGTGAGCCAAAATAGGAGCATCTTCTCCATTGTTCTTGGACATGCTCACTTAGTAAGCCATGACATGATCACAGCCCCAGGAGAAGTCATCTGGCATCTGACCTTACCAGACCCAGAAGCCAAGTGATAAGCTGTGAATACTGAAGTACAGAAAATATTCCAGCTCAGTGTAATTGAAGAGTCCAGCAATGACTATTCCACAACCATTGTGCTTGTCCCCAAATCAGATGGAGGCATCCACTTCCATATTGATTTATGGAAAGTCATTGAAGTCTCAAAGCTGAAAGCCTATCCTATGCCCTAATTGGATGAGCTTATTTTAGGCAGTCCAGTTTAAATCCTGTACCCAATGAAGGAGTACTGACAGGTGCCTCTCACTTCTCAAGCAAAAGAGAAAACAGCCATCTCTACCCCTGAATGGTTTTTCCAATTCAGTCTCCTGACCTTTGTACTTTTTGGAGCTCCTGCAATGTTCCAGTGGTTGGTCAACTGCCTCCTGTGCTCTCAGAATGGCAATGCTGTGGCATACCTCGATGATATTGTGGTCTACAGCAGAGACTGGAGGACCCACCAAAGAAAACTAGAGGCAGGTTTTACAACCTATGGAAAGCAGGGCTGACAACCATTCCAAAGAAATGTCTACCATGCAGCCAAGAAGTAAAATACTTAGGATATCTCCTGGGAAAGGTACAAGTCTGTTTCCTGCTCTCTGGCACCTACCAGCCACTGAAGCCCAAAGCCGCATATCATGCTATCACAAGCTGCTAAAATCTTCCTGTCAGAAACAGAGTTACAAATAAAATGCTCAAGTGTGCAAACTGTTTCTAGCCTGTCTGCAACATTCTAATTCCAGTTGCTGTAACCTTGTGACACAGTGACACAGTGACAACAAGAGGCAAACAGTCAGCTTACCTTTTTTCTCCAATCTACATATTTCTATAATACCTTTTCTTTCACTCTTTGTATGAGTTTAAGGAATTCATTCCTCTCTCTCTCTGAAATCTAAGGGAGAAATGATTTTTTAAAATGGTGACTCCTAAGTCCTGCTTTCAGTTTCAGGTTAAAAAAAAAATGAGAAAGTCCACACTGGGATAGGCTGGTTCAAAAAGTTCTTTACCTTGAATGGTCAATCTCCTTCCTTGTCTCTTCTCATCCTGGCTCCACAGTATCTAGCTTCAAGAAAAAAAATTCTATAGTTTTGTTTGCCCCATAGACTTTAATGTAGCCAAAAATGAATACAAAAAAAAGCAATTTTGTTATTTTCAGAAATCCCTTCCATTCATTTTGTTTGAATGAAACAATCAAAAATTGAATCATTTGTCACATTGTACTCCTTCCTTTTAGATGAATGCACATCACTAGAGGACTGGTAGTAAATGCCGCTGCCCTAAGGAAAAGACTATCTTTCTATACCTGGAGAACGCCTTCTTCTGTATTGAGTCCTAGATATTAGGACAGTTACTTCCAATCTGTCATGAAAAAGTTGGTAGTTTTCTTTCTTGGAGTGGTAGTTTGAAAAATAAATGGAACAAACAGCTCACTAACCCCTTCTTTCAGGTTAGTAGCTTTTCAACAGAACAAAACACATCCAATATTGCTGGTACTCTTCCTCTTCTTTCTAGCTCTGCAGCAAAGAATTGTGGTCAAGTATTTCTCAAAGGAAGATCATGTTTAATGTTTATGCTTATGTTTATTTACCTGTGCATCACATAATTTATTTAAGATTTGTGATTAATCACAAATTAACTAACAAAGCATTCTAAAATTAAATAAAAAAACAAAAAACAAAAAACAAAATTATTAACATGGCAAAACATGGTCTAAGTAAATAACCAATAAAATAATCATAAAAAGGAAACAGTAGTAAAAAAAACAATGCAAGGCTGGAAATTGTAAGACATAAGGCAATGAATATACTTAATAAAATAAAATAATACTACTGCAATTCTTATTGGTAAAATAAACAAAATGAATGAATGAGAAATGTCAGGAAATCTGAGAACATAAAACAAAAGGGGCTCTTTAAAAGATAATTAACAATACTAATAAAACTTAAAATACAAGTTTACGTTGAAGAATAGGCTTGGGAAAACAAGATGGTCTTTAGGACTTTCCTGAACTTAAGATAATTTTTCTCCAAGCACAAAGCAATCTGTGAAAGAATTCCATAGGTTCAGTGCTAAAAATAAAAAACAGAACTTTGTGGTAGTTCGGGGCCTAATTGCATTTGAGGATAGTAACACTAAATGTTCTTGTTGAAATGAGTGCAAAGTTCACCAAGGATGATAAGGGACTAGAAGGCTAGAAAGATAGGAGGGAGTGCCCACCAAAAACAGGAAGCCAATGCAAGTCTTGAAGTATGGGGGTAACATGATCATAGTTTTGTAAACAAAAAATCAATCTAGCGGCTCTGGTTTGATCTGTTTGAAGTCTTCCTTACTGAGTGGGCCATGAAACATACATTACAATAATCCAACCGAGATAGGACTAAAGAGCAAGAAAGGGACAAGACCAGAGCAATCAAGATATGGACCTAATCAATGAATGAAATGCTGAAAAAAATGACATTTGCAATAAATGTGAGATATGATTACAGAAAGTAAGTGATTAATCAGTTCTAACGCCTAAGGTGGAAATGATTTCATGAACTTGAATAGGCATGCTTGCCATGATAGGTAATGGAAGCTGAGATGACATAATTTTCCTGGGCTATCATTTTGGGACTATGAAAAAACAAAGCATTTTTTTTTTAATTTTAGCAAATAGTGTGCACTATTTACCAATACATTTTAAATATGCAGCATATGTATGGCTCTACAAGAAAATAGTGCTCACTGGCCCTCAGGTTGGTTCCAATTTTGACATCACTTTGGTGCTGGTCTCAGGGTCAGGTGCAATTTTTATATAGCTGTAGCAGTGAGCCTTTCTCCTATAAAGACTCCCATGGAAGGGGAAGTGGGGGCTGGGGAGGTCCCTGGCCCTATCTGATTTCTCTGAGGTGGGAATGGTGGTTGGAAATGACCAGAAAACCGGCTGGGTTTGGCTCAGCCCTTCTGGGTAGACACAGTGCACAGAGCATCTTGGTGGGCTTAGGGAGCCAAACCAAAATAAACATTAACATGAAATGAGAAAAAAACAAAACTCGAAATGAAAAATAAACTGAAACAAAAAATTAGGGCTGCATATTGCTACCAAACATAATAACATTTTTAATCAACATTAACATATAAAAACCTATCAGCATAGTTGAACCATTAGAACTTTAACCTTTTGGAGGGGTCTTAAAAAATGAATCTTCTAAAATCATTTACCAAGTATTAGTGTTACACTAAAACTCCAATACAATGCATAATACACAAAGTTAAAAATGGCCTTCAAACATAATCCAAACAACCTATTCCACTGATCTACCATCCTCTTAAATTACAACTTCTTTGACATAGCCATCCTATCCTAAACTATTGAAATCCTATCCTGTTATGAAGAAAGGCCTAAACATCCATTTTTCTGCCTTTGAGATCTATGTGGTTCTCATTAATGAAAATAACCCAAGTTTTCAGCAGTTTTCTAAATAATCAAATTTCACCCACTGTAGGAACCTTAAGTAGAGCTTCCTGACTGGATCTCAAAATGCTAGTGGGATCATACCAATTTGTCTGAGACCAGAGATAGGGCCTCATTTTCTAAGGCTATCGCAGGCTTGTGCTAACAGCGCAAGCCTGAGAAAGCTTGCGAAGGTAGCGCACGCCTGCGCTACCTAAATCGGGGCGGAGTCTGCCCCGGAAGAGGAGGAGTCGGGGCATCACCGGGGCCAACTCTGCGAAGATGGCGCTGCCAGCAAAAAGGTAAGGGCCTTTTCACGTCCTATTTCGCACCCAATAACTACACCTTCTATGGTGGTGCTACTGGGTGCGAAACCGGTGCGATCGCTGCCGGCTAGCGCAGGACCACCATCCCCCACCCCCCCGGGTCGATCCTCCCGCCCCCCATTAGCGCAATTTTCTAAAGGCCTGCAATACTTTAGAAAATGAGGCCCATAGTGTGGCCCAATGTCTCTCAGGGCTTTAAAAATCAAGATACAGAGCATAAAACATAAAATTATAGTGCTGACAAAGTCAACATACAGTACAGCATGGACAAACAAATGTATAAATCATCAAAAATAATATTAAGATTAATAAAAAAACATAGCCTAGAAACTCTATAGAGCTTGTTGACATTATTTTTATCATAAAAACTGTATAAATAAATCATTTTGAGGAGGATGATGAGGATGATGGTGTTTCCTGTCAAAGATAACATGAGTTTTCAGCACCTCCCTTTTGCTAAGTTGATTTATGTGTTTATTGATATGATATAAGTCTAATCTTTGACTGGCACACGACACCCAGGTGACACAGGTGAAACTGTAGTTGATAAACTTGTGGAGTTGGCCTTTCTTCCCTGATTCTTTTCCTTTTGTGCTTATGCTCACTTGGTTTTTATATCTAAGGGATACAAATATTATCAAACAGATTTCAAAAGAGGTAGTCTGATAATTGAAATGTGGGCAGACATTTTTGGCTTCTTGCCTTGAGTTTCAGCTGATTTCAAGGTAGGATAATGCTTAGTGGGCTCCCTCCAGCCATTTCCAGATGTTGATAAAGTTAGAAGATATTGGGAGAGGAATAGTGAGGGTCATGCATACTGCAATGAAACTTAAATCTTTATTTGACATTTCAGAGAGTAGCCTGTTCTAAAAAGATGTATAAAGGAAGGATTTTATGACTTTCCAGAAATATGAAGTGCTTCTGAGTCACTTTTATTTTTTTACCATAGACAATGATTATTTGTATTTTTTGGATAGAAATTTAAAATATTATAAGTCCCAGATTGTGGTGAATCAAGTCCATTGTGAATATTCACATTCAATATTTTACTTTTAATACTTCACCCTCCAGTCTCCCATTCTGTGTATATGGGGAAAAAGCATAGTAAATCAGTCCCTTAGATGTAAACCTTCTGGGAACAGGGAAAATGCCTACTGTACTTGAATGAAATTCACCTTAAGAACATACCATACTAGGTCAGACCAAGGGTCCATCAAGTCCAGTATCCTGTTTCCAACAGTGGCCAATCCAGGCCATAAGAACCTGGCAAGTACCCAAAAACTAAATCTATTCCATGTTACTGTTAGTGATAGCAGTGGCTATTTTCTATGTCAACTTAATAGCAGGTAATGGACTTCTCCTCCAAAACTTATCCAATCCTTTTTTAAACATAGCTACACTAACTGCACTAACCACATACTCTGGCAACAAATTCCAGAGTTTAATTGTACGTTGAGTGAAAAAGAACTTTCTCCAATTAGTTTTAAATGTGCCACATGCTAACTTCAAGGAGTGCCCCCTAATCTTTCTATTATCTGAAAGAGTAAATAACTGATTCACATTAACCCATTCTAGACCTCTCATGATTTTAAACACGTCTATCATATCCCCACTCAGCCATCTCTTCTCCAAGCTGAAAAGTCCTAACCTCATTAGTCTTTCCTTATATGGGAGCTGTTCCATTCCCTTTATCATTTTGGTCGCCCTTCTCTGTACCTTTTCCATCGCAACTATATCTTTTTTGAGATGTGGAGACCAGAATAGTACATAGTATTCAAGGTGCGGTTTCACCATGAAGCGATACAGAGGCATTATGACATTTTCCGTTTTATTCACCATTCCCTTTCTAATAATTCCAAACATTCTGTTTGCTTTTTTGACTGCTGCAGCACACTGAACCGATGATTTCAATGTGATATCCACTATGACAGATCTCTTTCTTGGGTGGTAGCTCCTAATATGGAACCTAACATTGTGTAACTATAACATTGGTCATTTTTCCCTATATCCATCACCTTGCATTTATCCACATTAAATTTCATCAACCATTTAGATGCCCAATTTTCCAGTCTCAGAAGTTCTTCCTGCAATTTATCACAAACTGATTGTGATTTAATTACTCTGAACAATTTTGTATCATCTGCAAATTTGATTACCTCACTTGTCGTATTTCTTTCCAGATCATTTATAAATATATTGAAAAGTATGAGTCCCAATACAGATCCCTGAGGCAATCCACTGGCCACTCCCTTCCACTGAGAAAATTGTCCATTTAATCCTACTGTTTTTTCCTGTCTTTTAGCCAGTTTATGATCCATGAAAGGACATCGCCACCTATCCCATGACTTTTTACTTTTCCTAGAAACCTCTCATGAGGAACTTTGTCAAATGCCTTCTGAAAATCCAAATATACTACAACTACTGGTTCACCTTTCTCTACATGTTTATTAACTCCTTCAAAAAAGTGAAGCAGATTTGTGAGGCAAGACTTGCCTTGGGTAAAGCCATGCTGACTTTGTTCCATTAAACCATGTCTTTCTATATGTTCTGTGATTTTGATATTTAGAACACTTTCCACTATTTTAAATTACCTGGTGGTCCAGTGGTGGTCCTGGGAGCGATGGCACCGGCCATCCAGTGCTCCTACCATGTGACAGGGGCCGGCCAATGGCACGGATACCCTGTCACATGGTAAGGGCAAAGGGCCATTGACGCCATTTTTATTAGTGGCAGCAGACAGCCCGAGAGTGGGAGATCGCTCCCGGGACCACCAGGTAATTTAAAACGTTTGGGGGGGGGGGGGGGGGGGTCAGGAGGGTGGGGGAAGCTAAGGGAGCTGTTTTGAAGGGTCTGGGTAGGTTTTTTGTTTATTGGCTCGGGCGTAGCCGATAAAAAAAAACCTGATCGGGCCACACGAAAAAAAAATTCACGATGTGAATCGGAACCGGAATCGGAACCGATTCTGGCTCCGATTCACATCTCTAGTGTGTTTGTGGTGTGTATGTGAGAAAGGAATGGTGCTTCTGTGTGTGTTTATGTGAGAAAGGGATGGTGCTTCTGTGTGAGTGACAGGGAAGGTGCTTCTGTATATGTGTGGTGTATATGTGAGTCAGGGAGGGTGCTTGTGTGTGTCAATGTGTGTGTGCGAGAGAGAGATGGAGCATGTTTTTGGCTGGCTTGTGGCTGTGAGAGAGAGCTGTGTGTGATTGAGAGCTTGTGTGTAAAAGAAATAGAGAGAGCATGTGTGTGATTGAAAGCCTTTGTATAAGTAAGAGAGAGCGAGAGCATTGTGTGATTGAGAGAGACTGGCCAGAGAGGCGATGTGTGTATGTGTGAGAAAGACTGATCAGGGAGATGACTGGTATGTGTGTGTGTGTGAGAGAGAGAGAGACTGGTTGGGGAGATGATTGGTGTTCGAGAGACAGAAACTGGTCCTGAGGGTGTGACTGGTGTGTGTGTGAGAGAGACAGAAGAGACTGGTTGTGGTCCCTAAGGAAGTGGACCATGAGGACAGCTTCAGCTGCTGCTTCTGGTGTGGACCATGAGGACAGCTTCAGCTGCTGCTTCTGGTGTGGCCTGATAGGAAAAAGAGTAGGAGAACTGCTGGAGATGGTAATTAAAGGTGGCTTTTTAAGTTCATTTTTCTTGATTGACTACCATTTTAATTATTGGGCAGTATGTGATGTGTCTGCTGTTTGAAATATTTTATTGGTGTTTGGTAAAGCTTTCAAAATTTGAATGAGTATTTAATTATTGGATATTCTATTCATCAGCTGTTTGAAATTATTTTATTAGTATGATTTTACTATTATGATTAATGATTTATATATCTTGATTTTATTGATTGTTTCATGAGGAATGGTGAAAGTTTTGTTTTTCCATTGTTGCACTGTATAGAGTCTGGCGTGATGCGTTTTACAGTTCAGTTGTCTGCACATTTCTAGTTATACTTTATGTGGCTTTATTCTGTATTTGGTGAGGGTTTGTGTTCTGCATGCAAAGACTGAGATGAAGCATTCTTTTAATATGTGGTTTCTCTGTAGGGATCTGTAGTAGCTTGGCCTGTTCTGTGTTGTGGTAAACACAAATGACTAACTGTATGAACTAGTCATAAGTTACCTCAATATCAGTGATATACCATACTTTTAAAAATTATTCTTTATTAAATTGTTTCAACAATAATATTTGATTATCAAGACAAAGACCTCAGAACTGGCAAAAAGATCTGAGTGACCACAAGTTTTGGAAGCCAGTAAGTTCAAACATTGGTCTTTATTGTCTCATTTTCTCTTTTTTTATAAAAGCATGGTTGTTTCCCATTTCAGATGAAAATAAATGTCATGTATCTTTGCTGCATAAGAATTCCGTCTGAAAAGAAACCTTTGCTGCTATGTTAGTATCGCAGCAATTTTGATTCTCACTTTAAATGCTACAATTCAGCCAAGTCCCATCTGAAATGGGAAACAATCATGCTTTTATAAAAAAAGAGAAAATGAAACAATAAAGACCAGTGATTGAACTTACTGGCTTCCAAAACTTGTGGTCTTTCAGAACTTTTTGCCCGTTCTGAGGTCTTTGTCTTGATAATTAAATAATATTGTTGAAACAATTTAATAAAGAATAATTTTTAAGAGTATATGACTGATATTGAGGTAACTTATGACTGGTTCATACAGTTAGTCATTTGTGTTTACCATAATTGGATACTAGCTGTTCCCTTTTCATTCGACACTGTTCTGTGTTGTGTCCGTCAGGCTCAGACGACTTTGCCCGACATGCCTCACCTTTCTCTCAGCTTTCTCCAGCAGCCTCAGGAGTATGGTATCCGTGGCGTCTCCCTGCTGCACCCTCTGGCTTCCCCAGAGCGGCTCTGGCACAGTGTTCAGCCATCTTGACCCGAGACCTCCTAGGGCGCGAGCGCGTGCGCGTCCCTACCTTTGAATCAGTGTTGGCACAAACCTTGGGGGCATCCTCCTCGAGTGACGTCACTGCTTCCGCATATTTAAGGTTACCCATTTGCTGACTCTCGCCGAGTTAGCAAGGATCGGTATGCCCCGGTCTGAAGCTACTTTGCCGCTTCTATCCACTGGAAGCTATCTTCACCCTTCGGGGTTCACTAACCTGGGTACACGCTCCTCAGGGGCCCTCTGCTTATTTACAGGTGCCTATCCTCTAACAGGTACTCGCTCCTCAAGGGCCTGTGTGTCTTTCCTGGTGCCTGCTCCATTCTTCAACCTGCTGGAAATCCATCCATCAGCTACAGAGAGTGAGTACAGCTTCTACCAGTCTGTCTCTCATCAGTTCCTTGCTACCTCTCTGCATAAGACCTTACACCACATTGTGGAACAAGTCTCCTCTGCCGAGGACCATGGACTGCTAGTACTTATCCTCTCTACGGTTCATTGGGATTCTATCTACTCAGCTATGGGAGTGTGTTTAACATCTGCCAGTCTGTCTCTCCTACAGTGCCTTATTGGACAGCTGCATCGGGGCCTTACACCACCAATGTAAGATGGGTCTCTCTCACCAAGGATTACAGCTACCAGCTAACCTGCTCTCTACTGCCTCCTCTGGTGGTCATCCTAGCTGTACAATAAAAGAACCTATCTCTGTGTTGTGCTATTGAGTCTAGCCCGGTGCATCCGTCTCCCTACGGGGCTCCTCCCCATAGGAGATAAAATCACTGTTGCCTCTGAGAATCCACCAAACACCTCAATATCATAACATTCTGTTTTCCTGATAGGAGGTGTATTAATATTTTAGATTCTGGTGTAATATTTTTGGTATTCTTTTTCATAGGTAGGGTTGTTATTCTTTGAGTGTTGGCAGACAGTACTGTGTTGATACGAGAGGACCATGCCGAAATATATCACAATAGGTATGATGCCATATGAATTCCAAGATGCAAAGTTTTCTTGTTGGCATCACAACAGTGCATGAACTTATCACAATAACATATATATTAATTTTACCTTAGAATGTCACTTTTCATGTAAAATATGTTAAATGCATAATTTAAAATTGTGTATGGGGAGGTAGGGGTAGGGCGCCAGGCTGTAAGGTTTGCCTAGAGTGCCTAATACCCATGCACCTGCCCTGTGCACAGCAGCAATGCTCCACCCCACCCAGGCATAGTTCATCATGTTTTAGGTCCTAGACTCCTTGGTCCTTGTTTCAAGATGGGTTGGGTGGACAGTATGCCCCGGTTGATAGTCGTGTCGCATGCTGACCCTCGTCTTGTCTTGCCTCCTTGTCTTTCCTTATCAACACCACAGCAACCTGACTACCTCCACTCTGCCAGCCTGAGTTGCCCCTATCAAAACCACAGCGACCTGACTAACTCAGCTCTGCCAGCCTGTATTGCACCTATTAACTTTCTGCCACTCTGCCTTGCTGCCATACACCAGACGATTCTACTCCTTGTGGTGTTCTTGCCACTATCATGGTTCCTCAGTGTGTTGATGCTAGTCTTTCTGCTGCTTTGTCCCTTTATCGGCACCTTGTGGTTTTTTCTTACACCCATTCTGCTTGCTATGTTCCCTCTTCATTTTGCTGTAGGATGTTGATGCCACTTGCTTGCCACTTTGCCTGTCGTGCTGCCTTCGAGGGTTCATGCAACTGTTATCGGTGCTCTCTTTTGAAGCTGTGATGTGTTTTTGATACTCTACTGCTTTGCACCTCTGTTAAAGCACTCTATCCACTCCTGGTATCCCTTTGCCCCTTTATAGTGCCTTAGGCTATTCATGCCACTTTGGTGCCACTTTGCCACAGTCTAAGTACCTTGGAGATCTTTTCTCATTCTGATGATTTCTCCCGAGAAGTTTCATCAGAATTGATAAGAAAACCCCAATTTTGCAGCCAAAAATAGGCTGCAAATACTTCCCCCATTGACTTTAATGGGAAAATGGAAAACGAATAACACGAATCAAATGAATTGGTTTTTCCCCCATGAAACAAATGCAACAAATTTGGGTCCTGGTGAAACAAATAAGAATCAAAACTAATTTTTTCCTTCTGCACATCCCTAATACACTCCACTCTCAATGATCTGCTGTTGCACTCAATCAGTAACTTCCCATGGGCAACCTAAGTTGCATGAGTATGTTTTAAAGAAGAAAACAAGTCTGGGATAAAGTTCAAATGTAGAGAAAGAAATGGCATAAAAGAGAACAACTTTTAATATTTTTAAAGAAAAGTTTTACATGTATTTAATTTTTATTTTTATTTTTGTTCTGCTATAGCACTCTCAATCAACACAATACTTACTTTCAAGGGCAGCCTAAAAGTGCATCCCCCTCTTTAAAGCTCTCAAATGTCAGAGCTGCATGCATGTGTGGGCAAGTAAACATCAAACCTCAAGAAATAAGTACCAAGCAAATGAATCAAAATATGGAAAGGAAGAGACTTAAGCTTCAAGAATGAGCAGGAAAGCTCTGTTTAATTCTTCTAAGCCAAACAAAACACAATCAGCTTTCTAAACCGTCTTAAAAAAGCAGACAAAATAAAGCCTGATGTATTTTTTTAATCTTTTGATAGTCTGCATCAGAGGATAAGCATTGGATTCTCAAAATCAGTGGATGTCAGATCACTTGCCAGCATGCTTTTCAAACAACCATACGGCACTCAGATCATCCAAATCCCTTTCTGGCTTCTGGAGGGCAAATGGTGAAAAAAACCTGAAGTGCAAGTCTTCAAAATATGGAAGATACTGGTCATGGTCCAAGGAAGAGATATTTGGAGAGCTCAGGAGGAAGAGCCAGCACAGAACGTCTGTTAACATGCTCCATCTGCCATAGTCCTACCTCTAACACCTTGTTACCCAAATACAAATGTGCCTTTTGTTTCACTCAGATCTGAATGGCAAGAGGAAGTTTTGATTATATTGCAGCTTCTATTACTTCCTGTGGGAGAGATTGTTAATACTTTAAAAAACTTATTTTAGCTGCAGCAAACCCTCTTCTTTTAGTCTAGCACAATACAGCTCCTCACTCTCTCTCCCCCCACCCCCAAAGTTTTAATAAGAACCTATTTTTAAAGACTGTCTAACGTTTTCCATGCAAGGAGAGTTTTGAAAGAGTCAATGCTACTTTCCTACCAGGGATCCTGGTGTTTGTCTTTTATATACTGCTTTGACTTGCTGTAATGCTTAGAATATCATTCCTAATATGCACACCATTCCTTTTATTCTAAACCAGAGTGCCTTGTGTGTGTATATTTGCTCCATTTCTGTTTAACATACTCATGAGAATATAGGAAGCATCATGCTAGGTCAGACCAAGAGTCAACTGGGCCCAGCATCCACTCTCTTGTCTGTGTCCAATCTGGATCTCTAAGAAGTACCCAGCTGATCCAAAAGAGTACATCCATTTTTTGTTGCCCATTCCTAGGGATAAGTAATAGGTCAATGCAACTAGCATAGCGAGCTTTGAAACAGATTGGACAAGTTCCTGGAGGAGTGGTTCATGAAACATTTTCCAGAGACCCTAGAGAAAGCCATTCCTATCCATGAGCATGAGTAACAAGAAATAGATATACTTTCTAGGATCTGCTGGTGCATGTGGTCAGTGAAACAGATAAGTATGGGAAAATAAGTGTGGGAGCTTGCTGGGCAGACTGGACGGGCCGTTTGGTCTTTTTATTCCATGGTTTCTATGTTTCTTTGTGACCCAGTCTGGCTTCTGATGAAGATAGGATGCTGGGCTTGATGGACCTTGGTCGGACCCAACATGCCATATCCTGATTTTTATCCAGATCCTGTAGCGTGCCTTAGTTATACTGACCATAGGCACACTACAGCTCTAGACAAAAACTTAAGAAAGAAAACAGCATGAGCCCACTGAAATTGAGAGCATGGTCAGCAGGGCCTTAATAAGCGGAAAAATAGCAAGGAGCACTGCTGATTCTGGGGGGGGGGGGGGGGCATGCTGCTTTTCCACTTACTAACACCACGCTGACCCCGCTGTTGATTTTGGTGAGGCTGCACTGCTTTGGAGGAAGTGTGTTCTCTGCTCTGCCCTGCTAGAAGGAGTCCAAGGTCAGATCTGGGTCAGTCCCCATAGCTGGAGGTTGTACCCTAGGCCACGGGGACTGAAGAAGGAAACTGTTGCTGCCTGCTACTTCAAGGGGGAAATGTGAGAGAAAGAGAGCATGTGTATGGGAGAGTGAGAAGAGAGCCCATATGTGTATGTGCATATGTGAGAATGAGAGAACGATGTGTATGTATATGGGAGAGAGAGACAGAGAGAGAGAATGAGTATCTGTGTGTGGGATAGTGAAATAGAAAGTGTGTGTGTATGTGTGTGGGAAAGAGAGAGAGCATGTATGCATGTGTGTTGGAGAATAAGAGAGTGCATGTGGCTATGTGTGTGGGAGAGAGAGTATGTGGGCATATGTGTGAGAGAAAGAGCATGTGTGTATTTGAAAGTAAGAGAAAGCATATGTGTGTGGGAGAAAGAGCATAGGTAGGCTCAGGCCTCCGCTGGACCTGCACGCACCAATGAGATCCAGCAACGCAATGCTGATTTCGAGAGTAGTCCTCCGGCCACTCATCGCTGGGGAATGATGAGTGTGTGAGGCCAGACGGAGGCTGAGGACAGGAACATGAAGACTCAAACGAAGACTCAGGATACTAAGAGGATTCAGACGTAGACTCGGATACTAGACGAAGACTTGGATACTCAGGAGACTCATATGAAGACTTGGATACTCAGGAGTCAGACGAAGACGTGGATACTCGGACAAGGACTCAGGATATTCAGAAGACTCAGAGGACTCAGACAAGGATTCAGGATACTCAGGAGACTCGGACAAAGATTCAAGATACTCAGAAGACTCGAACAAGGATTCAGGTTGCTCAGAAGTTTCAGACAAGGATTTAAGAGTCAGGTGAAAGTACTGGGTGAGAACTGTACCACAGCGCGCCCTACACAGCCGCCCATGGCTGATCACAGACCACGCTGAACGCGAAGCAGACTCCAGTCGAAGACGTGGAACTTGAGACTGGAACATGACGAAGATTCAGTAGAGGCCTGTACCGGGGCACACCCTACACAGCTGCCTGTGGCTGGTTGCGGACCACGCTGGAGCGGAGCAGGTTCTGGCAGAGTCTTAGGCATGGACGGAAGCAGGCACAAGGGAACTCCATAGACCGGGAACAAGATACTCAAGAACAAGGCTTTATAAACAGAAGTCTCCCGGAGGCTTGTGCTGCAGGCCAGAAGAAGGCCTTGTACCATGAGGCGCCCTACACAGCCATTTCATGGGCTGGTCACAGACCACAACATGGCATACAAAGAGAGGTGGTCAGATGAGGGACCTGGGAACTGGACGAAGAGCTGAAGATGAGATGGACGGAGTCAAGACAGGAACATCGGACATCAGGAACATGGAACATGGCACCTCAGGAGACGGAACATCAGGACGTGGAACATCTGGAACATCAGGAACAGAAGACAGGTGACAAGGGAGCTCCGACAAGGGATGAGACCAGAACATAAGAACATAAGAAATTGCCATGCTGGGTCAGACCAAGGGGTCCATCAAGCCCAGCATCCTGTTTCCAACAGAGGCCAAAACCAGGCCACAAGAACCTGGCAATTACCCAAACACTAAGAAGATCCCATGCTACTGATGCAATTAATAGCAGTGGCTATTCCCTAAGTAAAATTGATTAATAGCCATTAATGGACTTCTCCTCCAAGAACTTATCCAAACCTTTTTTGAACCCAGCTACACTAACTGCACTAACCACATCCCCTGGCAACAAATTCCAGAGCTTTATTGTGCGTTGAGTGAAAAAGAATTTTCTCCGATTAGTCTTAAATGTGCTACTTGCTAACTTCATGGAATGCCCCCTAGTCCTTCTATTATTCGAAAGTGAAAAAAACCGAGTCACATCTACTCGTTCAAGACCTCTCATGATCTTAAAGACCTCTATCATATCCCTCCTCAGCCGTCTCTTCTCCAAGCTGAACAGCCCTAATCTCTTCAGCCTTTCCTCATAGGGAAGCTGTTCCATCCCCTTTATCATTTTGGTTGCCCTTCTCTGTACCTTCTCCATCGCAACTATATCTTTTTTGAGATGCGGCGACCAGAATTGTACACAGTATTCAAGGTGTGGTCTCACCATGGAGCGATATAGAGGCATTATGACATTTTCCGTTCTATTAACCATTCCCTTCCTAATAATTCCTAACATTCTATTTGCTTTTTTGACTGCTGCAGCACACTGAGCTGACGATTTTAAAGTATTATCCACTATGATGCCTAGATCTTTTTCCTGAGTGGTAGCTCCTAATATGGAACCTAACATCGTGTAACTACAGCAATGGTTATTTTTCCCTATATGCAACACCTTGCACTTGTCCACATTACATTTCATCTGCCATTTGGATGCCCAATCTTCAAGTCTTGCAAGGTCCTCCTGCAATGTATCACAGTCTGCTTGTGATTTAACTACTCTGAATAATTTTGTATCATCTGCAAATTTGATAACCTCACTCGTCGTATTCCTTTCCAGATCATTTATATATATATTGAAAAGCACTGTTCCAAGTACAGATCCCTGAGGCACTCCACTGTTTACCCTTTTCCACTGAGAAAATTGACCATTTAATCCTACTCTGTTTCCTGTCTTTTAACCAGCTTGTAATCCACGAAAGGACATCGCCTCCTATCCCATGACTTTTTAGTTTTCGTAGAAGGACTTTGTCAAACGCCTTCTGAAAATCCAAATACACTACATCTACCAGTTCAGCTTTATCCACATGTTTATTAACCCCTTCAAAAAATGAAGCAGATTTGTTAGGCAAGACTTCCCTTGGGTAAATCCATGTTGACTATGTTCCATTAAATCATGTCTTTCTATATGCTTTACAATTTTGTTCTTGACAATAGTTTCCACTATTTTTCCCAGCACTGAAGTCAGGCTCACTGGTCTATAGTTACCCGGATCGCCCCTGGAGCCTTTTTTAAATATTGGGGTTATATTGGCCACCCTCCAGTCTTCAGGTACAATGGATGATTTTAATGATAGGTTACAAATTTTAACTAATAGATCAGAAATTTCATTTTTGAGTTCCTTCAGGACCCTAGGATGCATACCATCCGGTCCAGGTGATTTTCTACTCTTTAGTTTGTCAATCTGGCCTACTACATCTTCCAGGTTCACAGTGATTTCGTTCAGTTTGTCTGACGCATCACCCCTGAAAACCATCTCCGGAACTGGTATCTCCCCAACATCCTCATTTGTAAACACGGAGGCAAAGAATTCATTTAGTCTTTCTGCAATGGCCTTATCTTCCCTAAGAGCCCCTTTAACCCCTCTGTCATCTAATGGTCCAACCGACTCCCTCACAGGTTTCTTGCTTTGGATATATTTTAAAAAGTATTTATTATGAGTTTTTGCCTCTATGGCCAATTTCATTTCAAATTCTCTCTTCGCCTGTCTTATCAATGTTTTACACTTAGCTTGACAATGCTTATGTTTTATCCTATTTTCTTCAGATGGATCCTTCTTCCAGTTTTTGAAGGATGTTCTTTTGATTAAAATAGCCTCTTTTACCTCACCTTTTAACCATGACGGTAATCGTTTTTCCTTCCTTCCACCTTTCTTAATGCGCGGAATACATATGGACTGCGCCTCAAGGATTGTATTTTTAAACAATGTCCATGCCTGTTGAACACTTTTAACCTTTGCAGCTGCACCTTTCAGTTTTTTTCTAACTATTTTTCTCATTTTATCAAAGTTTCCCTTTTTAAAATTTAGTGTTAGAGCTGCAGATTTACTTATTGTCCCCCTTCCAGTTATTAGTTTAAATTTGATCATGTTATGATCACTGTTGCCAAGTGGCCCCACCACCGTTACTTCTCTCACCAAATTTTGCATTCCACTAAGAATTAAATCTAAAATAGCTCCCTCTCTTGTTGGTTCCTGAACCAATTTCTCCATGAAGCAATCATTTATTACATCCAGGAACTTTATGTCTCTAGTAAGTCCTGATGTTACATTTACCCAGTCAATATTGGGGTAATTGAAATCTCCCATTATTATTGCACTGCCAAATTGGTTTGCTTCCCTGATTTCTCTTAGCATTTCATCATCTGTCTGACCATTTTGTCCAGGTGGACGGTAGTATACTCCTATCACTATACCCTTTCCCAACACACATGGGATTTCTACCCATATAGATTCTACTGAGCATTTAGTCTCTTGTATGATCTTTATCCTGTTGGACTCTATACCCTCCCAGACATAAAGTGCCACACCCCCACCAAGTTGATCCTCCCTATCATTGCGATATAATTTGTACCCTGATATAGCACTGTCCCATTGGTTATCCTCCTTCCACCAAGTCTCTGTGATGCCAATTATGTCAATCTCATCATTTGCTGCTATACACTCTAACTCTCCCATCTTACAACTTAGACTTCTGGCATTGGCATACAGACATTTCAAAGTGTGTTTTTTGCTTGTTCTAACAACCTGCTTTTCAGTTGTTTGGGATAATTCGAAAATCATTAGCTTTGGTGATTTTTTACATATAGGTATATGAACTATGTTTGCATTTAATGGAGCCTCTCTGTTGGGATGCCCTAACTCTCCTGTTTCATTAGTATCCTTCAAGGATACATTTCTCCGAACCATGCACTGCTGAGTGACTGTCGGCTTTCCCCCTTGTTCTAGTTTAAAAGCTGCTCTATCTCCTTTTTGAAAGTTAGTGCCAGCAGCTTGGTTCCACTCTGGTTAAGTTGGAGCCCATCCTTTCGGAAAAGTCTCCCCTTTCCCCAAAAGTTTCCCCAGTTCCTTACAAAACTGAATCCCTCTTCCCTGCACCATCGTCTCATCCATGCATTGAAACTCTGGAGCTCAGCCTGCCTCTGGGGACCTGCACGTGGAACAGGAAGCATTTCAGAGAATGCCACCCTGGAGGTTCTGGATTTCAGCTTCTTACCTAAAATCCTAAATTTCGCTTCCAGAACCTCTCTTCCACATTTTCCTATGTCATTGGTGCCCACATGTACCACGACAACCGGCTTCTCCCCAGCACTGTCTATAATCCTATCTAGGTGACGCGTGTGGTCTGCCACCTTCGCACCAGGCAGGCAAGTTACCAGGCGGTCTTCACGTCCACCAGCCACCCTGCTATCTGCATTCAACCATGAAGCTCGGTATAGAAAAATGTGAAATAAATAAAATAAATTTCTAATAATCGAATCACCAACTATGATGGTCGGCCTAACCCTTCCCTCCTGGGCAGTAGCCCTGGGAGATTTGTCCTCAGTGCGAGAGGACAGTACATCACCTGGAGAGCAGGTCCTTGCTACAGGATCACTTCCTGCTACACCAGGGTGATGTTCTCCTATTGGGAGATCTTTCTGATCCAAGGCAGCACTGGGGCTGCCAGAATGGATTTGGGACTTGGCTACTATGTCCCTGAAGGTCTCGTCAATGTACCTTTCTGTCTCCCTCAGCTCCTCCAAGTCTGCTACTCTAGCCTCCAGAGATCGGACTTGTTCCCTGAGAGCCAGGAGCTCTTTGCACCGAGTGCACACATACAATCTCTCACCGGCGGGTAAAAAATCATACATGTGACACTCAATGCAAAAGACTGGAAAGCCCCCCTCTTGCTGCTGGACTGCTGCCTTCATCTTAGTTTTATTGAGTTCCTAGTTAAGTTTAGGATACTAAGGGAGTTGGAATGAGAGTACTTTAATTACTAAATTCACCTGTAAATTTAATCAGCTAGTGTCCTACAAGGGGATGATTAAACTTTCAATAAGGGCTGGTACAGTATTATGTTTTAGATAAGATCCTAATTGATTTTTAATGAGAAAGTGTCTTCTGCCTAAAAATCAAGGGTTGAGTGGGTGGGAAAGACAGACACTAAAATTAACTATCTCTGGCTTGCTTTTTACCTCAGACACACACAAACTCTAAAGAATATATCCCTTAATTTCACCTTTCACCAAACTTTTATAAGCCCAAAAATTTCTGAAAACTATACTTACCAATCCTCTTAAACCACGGTTAAATTAATCTTCACTCAATTAATGGAAGGATTCGAGATTCTCTACAAGCTGGGCTATGGAATTCAATCGCTGGATCGCTCGCGGTGACCTCTGGACTCCTCTCCCGGGGGATGCTGGGAGCAGTATGCAGATGAGCCTTCCAGTCCTCCCCTACTGCAAACCTTGCGGGGCCTCTGGAAGCTGGGCTGTGGAAGTCAATCCCTGGATCGCTCACGGTGACCTCTGGACTCCTCTCCCGGGGGATGCTGGGAGCAGTATGCAGATGAGCCTTCCGGTCCTCCTCTACTGCAAACCTTGCGGGGCCTCTGGAAGCTGGGCTGTGGAAGTCAATCCCTGGATCGCTCGCGGTGACCTCTGGACTCCTCTCCCAGGGGATGCTGGGAGCAGTATGCAGATGAGCCTTCCGGTCCTCCTCTACTGCAAACCTTGTTGGGCCTCTGGAAGCTGGGCTGTGGAAGTCAATCCCTGGATCGCTCGCGGTGACCTCTGGGCTCCTCTCCCGGGGGATGCTGGGAGCAGTATGCAGATGAGCCTTCCAGTCCTCCGCTACTGCAAACCTTGTGGGGCCTCTGGAAGCTGGGCTGTGGAAGTCAATCCCTGGATCGCTCGCGGTGACCTCTGGACGCCTCTCCCGGGGGATGCTGGGAGCAGTATGCAGATGAGCCTTCCGGTCCTCCTCTACTGCAAACCTTGCGAGGCCTCTGGAAGCTGGGCTGTGGAAGTCAATCACTGGATCGCTCATGGTGACCTCTGGACTCCTCTCCCAGGGGATGCTGGGAGCAGTATGCAGATGAGCCTTCCGGTCAACCCTCTACTGCAAACCTTGCGGGGTTTGCAGTAGAGGGTTGACCAGGGACATCAAGGAGACGAAGATCAAGAACACGAAGAACATGGAACGAAGATCTATCAAGGCACAGGAGATCACGGAAGACCTGGATCGGAAGGAAGATCACATACACTGTGCAAACCCGATTCGAAGGCACTGAATCAGGGCCCTTTTATAGGGCTTAAGTGGAACAGGCTGATGACATTACTGATGAGGGCCACGGGGATTTTCCCGCCACTGGCCCTTTAAATACCAAAGAGAGGCGTGTGCCCGCGCCTATGAGGAGGCCAGGAAGAGAGCAAGCATGTCGGTGGCGTCCCTGCCGCATGGAAGGCCAGAAAGATGGTGGCATTGGCGGCAGCAGCCCTGCTGCGAAGAATAAAGCAAGGAAGGCTTCAGGAGTAGCTTCGTGCCACGAAGAAGAGACTCCTGCAGGCGGAGCTAGGACCGCGGGGAAGCCTGGAGTGTCACAGCTCGGCCTTCTGTGGGATGGCGTCAGCAGCGGCCTGGCTGGCCGCGTTCAAGGAAGCAAGAAGGTAGGGAGACTGCCTGCTCTTGTCGCGGGCTGGTTCACAACAAGAAGCAGCAGTGACAGTGGAAGCAGTGGAACGAGAGAGGCTCTGAGCTTTCTGGCAAAAGAAAGAGGGGGAGGGGGGTTTGTCTTCAGTGTGTGCATGTGTATGAATGTGGGTGTGTGGGTGTGTGTGTGTGTGTGTGTGTGAGAATGGGTGCAGCAGTTGGATTGCAACCTGCCAGCAGCTGAAATGAAGGTGAGGGCCTGACACTACTGGTATATCCCAACCAAAGAAAAGCTGGAGACACCTGTAAGTTTGTCTCAGAGAGAGCATAGGTGTGTATAGAAGAAAGAGAGGAGAAAGTTTGTGCATCCCTCTTCCACTAATCCTTGACAATCTGGGATGACTGGAAATTAAAGTTCCCAGGTATGGAGGGCGTGGATTTTAAAAATTCTTTTATTTTTCAGTTGTTATTTGCTGTGTCTGCTGTTTTGAAATATTTTATTGGTGTTTGGGACAGTTAAAAAAGCTTGCATTTGAGTTTTTAATTATTGGATCTTTTATTCATCAGCTTTTTTGAAATATTATTGGTAAGTTTTTAGTATTATGATTATGTATTTATTTTATTTCTTGATTTTATTTTTTGATATTTGAGGAATGGTGATGGTTCTGTTTTTTCATTGTTGCCCTGCATAGAGTGTCTGGTTTCTTGTGGTTTCCAGTTTTGTCTGCACGTTTGTATATCTACTTTATGGTTGCTCTATTCTATATTTAATGAGGGTCTGCTTATGTTCTGCATGTGTGACTGAGGTGAGGCATTCTCCTAATAGGAAGTGCATTAGTGTTTTAAGCCTTTTGGAGGGTCAAGTACACACCCAACATACATCACAATAGGCCTAAAAGCATATGGGTTCCAAATGATATTTTTGCAGGGATTTCTGGTTGGCCTCACAGCAGTGTATGTAAATATAATGTATGTGATATTTTTACCACAGAATACTGTACTTTGATAGTTTTCATGTAAAATATAAATGCATAACTCAACTGTGTGTGTGGAACTGGGGCGGGGGGCATTGTGCAAGGCTGTAAGTTTCACCTAGGGCACCTAATAGCTTTGCACCATCCATGGGTTCCAGAGGAGGTGGGGGGATGCTTTCAGTTTTTAAAGTTTCTATCACTAAAGGGAGCTGGGAGAATGTTTGGTGCTCCTGGGACAGAGAATGAATGAACAGCAAGGGGGGGGGGGAGGGGCAGGAGGAGGCAGCACAGCAATTGTTTGCACAGGGCAGCAGAAAAGCTTGCACTGGTCCTGTCCAAGAAGACAAGGAACAAAGAGGAGGACATGAAGAACAAGGAACCACTGCAGGAAGACAGGAACTCAATATAAATCAGACTGCAACAGGAACTCAGGAACACACACAGCAGGCGTCAGGAACCCGGAAACAAGAAGCAGGAACTAGGGACCAGGAATGCAGAGGCAAAGCACTACTCAGATGAAGTACGTGCAACACTGGCCTTTGAATAGTCCCCCGGTGGTGATGTCATCAATGGGCGCCACTACCCTTTTCCCATGACTGGCTCTTTAAGAAGGGCAAAGTCGGGCACACTCGTGCCTAGGGAGGGCCTAGGCCAACCTCGGCTTCCGAGGCCTGCTGAGTGTGGCAGTTAGCCGTGGGTAAGGAGAAGGCAGCATCGGCACCAGGCAGAGTGGCAGAAGCGGGAACAGTGCGGTGATCAGCCACGTCTCTCTTCGGGGGTCTCTCCCAGCATCTGGTGGCATCAGAACAGGCTCAGCACCGGAGGTAAGAGTGGCAGTTCGTGGGCCCGTCTCGCGGACCGCTGCATGCAACTATTTTATTCAGGTAAGATTCTGTGCATAACTTCTCAGGGATATTCATTAGGAATTACCCAGATACGTCTGCCACTGAATGCATGTGGTATAAGTTACATGTGTAACTTTACCTGGATAACTTTAGGACAGATCTTTTTCCAAACAGTCATGTGCACGTACCTTTAGCTGGAGAGCTAAAGTGCTCACCATCTATGGTTTAGCTTCCGCCCCTGGAATATCACCAGCAACATCCCTTTTGTCTGGAGACATTTGTTGCGCACAGAAGAGTTGAGCATGCAAAAGTTATGCTGTCGGGGAGATGGTGAGGAAAATATTCAAACTTCTGGTTTTGTCCAGGAAGTTTCAAAAGTTACCCACAAAAAGATTGTCAGCATTGGCTTCATTATGTTTCATGTGAAACAACAAAATAATTGATATAAAATATTTGAAATACATACAGAATTGCAAGCTTTTCTACACCTATTCATGTTTTACTTTGTTCTTATCATAATGCCTCTTTTTTTTGTTAACCAGCATCAATGCTGCAGGTAGGCTCTGATACTCTGACAAATGATTATACTAATCAATTATATTCAGTTCATGATATAGCCCAAAATGCCATCTGTTGTGAGAATATTTATAATTAAACTGCTATCAAAACACACAGAAAAAAATCATATATATCCTTTTTTTTTAAATTTTCAAGTCTGGCGGTGATGTCGATCATAAGAATGTAAGTGAGATTTATTTATAAGTTGATAATGAAGACATATCTGATTCTCATAATTGGTAACTTTCTTGCATGTACAGACCTCATTACTGAAACTATCATATGTTGACTTTAAATGAACCTTGCAGGGAAACTTTCTGCTTTCAAGTTTACTTCTGTTATCCAACAGATGGAGTAATGCTGCTTAAGTATATATCAGTAGATATGCCTGTAACCTGTGCAGAGCCTTAAGCCTTTCTAACTAGTAAAGGTTATTTTGGGTTCAATTTGCACATTGACTGGTGTGCAAAATACAGTGTATTAACATATTCAAATATTCTGTTTATGAAGATATTTAGACATTCCTTAAAATGAAAATATTTGCATTTTAAGAGAGTTGGACCATACAGTACTGCATATCTCTGATTGACTACATAGCTACTATGGTTTATGTGGCTCACAGGTCCTATCCCTCCTCATGCTTCTAGAATGTATTATCTCCCTCATTTAACTGTCTCCTCCCTTCATTATCCCTTTAGACAAGGACAGTATCTAAAGTCTAGACAAGGATATGTAATTCTTCCCACTGCCATCTTCCCAGATGATATTTACATCTGTGCAAAAGCAAAAAAAAAAAAAAAAATCAACTAGAATGCATGTATACATGCATGCCTATGTGCATATAGGAAAAAATACCCATATCTTACTCTTCTTGGCCCCTCTGACATCATCTGAAAATGTGTTATGGATTGGATACAAAAGTTTAGACACCCTTCCAATTATTTATGTATTATATATATATATATATATATATATATATATATATATATATATATATATATATATATATATATATATACTGTGTTATCTAAGATTCTAGGCCTTCAGTTAGTCATGTGAAGACATTTCCCCTATTGATCAAATCCTTTGACCCTTCTAGCCTCTCAGATTGTGATTGTTATTCTGTTTACTTTCAACAACCATAGGCTCCTTTAAGCAGCTCTCTGAGCATTTGAAAATGAAGATTCAAAAAAATCTCTAAATGTTTCCAGCTAGCTATTTCAACAGAAACATTTTTAAGAAATGGAAGTTTCAATATTTTGTGTGGTTGTAACTAAACAGCCTCATAGCGCAAGCCGGAAAGAGGTCCGCTGTGGTGGCTGTCCGCTGGTTAAGAAAACGAACGCTGAATTTATCAGTGTCCCATTTTCCTAACCACATGCAGAGGTTAGGAAAATGGATACTGATTCAGCGTCCATTCTCCCAACCTGACTACCAGCACCAGAAGGAGTGTATAAAATCAATATTAAAGTGTTGGGCACTGAATATTAATTTATTCACTCCTTCACTTATTGCAGATTGGTCCCTTTACTGTCACATGTCAGTGAAAGGACCAATCTCCTTTCAGAAGGCTGTCCTGAAAGGGGATTTGTCCTTTCACTGACATGTGACAGTGTAGGGGCCAATTGCTGATTGGTCCCTTTACTGTCACATGTCAGTGAAAAGGACCAATGGGCAATAAGTGAATAAATTATTATTAAGTGCCCAACACTTTAATATTGATTTTATACACTCATTCTGGTACCGGTAGTCAGGTTCAGAGAATGGACGCTGAATTAACCAGCGTCCATTTTCCACAACCCTGCCAGTGCTTTTTTAAAACTTTTTCTTTTTCTTATTTTTTTTAAAGAGTTGTTCCTCCCAATTAATATTTCAAGGATTTAAGTAGGAGGTAGTACTGAAAAGCATTTTTTTCTGTTTTTCTGCACTAGTTTTAGTAGCACTGAGCAATTAATGCCTGCTCGCTAAGATGTGCATCCTAAGGAGTGCATAGGGAGTGAATAGCTAATAACCTTATTCACATGCATTTGCATGTGATGAGCGCTATTAGTTTCACTCCGATTGGACGTGCGTTGTAAGGGCATAAGGGGATTAATTAGCGCCTCTACAACCCGCGTCCAATTGCAGGTTATACACTGTATTGCATAAGCCCCTTGAGTTGCTAAATTTGGAAAAATAAAATGGACATTTATATGTTCTGAGCAACAATTTATATATCAGCTCTCTGTTTTTATTACAAGTGAAATCTTCTTTTAGATCAAAAGATAAACCTATATTCCATTGATTTGATCAATTAACTGTATGGGCAACCTACAACTCAGGGTGCAGAAATCGATAAATGTGGGAAGTGCTGTTTATCAGAAGCCTCTCGATACCATCTCTCCCTCTAAGATCTGATAGTTCACGTTGGGCTCTAAAAATATCTCTACCGAGCAGTAGATATAAAAAATGAGCAAGTGAGGATATCCCAAATTCAGATATTAAATCTTAAAAGGGTTTTAATTCAGTTACTCTCCATATCTGATCTGGATATTATCTAAGGCCATGCATATCTATCCAAGTCTCTGGACTCTAAAGAAAGAGTAGCAAAAGAAAGCTGTGGATTGTTAAAAAGAAAAGAAAAATAAGAAAAGTTACAAGGTTGCTTCTTAAGAATTTTAAGCAAGCAGGGGCAGATCAAGGCAACCTGCTGTTTGAGGGAGGGGGGAAGGATAATGAAGTCAGATGGGGGAGAGGGTGGGAGAAGGGTAAACACTCCCCACCTCAAACTGACATGGATTAGCGGCAGTGGGCTCACTTTCTCTCTCCCCCGACCTCAGCACTTTCCCCGTTCCCCATCACTCTAGTGCTGGCCTTAGAAATATAGAAATGCACATTCTAGATATAGAAATGCTGAATCTACAGAATAAAGACATTTTTTTCATTTTCTATCAAGCTCATATCCCTAGATCACACATCACCAGCAGAACTGAGCCAAAAAATCTGTAACACAAATTTTAAATTTTGACTAAATAACCAAGAAGTAGAGCACACCCCTAGATTATGCATAGCTTGGCCTGACATTAATTTTATTTGGTGGTAATGTGGCTATAAGACTTACAGGAGAAACTCCTAAGGGCCCCATATGCAATAAAGAAAGCCCTGGCCAGTTCTGTTGCACTGGGAGTGGACCCTTGGCCTGGTGCAGGATTGGTACGGCCCTCCGGTCGGACCCGGAGAGCGCCTGCCACCAGGAGGTGGAGCACAGAAGGAGACAGAGGCTATAGCTGGAGCTTCACCAATAGTAAACTGGGGTTCCCTCAGGTTGAGCCCTTGGTTACCTGGGCTGCCTGGTCTCTTAGACAGACAGTTCAAGGGAGTGCCCACCACGAACAAGGGTGCACGGTCGGTGTGCAAACAGGATAGTCCAGAGGTCGGGTCAGGCGGCGATCAGAGTAGTCGGTGTTCCAGGCAGAGGTCGAAGGTCAGGTTTCAAGGCACGAGAGAAGTGGAACTCGAAGAGGACCAGTGGCAACTAGGAAGGGACCTGTTGCAAAGGCAAGCTCTGACTGATTCATAGAGCTCACCTGTAAGAGTGTGCAGCATTTGCTACTGTGCTCTTGGATTTTATTTTCTGTACTGAATGGATTTTTTTGTTTCTCACAATCAGTGACTTGTAAAGGACTTTATTTTTGGATAAAATCTACTGTGTGGCCTGTGAGGTTTTGGTGTGCCTTGTTAGACCGGTCAGCAGGGACGATAACTTTCAAACTAGTGTGTGGGCACACATTGTCGCATGTGCTCTGGTTTGCCCAGGCACACGGCAATTTTATAACGTGCGCTCACATATGCGCGCATGTTATAAAATAGCCTGGGCGCCATATATGTGAGCACAGTTTTAAGTGGGTGTGCACCTAGCCACGTAAATCCCACTTCTACTGCCTAAGATGAGGGATTTTAAAAGGGGCATGTGCCCACACCATTTCCAGTTTTCCCAGTTCATCCACCAGTTCGCCCAGTTAAGAGGTAGGTCTTCCAATCACCCCTAATTTAATAGCATGCATTCTCCCCAGTAAGACCAGACCCTTCAAACCCCGTAGATACGGCTCGTTTTTTTTAAACCTTCTCCATAGCAGTAGTAAACTTAAGTGGTACTAGATCTTGGCGACTGCCCAGGCGTGTAAATATTTGCATGCACTTCGCTTGGCCATACCCTGGAATGCCCATGTCCTAGGGGTGTGCATTCGGATTGACCGCATTAGTAAAACGCAACTCATATTTTTTTTTTACTTAAAAAATTGATTCGACATAAACGATCGGATTTCCCACATATCGAACATAGATATGTTCGATATGTGGGAAATCGCGATTGTTGAGCCAAAATAAAAATATAAACCCCCTCACCCTCCTTAATCCCCCCCCCCCCCGACTTACCACAACTCCCTGGTGATGGAGCGAGGAGTGAGGACGCCATTTCTGCAATCCTTGGCGAGAAGCATGTGACGTCGGCGGCACGTCGAGTGACGCTGGCGTCACGTGATTCCCGGCTCGTTCGCGCCGGACGGCTCGTTCGCGCCGGACGGCTCGTTCGGCCCAAAAAGAACTTTTGGCCAGCTTGGGGGGGCCTCCTGACCCCCCCAAGCTGGCCAAAAGTTCTTTTTGGGCCGAACGAGCCGTCCGGCGCGAACGAGCCGGGAATCACGTGACGCCGACGTCACGTGATTCCCGGGTCAGGAGGCCCCCCCAAGCTGGCCAAAAGTTCTTTTTGGGCCGAACGAGCCGTCCGGCGCGAACTCGCCGGGAATCACGTGACGCCGCGTCACTCGACGTGCCACCGACGTCACATGCTTCTCGCCAAGGATTGCAGAAATGACGTCCTCACTCTTCGCTCGATCACCAGGGAGTTGTGGTAAGTCTGGGGGGGGGATTAAGGAGGGTGAGGGGGTTTAAATTTTTTTTTTGCACATATGTACATATACCCAACTCATTGGATTTTTTTTATGTCCATATTGGCCGCAAGTGGGACCCCCTTTCGGACATAAAAAATATGAACATAAAATTTTGCTCTGCACATCCCTACCATGTCCCACCCAGACTCTGCCCATACCACGCCCCTTTATCAAATCAAGTGAAATGTGCGCACAGTGGGAGATTCTTGTGCATCTCGGTGACTTTTAAAATTCGCTCGGCACGTGCCAGCCCAACATGTGGTGCATCTCCTGAGTTTGGTGCATAACAGGCTTTTACAATTCACCTTAAAGTGTTAGTCATGGGAGAAGCACTGAATTGAAGCCTTTTCCCTTAATCTCAAACTATACTATAAATCCTTTCTGGAGAGCTCCCGCAAACTGGACAGTTGTTCAAAAAACACAGAAATTCAAAGTTTTGATATCTAAATAAACCTTCATCTTCATGTTTGCAGTGAAAGGTCTTTGCTTCCCAGCTTCAGCCTCTCTTAATCAATATCCCAATATATTGATCATTGTTTCATCTGTTGCCTGGAGTCAGATCCCCATTGAACAAACCTTGGTTTTATTGCTCACAATACCTCATCCATCCCTTTCCAGGAAGACTCGTAAAAAAGAGCCTGTCTTCTCCTCCTCTCAGACTCATATTAGCATGGCAGAAGTAGGCATGGGGGAACCCGGCCTTGTTTGGCAGTTTGACGGCAAATGTTGGGTTTTCCTCAGATCCGCTGGGAAAAGTCATCACATTTTCCTGTGTGACTATTCGGAATGTTGCAAATGGATCAGGGACCATCGGATTTGGGTCTGCAAAGCTGAAAAAAACTTCATGACAGTTTTCCTTGAATTCTTCTTGGATTCTTTTTTTTTTTTTTTTTTAATTCTTTATTTATGAGTTTTTCAACTTACATTGAATAACATTCAAAATTTACAATATTCAAAAAACTTTTGAACATTTTTTAAGGTGGCATGATATTCCATAACAAAACCAAATAACCTCACGAAAACAACATCATAATATGATATTTGTATCATATCTTGTCACCAGGTACAAAACTAATGGAGGAGCTCTGAGCAAATTTATATATTCAATATTAACTACTCAAAGCTAACAGGATTGTAGATTTTACCTATTTACTTATTTCATTCCAACTGGCAATTAAGTTATGGCCTCTCCGACCACTGGGTTTCTCCGACTTTCTAAAAACTTTTCTAAATGAATAGGATCATAATAAACGTATCTAACTCCATCAACTCTCAAGACACACTAACATGGAAATCTTATTATTATTTGTATTCCTTGTGTCCTTGCTAAATTGGCCAATAGAATGAATCTTTTCCTTTTTTCCTGTGTCTCCTTAGAGACATCTGGATATATCCAGATCTTTTGACCCAAGTAGAGAGCTGAACGTTTTCCCATAAAAGCTTTTAATACCCTATCTCTATCTAGAGACTTCTCAAATTTTACCAATAGTGTTCCTCTTGACTCTACTTGGGCAGTATATGATGTCTCAATTAAATCTGTTAGGTTCAGAGACCCTTCTATTTGGTCCACATCATTTATTTTCTTTTGATTCACAAAATATAGATTAATTATTGATGGAAACTGTTCAGGCTGCCATAATAAAATTTCCGAACAGTAATTTTTTAGCTGTTCCTTAGGTGATGTCATTTTACACTTAGGGAAGTTCACTATTCTTAAATTAGAATACCTAACTTGATTTTCCACTATTTCAACTTTTTTACTTAAAACTGTTTCACCTTTAATAATTGTTGCTTGCACTTTTTCTATAGAAGAAATATTCTCTTGTACTTTATTTATTGCTACTCCATAATTAATCACCATAGGGTTTAAATTTACCAATATATTTTGCATTTCCTTTATACTATTGTCCAATTTCAAAATATTATTTTGTAATGCACTCATGGCACGCCAGAGCGTATCCACAGTTACTGTTTTATGATTACCAGGTTGGGCCTCGGGTAATGATGAAGAAGAAGATGCGTTAGCTAACAATGGAATCAAGATACTCCCCAGTGGAGGGATTGATGCCATTCCTATAGATGAAAACGAAACCTTGGAACTTTCCAAGATTTCACCAACTCCCTTTCTCTCTTTGAGGGAAGGAACTCCATGTTCCTTACCCTGATCTTGCTTATGCATAATAACACTAGAGTCCACCTCAAACAAGTTCAGCTGTGTCATCGGAATCCGAGTTTCAGCTGATCCAAGGACTTCAGTGTTAATATCGCCTCTCGGAGGTGGAGGAGTAGTTGGAGCCCCAGGACTTAAGCTCACTTCTCCCAATATAGGTGTAGTTTGCTCTCCTAACACCTGTATAACGGGATTCTCCGAGGACATTTGATCTACTGGTGGGTAAAAGTTTGTCAATATTGTTTGCATTGGGGTAGGGTTGACCGGGGTCGAGGTATCCGGGCGAACCCTCCCCTTCCGCTTGGTATGCGGCATATCCTATATTGTAACGAGGTAATATCTCCACAAACAATAAGAAGCTTTTACTCACAGTTCCTGTTAGGTCATACAATAACGATTGAGAGATACGGTCTCCACTTGCAACTCGTTCCACGTCAAGGGGGGTGGGCACCTTCTCGCCTTCGCCGGCCTAAGCCGACCAAAGCCGCGCGCCCCTTACGGAGCGCGTGGCTTAGGCAGCGCGCGCCGACGGCGGCGGTGCACCGTCTGCCGGTGTTCTTATGGGCAGTCGCCCCCCTCTGACGTCACTCGGACTCCTCCCACTCTCAGCCGTGAGGGGAGGGTTGGGTCCTCTCACCGTGATCCCACTGATGAGTCTCAGGTTATTCCGGGTAGGTCTTTACTCCGATTAAGGGTGCAGGTGTTCCGCAGTCTCTCTCTCCTGAGCTCCCAGGGTCTGCGCCGTCTGCCCGTGTTCTTATGGGCAGTCGCCCCCCTCTGACGTCACTCGGACTCCTCCCACTCTCAGCCGTGAGGGGAGGGTCGGGTCCTCTCACCGTGATCCCACTGATGAGTCTCAGGTTATTCCGGGTAGGTCTTTACTCCGATTAAGGGTGCAGGTGTTCCGCAGTCTCTCTCTCCTGAGCTCCCAGGGTCTGCGCCATCTGCCCGTGTTCTTATGGGCAGTCGCCCCCCTCTGATGTCACTCGGACTCCTCCCACTCTCAGCCGTGAGGGGAGGGTCGGGTCCTCTCACCGTGATCCCACTGATGAGTCTCAGGTTATTCCGGGTAGGTCTTTACTCCGATTAAGGGTGCAGGTGTTCCGCAGTCTCTCTCTCCTGAGCTCCCCTCTTCTTGGATTCTTTACAGATCTGTGGCAGAGTTTGACCTAAATGCAGCTTTTGTTTAAAAAAAAATTCTTGGATGCCTTTGCAAACCCCTATGGGTTTGAATTCCCCAGTTCAGGGGAAACACAGACCTAGGAACACACTCACTCTCTTCTCACAACCTCTCTGCAGTCATTGGTTCCTGGGAAGTGGGGTCCAACTGGCAGGGAGTAGGCCAAGCTTCCGGGGCCATGGGCTTGCACAGCCTCTTCCACAGCACTTGCCCTCATAGATCTCCAACACATTGGTTCTCATTTGGGAAGAAAGAAGGCAGAGATTGGTGTGGGGTGGGCAGTGATGTTCAAACAAGAAATTCTTTACTGCAACTCCAAAAAAATAGAATCGGGTCAAGAATGGCCAAAATCATCATCAATAAAAGAATGAATAATACTTCTCAGTGCTTCAGTCTCTCTGACTATGTTCAGCCTCTGACTCAGTGTCCAAAGTCCCTTCCCGGTGCCAGGAATGAAAATCTCACTTCTCCAAAAATAGGCAGGGAGATGGTGGTGGAAAAACAATATCTCCCTCCTTCTCAAAGAAACAAAACCTTTTCACAACGCTTCCTACTCTGGGGATAGCCCACACCCCACTTTGACTGGGTGGAGGGCGATGCAGTACCCTGGATCCTGATGGCTCGGCTCTAACTGGGCATCAGTCCCCTGAGAAGGGGGCTTTGCAATGACTCACTATTTTTCAGTACCAGGCAACACTTTATGGGACTCTCTTCCTTTGGATATAAAATTGGAAAAAAGTCAGCTCAGATTTAGGAAATTAACTAAAGTCTGGCTGTTTACTCAGGTTTTTAATGATTTGTCATGAATTTTTATTGCTTCAAGGCTAGCTTATTTTATTTTATTTTTTTACTAATTCGGTTACTCGATGAAGTCAGGGGCGGTTCTATAATGAGGCAGGGTGTGGCGGCCGCTTCAGGCGGCAGAATTTTGAGGCAGCAAAAAATGCCCCTCTCAGAACACCACTGTGGCGTCTGCCTCACCCTGTCTGCCCATGCCGTGCCTGCCGACCCAGGTTGACGGCAGCAGAAAAAAAGATTGCTGCCATGGGCTGCTGCCGGAGGCCAGGTCGGCGGCAAGAAGGAGAGAGGAGGGCTGCCACCGCCAGAGATCAGGCCGGCATAGAGGAGGCATGCCGCTGCTGCTGGAGGCCAGGCTGGTGGCAGATGAAGGGAGGAAGGATGGGCTGGGGTGAGTGGGGGGCATAGCGGGGGCAGGGTGAGAGGGCGTCATCTCGTCCCTTGCCTCAGGCAGCAGATTGCCTTGAGCCGCCCCTGGATGAAGTTTTTAATTTTTGGGAGGTCCATAACTCAGAAGTTATCCAGCTTTTACAAATAGGGCAGTCATCCAGCTGAATTCTAACTAGATAACTTATTATCCCGACAACAGTGATCAGATAAATTAAGGGCGTTTTGGAGAGTAAATGAGAGGAGCTGAGATAGCCAGATAAATTATCCGACAAACTCTAAAAATTATCCAGTTAAATTTGATGGTCCCGTAGACCTGTTCAAAGGTTTCCCAGATAAACTTATCTGACTAACTTTAGGATACTTGGGTATATTCTCTAGTGCACCCAGGTAGCTGAATATACAGGCTAAATTAGTCAGATAGTTTTGTCTGGCTAACTAGCCAAGTTGCATAGTGGCTGAATATGAATCCCATTATTTCTAGGATATATGCTGTATTTTGCAAGATTGTTACTTTATGGTTTTTTAGGTTGTACATAGGTAACCTCTAACGGGGTTGTTAGTCCCAAGGGCACACAAACAAATTTGTTTATCTTCAGGGGCTGTGCTCCGGCTAACGTTTTTTAAGGAGTGCTGCGGTATTAGAGCCGAGATTGGCCAGTGAGAATAGGTTGAGTCCCCTGAAGAAGGCATGATTGCACGCCGAAACATTCCTAATGTTGGGTGTTTAAGAACAGGAGCAAAGCAGCGGGCAGCAGCAAGAGAAGCAGTCAATTTACAACGATCTGATTGCCAGAAAGAGATTGAGATAAGTTTTATGCTAGATAAATTGGGTTTCACTTTATGGGAAAATAGTTCTAATAGTTCTAATAGTAAGAAAGTTAAGTAATGCAACATAATAAAAAGTAAAAAATGAAATGAGATTTTAAATGAGAGGAAGTAAATGACGTGACATCTGGTGCTTATTCATGAGACTGGTTGAAGCCCATTGCGGGCAAGAGCCTGAAGACTGTATTAAAAGCACTCTTAATTCTGAAAGTAATTCCTGATATTAACATCATATTAGCAAACTGGTGTGATTTGTAAGAGGTTTCCTCACATGGGTAGTTTTTGTATGTGAATTTATAACAGTGAGGGTTTTTAAGCCATTTTTGGATATTTCTTGTGACCCACATTATTCAACATCTACATGGTCCTCTGAGAAAGCTCATCAGAGGCTGTCAAATAACATAGAACTCCCTTGCTGACAATACAGTTACTGATCCCTCTCAGCATAAACCAAGATAATCAATAACAATCTCAATGATTGCTAAAGTAAAATAGCTCAAGCTAAGCCTAAACCCCAAAAAGACAGAGATGCATTGGATCAGGAAAAAGAAACCCGGTCACCCTGTCCCTAAAGTGTCCCTCAACAGAATAACTCTAACCTTCAACTTGTAATTTTGGAATCTAGGTGTCATACTAGACTCTCAACTGATCATCAAAACCCAGTTCCAAGTAGTATCCAAAGTGACGTTTATTCATCTCCACTAGCTCTGCCAACTTTGACCCCTTTTAGATGACAATGCCTTCACAACTTCTCTCCAGGCTTTAATAAGCTTCCACCTTGACTACTGTATCTCCCTTTTCCCTGGAATCCCCATGATACTGAACCACCATCTGCAACTCATTCAAAATACTGCAGTCTGCATGATAGCATTGAAAAACAAATTTGACCCCATAACCCCCGTCTTGAAATTCTTGTACCAGCTCTCAATACAATACTGCACCAAATTCAAATTCCTAGTCCTAGGAGTTTAAAACATTCAAGGGCTTAACCACAACCTACCTCAGGAGATCTCTCTCTCTCACTCCCTATCTACCTACTCATCTTCGACATTCAGAAACCTAAATACTACTAGAGGTGCCATCCCCCAAAACGATAAGTCACACCAGCATCAGGAAGAAAACTTTTGAAGGTTCAATCCCGATTCTATGGAACTTCCTACTTCCTCATATCAGACTGGACCCAGATCTAACATCCTTCAGAAAACTGGTGAAAACCTGGCTTTTTGAAGCAGATATTTGATCCAATCAATGACACAACAACCAATTCAGGTATCAGGTACATATTTTGTCTGTAGATGAACTCAAATGTCTGAATACACCCTCTCTCAGTGGGATTTTTCTTAAAGCAAAATCACAACTGGGGAAGAAACTAAACCCATAGTCATATTTATATAATAAACAAGGGAGGTGTCGTAGTATAAGGGTAAAGTTATTACAAGGGTCAAGTTATTTATAATAAAGTAGCACCAAAGGTTCACTTATTGAAGTATCCACATGAGGTTTATTTGAACTCTAAAACAGCAGTACCTAAGGAAATTTATCAACATACAGCAGTGTCCCCCTTTTTCTTAAACCTAAATATGGACTTCTGGTAATCTAGAAGTGAATAATATTTTTCAAATGTGCAACTAGAAACCTGATTGTTTCCTTTACTTTCCTGACAGATCCTTGGGACAAATTTGTTTGGCTATTATTTATTTATTCATTTAAAAAAAAAAAATCTATATGCTGCTTTGACTCATACATAGTTTATCTGTTTAAAGTCTCACAAATAAGCCATCATGGGATTTAAACAGAGCCATCAGACAGGGCGGATAAGACGGTTGTGTAATTCGTGCGGGGGGGGGGGGGGGGGGTGGTGGTGGTGGTAGGGGGGTATTCTGTGCAGGGTGGCTTGGCCTGGTGACAGTCTAGATATATGCTGTTATAACTTATGTGCATTTGTCACACAGACCTGCAGTTTTTGTAGTCTGTCAGACCTTTTAAATGACCAACAAAAAAAAACATCTCATGGGCTTCTTCAGATTTGCACAGACCTCTAACAATAAATTGTCACTAGCCATTTTTTTTCACACCTGGTATTTGACCTCCTATGCATTTTGAATAATGTGTCTTATAAACAAGAGTCCTATTAATTAAGTGCTTAATTGTGTGACAGGGGCAGACAGAAAAGAGCAGAATTTAATTTGCCTGTTGAATGACTAGCTTCTCTTGATGTGCTGTTTTTGTATTGGTGATGGTAGTGATATCCTTAGATGACTAATTTGAAAAGGAAGCTTCAGTACCTATTGTGCTTAGGGACAATACCAAAACTGTGGGTGCAATGGGCATTTCAAGCATTCATGTTACTCAGGAAAGAAAACCATGCCGCTTCCATTTTTCTCCTGTCTGCACTTCCCTGGTAAGGAGCTGTCATATATCTCTAAAAGCCTGACAGAGGACACAAGGGTCCTTTATAGCCTGAGTAATGAGCTGAGCCAATGAGACAGACATAACTTCAGTTTTAGGTTACCCCAAAGAATGCTCTTGACTTTAACTAGCATAAAATGAAAAGGAATTGAGGTAATTTATGAAGAGTTTACTTAGCCATGCTATAAAAATAGAAATATTCCCAAATACAGCTGATGCATGATGAATGAGGCTATAACAGTATGATAATCATAGTTTTCTGATTGATTACCATAAAGAAAACCAAAAATGGCACTCCCTGTATTTTGTTGTATTGCATGACAGCATACTGAAATGGCAATCTGGTAAGCTTGGGAGGTGTGGGTCATTCATTTTACTAAAATTCTATTTTAAAAAATCTATAGGAGTTGTGGGACTATTTCATCTGTTAGAAGGAAATGATTTCTTTAGAAACAGAGTTAGTACATTTGGTGAAATTTGGTTGTCTCATTTGTTGTGCAAGAGCTTAAATCATGCAGTTTTCATTAAAACATTAATTCTCTCCTTCTAGTATACCAGTATAGAAACAATGGGGTCAATATTTGATAAAGTAGAGCTTTGAAAATAATAAATGATGGCTTTCTTGGATTCCCTAGGTAGGTTTCAAGGTTTATACTGTTGATTATTATATTAATTTTCCCTTGTATTTGCAGGTGTTTAAATGCTCATTAAAGCAAAGAGCTGAAGAAGTGAGAAATGCACCTGTCAGTGGAACAGGATTCTGGTATTCCATTATATTGCTAAACTACACTCTACTCATTTTCTGCAACAATAATCAGGGTTATAATAGGGGAACAGATAGGGGCTTAAAATAAAATATAAACATAAACTTAACTGAGGGGGAAGTAACCGGGGTTTAGTAGCGGTGCAGTATTTACATGAGCCTTCAGGTCTGGTGCTGAGGCCTATAGTGGCAGTGACAGGGCAGAGATTTGGGGCTGTGCAGCTGTCCTGTTTGTTTTTCTGTTTTCTTTTCATATGAGGCGGCCAGATGGTGAAGCTGCCTGAAATAGAAAGCAACATTTGGCCTGTGGCAGCTGAGGGAGTGTTGTTCGCTCCCTCCTGTGGTGATGAATGCACTGGAGTTGTGCCGTGGCCACATCCCGTGGCACTAAAAGGTATGGCGGTAGAGCAGGTGGTGGGAAAGTGTCCTGGTATCGCTGCCGCTCCTCCCAATCATGGCAGTGGCACCTGGGGACTTGCACCGCTGCAATTTTGTGAGGGGAGAGGCTGCTGGGGCGCTTGGGTGAGCTCCCGGTGCTGAAATCAAGAGCAGGCTGCGTCCTGGCAATGACGTTGATATGACGTCGCTTTCGGGACCGCGGTGTTTCCAATAAGAATTAAAACTCAAAATTAAAAAAAAACTATGAAATAAACAAAAATATCATAAAGGGGCATATCATGGAGTTAGAAGGCCTTGCACAGAACCCTGGGAAGGTTAAAAGAAACATAAAAAAACCCCAAAAAAACAGCAGTATCTGTGCCACTACAAGTGCAATAAATTAAAATAAAGCCAGTGACCATCTGGCTGGTGGATAGGGTTCACCAGACTAACCCCCCACCACATGAAAAATGCAAAAAGGAAGGCAAGTTTGGCACAGGAGAAAGACAATGGCATTTTGGAAACTACAAATACAAGTCATCTCTAGCAGCCTGAGGGAGCAATAGGCTAGTGGTTAGAGCAGTGGGCTACGAATTACAACAAGCTGGCTTCAAATTCTATCAACTCTCCTTGGGTCCATGGGCACCTATGTTCTCCATTGCCTCAGGTATAAAGTTATATGATAAGCTCTCAGGGGTTAGGGAAACAGCTCTGGGGCTGAAGTAAGTTGTGCACACCGGCCCCACTCCGCCCCCGCTCCTGCCCCTGGACCACCCCTTTTTTCAAGCCCCGGGACTTACACGTGTCCCGGGGCTATACGCGCGACGCCGGGCCTTTTGAAAATAGACCCGGTGCATATAGGACCGGTTACGCGCGTAGATCCTCCAGATTTATGCGCATAATCTTTTGAAAATCTGGCCCTATGTGAATGGCCCAGGGAAGGACACAATAGGAAGTGATTTGACCAATTCCCTGATTTCTCTCAGATTGTGTATGACAAAATTAAGCTGATAAAAAGTATCTACATGCTATCCTCACATGAAGTATGGCGGTTAGCATCTGTGGCACTGGCAAGTTTCAATGGAGCTCAGAAATGTTCACAGCAATAGTTCCTTGAAGATGATACTGGAAAACGTTTAGAATTATGAGGAAAACATCATTGGAGACTACCGAGATCAGTCTCCTGGACTGCCACTTTGTAATGGAGGCAGCTCAAAGCAGATTTAAAGTGGAAAGAAACACTAAGGGGTAGATTTTAAAAGGTACGCGCGGGCAAGTTATAAAATCGGGGGTCAGCGCGCGCACGGGGGTGCACAATTGTGCACCTTGCACGCCCGAGTCTGCGCCGAGCCGTGCTGCCTTCCCCGTTCCCTCTCCCCATCCCCCCATCCCTTCCCTTCGCCTACCTCCTCGACCTTTCCCCCCTACCTTTTTCTTTTTTTGTTTCTTGTTTTAAAACTTAGTTCAGCCCTGGGGTTGAAATAAGTTGCGCATGCCGGCTGACTGCCGGCAGGCGATCCCCCGAACAGCAGCAAATGGCCACTGTGCTGGGAGCCTCTGACCCCGCCCCCGCCCCGGGACCACACTGCCCCGCCCACAACCCACCCCCTTTAGTAAAGCCCCGGGACTTACACGCGTCCTGGGGCTTAACGTACGTCGCCGGGCCTTTTGAAAATAGGCCCGGTGCATGTAAGCCCGGTTACATGCGTAAATCCTCAGAAAATCTGACCCTAAAGGAATATCCCAAACACACTAGGCTTACGGCCAGATTTTAAAAGGGTTACGCACATAAGTTATGCGCGTAACCCTTTTAAAAGCCCCCTGTGTGCGCCAAATCTATTTTAAATAGGCTCGGCGGTGCGTGCAAGCCCCGGGACACGCGTAAGTCCCGGGGCTTCCCAAAGGAAGGCGTGTCAGGGGCATGTCGGTTAGGCGGCGCGATTTTCGGGGCATGGTCGAGGCCTCCGGACCAGCTCCCGGGTCGGGTTATGGCACGCCAGCAGCCCGCTGGCACGAGCAAAATTACGTCTGCCTCCGGCTGGCGTAACTTTGCCAACAAAGGTAGGGGGAAGGGTTAGATAGGGCCGGGGGGGGGGGGGGGGGGTTAGGTAGGGGAAGGGAGGGGAAGGTGCGGGGGGGGTAGAAGGAAAGTTCCCTCCGAGGCCGCTCCGTTTTCGGAGCGGCCTCGGAGGGAACGGGCAGCGCGCGCAGGGCTCGGCGCGCAAGTTGCACAAATGTGCACCCCGTTGCGCACGCCGACCCTGGATTTTATAAGATATACGTGGCTATGCGCGTATCTTATAAAATTGGTGTACTTTGTTTGTGCCTGGTGCGCGAACAAAAGTACGCGCGCACGTAGATTTAGAAAATCTACCCCTTATTGTAAGAGTGTATTAAAAACAATTTTAGACAATCAGATTTATTAAAATGATTGTTAACAAGGTAAGAGACAGGGAGGGCTAGATTTAGAATGATTAAAAGCTAAATCACAGAGTTTTTGCTCAGCTTTAGCAAAGTGAATGTGTGGAAGTGAGAAAGGTATATGGTTGTTGTCAGGCTCACTGTTTGCTCACTTATGACTAGAAACCTCCTGTCCTTTACTAATATTCAGCCAGCTATCTGAAGCTAGGCTGATGAAAGTTTAAGTTAAAAGTGTCCTTGTCATCCATAATATCAAGCCCCTAAATGTGCTTTACTCTCTGTAACAGGCTGACAGGCTGTTCAAAGAATAGATCCTCATACTCTGTCAGCCTAATCAGAGTAAAAGTTAACAGTAATTACTTTTGTGATCCAGATTAAAAAGAGCTACTTTTGAGTAAAGAAAATAATTGTTTGGTTTTTTTTAAAGTTTCATTATAGATTAGGAAGACCAAATTATCTTTTGCTATATGACATTAGTTAGCCAAGAGAGTAGAACAAGGCTTCAAGATACACTACAGGGTACACCCTAGCTTGCTGGAAGAATTATTGTATAGTGTAGTAGTTAGGTTTCTGTTTTTTAGTTATTTAAAAAGTAGGATAGTAAATTAGAGTGATGAGAGAAAGGCAGAAAATGGTGTATCCTAGATGAGACTCAATCAAAAGAGGTGCATCACATCTAAACAACTGACATCTGTTAACCAAAGGAAATAATTTTCAAAGGAATTAGATGTGTAAATGTAACTTACAATTGTAGCAATTTTTCAAAAGACATTTGCATGCATATGGGCAATTTTTAAATGCCCTCCGTGCATAAATTTAAATGCCCACCTTTACGTGAGTGGCCGGGCCTTATGCACGCTGGGCGAATCTTCCAAGAGGTCCAGCAATGCACGGAGAGGTCGGTTTACACTCAAGTGCCGGGCCTCTTGGAAGGGGTGTGCCAGAGAGTGGGAAGGGGCACGGAGGGGCGGGGCATGCCAGGACAGCGCCATTGTTCACTGTCCTGGAGCCTCGGGCGCCGGCCGGCTGCTGGTGTGCGCAACTTAGCTCAGGAACTGAAGTAAGTTGAGCAACAAAGGTAAAAAAAATAAATAAATTAGATTTAGGGGTTGGAGAGGAGAAGGGAAGGGGAAGGGGAAGGAAGGTTAGGGGAAGGGGAAGGGAAGTTCCCTCCCGGTCCGCTCCTTAATTAGAGTGGACTGAGAGGGAACTGGGGAAGGCCAAAATGTGTCGCCGTGTGAGGTTTGCAAAAATCCTCCTCCCCTTGCGCGCGCCACACGCACAATATGCACATGGATTATAAAATCTGGTGCGCATGTGCGCGAGGCCCATCGATTTTATAACATGCACGCGCCAGTGCGCACATGTTATAAAATCGGCATGTCCATGCGCACGCGCCAGGAAGTGCATGCACATGGATGTGTGCACAGCTATTAAAATCTACCCCATAATGCACACTTACATGAGTAAATCCTTTGGACAATTCAGTGGGATATATTGTAGCAATTTTCAAAAGCCCACTTATTTGAGTAAAGTGCATTTACGTGTGTAAAGCCCAGTTTTATAAGTTTAAATGCTTTTTCATAAGAACAAAAGATATGCCATACCGGGTCAGATCAAGGGTCCATCAAGCCCAATATCCTGTTTCCAACAGTGGCCAATCCAAGTCACAAGTACCTGGCAAGTACCCAAACATTAAATAAATCTCAAGCAACTATTACTTATTAATTAATAGCAGTTTATGGATTTTCCCTCTCTAAATTTATCTAAATCATTTTAAACCCAGTTACACTAACTGTTGTAACTACATCCTCTGGCAATGAATTCTAGAGTTTAAGGATGTGCTGAGTGAAAAAGAATGTTTTTAAAATTTGTTTTAAATAAGCTACTTGTTAACTTTATGGAAAGCCCCCAGGTCCTTCTATTTCCTGAGAGAGTAAATAACTGATTTATCTTAACTTGTTCAAGTCCTGTCATGATTTTCTAGCCCTCTATCATATCCCCCCTCAGTCGTCTCTTCTCCAAACTGAACAGCCCTAACTTCTTTAGCCTTTTCTCATAGGGGAGCCGTTCCATGACCCTTATCAATTTGGCCAACCTTCTCTGCACTTTCTCCAGTGCAACTATATCTCTTTTGAGATGCGACGACCAGAATTGCACACGATATTCAAGATACTTTCTCACTGTGGAGTGATACAGAGGCATTATGACATCCATCATTTTATTTGCCATTCCCTTCCTAATAATTCCTAACATTCTGTTTGCTTTCTTGATTGCCACAGCACACTGAGCTGACAATTTCAATATATTATCCACTATGACACCTAGATCTCTTTCCTGGGTTATAACTCCTAAGATAGAACCTAACATTGTGTAACTACAGCATTACCTTGCACTAGTCCATGTTAAATTTTATCTGCCATTTGTAAGCCCAATCTTCCAGTTTCACAAGGTCCTCCTGCAATTTATTACAATCTGCTTGAGATTTAACTACTCAGCATAATTTTGTGTTATCTGCAAATGTGATCACCCCACTCATTGTACCCTTTTCCAGCTCATTTATAAATATATTAAAAAGCACCAGTCCAAGTACAGGTCCCGGATGCACTCCACTGTTTAGCTTTTTCCACTGTGAAAACAGAACATTTAATCTTACTCTCTGTTTCCTGTCTTTTAACCAGTTTACAATCCACAAAAGGACATTGTCTCCAATCCCATGACTTTTTTGTTTTCTTAGAAGACTCTCATGTCGGACTTTGTCAAACACCTTCTGAAAATCCAAATACACCATATCTACCTGTTCACCTTTGTCCACATGTTTATTCGCCCCTTCAAAAAAATGTAGGAGATGGAACAGCTCCCCTATGAGGAAAGGCTGAAGAGGTTAGGGCTGTTCAGCTTGGAGAAGAGACGGCTGAGGGGGGATATGATAGAGGTCTTTAAGATCATGAGAGGTCTTGAACGAGTAGATGTGAATCGGTTATTTACACTTTCGAATAATAGAAGGACTAGGGGCATTCCATGAAGTTAGCAAGTAACACATTTAAGACTAATCTGAGAAAATTCTTTTTCACTCAACGCACAATAAAGTTCTGGAATTTGTTGCCAGAGGATGTGGTTAGTGCAGTTAATGCAGCTGGGTTCAAAAAAGGTTTGGATAAGTTCTTGGAGGAGAAGTCCATTAATGGCTATTAATCAAGTTTACTTAGGGAATAGCTACTGCTATTAATTGCATCAGTAGCATGGGAACTGCTTAGTGTTTGGGTAATTTCCAGATTCTTGTGGCCTGGTTTGGCCTCTGTTGGAAACAGGATGCTGGGCTTGATGGACCCTTGGTCTGCCCCAGCATGGCAATTTCTTATGTTCTTATGTTTGTGAGGCAAGACATCCACTGGGCAAATCCATGCTGGCTGTTTCCCATTAAACCATGTTTTTCCAAACATTTTGTGATTTTATTCTTTATAACAGTTTCCATGATTTTTCCCTGCACTGAAGTCAGGCTCACTGGTCTAAAGTTTCCCTGGAGCCCTTTTTAAATATCAGAGTTACATTGGCCATCTTCCAATCTTCAGGTACAATGGATGATTTTAATGATAGGTTACAAATTAATTGAAATAGGTCTGAAATTTCATTTTTAGTTCTTTCAGAACCCTGGGGTTTATACCATCTGGTCCAGGTGATTTACTATTCTTCAGTTTGTCAGTCTGGCCTACTATATCTTCCTGTTTCACCGTGATTTGGTTCAGTTTATCTGAATCATCACCCTTGAAAACCATCTCCAGAATGGGTATCTTTCCAATATCCTCTTCAGTAAACACTGAAGCAAATAAATTGTTTAATCATTCCACAATGGCCTTATCTTCCCTAAGTGCCCCTTTAATCCCTCAATCATCGAATGGTCTAACTGACTCCCTTGCAGGAAATAGCTCATAAAATTTCTTCCACACCAACACATACTCGTTAGTTATCCTACAGCACAGAGCGATCAATTTGCATTAAAGTATACCACAATCCAAAAGAAGGGGAATGGTAAGTAATCCATTCCACTAGAATACATTTATGTGCCACCAAAAGCCCCAGCCTAACAAAATAGTAATGACCTTTGGACAATTGAGGAAAAGAAGTCTCTAAAGCCTCAACATCATGTACAAGTAAAATATCACCCTGAAAGGTAATATGACCATTATATATTTAGACAAAAATAAAATCACTTCTTGCCAAAATGGATAGCTTTTCTTACATTTTTATGTATGTTTTAATGTACAAATTTCAAGAATCCTCTTGAAAGGAAAAAACACAAATCAGAAATGACACAAAAAGAAGTGACTACAAAGTAGATATTAGGAAAAAAAAAAAGAAACATATCCAATTCAAACCAAGACCTGAAAAGGAGAGATCCAAGAGTTGTCAAGATTAATAATTATTTCCAAAAAAAAAAAACAAACAAAAACCAAATCAGTCAGAGATCCTAATTAATACAGAACAAATTCCTGTTAATTAAGAAAATAATAGAGCTGTGGAAGCAAGAGAAATATCAGTATGCAAACTTTTACCACTAAGGAAATTAGTCAGCTGAGAAGGGTAAAAGAAAATATATGACACATCTTTTTATTTTATGTGATATTTACATGGATATTTTAGAAAAGAAAGATGTCCCTACTTGCAAAACTCTAGAGCACATAATAAGACACGTCTTCCTCTTCTTTTGCATTGTCTTGAAACATCAGGAAAAACTTTGACATTGTAACCATAAAAAGATCGAGATCAATGTTGAAAAAACTTCTTTAAGACCCAGTCTCTGTCAGGTTCAAGGATAAAGGAAACCACCAACATTGCAGAAGTTGCAAGTTCACAATCCAGTGTCGCAAGGAGAGCAGAAATATTCAAATTGCTTGGGTCTGTTTATATCAAAACCTTTGGTCCCATCAAGTTATTTCTTCTCTTAAATTGAGGCAAATAATAAACCCTAGAAACTGAAGTGCAGCTTGTTCAGGCAACTTCAGTACCTCTAGTAAGTATCTTTTAAACAGATCCTTAGGAAGTGATAAAGATAACTTAGGGAAATTAATAAACCTGAGATTCTTTCCTCTCATAATATTCTCCAGGTTTCCAAGTTTATTAGACAAAAGCAAATTATCCTTTATTAGAGAGTCTTGTAGAGGCTTAACGTAAAGACCATCTTGATTAAACTTGTCTATTTTTTGAACCATAATATTTTTAGAGCACTCCAAAGTTTCTACTCGACTCTCAAGCTCTGCAAATTTAGAAGCCATAGGATTCAATTGTGTAGTAATAAAAATGCCCAAATCTTCAATTGCCTCCCAAATGGATTCCAACTGTTCTGAGGAAACGACCTCCAGCCATAGAAACAGCAGATTCAGGGGATGTCACTTCCACTGCATTCATTTTTTCTCAAAGCAGAAATATCCTCAGCGTCACCAGAAAAATTCTGACTTGAAAATGCATCGCTATGTAGTACTGGTTTGGCGTTTTCTGTCTGAGACTCAAACGTGTTGACATTAACAGCCTGCGTTAGCAGACATGTTGGCATTAATGCGTTGGCATTAACATGTTGGCGAGTCTTTTCTCGGGCTGCCGCTTGTTTAGCAGGGGAGTTCTTTATATTGGAAAAAACTATGTTGCAGAGTCTGGGGAGGAGGCGAGCAAAGATCCTTCCCGCACAGCTCACAACGACTGCTCATCCATCATAATGATCTCTCGCACAACATGGGCATCCATTGGGCCAACTAGAGGTTGTTCCAGAGTGGCCACAGAGAGAGTCTTCTCCTTAGCTCTCCTCTTTCTACCAGCATACGGCATCATCAAAGGTAAGAAAAAATTCAGAATCCAAAAGAATCAGATTCATGCACCATCTTGGACTGGACCCCTTACCAAAAATAAATAACTCTTATGACACAGGAGCAACAAGTGAACTAACCTGCTCCTCTCCATTTTATATTTATGGCATTCATCAGTCTCCACAAACCCCTTCCTTTTCAACCTAACCTGTCCACATAACAGTGAGGCACAATTCAAAATTGCATTAATTTATAACTGACGGCTACTGGAAAACTATGAACCTCTTGAAACAGGGAACTTATCTTGTCAGGTGTCAGTACCCTCCAATTTCACTTTGCCGACATTCTGCCCATATTTTCTTTGCAAAAAGCATACCACTGAAAAATAGAATTAGATCTCAATAGCTATCTTAAGTTCCATCTTAATTTGATGAAGGGAAAGTCCTTAGAAATGTATATCTAAAAAAAAAAAAAATCAGTTGTCAGCATATTCAATTAATGCAATACATTTTAAAAGAAAACCTAAATTGTTTATCTACATCTAACTTCCCTTACCCTTTTATCCCTGCTCTAACTCTCTACCTCTGGGAGACTGGACTGGGTGGATCTAGGTTCCCAATTCCCTAACCCAGTAGTAGAGAGGGCTTCTGGGAATGTCTCCTTCAGGCCATCCCTGAGATCCCCTTATCTTCCTCTATCTCAGGCCCTGGACACCACAATGGGAGGGGCTCTCACTTGCAGGGCAGTTTACATAATTTAGAATAAAGTTGTGGACAAACCTCTAATGGTCAGGTTCACATGAAAGTTTTGATGTTCAAATCATTACAGTAGAAGTTCTATGAAATGAGACTTAGGGGGGCAATTTTCATACTTCCCATGTACCTTCCAAACCTTTGGATACTTTTTTACCGGCAGTCTTTGCACCAATTTTCAAAGCAAACTCATGCGTGCACTTTCACTTTGAACATTGCTCATGACAAATTTACCTGCAGAGATTTCTACCTGCATTTTCTGTGGATTCTTTCGGTCTGAAAAAGCATGTGCAAAGTTTTGAAAATCCAGATCTATGCATAACAGTTCTCTCCCTGACCTAATCCCATCTTGGGAACATCTCATCTGCAATGCAGATTAAAAAAAAAAAGCGTGTTGCGGAGCTAGGCAAATGCTTTTACCCACATACTGAGAGGGCAAATTCCTGACAGTTGATTTACACAGGTAAAATACTTTTGACCACATAAATCCTTTTTAAAATTGCCCTCTTAAGAACCTAAATATTGTGTCGAAGAGAGAGAGAGAGGGTGACATTACAGAGATCATCTAAGGTATGAATGCAGAAGAAGCAAACATTTTTCAGTGGAAAGGAATTTTAAACAAAGATAGTAGACTGAGAATTAACATTAGAAAATGTTCTTTACAAAAAAGTGAAAGATGCCTGTACTGAACTCCCAGAGGGAGTAATGGATGAAAAAAAGTAACTGAGATCATGAAAGAATGGAATAAGCACAGATGGATCTTTAGTTGCAAGAGCAGGGAAAGTCAGAGATCCGCTGTGGTCTATATAGCATTGCAAAATGAAGTAACCTGAGCAGATTTGATGGTCCTGATCTGCCATCATATTCTCTTTTTCTAGAATATACTTGAATTGTCAAAGTCAGGTTTAATATGTTTATAATCTGGCTCAATAATGTTTGCTTGGATTTTCAGATTGGTTCATACTTAGCCAAATATTTACTGCTTCAGATAGTCACATTTTATAATTCTAATATAAATGCAAAACCATGACGACCACTGAATGTATCAGAAATGGAGCACAAAGATCCAAATGAAGTGGATATTGACAGTTCAAGCTGAGCTGCCAGTGGTTCAGTTTTAGTTGAACCAATTTAGCATCCTGTCCCTAGGGGTCTCTGGTTTTCCAAACCACAACCTTCACCACCAATTTGCAGTGGCATAATTTCTTCCAAATGGATTCAGCAATAAAATGGCATTAAGAAATAATCCATGGGAGAAAGAGAATCTGAAAAGTGAAGAAATCCCTGAATAAGGATCAATGTCAGTGTAGATTTTTCTGGAAGAAGGCAGAACCTCAGGCACACACACACTGGCATTCAGCATTCTCTGAGATTCATCTCAAACACTGCATGAGGCTAATATTGAGAACATCAGAAAATGGATATCTTATCCAGCTAAAGATAGCCAGTTAGGGATATTCAGCAGGATAAAAGTCCCTTTACTTATCCTTGAATAAAGTTTATACATAGCTGGATAACTTTGAAACCTAATCAGCGGTTTGAATGTTTCTAGTTGGATTCATGTAACCAGATAATTTTAACCTTTACTAGCTATATTAAAAAAACTTACCGTAACTGGTTAAGTGATGATGACAGAAAAAAAACTAGCCAGCCTGCAGGCCTGATCCCCCACCCAGTGATATTAATGTCAGGCCTTGTGCCCAATCCACCTCTCCCTTTCAGGCCCCCGCCAAAGATGGGTTAAAAACTTTACAGCCAATCAGGCTGATCTGTCCCCCACCCATGGTTTCTCCAAATAATCCTTCCTCTGTGCCTCCCTTTCAACCCTCTAGTCCACATACCTGAGAACTTTCAGGATTTCACCCTGAGACTTGCATCAATTGCAGGTCTCAGGGGAAACACTAGATATCTCAGGGCCTCTCTGTATACAGCTCGACCACTCTCCTTCCTCAGTAAGGCTGCAGAGAACAGGAAAGGTGGGCTGAGTCTGGAGCAGACTCTGCCAGCAGCATGTGGGGAGAAGGGCTGCAGCACACACACCAAACTCAGTGTGCAGCTGTGATTCTAGGACTTGGGACTCACTTAGCTTAGGGTAGAGCGAAGATGCATAAGTTATGGAGCTGAGACTTATAGGGGGTAGGAGCAAAGAGAGTGCTGGGGTCAGGGAGAGAAGAAGGGGGTATGCTGGGGTCATCTCTGGAGGATGATGGAGATGAGTGGGAGAATGAGAGAGAAAGTGTGGATTAGTTGGTGGTGGTGGGGGGGGGGGGGGGGAGGTGGAAGAGATAAAGCTGATAGATATTCTATTTCTTCCTCACCACCACCGCTATCCTCTGTCAATCAACAGCAATCTCAGGGTGATTACAATTCAAAGTTCCCAGGTATGCTAGTCCTAACTCTCCTGTCTCATCCAGAACCTCCTAAAACCCTCCAAGCCATTTCGATCACGGTACACTCGTCCAGCTTTTGGCAGCTTCCAGCGTTGCTGTTAATCAAGACTGGACGATGTCAGGAGCAGTATGAGTGTGCCAAAAGGGTTTTGGTAGATGCTGAGTGGAGTGAGAGGGCTAGGGGTGACTCTAGGGAAGGGAAATGAGGAGGGAGCCCAGAGGAAGGGTTATTTGAAGAGACTGCAAAGGGTGTGTGTGTGTGGGGGGGGGGGAGGGGGGGTCATGCTTACTGGCCTGATTGCGCCAATTTAAAAATGAAAGTGGCAGTCAGCCACAGAGTTCAGTGTGCCATGGAAGCCTGTGGAGCTTTCTGGGGAGCAGTAGGACAGAGAGGAGGCAGTAACAGGCGGGAGCCAGAGTGAGTGGCTAATGAAGCTCCTGAGTCTTGACTGGAGCCAGAGTGGTAATTAATTTTGTTAAATAAAGTTGAGCGCTGCAATGGGAGAGGCCAGAAAAGCAGTGGCAGCACTGGGGATGCTGCCAATACAGAAATGAAGATGATCTGAGGCGACCATATGCAGATGAAGACCCAAGCCACTCTGACATCACCCATGATGTCAATGGGAGGCCAAGAGACTGAAGGAAAGCTTTCAATTTAAATTAAAGCCAAACCAATGAATTTAGAATAATGTGATTTAGATGGGCAGAATGTGGAAAGGCTCCCACCCAAGCTTCCTCCATTGGGAAGCGCATTGGTGGACCCAGCACCAAAACCATAAAAACACCCAAAAATTAATACAATTTGTGTGGTTTGGTGGTGATGGTCAGCTGTGGAGACTATGATAACCTGCACCAAATAAACATTTGGGAGCCAGATGTCTTGTTACATGTGGGTACCAAGTACATAGGAAAGTGTAGGAGGGAGGTTCTGGAAACCAAATTTAGGCTTTTAGGTAGAAAACTGAAATCCAGACCCTTCAGGGTAGCATTCTCTGAAATGCTCCCTGTTCCAAGCGCAGGTCCCCAGAGGCAAATAGAGCTCCAGATTCTCAATGCGTGGATGAGACGATGGTGCAGGGAAGAGGGTTTTAGGCTTGTTAGAAACCGGGCTTCATTTTGGGGAAGGGGGAGGGGCTGATATGAAAGAATGGGCTCCACCTTAACCAGAGTGGTGCCAGGCTGCTGACACTAACCTTTCAAAAGGAGAAAGCACAGGTTTAAACTAAATGATGGGGGAACGCCAGCAGTCGCTCAGAAGTGCAAGGTTCAGAATGATTTAACTTTGAAGGATAGGAAAGGCCTAATTTTAAATCGCCGGCACGAGGAAAAACTGGGAGATACGTGCGTGGCTGGGCCGTGTGCACGCTGCGGGGATTTTTAAAGGCCCGCGGCCACGTACGTATCTCCCGGTACATGCCGGAAACTGGCTGCCTAAAAAAGGGCGGGCTGGGGTGGAGTCTGGGTGGGGCATGGCTGGGGAGTGGGCGGTTCATGAAGTACAGGCCAGCAGCCAGGCAGCCTGTGCAACTCACTACTGCTCTAGAGGGCAGGTAAGTTGCAAAATAAAAACAATTTGGTTATGGGGGTTTTAGGGGTCGGGGCTCTTAGGGGAAAAAGGAGGAAGGTTAGTTAGGGGGTTTAGGAAGTTCCCTCCCAGTCCATACCTTTATTGGAGCAGACTTGGAGGGAAATGTCAGTGCGCATTTTGTAAAATATTCCCCACCCCCCTTTGTGCGCCACGCACATGCCATGCACCAATATAAAATTGAATACTTAAACAATAAGACCTTAATATGAGAAAATTACTAATATCAATAAATCAAAAAGATTTCTCACAACAGATTTATATAATGGACAAAATTATTAGGGATGTGCAGAGCAAAATTTTATGTTCATATTTTTTATGTCCGAAAGGGGGTCCCACTTGCGGCCAATATGGACATAAAAAAAATCCAATGAGTTGGGTATATGTACATATGTGCAAAAAAAAAATTTAAACCCCCTCACCCTCCTTAATCCCCCCCCCAGACTTACCACAACTCCCTGGTGATCGAGCGAGGAGTGAGGACGTCATTTCTGCAATCCTTGGCGAGAAGCATGTGACGTCGGTGGCACGTCGAGTGACGCGGCGTCACGTGATTCCCGGCTCGTTCGCGCCGGACGGCTCGTTCGGCCCAAAAAGAACTTTTGGCCAGCTTGGGGGGGCCTCCTGACCCCCCCAAGCTGGCCAAAAGTTCTTTTTGGGCCGAACGAGCCGTCCGGCGCGAACGAGCCGGGAATCACGTGACGCCGACGTCAAGTGATTCCCGGCAAGTTCGCGCCGGACGGCTCGTTCGGCCCAAAAAGAACTTTTGGCCAGCTTGGGGGGGCCTCCTGACCCCCTCAAGCTGGCCAAAAGTTCTTTTTGGGCCGAACGAGCCGTCCGGCGCGAACTTGCCGGGAATCACGTGACGTCGCGTCTGAGTGACGCGGCGCCACGTGATTCCCGGCGAGTTCGCGCCGGACGGCTCGTTCGGCCCAAAAAGAACTTTTGGCCAGCTTGGGGGGGTCAGGAGGCCCCCCCAAGCTGGCCAAAAGTTCTTTTTGGGCCGAACGAGCCGTCCGGCGCGAACGAGCCGGGAATCACGTGACGCCGGCGTCACTCGACGTGCCGCCGACGTCACATGCTTCTCGCCAAGGATTGCAGAAATGGCGTCCTCACTCCTCGCTCCATCACCAGGGAGTTGTGGTAAGTCGGGGGGGGGATTAAGGAGGGTGAGGGGGTTTATATTTTTATTTTGGCTCAACAATCGCGATTTCCCACATATCGAACATATCTATGTTCGATATGTGGGAAATCCGATCGTTTATGTCGAATCAATTTTTTAAGTAAAAAAAAAATATGAGTTGCGTTTTACTAATGCGGTCAATCCGAATGCACACCCCTAAAAATTATGTATGTTGCCAAGTGACCATCATAAAGCACTGGGATGTGTTAGTTTGCCTTGCTCTGCAACCCCTCACCATTTGTGCGTGCTTAAAAGCGTTTATAATCATCAGTCACTTGGCTTACTTGATTCAAAAATTTTTGTTCTTTTTTTGCTTGTTTTTTATTTTTTTTAAAACAATGTGATTGATGGCAATCATTAAATATAGCACATGTGGCAAAAATTACTTTCTGCCTATTTCAATGAATTAGTACTATAAAACTTAAAGGAACTTGCTGTTACAGTGTTGACACTCCCTCACCGTTTGTGCGTGCTTAAAAGCATGATAATCATCAGTCTCTTGGCTTCCTTTATTCAAAAATGTTTGTTCTTTTTTGCTTGTTTTTTATTTTTTTTTAAAAACAATGTGATTACTGGTAATCATTAAATATAGCACATGTGGCAAATATTACTTTCTGCCTATTTCAATGAAATAGTGCTATAAAACTTAAACAAACTTGCTGTCACAGTGTTGACACTCCCCGATTTTGGAGGGTTACTTCTTCCTCAGGGGTTACAATGGTTCCTCAATCCATGAAGAGGTGTGCATTCTACACCTTCAGGAAATGTGTCCAGCATTTACTGCCAAAAACATCAACATAAATTTATGTTGCTAAATTGAATATCCAACTATGTACATTGGCTCCACAATTGTATATGAAAAGGTTCTCACCTCTGACTTCTGCCATGGTACTTGTTCCAAATATGCAGTATGTCACTTTTAGTTTTCTCCTCAGCATCTGTCACCAGTTTCTACTGGAGCCGCCATTCTTATATTGCCAAAAAGCCCGCGAAAATCCAGTTGTCCAACGGTCCAAACCATTGTATCGTGAGCAGCATTGCATTGCCATAACTTTTTCTAAACAATATATAAAATCTTAAATGAGTGTGTACCAATCGATATTATCTTTTAAACCACTAGGCTCAACCGTATTGAGTTTATGTATCCAAAAGTTTTCTCTGAAGTTTAATCTGGCATGTCTGTCTCCCCCTCGTGCTATCGGAGGCACATATTCTAATATAGTCCATTTAAAGTCCCCAAAGGAATGTCCATTCAATATGCTGTGTGCTACTACCAGTGCTTTGAGATCTTTGGTAGACATCCTGCTCCGATGTTCAATTAATATAAAATTGGGCATGAATTGCGCACGGGTATCAGATTTTATAACCTGTATGTGGCGATGCTTGCATGTTATAAAATCAGCGCGCCCATGTGCGCACGCCGGGTTCCACGAGCACATGGACGCCCGCACACGGGTTTAAAAATCTACCTTTAAGAGAACAGAGAAAATAGGGCATCCCAGTAGAGAGGTTACAATAAATGCCAAAGAAGAACAGGTGTCTTTAAGTAAAGTGTGGAAGGATTCCAAATTACCCCTGTCAACTGATTAATACAAACAAAAAACGTACTTTGAAATGACTGCATACAAATGCTAGAAGTCTAAAAATTAGATGGGAAATTTAGAGTGTATAGCACTGGATGAAGAGGTAGATTTAAATGGCATCTCAGAGACCTGGTGGAAAGAGAATAACCAACGGGACACTGTGATACCAGGGTACAAATTATATCAAAATGATAGGATGGATCAAATTGGAGGAGGGAATAGCACTATATATTAAAGAGCATATTGAGTCAAACAGGATATAAGTACTGCTGGAAACAAAATACAATGTTGAATCTTTATGGATAGAAATTCCAAGTGAATAAAGTAATAAAATAGTAGTGGGATGTACTACCATCCACTTGCCCAGAATAAACTAACAGACAATGAAATGCTAAAGAAATCCGCAGCACAGTAATAACAGGTGATTTCAATTACCCCAGTATTGACTGAGTGAATGTTACATCAGGACATTCTAGAGGGGTAAAGATCCTAGATAAAATAAATGACTGCTTCAAGGAGCAGCTGGTACAAGAACCAACAAGAGGCAAAACTATTTTAGACCAAGTCCTTGGTGGAACACAGGATTTGGTGCGAGAGCTAACAGTGTTGGAGGCACTTGGCAACAGTGACCACAACATGATCAAATTTGTCTTAATAACTGAAGGGAGCACAAAAAGGAAATCTACTGTAACATTTAACTTTCAAAAAGGTGACTAACAAAAGTGAGAAAATGGTTAGGAATAAACTGAAAGGAGCAACTGCAAAGGTTAAGAGTCTAGCTCAAGCATGGACATTGTTTATTTATTCATGTATCTATCTATCTATCTATCTATCTATCTATCTATCTATCTATCTATCTATTTATTTATTTATTTATTTATTTATATATTTGGACATTTTATATATACCATTGTTCCAAATGAAGATCACAATGGTTTACAAAAGTAACATTCAAACTATAGATCAACACAACAGGGATTAATATAAATCAACTGTGATTTTCTTATTCATGTTAACTAAAGGTCTAGGACAGCAGGTTTGCTGAACAGAAGTTCTATTTCAACAATATTCACATGTCAGTGAGTTGTCTTAAGATACTTAAAATCTCATGTTACTTATTACTATTCTTTAATTATTATCTTTGTCTTTGATATTTTAGTTCTCTGCATTCTGATATTTTTGTTAGTTATATTCATTTTTGAATAGCCAAGCTTTCAGCTCACATTTAAATCTTTTTTTTTCTGATATCAAAAGTTACATCTCAGGTAGAGAATTCCAAAGCTTTGGGTCCTCTATGGAAAACACACAATTTCTTATTTGTGCCAGATGTGTACTCTGTATTGTAGGCACAGTCAATAGTCCTTTATTTTAAGATCTTAGTGTTCACTGCGGTGTGTATGGCTGTAGTGTCACACCTATCAGAACGGAGTTACTGGAGTGAATGCTTTTAAGTATTAGTGATAATACTTTATAATAGATTTGGGATTGTTCTGGCAGCCAGTGCAGTGATATCAATGAAGGTGTGATGTGATCAAATTTCCTTGTTCCTAATAAAAGACTTACTGAGGCATTTTGTAATAAATGTAACGGTTTTAATAGACCTGTAAGAAGGCTGATTAATAGGGAGTTACAGTAGTCTATATCTGAGAAAATTAGTGTTTGTAAAACATTACAGATGTCCTTGTTAGGAAGCGCTAGGAGATCAGTTCCGCTTTCCAGGGGAAAGTGTGTCCTTGGGCCACGGCTTGACTCCGGAGGACTCCGAAGAGGTGCCGAGGCAGGCAAAGCATGCCCGAGCATGGGCTGGACAGGAGCGAGGCTGGACTGAAGACAACAATGGAATCCAGAGCAGGAACAAGGAGTGAAGAAAAGGATGACTGAAGAGACTGACCCTCCACAGGATCTGCTTGCTTCGGGAAGACCATCAACACAATGAAGGTCTTATGAATGATCCTCTGACCGTTCCAAGCCCTTTCAGACCTGCCTCTGGGTAACGGCAAGAAGCGGCAGGCCTGATGGAGGCCAGGGCAGTGAAGACCAGAACATGGAGATTCAGACGATGACTCAGGAATGAGGTACTTGGATGCACAGGCAAAGACTCAGGAACGAGGTACTTGGATGCACAGATGAAGACTCAGGAACAAGGTATTTGGATGAAGACTCAGGAGCAAGGTTCTGTAGACAAGGTAGCAGGAGCGAGGTTCAAGAGTTGGGTTGAGACTGCGATGCAGCACACGCTACACAGCCCTCCCGCGGGGCTGGTCACAGACCACGCTGGGACCAATGTAGACTCTAGATGAGATAGTGGAGTAACTGAGAAAGGCATGTTGCAGAAACTGTAGAGGCCTGCACTGGGATGCATCCTACACAGCCGCCAGTGGCTGGTCGTGGACCACGCTGATCGGCACAGGTTCTGGCAGAGTCTTTAGCATGGGTGGAGCAGGAACAATGAACTCTGTAGACCAGGGACAAGGATTCGAGTGGAAGTCTCCCGGAGGCTTGGGCTACAGTAGTGAGGAAGGCAATGTGCCACGAGGCGCCCTACTCAGCCCGCCCATGGGGGCTGGTCGCAAACCACGACATGGCACACCAGGAAAGGTGGCAATGAGGAACCAGGGGTTCAGGACATCAGGACTAGATCACGGACATTAGGAACAGGAGACGGACATCAGGACTGGATCATGGACAACTTGAACTGGAAGACAGACATTTATGACTGACCGTGGACATCAGGAGCGGAAGACAGACATCTGGACTGGATCACGGACATCAGGAACAGGAGACGGACATCAGGACTGGATCACAGACAGCAGGACAGGACAAGGAGCTCCAATGAAGAACAGGAAACACAGAACCTTGAAAAAGCGATGGAATAGTGAGACTCCTGGAGCAAAGACAGGAAGATTCCAGGAGCGTCTAACTCCTTGCGAAGGCAAAGCTGGAATGAACGCTGGGACCTTTAGTAGGGCTGAAGATAACTACGCCCATGGAGGAGCTTGCAGGGGGTGACACCTGGCTGGCCCTTTAAAGGCAGAAGAGATGCACGCCCGCACCTAAGGAAAGCTGGGAGAAGAGCAGGTACAAAGAGAAGACTTGCTGGTGGCATCTCCAGCCACGTGGAGGCCCCAGGTTGAACAAGGCAGGCAGCAGAGCAGCCCTGCCTTGGTGCTGAAGGAAGGCAGGCTGCAGGAGCGGCTTCCTGCCATGAAGACAGCAGCAGGCACCAGCAGGGACGGCCTCCCTGCTGGGAAAGGGCCCTGGCAGTGGCAGAGACGGCCTCACTGCCGTCCGAGGACCCCGGGAGCGGCTCCCACCACGAAGAGACTTGTCAGGGAGCAGGAATGGCATCAGCCATGAAGAGAGGTTCTCAGCGGGGCACAGCCCTGATGCGCAGGGCAGGAGACACCGCGGCCTCCAAACCATGAAGGACATCGGCGGTGGACTGCCGAGAGAAGAGTGCAGCTGGGAATGATGTCAGCGGCTTGACTGGCCATGAAGGTAGGGGACCTGCCTGCGCTCCTCGCGGGCAGGTTCACAACAGTACCCCCTCCTCAGAGACCCCCTCCTCAAGCCTCTTGTCAACAGCTTGGGAAGAAGAAGATATTCCACATATTGTCAGTGGGCAATCACGGATCCAATGACAGAAGCTGGAATGTCTTGGTGGGGAACTGTAGCAAAAAGAATACTTGAGCAGAAGACGACAGAAATGGTCAAGGTCTAGACAAGACGAGCACAGAAGGCAATGCTGAAGGTGCAGGACGGGCAAGGTGCGGGGTTGCAGAACCACAAGATGGCATCTCGGTTCTAGAATCAAGGTGGCTGAGGCTAAGGCTCTCTTCTTGGTTTGGTACAGAAGTCCTTAATACTTCTTTAAGGCTGAAGCTGTAGTGCAGGATGAAGTAACAAGGTGTAGACTAGACGCTGAGTTGAAGGTTCCATTGAACTAGCACTCCAGCGACTCAAGGTGGAAGAAGTTGAAGCATGGAGTCAAGAAGTTGAAGCAGCGAGGAGTGGTGTGGAAGTCTTTACAAGATGAAAGGCATCCTATAGTTGTTCAAGATTTAAATTCAAAGTGTGGTAAAGCACTCAATGTTGGACACCAACCAATGGTTCAAGAGCCAGAGCTCAGGGATTCTGGTGGCCTGGTGATTTGGCAGTCTCTTAGATGATAGGATGTGGACGCGTGATTCTTAGCATGTGGTAATGAAGCTAGCAGGTAATTGTGCAGGCCAACTGCTGGTGGTTCAGAATGGATATATGCTTGGCACAAGATGTAGGATGAAGTCATTGTGCTGATAATTGGTCTTCATCGAGCAGAGGTATAGATGTTGTTCAGGCTTAGTTGAACTGGTAGTGTAAGTCTATAGTGGTGAGAATCATGATTAAAGCAGAGCGGAAATATTGTAGACACAAAAGTTCTTGGAATTGCCTTGCAGGAGAGAGCCTTAGGCAATGGTAGAATTTAGCGATGTTTGGGAAGTTGAGACTCGAGCTGGTGTGGTCCTTGACTTTTGATAGAGAGGACTGAAGAAGCTGAGTGGGAAGTATGAAGAAACTTGCTGGTACAATTTGAGGAAGAGAAGAAGGAAGATCCAGGCCCCATTCGAAAGATGACAACAGATGGGGTGCAGGCGCCTCCTGCAGGTTGTCTGGCGAGAAATACCATAAGGCTGGTGAGTTGAAAACATCTCTTGGAGGATGGTGAACTTGATGAACGAGATGCACAGGATCTCCAGCAAGATAAGCTCTGTGGAGAAGGTAACTCCTGCTGGTTGAATAAGAATGTCCTTTGAGGAAAAAATAAAAAATTCTGGACAGGATGGATGTGGAAGAAATGAACCAATAGCTTGCAGCTTGGTGGATGTTGGTGAACCTGGGCGCAGGCGCCTCCTGCAAGTCGAACAAGTGTACCCAGGCCAAATGAAGTCTCAAGAAGACACACTGTGGAAGCAGATGCTAGAGCCTCTAGCGGTCTAGAAAAAACAAAAAATTCAAAGCAAGTTGGTGCCTCCAGCAGGTTGGTAGATTTTCAGAGAAAAAACTGGAACAAAAGTTTTAAAAAAAATTCTTGGCAAAGAAACTCCGGAACTCAGCATGGGCCCATCACAAGGACATGAACGTCGAACACATGGCCTTCGCAATCTGTTAGGAAGCACTAGGAGAGCGGTTCCAGTTTCCAGGGGATAGTGTGTCCTTGGACCACGGCTCGACCCCGGAAGACTCTGAAGAGGTGCCGAGGCAGGCAAAGTGTGCCCGAGCATGGGCTGGACAGGAGCGAGGCTGGACTGAAGACAACAATGGAATCCAGAGCAGGAACAAGGCTGGAGCGAAGACAAGGATGAATGAAGAGACTGACCATCCACCAGACCTGCATGCTTTGGGAAGACCATCAATGCAATGGTGGTCTTATGAACAGTCCTCCGACCGTTCCAAGCCCTTTCGGACCTGCCTCTGGATAACGGCAAGAAGCGGAAGACCGGATGAAGGCCAGGCGAACGAAGACCGGAACATGGAGATGCAGACGAAGACTCAGGAATGAGGTACTTGGATGCACCGATGAATACTCAGGAACGAGGTACTTGGATGCACAGATGAAAACTCAGGAACAAGGTACTTGGACGAAGACTCAGGAGTGAGGTTCTGTAGACAAGGTATCAGGAGTGAGGTTCAAGAGCTAGGTTGAGACTGCGATGCAGCGCACCCTACACAGCCCACCCGCGGGGCTGGTCACGGACCACACTGGGACTGACGTAGACTCTAGATAAGATAGTGGAGTAACTGAGAATGGCATTTTGCAGAAACTGTAGAGGCCTGCACCGGGACACGCCCTACACAGCCGCCAGTGGCTGGTCACAGACCACGCTGATTGGCACAGGTTCTGGCAGAGTCTTTAGCATGGGTGGAGCAGGCGCAAGGAACTCCGTAGACCAGGGACAAGGATTCAAGTGGAAGTCTTCCGGAAAGGACCCCGGCAGCAGCAGAGACAGCCTCACTGTCGTCCGAGGAACCCGGGAGCGGCTCCCACCATGAAGAGACTCGTCGGGGAGCAGGAGCAGCATCAGCCATGAGGAGAGGTTCCCGGCGGGGCACAGCAGGGCAGGAGATGCCGCGGCCTCCGAACCGCGGAGGTCGTTGTCGGTGGAATGCCGAGAGAAGAGAGCAGCTGGGAATGGCATCAGCAGCCCAATTGGCCGCAAAGGTAAAGGACCTGCCCGTGCTCCTTGCAGGGAGGTTCACAACAGTAATCGAACGTTAGTAAAGGTTTCAACCGATGAATTATGCGCAGCTTGGCATAGCCTACATTAATTAATTAATTTATGTGCTTTTTTTTCATTATAAGGTTTCCATCTCTCTGAATACCTAAGTCCCAGTACTTGGTCTGTGGGGGTGATGTGAATATTACCCAGGTCTAGAGGTGGTGGTTTTGTGAATATTACCAAGGTCTAGAGGTGGCGCTTTAACTATTGAAGAATTTCTGCTTAGCCAAATGATTTCAGTTTTTTTAGTGTTCAATAGGGATGTGAATCAGGCTTCGGACGATTGAAAATATCGGAGGATATTTTCAAAATCGTCAGAAATCGGGGGCTCCCCCAAAAAGATAGGAAAACCCCACAATATTGATCATGGGGGTTCCCTTATCATTTTGGGGAAGGGCGGGAAAAATGGCACACAAAAATAACCCCTAAACCCACCCCAACCCTTTAAAACTAACCCCTTAGCTTCCCCCACCCTCCCGACGCCCCCAAAACTTTTTACAGGTACCTGGTGGTCCAGTGGGGGTCCCGGGAGCGATCTCCCTCTCCGAGCCGTCCTCCCGCTCCTGGGCTGTCCTCCCGCTCCCGGGCTGTCGGCTGCCACTAATCAAAATGGCGCCGATGGCCCTTTGCCCTTACCATGTGACAGGGTATCCGTGCCATTGGCCGGACCCTGTCACATGGTAGGAGCACTGGATGGCCGGTGCCATCTTGTGCTCCTACCATGTGACAGGGGCTGATCAATGGCACTGGTAGCCCCTGTGACATAGTAAGAGCAAAGGCTATCGGCGCCATTTTGAATACTGGCAGCCAATGGTCCGAGTGCAGGAGGTCGCTCCCGGACCCCCACTGGACTTTTGGCAAGTCTTGTGGGGGTCAGGAGGGTCCCCCAAGACTTGCCAAAAGCCCCTGGTGGTCCAGCGGGGGTCCGGGAGTGATCTCCTGCCCTCGGGTCATCGGCAGCCAGTAATCAAAATGGTGCCAATAGCCTTTGCCCTTACTATGTCAAAGGGGCTACCGGTGCCATTGGTCAGCCCCTGTCACATGGTAGGAGCACAAGATGGCACCGGCCATCCAGTGCTCCTACCATGTGACAGGGTCCGGCCAATGGCACGGATATCCTGTCACATGGTAAGGGCAAAGGGCCATCGGCGCCATTTTGATTAGTGGCAGCCAACGGCCCAGGAGCGGGAGGACGGCCCGGAGCGGGAGATCACTCCCGGGACCCCCACTGGACCACCAGGTACCTGTAAAAAGTTTTTTTTTGGGGGGTCGGGAGGGTGGGGGAAGCTAAGGGGTTCATTTTAAAGGGTCGGGTGGGTTTTTTATTTATCGGCTCGGGTGCAGCTGATAAACAAAACCGTGATCGGGCCCGATGCAAAAAAACCCACATGTGAATCGGAACCGGAATCCAAACTGATTCCGGTTCCGATTCACATCTCTAGATGATAGTTGTCCCAATTGTCAGTTCTACCAGTTTTATTTTTTAGGATTGGTTTTATCACAGCTTGTTTTGCCCCATCTGGAACCAATCCTTCTGAGAGCAAATGAATGAGTATGGTTGTAGTTGGAGTGATTACACTGTGTACTTGTTTCAAAGAACTAGCTGGAATTGGGTCAAGTGGGTGAATAGCAGGGTTAATTTTAGTAATGATTTGACTACTTTCTAGCTTAGTTACTCATCAAACTCAGTCCATTTAGCCATACCATGTGTTTTTTCAGGTTATTTTGTTGGCGAATAGGTGCAGAATTGCAGTTTTAACCTATTGATTTTATCTAACAAAGAAGTGGCATATTCATTGCAAACGTTCTTAGAGAAGTAATAGTTTCTCGAGATGGAAGATAATGGGTCCTTGATTAGGTGTTTTACTACTTCAAAGGGCAATTTGGAATTAAATATAACCTAATGAAGCTGTTTAGCATAGTAATCTTTTTTTGCTTTATTAATTTGTGCACAGTATTTTGTTAGATCTATATTTTCCTAGGGATTCAGCAGTTGGGCATTTACACTATTGTTTCTATATTTTCCCAGGGTCTGTTTAGTGCATTTTAACTCATCATTGTACCATGATTTTTTTTGTTAAGAAGGATTATTTTCTTTTTGAAAAGTTTTTGTCTGGACTGGACTTAGGTTTTTGGATATTTCATTGACTATCTGATCCTAGGAGTCAAATGGTGAGAAGGCATTAGCTTGATTTAAATCAAGTAGCTTATTTTTAATTGATTCTGCAAGTACATCTGTTTCAATCTTTTTTCTGAAGGTAAACGTTTGATTATTATTTATATTTTTATGAATTGGGTTGAAGAAGGTTATTTCTGCCTTTATTAGTTGGTGATTGGACCAGGGCAATATAGTGTGGGAGGTATTTATAAGACTATTATTGTTATTGGCAAATATTAGGTCTAGAATATGTCCTACTTTATGAGTGGTGTTAGTAACAAACTGTGCCCATCCCATTGCATTGCTTCCATTGTCTCTAAAAACAATTCACATGCTGTAATTTTTGGTTTTCTATCTACAACTAGGTTAAAGTCTCCTACAATTAAGGTAGAGTCTGGTGATGGAAACACCTTGGCAAATAATTTGATTAGAGGTGAGCAGACTTTTTGTAATATTCCTGGGGGACAATAGACCATTCTTATGTTTATTTGAGGTGATTTAAAAATTGCCACCTCTTATGGTGGGTAATCTCTACTTTGTAAGGTATTAGTTTAAGTTCTTTTTTACTGATTATTAATAAACCCCCACCTTTTCATTTAGGTCTAGGGAAATGAAATACATTGTGGTTGTGATGTGAAATTTGGTTTAAGAGCACATTATCTTTGTCATTCAGCCAGGTTTCAGAAATGCAAAAAATAGTAGGATTTAAATCCTCTAATAGATCATTTATCAGAGGGATTTTTTTTTTTTTTTTTACAGAGACTGATCATTTCATAAAAGCAGTGTAAACATTATAAGGAAGAGATAACAGAAGAGTTGTAACTTATCATGGGAATGACAAACTTTGGGATCCTTCTTTGCTTTTTTTCTTAGGATCCTCCTTAGATAACCATATAAGCCCCATCTTATAATCGGTTCAATGAAGTGTATTTGATCCTTGACTGTAGGAGGATGATCGTGGTGCTATTGATTATGCACTTTGGATCCTCACTTTGGGTGTACATGAAGGGATGCACAAAGGGGCAAGCTCCTTTGTTGTTCTCCTTCATGCACGCGCCTAATGGTACAAGCACCTCCAGCATTTGGCGGTGGGCAGGTGATGGGCAGTCTGTGTGCAGGTTCTGCCTTGTGGGTACCAGCGTCTGCTTCCTCTATCCGGGAGGGAGAAGGAGTATCCCTCTGATGTCAGCCCTGCTGGTGTTTCTCTGCACTGCTGATGTTTCTTCCCATTGGAGGAGTAAACTGGCAATGGGGACCAGGCAAGCTTGGTGCCGGCTGCATTGTCCAGCATTGCCGCTGGGTTGCTGCTCCATCAGTGGTGGGCAAGCGATGGGAAGTCTGTGGGCAGGTTCCACCTTGAGGGCGCTGGGAGGGATAGGGGGAGGGATCATCCCTCTGATGTCAACCCTGCCAGTGTTTCTCTGTGCTGCCAGTGTTTCTCCCTGCTAGAGAAGTAAACCATCATCAGGGGCCAGGCAAGCTTGGCACTGGCCATGTTGTCTGAAAATACTATCTTGGAAGTGCAGACCAGATGTATTCCACACATTAGAAAAGGTGTAAAGAAGGCTAAACGGCTACTGGCATGGTTAAGAGGTGTGGTGAGAGAGTCTATAATATCTAAAAGAACATCTTTCAAGAAATGGAAAAGGGATCCAAATGAAAAAAACAGGAAATAGTATAAGCACTGTCAGGTGCAAAGCACTGATAAGGAAGGCAAAGAGAGAATTTGAAAAGAGCTTACCGTGGAAGCAAAAACTCATAATAAAAACTTTTTCAGATATATTTGAGGTAAAAAGCCTGCGAGGGAGTCAGTTGGACCATTAGATGATCAAGGGGTGAAAGGCACTTAGGAATGGCAAAGCCATAGTAGATATAGTAAATTAAATTTTTGCCTCACTTTTCAATGAGGAAGATGTAAGAGACATACTCATGCCAGAAATGATATTCAAAGGTGATGATTCAGAAGAACTGAAACAAATCTCAGTGAATCTGGAAGATGTACTAGGGCAAATTGACAAACTAAAGAGTAGCAAATCACCTGGACCAGATGGTATATGTCCCAAAGTGCTGAAAGAACAAATGAAATTGTTGACCTGTTATAAGAAATTTGTAAACTATCAGTAACATCATATATGGTAACTGGAAGGCTGCCAATGTAATGCCAATTTTTAGGAAACTACAGATCAGTGAGTCTGTGCTAGGCAGAATGGTAGAAGCTATCATGAAGTAGAAATTTGCTGAACATATAAATAAGCATAATTTAATGGGACAAAGCCAATATGGATTTAGCCAAGGGAAGTCTTGCCTCACAAATTTGTTACATTTTTTGAGGGTGTAAATAAACTTGTGGATAAAGTGAGCCAGTTGACATAGTGTATCTGGATTTTCAGAAAGCATTTGACAAAGTCCCTGATGAGAGACTTCTTAAGAAATTAAAAAAGTAATGAGATAGGGAGCAGTGTCTTATTGTGGATTGCCAACTGGTTAAAAGAAGTATTCCCAATGGAAAAAAGTGAATAATGGAGTGCCTCAGGGATCTGTTCTGGGACCATTGCTTTTTAATACATTTATAAATGACCTGGAAATGTGAACAATAAGTGAAGTGATCAAATTTGCTGTTGACACAAAATTATTCAAAGTTGTGAAGTCACAAGAGGATTGTGAGAAATTGCAAGAGGACATTTTAAAACTGGGATACTGTGCATGAAAATGGTAAATGAAATTTAATGTGGACAAAGGCAAAGGGATGCATTTAGGGAAGAGTAACCCAAACTAAAGCTACATAATGCAAGGTTCCATATTAGGAGTCACACTCAGGAAAATGATCTAGGTGCCATCATTGAAAATATGTTGAAATCTGCTCAGTGTGCAGCAGCAGCCAAGAAAGCAAATACAAAGCTAGGAAATGTGGATTATTATGAAAGGAATTTAGAATAAAACAGAGAACAACATAATGTCTCTGTATCACTCCATGGTGCGAACTCTTCTTGAGTATTATGTGCAGTTCTGGTTACTACATCTCAAAAAAGATATAGCAGAATTAGAAAAGGCACAGAAAAGGGCAACCAAAATTATAAAGGGGATGGAACAATTCCCCTAGGAAGAAAAGCCAAAGAGGGTAGGACTCTTCAGCTTGGAGAAGAGATGGCTGAGGGGAGATATGATAGTGAATAGAATGAGTAAACATTAATCAGTTGTTTACTCTTTTGAAATGTGCAAAGATCAGGAGTCACACAATGAAGTTACATTTAAAACTTTAAAAAAATAAGAGAACATATTTTTTACACACCGCATAATTAAGCTCTGGAATTTGTTGCCAGGGGATGTGGTGAAGCTATTAGTGTATCTGCATTTAAAAAAGGTTGGAGGAAAAGTCCATTAACCATTATTAAGGTAGACTTGCAGAAATCTGTTGCTTAATCTTGGGATAAACAGCTTGGACTATATTAATCTTTTGGGATCCTGCCAGGTACTTGTGACCTGGCTTGGCCACTGTTTGAAACAGGATACTGGGCTTGATGGATCTTTGGTCTGACCAAGTATGGCAAGTCTTATGTTATTAAAAAGTGTTTATGAGATATTTAACCAGTTTTCCACAGGGGGCTAAAAAGTGGCCAAATCACCTTTAAAAATTCATTTGGTGTGGTGGTCACCAGAAGAGTGTCTGGGAGTATAGGTCTGGGTATTATTTAGAGTAATAACATTTTAATTTTCAATTTTAAATGTGAATGGATTTTGATGGTTTCTGAACAGTTCTATAGATGTTGGAGAGGGTGTGATGTTAGCATGTGATAGATGAAATGGTTTTGGACCTATATGGAGTATTAATTTGATATTTTAAGTACTTTTGTGGATTTAAATTGCATGGATTTTCTATTTTTATTTTAAAATTAGAGGGGCTGAACCAGTAAAAAGAGGTCCTTCAGTCAAAAAATTAGAAAAAAATGAAAATTCCAAAGCTGTTTCTCAGGAAACTCCATGGTAATGGGATGCTTACCTGAAGTCACCTTGTAAGCAGGCTGGAAGAAAAATACTTTGTTTAGTTAAAGAATAACAAAAGAAAAGAATATAAGATATACCATACTGGGTCAGCCCAAGGGTCCATCAAGCCCAGTATCCTGTCTCCAACAGTGGCCAATCGAAGTGACAAGTACCTGACAGGATCCCAAATATTAAATAGGACCTTTGCTACTAATGCTGGCAGCAAGCAGTGGCTATTCCCTATTGATTAGTAGCAGTTTATGGACTTCTCCTCCAGGAACTTATCCAAACATTTTTTAAACCCAGCTACACTAGCTGCCTTAACCACATCATCTGGTAATGAATTGCAGAGCTCAATTGTGCATTGAGTGAAAAAGAATTTTCTCCAATTTAAAAAAAAATGAGCTACTTGCTAACTTCATGGAGTGTCCCTAGTCCTTATATTCTGCAAAAGAGTAAATAAGCTTTTCACATTTACCCGTTCAAGTCCTTTCATGATTTTGTAGATCTCAATCATATCCCTCCTCATCACACTCTTCTTCAAGCTGAACAGGCCTAGCCTTTTTAGCCTTTCTTCATAGGGGATCCGTTCCATGCCCTTTGTCATTTTGGTTGCCCTTCTCTGTATTTATTCCAGTGCAACTATATGTTTTTTGAGATACAGCAATCAGACTTACACATAGGGCTGGATTTTAAAAAGGTTACGCATGCCGGGCCTATTTTAAAAAGGCCCGACGATGCAGGTAAAGCCCCAGGACGCGTGTAAGTTCTGGGGCTTGCAAAAAGGGACGGGGCAGGGGTGGGGCGGGGGTGGGGTAGGGTTAGAGGGTCCAGGTACAGTGGCCATTTGCCGCTGTGCCAGGGATCGCTTGCCGGCCCAGGGCTGAAGTAAGCTGTGAAACAAAAAACAGAAGAGAAAAAAGGTAGGGGGGAAAGGGTGGGGTAGGGGAAGGGAAGGGAAGTTGGGGGTGGGGGAAGGGAATGGGGGAAAGCAGCGCAGCCCAGCATGCGCAAAGTGCACATTTGTGCACCCCCTTGTGCACGCCAACCTCTGATTTTATAACTTGCACGCACACCCTTTTAAAATCTACCCCATAGTATTCAAGGTACGCTTTAACCATTGAGCGATATAGAGGCATTATAACATCCTCCATTTTATTTTCCATTCCCTTCCTAATAATTTCTAATATTCTGTTTTCCTTTTTGACCTCCACATCATAATGAGCTGATAATTTCAATGTAAAATCAATAATGACTCCCAGATCTTTTTCCTGGGTGGTAACTCCTAAAATGGAATCTAACATTGTGTAGCTACAGCAAGGGTTATTTTTCCCGATATACATCATCTTACCCTTGTCCACATTATATTTCATCTGCCATATGGATGCCCAATCTTCAAGTCTCCCAAGGTCCTCCTGCAATTTATTACAATCTGCTTGTGATAGAAGTCTATGAAGGTCTCATCTATAAATGTCTCTGTTTGCTTCAGGTCCTCTATGTCTGCAACTCTAGCCTCCAGAGATTGGACTCTTTCTCTGAGAGCTAGGAGCTCTTTGCACTGGATATACACATACAATCTTTCACCAGCATGCAAAAAATCATATATATGACATTCAATGCAGAAGACTGGAAGGCCCCCCTCTTGCTGCTGGATTGCTGCCTTCATCTTAATTTTGTTTAGGTTGCTAAGAGAGTAGAAATGTATAAATAAGTCCTTTAAATGTATTGGTACATTCACTATTAATCTGGTAGTAACCTGAAATAGGATAATTAAATTCTTGATAAGGCTAGAGGCAATTCTGTGTTTTAGATAAAAGGCTGATTGATTTTTTTATGTAAAAGTGTCTCCTGGCTATAAATCAAAAGATGAACTAGGAGTGGGTGGGAGAGGACAGGGAGGAAGGGAAAGACAAACACACAGAATACCTTTTAGATATGTTTTTTATAACAAATACACAAACTCTGTTTTTCCTACCTTTTGGCTAGCTTTGTATAACAAACACACAAACTCTAAGCTTTTTCCTATCTTTTGGTTTGCTTTTTATAACTAACATACAAACTAAGTTTTTTCCTACATTTGGCTTGCTTTTTATAATAGACACAAAAACTCTAAGCCTTTGCCTACCTTTTGGCTAGCTTTTTTTTTATAGCAAACACACCAACTCTTAGCCTTATCTACCTTTTGGCTTGCTTTTTTTTTTTTTTTTAACATGCATACACACACACATACACTAAAGAATATATCACAATAGTTTACCTTTCCCCACAATTTTTAAGTTCTAAAATTCCTCAAAGCAATACTTATGATCCTCTCCACTCAGTGCTCCCACTGAACACAATAGTATTTTCTTAATTAATTAAGAAGTAGTTTAAAGTTTCCTACATTTTTTTTCAAAGTCTCCATATGTAAAAGGGGTTTTAGAGATGGTTATATGATTATTAAATAAGAATATTATCTATATTAGGAATTATTTCCCATGGCATCACCATTTTGATGATCTCACTGAGAGAAAAATAACCTGTGACAGTTTAGAATGATGTAGAGATCTGTACTGGGAAAGTAACAGAGAGGAACTACATTATTTATTTCTGTCACTTTCAATTAATGTGATCCCCCTCCCCCCACAAAACAGAGAACACTGATATAGTGTGAGTGTGTGAATGAAAGATGTATTATGATAATTAAATTACTTGCAAAGGTAAGGAAAATTTTAGTCACTGAAAAAAGTAGCTGATTCATGGAAATTTATCACATTAAATATACAGCTGAATGTAAGAAAAGCTAAATGAAATAATTTTGGTGATCTAATCTGAAGTAAACACCAAATAATAAGAATTCTATTACACCCAAGCTAGGGAGTGTCTAAAGTTTTATTAAAAGTCTGATAATTATTAATCACACAACCTGTAATTAAAAGAGAAAGAAATCTCAAATAGTAGCCTGGAATATTGTTACACCTGCTGGTCGCAGATGGCTGTGACCTCTCATGCTCACCTCTTTTTTCCCTGCACCATCAAGTCTGGGAAGAATGGCAGTCTCTGCTAATCTCCAACAACCTCTCTGGTGTTCCCTGGACAGTTTGGGCACTGCCGACCGCCATCTTCGACCCGGAATTATGTAGGCACTTGCGCGTGTGCGCAAGGGCCTCCTTTGAACATGTCATGGCGGGAACTTAGGGGGCGTCTCCTCCCGATGATGTCAATCCACTAGTGTATTTAATCTGACTGGCCCTTGCCTTCCTTGAGTTAGCAAGGAGTTCCAGCTTGCTGAATACCCCTCATTCAAGGACTTTCTGTTCCTGACGTTGGTCTTGGCATCTTACGCTCTGAGTACCCGCTCCTCGGGGGCTCCTCTGCGTTCCTGGCTATCCGCTCCTCGGAGGGCCTACCTGCCTGACTGCTACCAGACCTGCTTCTCAGGTCTTCCTCTCTACTGGAACCATCTCTTGTGAGTACATCTACCAACTTCTACTATACGAACTGTACCGAGGAATTCCCGTTATGTAACCTCAGCCTCGGGCCACTACCGCTTTCCTACAGTAGAAGCTATTCAGCTTTCCTGCGCTGCAGAGTATCAACACACCAACTACGGGAGCCACTTCTGGGTTCTGGTATCTCAACCAGTTCTTCAACATCCACTGTACAGACATCCTCAGCATACCCTGCTCCGCGGGCCACTACCGGATCTGGATTCCTGAGGTGCTTACACTCATCTGAGGGGATCCCCAGCGTACCCTGCTCCTTGGGTCTCTACCATATCTTCTCATCTGTGCTCTCACTCTGGGTACTCCCCATTGCTCAGGTCTGTATTATTACTTCTACAATTCTGCAGACATTACTTTTTCCTTCCTGTATAATAAAGTCTCTACTTCTAGCTGTGTCCCACGCCACTGAGACTACGCCTGCTGACAGTGAGGCTCACAGGGCTCCTCCCTGTGGGAGGAGACACCTCTCATCTCAGTCCAAGGGTTCACATTCCTACATAAACATAACAAGTATTTTCTAATGAAACAATCTGAAAGTTATGTGCTGAACTTGTCTTCAAGACTCTTATTTCAAAAAGTGGCAATAATTAAATGCTAGCTCATAGTACATAAATATTATCTCTGGAAAAAGTTTAGTAACAAAGAAACAAAGTATTTAGTTTCTTGAAAGATATATTGAAGCAATAATAACATCTCCATACTAGTTAAACCTGACCAGTGCCAATGAGTGAGAGTATATGAATGAAAAAGCAAATCAGAACACTGAGCTGTACTCTGATTTTCCCTTTATTTATGCTTACTGCATATGACAATTCCAACTCCTCACTCACACTCAGTTCCTTATGTGTTTAGTTAGGGATATAATAATTATCTTGTTTTTTTTAAGCAGTTAGCTAAAATGGTTCTACAAGATGGCAAGACACACACCCAGGTTCACATATTAGTCTGCAGAAGATTGGTGGTCACAGAGAGACAGGTTTTCTTGTTATTTTGTTAAGGACAGTGTAGTAGGTGAGAAGACAGCTGTGCCAGAGAATGGGGGTCCAGAGGTTCCTGCCTGTATTATGCAGCATTGAACGCTAGCCTCACCTACAAGTCTCCAAAGCTTCCCATCATCCCTGGAATTCCAATCCAATGCTCCCTATCGATGCTCACAAGCCCTTAGCAGCTACTACAGTGGAGATAGAGACAAGTGCATCAATGTATCATTGAAGAGTGTAAGAATTAAAAAAAAAATCCTTTGTTTCCAAACACTGCTTAGTAAAAGTGAGAATAATGAGAAGAGAGAAAAAACACAAAGAAACTAAAACATATTAGTAAACGATTAGATATAGAACATACAGCATTCATGCCAGTATGAATTCTTTGAATTGTTAAGAGAATCCTGAAAAAACCTGAAAAGGAAAATACCACATAGGATCAATTCTTATAGTTAAAATTTGGATAGTGTAACAAGTTACATTGAATATAAAAGAGAAAAAGTAATTAAATCTGTATTTATCTGATGTTATTCTGTGTATTAGAATCCTTTCTAGAAACCAGTTTCTGATTAATTTTTCTGTGACTGGAAAATATTCAATAAGATTAATGTGTTTGTGAAGGTTTGAACAATATTTTACATTTAATATACTTACATTGTAGAAATTACCTTGTGAAATTGTTTTCAATGGCTAAAGTACAGAACTCACTTACTTGCCAGCTTAATGAAGCTTGATTTTCTTATACAGAAATATCTATGATTTTTAATTATTCTTTTGTTTATATTTATAACTGTTAGGATTCGTGGGTTTCATGGACCCTTGGCCCGAGGTGAGGGTTGACACAATCTGCGGGGAGGAGACCCACAGGTCCTCACCGTCGGGAGGCGAGGCCAGCTGCAGCGGGGGACATGGTTGCAGTAGTAAAGAGATAGAATGTCCTGCGTCACTGCCACATGATCACAGGTAGTTGCAGAGAGAGTACTGTGAGGTATCCTGAGGAACGGGGCAAGAGGCACAGATCAGAGGAGACACACAGTACTCAGGCAGGACCGGAGATACAAGTACCAGAGCAGGAACCTCCGACAGAGAAGCACTAGGTAGCCCCGAGGAGCGGGGAGCGCAAGACAGGAAATGCTGGAGGAATACTGCAGGGACTGACCCGAGGGGCGGGACAGCGTAGTGACGGAAGCTCTGGTGTGATGATGTAGGGCTGCTCCGAGAAGCGGGGAGCACCGAGTCGAATCTCTGAAGTAGTGATGTAAGCTGCCCCAAGGAGCGGGGCTGCGAAAAGTAGAATCTCTGGTAGAGCAACATAGGCACTGCCCGGAGGAGCGGGAAGTGACCATGTAGACTACAGTCACTGGTGTAGAATGTAGGCACTTCCCCGAGGAGCGGGGAGCACAGAGTCGAGTCTCCAATGCCATAAGGTAGTGCGAGGGGCAACTTCAAGGGGCAGGAAAGCCGAAGGCAGGATCTCTGGAAGGTGCAGGGGCTACCCCGAGGAGCGATGAAGCCTGGAGACCAGGTCTCCTGGAAGTGCGAGCAAGCCCCTGAGAAGTGGGTACCCGAGTCAGAGTCCAGAGCCGCAGGTAGATCTAAGGCAGGAACCACGGGTCCGAGGAGACAGGAGCAAGCACCAGTAGGCGAAAGAACTCATTGCCAAGTCGATTAGCAGAGGGCAAAGGAGGTGCTTATGAATCCCAACCTTGTGATGTCATCAATCGGGGATGCCCCTGAGGTTCCCGCCATTGGGCCTTTAAAAGGAGGCCCGGTGTCGCGCGTACGTGCCTAGGAAGGCCCAGAGTCAGTGTGAGGGTCAGCGGTGTCCCGGCCGCCAAGAGGAGTCTCAAGAACCCAGAGATATACAGCGAGTTGACCCGGAGAGGAAAGCAGGGCAACATATGATGTGAGTTGAGTCGGTCGCGGCCATCTGCAACCGACGGTCATAACAATAATACTGGGTGTACTAAAAAGCTATTTCAATAAACATCAATTAAGAAGAAACCTCTATGGATTAAACCAGGGTGTCCAAATGGCAGATAAATTTAATGTGGACAAGCGCAAGGTGATGCATACAGGGAAAAATAATCCATGCTGTAGTTACACAATGTTAGCATAAACATATACATTTTTCTCATGCATTTTCATTGTAGATATCCTGAAAACCCAACTGACTGTGGGGTCCCCAGGACAGGTTTGGAAAGCCCTGGCCTAAACCGTCTGGTTACACATGTGACAGTGCAAGAAATAGTTTGCTCACTCAGGGTGTTTATTCTAACCGTGTAACTACAGCATGGGTTATTTTTCCTTATATGCAACACCTTGCACTTGTCCACATTAAATTTCATCTGCCATTTGGATGCCCAATTTTCCAGTCTCACAAGATCTTCCTGCAATTTATCACAATCTGCTTGTGATTTAACTACTCTGAATAATTTTGTGTCATCTGCAAATCTGATCACCTTATTCGTTGTACCTCTTTTCAGATCATTTATAAATATACAAGCCGTTAAGCCCGTTAAAACGGGCTACATCCCTCTGTCTCTCACCTCACCCTCATTCTCTCTCCCCTCACTCTTCACCACCCCCTACCTCCCTCCCTCACACTCACCCACTCCTCCCCACCCTCCATCTCTTCTCACTCAGTCCCTCCCTCCCACTCAGTCTCACTCACTCCCTCCCCCCTCTCTCCCTCACACTCAGTCCCACTCACTCTCACTCAGTCCCACTCCCTCCCTCCTCTCCCTCAGTCCCACTCCCTCCCTCCGTCTCTCTCAGTCAGTCCCTCCCTCTCTCTCTCCTCCCTCACTGCTGCCGCCCGTCTTCGCCGCCGCCGCTGCGGCCCTGTCTCTCACCTCTCCCTCATTCTCCCTCTCCCCCTTCCACTTACTCACATCCCTGACTCTCACCTCTCCCTCATTCTCACTCTCCCCTCACTCTTCCCCACCCCCTACCTCTCTCCCACACACTCACCCACTCCTCCCTCCCTCTCACTCAGTCCCTCCCTCTCAGTCCCTCCCCCTCACTCAATCCCTCCCTCCCACTCAGTCCCTCCCACTCAGTCCCTCCCTCTCACTCAGTCACTCCCTCCCACTCTCTCTCTCCCTCCCTCCCTCTCCCTTCCTCCCTCTCTCTCTCGCCTCCCTCCCTCGCTACTGGCCGCTGCTGCCGCCACCTCCCGCTACCACCGCCGCCGCCGCCCGCTACCGCCGCCGCCGCCCGCTGCCGGTACCGCTGCCGCCCGCTGCCGCTACCGCCGCCGCCGCCATGTTTTTTTTTTTTTTTTGACGCTGCCTAAGACTGACGTGCTCGCCCGCACATGCGCAGTAGAGCTGCTTTCTACTGCGCATTTGCGGCACGTCGGTCAAGCGTTGTTTATCTAGTTAGATTGAAAAGCACAGGTCCAAGTACAGATCCCTGAGGCACTCCAGTGTTTACCCTTTTCCACTGAGAAAATTGACCATTTAATCCTACTCTGTTTCCTGTCTTTTAACCAGTTTGTAATCCACGAAAGGACATCGCCTCCTATCCCATGACTTTTTAGTTTTCTTAGAAATCTCTCTTGAGGGACTTTGTCAAATGCCTTCTGAAAATCCAAATACACTACAACTACCGGTTCACCTTTATCCTAATGTTTATTAACCCCTTCAAAAAAATGAAGCAGATTTGTGAGGCAAGACTTCCCTTGGGTAAATCCTTGCGGACTCTGTCCCATTAAACCATGTCTATGTATATGCTCTGTGATTTTGAGTTTTTCTTTTGCTGCTTTTTGAAATCTCTATTCACTGTGAAGCACAAACAAGCAAGCTAAAAAAAAAAAAATCACAAGCAAGTGTAGTTTTTAAATCTCAATTTGGTCTACAGAAGGTCAGTGGCAAACAAACACTTGCAACTTTTAAATTTCAGTTCTTTCCTATTTTTTAGCTGTGTTTTTCCATCTGCTTCACTGGTCCCCTTTACATGCCCCAGTGGCTGCTCTAAAAGTGAAAGTAGCATCTTTTGCTTTTTAATGACCTCATCTGCATCAATGAGTTTGCAATTTCTATCCTCACATCCACTCCAGAATCCCATTCATCCACTCTTTCACTCAGTATGATGGGAGTTTTAGTTTCTCCTGTTCTCCATTTTGGCTCTTGCCCTGAGGGCTTCAGTCTGGCCGTATTTGTCAGCGCTAAATCACCACCTTCCTGCTTGTTTGAGAGCTGAGAGAGCATTCATTCCATCACAATTATGCATAAAATAATGTTGAGATAGATTTACTGGAATCTGCGTTGTACTGTTAAAGGAGGGAAGGAAGGAAGGAACATCACATACAAAAATAAATAACTGGCCCAAAATTTGATCTGTGAAATTACGAGAAGACTATTGATTGTTTCCAGTTCTTTTTTTGCACTGAAGTGATAGGAGAATGACTGACTGCTCCTGGTCATGCCCCTGCAATCCTGATCATACTCAGCTGCACTCTAAATCCATTTCTTAAATGCTGGGAACAGAGAGGCCTGAGCAGCTGAAGAGATTTTTACCATTTCTTTACATTTCTGCCTCTAACAATGAAAGGAAAATCGGAACGAAAATGTTTTCAAGAAAAACCCAAAGCAGTGATAGTTTTAAAGCCCGTTCAGTGAGTAAAACAGTAATTTACCCATTGAAATGTATTTTTGTTTGGTTTTAATTACCCTCCCTGTGCATGAATAAACATATGTGTGGCCTCTATGTGTACACTTTCACCTGCAATAGGGAACGGCATTCCAGGGGTGGGTTTTATTTTAATCTTGGCACCCCTATGCCACAGAGTGAGTAGGAGTTAGGGTTTTCATTTTATGCTGTAGTTAAAGTGAACCTTTTCCCCCTCAGGGGAGGCACAGCTGCCAGATTTGTTAGAGGGAGGGAGGATGTTCTCCTACATAAAGGTCATCTTTTGGTCAGAGGGCATTACAGGCATATCTTTGATGGAGAGTAGAGATACAGCCCCTATGCACTTGGACTTGGAGTAGGTTCTAAGACCCCTGACCCTCCTGGCTCTGGGGCTGCTCCTAAGTGAAGGGACTGTGAAGGATATGACTGTGATCCTCTCCCATGGTTAGGGTTACAAGAGTGGAGTAGCAGGAGGTGGGCGGAGATTCTCTCTCTTGTACTTTAACTGGGGTAGGAATTTATCTGGACCAAGAAGCCAAACAGTGCCAGAGAGAACTTGTCAGGGGGCTCAGAGGATCCTGTCTGCAGAGCCAGAGGGAAACTTTCCTTGAGCTGATCAGGACACAGGACATTGTGAGTAAATTGAACTGGAAAATGGAAAGGAAGAGAGGGCCAGGTTAGCCCTAAGGGCATTAAGAGAAGAGAGTAATAGAGTATGGTACCACTGCTTAATGAGAAGCTAAAGTATTACTGAGGAGAAAAAAGTTATGAGGAACATTATTTTTTGTTTGACTGTTACTGTTTCTGCTACACTTCTACAATGTTTTATTCAGAAGATTATTCAGTAAACTATTTTTTGGTTGGGGCACAACCTCTGAGTAGACAATGGTTTATTTTGTGGGAGTGTCTCTGGTCCAGTACTGGCCCTGCAGGTAATCCTGCACCCAGCTCATGGCCTCAGAGAAGTGTTCCCCCACCTTGAAAGGGTGACCCCAAGGCTGAGAAAGTGACCCCTGATGGAACAGGAGGCTACATACATTCTTTTATTTTAAAAAGTATTATTTTCTGCCTATACAAGAATAACTCGTTCCAGGCAGATTACAGACCAAGGCATAGAGAAGAACAAACGTATTGGCAGTACAAAGCATTCATTTTCAAAAGCATGTGTATATTTTTGCTGTAGAAAGCTACCTGCACAAATTAGCAAGTGGAAATGTGTGTGGATAGGTTGCCTAGGAAGGTTTTCAAAGTGAAAGTACATGCAGACATGTTACCAATATCAAGTACATATGCACATTAGGGATATGCCTTCATTTGAGTCATTGCACTTTGATTAGTACACATAAAATAGGATTTGGTGTGCACTAAAATGAAACAAAGCAAAAAACACACATGAATCTGCGTCCTTGTTTTTCCCTATAGAGAAACAGACCAGTTCAGTTCAATTGAAATCTCAAGGATACCAGAGCACAGGACGATGTCTCAGAGCAGTTTGAAAGCAGCTCTTGCTTTGATTATTAGTCATAACTGTAAGCAACTTATTCTACCAAAGAAGCTAAGGATCTTGAAATATTCACATCACTTTTTTTTTTTTTCTACTGGGACTCGATCAGAAATAATGATAGAGGGTCTCTAATCAAATCGTATAGCAAAAGTCAAGGAAATACCAAGTTGCCCAGGCAGATGGTGCCAGTGTGCCCGCCTAGTCTCTCTGGTGCTTTATTTTGTCTTATAGCACAGCAATGCTGCTCTTTGTGATAGTAAGCTAGACGGCAGCTTCAGAAATCATTGCAGAGGGCTCGTGGGTGGGCAGTGCCAGGGAGCCCACAGAAAAAAAGTGCACTAAATCAGAAAATGCGTGAGCTTTTTGTCCTCTCCCATCTGTTTGCTAAGAAAAAAAAGAGAGAGATAATAAGAGCATGCCAACATATTCCTAGACATGAAACGACAGTAATCTTAATTTGCTGCTTACATAGCATAGAAATAAAAGGGATACCTACAAGAGTTCTGGGATCTTTAATTATCTTTCTTCTGCTTTCCATTTTTTTTTTCTACAGTTTCCTCTCCTTAGCAATCTCTGCTGCTCTCCGGCCCCTCGGGCAGCATTCTCGGGTGGCTTAAGGAATCGTCGTTTGGCCCATTGGCTGGAGGTGTGCCTCCTCCGAGGCCCACCCTCAGCACTGGCTGGCAGGGACTACCATAGTAGTGGCTGCTTTCCCTCACTCCCAGCGCTTTGGGGTCCCAGCTCTGTGGCAGGCTTAGGCCTGATCTACCCTAGACCATGCCACTCTGTGCAACACTGCGTCCTGAGTCACGGAGCCAGTCCTCTGAACTATATTTCTAAATGGATAAAAAAGGAATAGGGAATCAGTGTTATGTGCTAACAGTTTCAAAGGGAACAGAGCCAGAGGTGCCACAGTGGCTATAACTCTACATTTTTGACACTTGTAGATTTGTCAGAGACCATGGTATGAACATAACTTTTGTTAATAAATGGCATGCTGTATTTGTGATTTTCATTTGACACACCTTTCTATTTTATTTCACCATTGTACCATGTTTATGATACCCTATGATGCAGACATTGGTAATGAAAAGTTGCAAAACCTTTCTATGTTCCAGTACATATGCCAATGAGGATCTTGCCATCAAAGCTTTCATTTTAGTTTTTCCAAGGGAAGTAAAAACCCATATTGTGGTTCTGCAACAAATCCTTCATCTTTAGAATAGAATCTGCCCTACAGCCCAGAAACGTCCCTGTTCTCAAGTGATTGGAAATGCTTTTCTTTACCTGCCTCTACAATTAGGAGACTTGTGGCAAATGCAAAGAAATTTCAAATGCTAGGGAAAAAAAAATGTCTCTTATCATTTGATGGAAGGGGCAATTTTGCAGGGAAACCTGGTGACTCTTCTTAAGTGAATGCAACGTGCGTATTTAAAACGCAATTGATTCTGACACATCCTTTACCAGCAAGTTATTGGTGACAGAATCCCATGAATAAAAATCAGAAGCTATTTGTTGGTCGGCCCATCACAACATGTTGGAAAGGAGGGCGAGAGCTCTAATCCATATTTTATTGACTTGGTGTCCTCGTGAGTCAGGAAACGATGACCCAGGCTTTGATTGTCATAACCATGCTTCTCTTCAATACTAATCATTTATAGGGGGGAGGCATTTTCTGTACCCCGCATTGCTGGAAAGTATTGGGATTCGGATACTTTAGTAGCCGCCGATGCTGAAGCGAACTTCCAAAGGAGAACAACATGGGCAGCTTCCCTTTGAAAACTGTCCTCAAGGTGCCCGGGTGCACAGTGCCCATGCACTTTTATTATTTCTGTGAGCACTGGGATGGGGAGAAAACATTGTGCTACATTTGAAAATCCCAAGGTTTGCATGCTGTTTCCTCTTCCAGCTTAACTGCACTTTTAATCTGGCTAAAGTAGGGTTGCCAACCGGCTCCAGATTTTCAGGACAGGTTGATCCAGTCCTGGTTTTACCCCATTGCATGCTGAGACTTATTCCAATTTCCCTAGTATTTCCTAAGGAAAGCAAGACTATAAGCACCTGCTGGGGTAAAACCAGGACTGGATCAAACTGTCCTGAAAATCTGGAGCCAGTTGGCCACCCTGGGCTAAAGAAATGCACTTTATGAAAGACCAAGCATGCTTTTAGCCACATTAGGGGTGATTGTTTTCAAACAGGACAATCACTTATCCAGCCAAAGCGCTTTGAGAATTGTCTGTCTTCCCAAAGCATTAATTTGCAATATTTCTGTGTCCTCCAGCCTAGCTATCCATTGCTCTTAAATAGGAATAATATAGTGTGTGTGTGTGTATATATATATATATATATATATATATATATATATATATATATATATATATATATATATACATATAACATATACACACACAAAAGCTATAGAATGCATCCATTCCTCAAAAAAGGGTGAAAAAGCCAGATCTTACCGTCATGATAGCATTATATCACACTGTGTTTCATAGGTGAATTTAAGCATAACTGGTGGAAAAAAACACTCCAAAAAGTGCTTATTTTATTGTTTCACCATATGGTGAGCCACACTCACATTTTCACACAGTTTTCTTGTTTTTGTTTAATTTCTTTACTGTGTCACTTTTCCCTTAAATACAATTTTTCAGCAAAAGTATGGATGTTATTGTTTCCACAGACCGTTCAAGTCGTGTGCAGAGCAGTGACAAGTGCCTTATGAATTCATTCACACAGGGTTTGTTCAATATAGTATACAGATTTATTTTTTTTTTTTTTAGTTAAGAGAGTTTATGACGCTATTACAAATGAAATATAGTTTACTGCACTTTAGGTAACAGTTGACTATATTATGAAAGGACAATTTCTGAACACATTCCCTATCTGGTGTTAAGATAAAGTTCACCATTGAGGCAGCCTTAATTGCAAACTGCTTGTTTGAGTTCTCCAACACCTCTGTGAGGTTTAAACTGCCCAAAGACATATTTCCACTGTCCGTCTTCTTAGAACAGAGACACTCCTTCATGCTCTACTGTTTGAAGAGGCAAGGAAGGGTGGTGTCAATTGGAGCCTCCAAAACCTCTGCAAAGTACCTTTTGAAAAATATCCACAGATGAAACCATAGGCACCCTTGGAGAATTTAGAAATGTAAATTTCTTTTTTTCTGTATGGAATTTTCTAAGGCCTCAACTTTGTTCTACTGGACCACGTTACCTTTTATGAAGGAAAGCTCTCTGCCTTGAAGCAAATTCTTTTACTCCTCATGTGGACAATCTCAGTTTAACATCATATTCCTTACTTTACAATTTTCAAACTTGTTCCAGAAGTTTCTAAGTAAGATTGGAGGCATATTGCCAGTCAGTGGCTTTCTGTTGCGCGTACTGCTTGCGCCTGACCCGCTCCCAGGCCTGCTTACCCTTCCTCCATGCAAGCCATTCCTGGGTCGGCCTCCCTCGCGTCTGCTGCCAGCTCCACTTGGCCATGGCGTTCCGCGGCGGCATTCCCCGATGCTTTACCTTCCAGCTCCAGCCAGGCCTCACGGCGGGGCTCGGCGTCCTTCATGGTGTCGGCCCCAGTCCTAGGCGCACGCGCGCAGACTGACCACCCTCTTAAAGGGCCAAGGGTGGGTCCCAGCTCCGCGGCGCACCCAGATTGATCCCTGTACAAAAGGAAGTGCCTCACATCACTTCCTTGCCTTGGCAATCGTGTCGATCACCTAGTGATAGCAAGTTTGCCTTCCCTCGTTCCAGTCTCTCTGTTCCAGTGTCTCCTGTGTCTCCAGTTCCAGCGTCTCCTGTGTCTCCTGTTCCAGCATCTTCTGTGTCTCCTGTTCCAGCGTCTCCTGCTCCTTCGTCTCTCCATCCCTGGTAGTACCCTTTGGACTGATCTCACGGTACTGACCTTTGCCTGTTCTTGACTACTCCATGATTGCTGCCTGACCTGACCCTTGTCTGGAAATCTGAACATTCTCTGATTGCTGCCTGCCCTGACCTCTGCCTGGAACACAGACTACTCTCGTCTGCTACCTGGAACTTGACCTCCTGCTTGACCTGACTATGCCCGGACTGACCTCTGTTACCGACCCTGCCTGGCTGACGATTCTGCACCAAGACTCTGTCCTTGATTCTTGCTATACACTTGGACACTCTATTCTGGCCTCCTGCAACTTCTGGACTTCCTTATCTGAACACAGACCAAGCACCCTTGTTCGTAGTGGGCACACCCTTGAACTTTCTCTCTAGGAGATCTTGCGAGGCCCACCTAAGACCAGGCGGCCCGGGTAACCAAGGGCTCAACCTGAGAGAACCCCGGGGTGCTATTGGTGAATCTCCAGCTAGCCTTTGTCTCCTCCTGTGCTCCGCCTCCTGGTGGCAGATGCTCTCCGGGTCCGACCGGAGGGCCATACCAATCCTGCATCAGGCCAAGGGTCCAATCCCAGCGCAACACTTTTCTAAATTCCCCCAGATTAATCTCCAGGGGAGAAGACGTGATCACTCACCTGGGAAAGTCTGCTGGCAGGCAGGGCCATCCTCATCATCATAGTTTCATTTCTACCATGCTTTTCCAGCAGAGGACCTCAAATATGTTACAAAAATATAGACTTTACAATAAACACAGAGTGCATCAGTCTTTGAGATTCAACAGGCATACATTACATTTGTGGGTTATAGGCAATATAAATGTTGGAATTACAGCTAATTTAGGATTTACGACAAGTATAGAGTTCATTAGTAACTGAAATCAATAAGTATAGGTCAGAGTAGCATGTAATATTTATTTATTTAAAAATGATTTTATTCTGCCTATAGTGATGAAATTCATGCTAGATGGATTACAACAAGAAATAATAGGCATCATAGGGGATGTCCCAAGTAGAAATTGCATTTAGCCAACACTTTATGCCAATGTACTCCAGGACATACCTTGAGATCTTTAAATACTTTTTTCTTAGAACTGCCTGCTGCTAGTAAGCATAGATTGCTGGATACATGCACAAGATCATTCTATCATGTTGGGTTGCAGTCATGGAGCACATTACCAGTAGAATTGAGAGCAGCGAGCATCTGTAAAGTATTCAGAAAGAAACTAAAGGCACTGGGGTAGATTTTATAAAAGTACGCTGGATTTTATAAGATACGCGCGTAGCCGCGCGTATCTTATAAAATCTGGGGTCAGCGCGCGCAAAGGGGTACACATTTGTGCAACCTGCGCGTGCCGAGCCCGGCACGCGCTGCCTGTTCCCTCCAATTTCAGAGCGGATTTGGAGGGAACTTTCCTTCTGCCTCCCCTCACCTTCCCCTCCCTTCCCCTACCTAACCCATCCCCCCCAGCCCTATCTAAACGCCCCCCCTACCTTTGTTGGCAGATTTACGCCTGCCGGAATCAGGTGTAAATCTGTGCGCGCCAGCGAGCTGCTGGTGCGCCATCACCTGACCCGGGGGCTGGTCCGGAGGCCTCGGCCATGCCCCTGGGCCGGCGCCACGCCCCGGACCCGCCCCTCCCCGCCCCTTTTACAAAGCCCCGGGACTTACGCGCGTCCTGGGGCTGTGCGCGTGCCGGCAGCCTATGCAAAATAGGCGCGCTGGCGCGCGAGTGCCCTGCACACGTAAATCCAGCCGGATTTACGCGCGCTGGGCTTTTAAAATCTGGCCCACTGTGTTTTAATATGGCATTTGAATTATGAGTTCAAGTGCATATTTATTGTTTTATTGTCAGCTATTGTAAGCTTTGTTTTAAATTGTGCTTTATGTAAAGGACATCTCATCAATGCTCTCCAAAACTCATAAAAGAGGATTTTCATCAGCTGTCCCAGATTTTTGGAATTCACTTCCAGAAGCGCTAGGGCTACCAAACTTCCCAAAAATATTTAGAAATGCTGTGAAGACTTATTTGTCACAGCTTGCATTTTCTGATATCACTTGAGTTGATTTACCCTTTGTAACAGTGATAGCGGATGCCATGAGTTATGTCTTTATGCATTTTATCTGCATTGCCTTGTGAATTGTGCTTTGTCATGATTATTTTACTTTGTGAGCCACTCAGAGCTTTAGTTATTGAGCAGCATATAAATAAATAAATAAATAAATAAATAAATACATTTATTGTGTCAATATTTAGTGCTACATAGCCGGATAAATAGTGTCTTATCCAGCTAAGTGGCAGCCTTTGAATATCTGGATATGTTCAGCGGTCACCACTTAGCTGGATAGTAAGTATTTATCTGGCTAAGTAGATAACCTGATATCTTGGGGCAGGCACTGGGCAGATCAAGGTGGGGCAATGTATCTGGTTACCTTAACCAGATAAGTGCCTATATTCAGCCTTATCCGGTTAACTTAACCGCATAAGTTAGACTTGCTCAATAGAAGGTCTAAAATTATCCAGATATAAATTATCTGGCTAACTTAACAAGCTATATTCACAGCATAGCCATGCTTCTGAATATCCCTTCTATGTTAAGAACATAAGAACATAAGAAAATGCCATACTGGGACAGACCAAGGGTCCATCAAGCCCAGCATCCTGTTTCCAACAGTGGCCAATCCAGGCCATAAGAACCTGGCAAGTACCCAAAAACTAAGTCTATTCCATGTTACCATTGCTAATGGCAGTGGCTATTCTCTAAGTGAACTTAATAGCAGGTAATGGACTTCTCCTCCAAGAACTTATCCAATCCTTTTTTAAACACAGCTATACTAACTGCACTAACCACATCCTCTGGCAACAAATTCCAGAGTTTAATTGTGCGTTGAGTAAAAAAGAACTTTCTCCGATTAGTTTTAAATGTGCCCCATGCTAACTTCATGGAGTGCCCCCTAGTCTTTCTACTATCCGAAAGAGTAAATAACCGATTCACATCTACCTGTTCTAGACCTCTCATGATTTTAAACACCTCTATCATATCCCCCCTCAGTCGAATAACTTAGATATCTGGATATCTTTGAATATTGGGGCCGAGGTGATTATTTTTATTTAATCTGCATTGATATAATGTCAGAAGATAAGGAATATAAAACTGTGGTTGAAAGGATTCAATTGGGAGGTCAAATTTTCAGCAGTGGGTTGAAGATTGCTACAAATAGCCAGGATTTTGATTTCTTTCTAAAGACGAGAAGGTCTGTTGCAAGCCTAGCATCTAGTAGAAGAGTTTCAGAGGGTGGGGATTTTCTCTTTCTAGCGGTTGTGAGTCACATTTCATTGGGAGCTGGTGTTACTAGATAGGCTTTTGGTGGTAAGTACATGGGTAGGGTAGATGTATATAGGTTGAATCAGTTGTTGAGATAGAGTAGTGCCAAATCTTTTGGGGTCTTGAAAGTCAGTACCATGATGTTGAATATATTATACATATGAGCTGCTGTTGATGGATTAGCTTTTTAGCCAGGCTGATGTAGTGGAAGTTACAGTAGTGTAGGTGGAAGATTACATAGGCCTGGACCACTGCTGACAAGTCAGGGTCCCTGCTGAGCTCTCTACCCTCCAGCTATACCAGCTTCTCTAATGTTGTAATTCCTTGAGCTTCCATTCCTTCTATGCTGATGGACAGAGCTTCAGCTGAAAATCACCACCCCAGTAGCAACCTGCATTTAGTTGCATTCTGCAACCTTCCGCTGGCTCTTCCACTGAACTCTTCCCCACCCAACTGAGAACTACAGCAGTCACTGATTCAGAGGGAGATGAGTTTAGAGAGGGCTTGGTGGTATTATATGTTTCCCAGGGTTCAATGATTACAGGCCAGAAGATTAAGCCCCCTCTCTTCATCCCAATATCACCTCCAAGGGTTACTTCTTGGGGCCATTTCCCCCCAGTGTTCTGGCTCCTGAGAAGATAATTGCCCATGGGATCTTGCAGAGGTGGGATATTGGCTGTAGAGGCTATATCTGCATTTTCCCTTTTCTCGTCATCATAAACATGGTAAGAAAATGGGTAAGCAAGAAAATAAAGCAAGTAGTAAGAACAGATTTCTCAAAGAGCAGGTCTCTCTAACTTTTGGCTAGTGACATGTGACACAGCTCATTAATATTTATTGCATGAAAGCTAGCACTAGCCCAGGTTTAACATGTATTAATGCTGCATCACCCTTAATACCCTTCAGTATGTTGCTCCCAAGTTTATGAAAACATATAATATATCTATCTATGTACTTTATCTGTCTCAGGAAAAATCAGTTCTCATTTGTTATAATAACTTTCATTTCTATTTATGATTCTCATATAATGTGCTTCAGTTGGAAACTCTTATACAGGAAGTCTACAATTTAACTGAAATCTTAATTTAGGGCTCAATTCATTCAATTGCAGTACTGCTAGCAAGCACACTAAGATATCTTAACAGGTGTGATAATGTGTGTTCTATATATAAAAATTCACCTTCGGACTTGGAGGGATGGGTGTGAGGATTGCTGTATACTTCTGTTGAAGGGGAATAGGGGTGGGGTGGGGAAGTGAGAAGTGATCAGGGGTGGAGTAGGCAAATGATGGTTCCCAAGGGATTTGGAGATACAATGACACAGCTCCACAATACCCTCCTCACCCCCAGCACCAGTTTAAGACATTTTTGGGCTCAATGCAACAGCAGAATTAGAGCCCCCCACACCCAGCTACTCCATCCTTCCCCAAATACACATTTTTTGGCAAAGAAATTTATAATTGTATCCCGACCTGACTACAAAAACTAATTCCATCCTTCTCCAGGCTCCCCCTCCTCATTCAACAATCTTCCCTCCCCTTTTTTGTCAAACAAACAGAAAATCTCCTCCTTCCCCTTGTAATGTACATCAGATCCTCGTCCCATGGGAAGTTTTGGTACCCTTCTGTTCTGCCCCTGCTGCTGGAAAGCAAAACAAGCCCTTTTTTAAAGCCCCTCCAAAAGTGACACAGGTATTATTGGGGGCTATATCTCACTGCTGTTCCCATTTGATCTTTTTTGGGGTCCCCAGGTAATCCCACAGATAGCTGTGACCTTACACCAACCCTGAAATGTATTCCTTCACAGGCCCCTAGGTAATATTTCCTGTGACTGGGGAATGAGCAAAGCTACAGATATACAGTCAAGCTCTGCATATCATTAGCTGGGTTAATCAGGTACAATACATTTTTTTAAAGTTCACATTATAAGGGTCCTTTTTTACTAAGAGGTAGATTTTGGGGGATGGGTGCACAAGTTGGGCTTACATATGCTCAGTGAATTTTAAAAGCTGCCCAGATGCGTGTGCATCTCCTGCAGTGCTCACACATCTCATGTGCTTACAAAAAGGGGCGTGGTTTGGGGGGCATTCATGGGAGGGGTTAAGAGATGTACGCTAAATAGTTATGCCCCTTGGCACACACCCAAGTCTAGTACCAAGTAAGTTTACTTCTGCTATGAAGGAGGTCTAAGTTTAAAAAAAACCAACTATTTCTGACAGGTTTCAAGGGTCTACAGTAATTAGGGGGACTGCAGGCTATTAAACCAGGAAGGATTTGAGGACCTAACTCTACACTGGGTGAACTGGTGGATAAAATGGTGAAACTGGCAATAGTGTGGACCCATGCCAGTTTTAAAATACTCTGACTTATGTGGTAGAAACCCAATTTATGTGGCTAGGTGTGCACACACTTAAAATTGCACAGACATGTGCACATAGCCAGGCTATTTTATAACATGCACACATATGTGCGTGCAAGTTATAAACTGGCTGTGACCCTGGGCACACACTGACATATGTGCGTGTATGTGCACACATGCACCAGTTTAAAAGTTACAGTTTCTGGCTTTTTTCCCTTTCTGTATCTATAGGGGAAAATGTTTAGGAGGCAATATTCCAAAGAATTTCTATCTGTAAACAAATGTTTATTCTTTCATTGCATGGAGGATGTGATAAAAGCTGTTAATATAATTGGGTTTAAAAATGGTTTGGACAAGTTCCTGGAAGAAAAGTCCATAAACCATTATTAAGGTGTACTTGGGGAAATCCACTGCCAGGTATTTGAGACCTGGATTGGCCACAATTGGAAACAGGATATTGGGCTTGATGGAAATTTGGTCTGATTCAGTATGGCAAATCTTATATTCTTATGTATCTGCAGAAACAAAATCCCTTTGAATATTGCCTTAACCCCTCTGTGAGGAAACGGTTGCAGATGATGTAGGGCCAGGGTGAGCTGGTGGATTTCATTTTGAAATCTTGCACTGTTTCCTCTTGTTTTTCTCTGCATACTTTTGAACTTACAAAGCATAAGAAGAAAAGCTTCTCTGCAGTACCAGCCGGTCAATGAATTTTTCAATGGAAATTGTGTGATGAGTTTCCCTCAAAAAATGTTTGCAGTTCAGAGGGAGTTCAAAAACTTCCCTTTATGTAATTAAGTTTCTAAATTTATAGGGTTACCCATGGTAACCTTTTGAAGCTTATGTGGCTATGTGAATCGGTCCCTTAATCAGTTTCACAGCAATTCAGATCAATGTTGGCTTTCACTGGCTTCAAATAGAGAGTTATAATGCTAATTAACTTGCTATGGATGACAATATTTGACCATGGGAAGCTATCTTATTTGTTGTGGTTGACCATACTGCTAACAAATCATAGCTACATATATTGGTCAGCAACCATGATTAGCTTATTGTCGTCATTGCTAAAACTCTAGGGAAATGTTTCAGTTATTCATTTTAATGCAAAAATTGTTCTTTTCTTCCATTGAAAATATTGGACTAGCACATGGATTTGTATCACTTGCGAGGCAATTTTCAAAAAAGCCTTTGAGGTTGCATATTGCATGGGAACATTTAACTTACACTATGCTAATTTTCAAAGACAAATCTAATTAGAGGTTTTCTTTTACAATGAGCTAGTGCACAATAATTTATTCATGCTAATATTGACCATATACTTGCAGTTGCTGATTGCACAGGCAATGGAAGGGGAGCTGAAATAGTATACATACATTTGAAAATTAAATATATGTGCACTGTTTTCCTTTCCCAACCTAAAAATGCCTGCAAGAAAGTCTCTTTTTCCCATGACTAAAAGTATGAGCACTTTGGAAACTGCGCATATACTTTTCTTGAGAGCAATTTTACTTCTGTCAATCCATTTGGGTATTTCTAACGTTTGCTTGTGAGCACTTTCATGCAATAAATTTGTGAAATACACCCGCTATTCATTTATTAACTGACATGACTTTCACCAGCCAACCATATTTCAAGTATATTCCGTTTTCTCAAAGGGAAATGAAACCTGGAAACCTAAGATATTACTCACTATTTGGTTTCTCCAAATGGTTTAATTATTTGGAAACAAAAGGTCTGTCTTCTTGGATGCAATTATTTTCCGGTTTCAGTAGCCCTAGCCAGACCTTTCAGTGATTCAGGTGGCAAAATAAAGCACTCCCTGCCTGTGGATTTGAGAGGAACCCTGCGTTTCTCTTAAAGCTGGAATTAAGAGTGAGCCTTCCAGCACATCTCAAGCACCGCTACTAACACTCAGCTTCTCTCTGTGGAGCCGTAACAGATACTGAGATTAAGAGGCAAGGACAAGGTCACTTGCCAGAAAGCTCCAAGTGCAAAAATAGACAAATTGGTGACCAAGCATTAGAAGGCAGAAAAATACACATTAAATAGCAGTAATGTTTCATTAACTTAATATGAATTTGGAATTGATTATTTTTATACTACACCATGACACTAGATTAATTTCTTCTTTTTAATCTTTAATTTATATTTGCATGCTATGCTTAATTTGTTTTTTAGAGGTTGATCTCATAGCTACTGATAGTGGTGCACAAGTAATTAAAGTATTAATAAACTCAGGCATATACCCAAGCGGCATGATCAGAGCAAAGATGCACAGAGAGGGAAGCTGAAATAATCCTAGAATACTTAATTGTATCACATTCTGACCTCTATATGAACCTTCTATTCTTTTCTTTATATTCTGTATTATTCTACTTGTTACACTCTAATTGTCCTGTTTTCCCTTGTCAGAAGAGCTTTATTATTGCTATACATATGTGCATGTTTCTAATATTTTTACTTTGCCTGATGATGTCATTATAAGGAATCCTGGAATTCACCAGTTTTTCAGATATATAGAGAGAGAATGGGTAAATATTCAAAATAAATAGAATGGTATTTGAAACAAAGTTATTGTAAAATATAAATAGTAGCATAGTAAATGACAGCAGATGAAGACCAAGGTGACCCATCCAGTCTGCCCTGTTGAGATCCACCCTCGTGTTAGATGTACATATAAAAACCCATCACCAACCCTTGGGCTTTTCACACAATTTTTCAACCTTCTTCTCATATCTATCCCAAGCAGGACCAAAATCCATCACAATGTTGGCCACCCCATGCTTTCTTGGGCCCCTGATGCAATCATACTACTGCTGCTGAGGGTTAACTGCCTCTCCATACAGGTGATTCTCATGCTTTCTTGGCGTAATGATACATTCGAGTCACTGCTTAGGTTGAAACTGCTGCTCTGTGAAGGTTACTGTAATGTGCTTTGTTTCCATCCTCTTTCCACAATGGATCCTCTGTGCTTATCCCATGTTTGTTGTCTCCATCTCTTCCAGAAAGGCATTCCAGCCCTTGCTGTGAAAAAAAAGTAATTCCTAACAATGTTCCAGAGCTTCACATCATGACCCCTAGATCTACCACTTTCCTACTACTGAAAAAGATTTGCCTCTTGTGCACCTTTAATACTGTTCAGGTATTTAAATGTCTCTATCATAGACATATCCCTCCATCTCCTCTAGGGTATACATATTTAGGTCCTTCAGTTTCATCTCATGCAGACTGATTGCAGACGCCCATATCATTTTGAATGCTTTCCTTTGAACCGCCTCTAACCTCTCTCTATTCGAGATATGGCCTACAGAATTGAATACAGTATTCCAGGTGCAGTCTCAACAATGACTTCACTTCCCTTTTTCTGCTGGTTATGCCTCTCTATGCACACAATAAACAAAATATCATAGAGTGACATAGAATATATTATAATCTTTATTTGTTTTACAACAAAATTTGTGTTGGAAATTTTAAAAAGAAGGGTGTTCTTTGGAATATTGTTGTAAAACAAATAAAGATTATAATATATTCTATGTCACTATATGTTGTTTTGTTTATTTGATTTTTTGTGATATATTATTGATTTGCCAGTGTAGTTGTCTCTATCCACCCAAGCATCCTTTTAGCTCTGGTCACTATCTTATCACACTATTTTGCTACCTTGCGGTATTACTCTTCTGACATTTCAGGGAACCTTAGTTCTCTCCCATGAGTTCATCCCACCATCCAGTTGCCCTTGGCGTGAAATTTTAGTGCCAATATTTTCATACTACGTGCATTAAAAACGCAAGGCCCCGCTTAATGCAGTAAACTAATGGTATGCAAATCAAACTTGTGCTAAAAATCAGTGGTAATCCGAAAAAGCATGCCAAAACCAGCATTAAAACTGACATGCAGAATCCATGGTAAAAACGGTGGTAAAACTGGCGCTAGTTTGAAAAATACTGTAGTTTCCCTATTGGTTGATAGAAGTGATGTGGAGATTTCTATCTATTCCCTGGTATTCTTTCCAGAATTTTAAATAGATAAAGATAAATCTGTTGCAGTACAATGCTTCCAAATTTATTTTCAAATATAATATTACTTAATATACTGAGCAGACCACACTTCAAACAGGCTCTCAAAGGAATTCTCAAAATCCATTACATACAATCAGATTTATATATTGTTCTTATATACAAGGTCAGTTTGATAAAGCAAAATATATCTCATAAGCATTTTATTGTAACCGTTTCATCTCCATTTTATTCAAGCAACAGATGTCCTAGGTCCTGGTTAATCATCAGGTCGGCATGGTCTAGGTTCTAATTATAATAATCTATAAGCACAGCACTTTTTTTTGATGATAGGAAGGATCACACATCATTATATTTATTTTCTTCTAAATATAATTATTCTTTATATTGTCCATGGAACCAAAAGTCTGACATTACAGCCTTGAGCAAGTAGGTCAAAGGTATTTTATTTTCTCTGATCTCTAACCTGCTTAAGCTTAAAGCTAATTTGGACTATATTGGACATAGAGATACAATAAAACTCTAAATTTCCCTATAGATCTAGGCTGACCTGTGGTGTGATTGTTGGGGTACAGATGTCCATCTGTTTTCTTGGACACTCCTCCTTGCATGGAAACAAAAGGCAGCCTCTTCCGGGGCCAATATTTCAGTGCTGGATGTATGAAGTGAGCTCTGGATTAGGCGTTGGAGGTTTTCTGTGCAGGAGTGGTGGTTGTTCTTGGTGCTTTATAATTACTGAGTGGTCTCTTTTGTGGTACTTGCTGTTTCCCATCCTTTTGTCTTTTGTCTGTGTTCTTCAATGAATCTTTAGAGTGCATCTGATTCCTGGTTTGTGACTGCTTGCCTTTTTGTCCACTTTTGTTTTTAGGTTCCTGAAAGAGTGGATTGAGCGTTTATGGCTGTGGAGAGAATGGAGCTTGACAAAGGGGGTGTGAGTGAGGGAGCAGATGAGCGCGACAGTTGGATGAGTGGTGACAGAGAGGATAGGAGGAGTGTGGTGCATGAGTTGATGGACTGTAGCCAGAGAGGGGAGATGGGGTGGGAGATGAGTATTGCACATGAGCTAGAGGGGGCTACTTGAAAGGGCAAGGAAAGGAAGTGGGTAGAGAGGTCAGAGCAGGGGGGTAGGGGAGGGGGTAGAGGAGAAGGTAGTGGAAGTGGTGCTCAGGGAGGTAGGACTCACTCCAGGCATCATCTGGGAGCAATGAGCAGACTTGAACCAGCAGCCAGCATCTGGAGGAGAAGCGGTGTCAATATGATGTATGCTTCACAGAGCATCTGGTACAGAGGATCTGCGAGAAGCACATCCTTGAAGAATAAGAGGAAGTTCTGGGAAAGCAACACTAAGGATTTCAGCAGCCTGTCAGTGGACCAGCTGAAGCATTGATGATTGATCACCAGGCTAGCTATCAAGGCCAAGCTGGTATTCATCAAGAGATCCAAGAGCTGGATGGAAGGAGGTGCAACATGCGAAGTGTAGCTGACACTGGTAGAGGACCTGCTCCAAGGGACTCTTTAGCAGCACTACTTTGCAGGTGTCCATACTGGCAGCACTGATACAGATGCTCCAGAAGGATCAGGTAAATATGGCAGGGACTGTGTCTCTGGGGTGGAGAGGGCAGGCTGAGGGGGGTCAGAAGGATAAAATAGTGGGGGGGAGGGGGGGAATGATGGCCACATAATCTAAAAGCTCTGGCATCTGCTGTTTGAAATCCTTCTATTTAGCATCTATTAGCATCTTGGTCATGCCTTTCTGGGTGGAAATTGATGTTAGCATACATGAGAATGGCCACTAAAAAGAAATTGGTTGATTTTAAACAGTTCTCCTATACCAAGACTGCAGCCGAGGGAGGTGGTGTGGCAGGACTGGAAGCTGAGGAAGGCCCTCAATTATGGGAGTTAGGCCCAAAGAGCCAGGATGTAGCCCAAGCAGTGGCAAACTGTAGGGATGTGCAGAGCAAAATTTTATGTTCATATTTTTTATGTCCGAAAGGGGGTCCCACTTGCGGCCAATATGGACATAAAAAAAATCCAATGAGTTGGGTATATGTACATATGTGCAAAAAAAAAATTTAAACCCCCTCACCCTCCTTAATCCCCCCCCCAGACTTACCACAACTCCCTGGTGATCGAGCGAGGAGTGAGGACGTCATTTCTGCAATCCTTGGCGAGAAGCATGTGACGTCGGTGGCACGTCGAGTGACGCGGCATCACGTGATTCCCGGCTCGTTCGCGCCGGACGGCTCGTTCGGCCCAAAAAGAACTTTTGGCCAGCTTGGGGGGGCCTCCTGACCCCCCCAAGCTGGCCAAAAGTTCTTTTTGATGTATGCTTCACAGAGCATCTGGTACAGAGGATCTGCGAGAAGCACATCCTTGAAGAATAAGAGGAAGTTCTGACCCCCCCAAGCTGGCCAAAAGTTCTTTTTGGGCCGAACGAGTCATCCGGCGCGAACGAGCCGGGAATCACGTGACGCCGGCGTCACTCGACGTGCCGCCGACGTCACATGCTTCTCACCAAGGATTGCAGAAATGGCGTCCTCACTCCTCGCTCCATCACCAGGGAGTTGTGGTAAGTCGGGGGGGGGGGGGGGATTAAGGAGGGTGAGGGGGTTTATATTTTTATTTTGGCTCAACAATCGCGATTTCCCACATATCGAACATATCTATGTTCGATATGTGGGAAATCCGATCGTTTATGTCGAATCAATTTTTTAAGTAAAAAAAAAATATGAGTTGCGTTTTACTAATGCGGTCAATCCGAATGCACACCCCTAGCAAACTGTGACATACCTTCCTGGGCAAAGTTTCAGTCCTGGTTCCAGGATCTTTGTAGTGATATGCGAACAATTAAAAAGGAGCTGCTGGAGATAGTGTCAGATCTTAAAGAAGAAGTGACTGAGATAGGTCGGAGGGTGGAGGAAGCAGGCACATGGCAGGACACACAGGCTGAGCTGATTGAGCAGGTACAAGGTACAAATAAAGATCTGGTCACCAAGCAGCTATCCCTTTTGAAAAGACTGAGGACCTAGAAAAAAGGCCTTGGAGGTACAATCTGCAGTATAAGGGAGTTCCAGATACTCCTGATAATGCCAATTGCAAGGAGATGGTCATGAGCATAAGCAGAATGATTCTGGGAGAAGATGAGAGTACTGAGAGTGCCGTTGATGCTGTTTTTAAGCTGGAGAGTGTTATGATTGTCCAATCTGGAAGTGGATCCTTGGGCCGACCATCGCTGAGAGACGAACGGGAGGCAGAACTCGATGGTATCAAGGAGTCTTCACCTGGAAACCCGTGACCCCTCCAGAGGAGCTGTAGAGGCCCGGGTTGCTAGGACTTAGGAGTCTTCGCCCTGGAAGCCCGAGGTCCCCCCAGGAGGAGCCCGTAGGGACCCGGACTGCTGGGACTTAGGTGAAGACCGAAGGATCCAAGAAGAAATACAAACCGGAGTATGGGCAGGCAGCGAACCGGGAGAACGAAGACATGGACCGGATTCAGGGCAGGCGGCAAGCAGGCAGAGTAGAGGTCACGAACTGAAGTCAAGGCAGGCGGCAAGCAGGCAGAGTAGTGATCAGACAGGCAGAGATCAGGAACCAGGCAGGCAGGCAAAACCGGAGTCGGGTAGGCAGAGATCAGGAACCAGGCAGGCAGGCGAAACCAGAGTCAGGCAGGCAGAGATCAGGAACCAGGCAGGCAGGCGAAACCAGAGTCAGGCAGGCAGAGATCAGGAACCAGGCAGGCAAAGAGCAGGAATCAGATGATCCGATGGCAACTAGCACTCCGAAGAGAGACCTCGTTGCAAGGCAAGTTTGAAGCTCAGAAGTCCCGGTTTAAATCCCCTGCTCAGAGTCTGACGTCAGCGGAGGCGTGTCTGCACATCCGGGTGCAGACGCCTCAAAACGCGGCCTTTCGCGCGCGCGCGTTCCCCTGTCGAGGGGAGGAGTCTCCGGCGGCGTCTCCACGAGGAGATGCCGCTGCCATGCGGCCCTGGAGGCCAGAAACCCGGCGGTTCGCGGCGCCGCGGAGCCAGGTAAGAGCCCGGTCACTAGATTAGTGACCGGGATCGTAACAGAGAGGGCACATTGGACTCTGTAACAAAAAATAATAATAAACCCCGGGACATAATTCTATGCTTTCATGACTATACTTTAAAGGAGAGGATTTATAATGCCGTAAGAAAGCATGCCATGTAGCAGTGGAAGGGACATACTGTTGCCGTATTTGCTGACCTGGTGCTAACCACTCTACAGAAGATAGAGATGCCAGAAATCACCTACACTCATCACAAAGAAACCATAAAGTAGAGATGGTTGTACCTTTTTGGGCTGGCATTCATAATTAAAGGAATCTCCTTCAGATTTAAGTCACCAATGGAAGCAGCTTCGATACTGTAGGAAACTGGACTGGAATTCCCATGTGGGCCTCGGCCTACTGCTAATTCTTCGGTATCAAGAGAGGCTACTTTGTGATGGCATTGTGCTGGCAAATGGGGAACACATTTATGGAGGCATTCAGTCGAGTCGTCCTCCTCCAAAGACATGGTGCAATCATCTGGAACTCACTTCATTGAAATGAGGCTTATATCTCTGGGCTTATTCCATAAGTAAAGTTGCTGGAAAGAGTTGCAGTTGAGTAGCTCTAAGTGTTAAGCGCTGCTGGGTGGTGGATTTCCATATGGAAGAAAATTTTTAATGGAGGATACTATGTAACCATGTTTTACCTTTTACTGATTTTGCATGTTATGGGTTCTGTTCTGTTAGCTGCAGAGCTAGAGGGGGATCTCTGGAAAATGACAAAGCACCCCTATGGAGGAGTGGATCTGTATTGAGGGATTAACAGATCCATTGTTCAGAGGGATGGGGAGTATGGGGGAGAAGGTGAAATGGGAGGGATTGTGGGGGATTATTCAGAGGCAGGGGAAGGTTGGAAAAGGTGGAAGGGGTGAGTATTGGAAGATTTGTAAGGTACGGGACAAGGAGGAATGGTGTGGCATTATATTTGGTGCTTTGACGATTATTTTATGCACTTATGGCTAAATTCCATATAATGTCAATGAATATGAAAGGCGTGAACTCACCTAGAAAATGTCAGCTTTTGTTTAAGGAGGCTGGCCACTTACAAGCCTCAATACTGCTTATACAATAAACTCTTTTAAAAAAAATAGAGATTTATTTATTTATTTATTTATTTATTTTTCTATACCGACATTCGATATGATATATCACACTGGTTTACATATAACAGAATGTCTAAGGCTGGCCTTAATGACATGATACAATATAACAGCTTAACTGAGAACCTTGCTAACTATATACAACAGATTGACTGATAGTATTATAAAATAACATGCTTGTTAACTTAAATTATTACAGAATATATTCAGGTTTAAGTTAATTATGTACCAAGGCTGGACTGGGAACAGGCGGGGGCAGATACGAGCATCTGATGAAATCAAACAATTGCCTACACAAGTTTTCCTCCACTTGTAGTAAACAGGGGAAATATACAGGGGTGGGCATGCAGTTTGTATTCCCTGATCCAGTAGGTAGGTTTCTTCTGGTGCAAATTAAGACTGCTGGGGAGGTATAGGCATTAGTAAATATCTATGCACCCAATAAAGATCAGGGGTTATTTTTGGCTCAGTTATCTAAGGTTTTGCATACAAAAGTGAAGGAGACACTGATTGTGGGTGGGGATGGGGATTTTAATTGCACTAGGATCCCCTAACTGAATAATTCCTCTGGGAGTGAAAACTGGTGGGTTCACAGAGGAGGTTATTTAAAAGTTTCATGGATACATGGAATTTAATAGATATCTGGAGATTGAAATGCCCTTCCCCTAGAGATTACATTTTTTTTCTCCATTTCACATCACTCCTATTCAAGGACTGATTTTTTCGTTGTCAGAAAATCTGTAGCGGATGGGGTGGTAGGAACTGAGCTGGATAACATCACTTGGTCTGACCGTGCATCAATTTGGATAGATACAGTTTATTCTAAACACGACACAGTGAGAACTTTCTGGAGGTTGAAAGACAGTTTATTGAAGGATGAGACATACTACAAACAGTTAATAGATGAAATCTCTGAGTATCTGACATTTAATGACAAGGACAATATCCCCAATGACCATTTTGGACTGTCTCATAGCAGTGATGCATGCCAAACTGATATCCACGGCTTCCTATAAAAAGAGGGAGAGAGAGAGAGAGAGAGAGAAAGAGAGCATTATAGAAAAGAGAGATTACATATTCAGAGGCTTTACACAAACAACATTTTTGAAAATTACTTATAAACAGAGCATGCACGTAATGCTTTGATTTCTTTAGACATGTATCTCATTACATAATAAATGGATTTGGTTTGCCAAAAATGTTTTGAGTTTGGGAATCTAGCTAGCCACCTAGCTCATATCTTTTCAGCTAGGTGGCTGAAACATAAGTTTGAGAGGACTCAAATCATAAAGTTTAAGGGGATGGGGTACATTTCTTGACAACAAGTATGGACATTAGGCATAGAGTTTTATAGATATATGAAGAGCTCTTTAGTGCTGATAACTCAATTGAGGACTCAGGGATAGAAGATTATTTAGCTGATATAGGTTTACCACCCCTTACATAGAAACTTCAATCCATGTTAGACAGAGAGATTACTACAATGGAGGTACTCTACGTTATCAAAAACCTTAAATCAGGCAAAGCCCCAGAACTAGATGGTTATATGGCCCAGTTTTATAAGCAGTTCACTCCATGTTTTGTAGTTTTTCTCTCTAAATTGTTTAACATTTTAAGGAATCCGGCTTTCCAATTGCCAAGGTCTAACGGCAGGTATATCGGTAATCGCTAAAGAGGGAAAAGATCTGAAATTACTCTCAATTTGGATTTAAAGATTTTAGCTAAATTCCTGGCATACAGAATAAATGGAGTGATTACTACATTGATTCATTTGGACCAGGTGGGCGTCATCCCTTGCTATATGAGTGGAGGAGTAGCCTAGTGGTTAGAACAGTGGGCTATGAACCAGGAGACTGGGGTTTGAGTCCCACTGTCACTCCTTGTGACCTTGGACAAGTCACTTTACCCTCCATTTCCTGGATTTTCTAACTTCGCAGAGCTCTTTGAATCTTGGGCTTCCAAAAGCTGGCAGTGATTACTGCTGGCTTTTGCACCCAAAATGACCCCCTTAGATTGTACGCTCTCTGGGGATAGGGAAATACCTATAGTACCTGAATGTAATCCACTTTGAAGTGCTGAAAAAAGTGGAATATAAATAAAAAATGGGGCGGATTTTAAAAGCCCTGCGCGCCTATTTTGCATAGGCCGCTGGCACGCGTAAAGCCCCGGGATGCGTGTAAGTCCCGGGGCTTTCGAAAAGGGATGGGAGGGGGCGTGTCCGGGGCATTCCCGAAACAACGCAGCGTTTTGGGGGCGTGGCATTTCGGGGGTGGGCCCAGGGGCGTGGTGCCGGCCCGGGGGCATGGTCGAGGCCTCCGGACCAGCCCCCGGGACCGGAGGACAGAGCGGGGCTGCTGGCCGGCGCGCTCAAAGTTACGCCTGCTTTCGGGAGTTATGCCTGCTTTCGGGAGTTATGCCTGCTTTTCAGGAGGGGAAGGTGGGGGGAGGGCGAAGGAAAGTTCCCTCCGAGGCCGCTCTGAAATCGGAGCGGCCTCGGAGGGAACAGGCAGCGTGCGCTGGGCTCGGCGTGCGCAGGTTGCACAAATGTGCACCCCCTTGCGTGCGCTGACCCCGGATTTTATAAGATACGCGCGGCTACGCGCGTATCTTATAAAATCCAGCGTACTTTTGTTCGCGCGTGGTGTGCGAACAAAAGTACGTGATCGCGTATTTTTTAAAGATCTACCCCAATGGTGTTAGACAATGTCTGTAAAGTATTAAATTTGACTTAGTGGGTAAAAAGAGAGCACATTCCCTCCCAGTTGCTTACTATTGATGCAGAGAAGTCCTTTGATAGAAGGCATTGGCCTTTTCTTTTTATAGTCCTGGAAAGGATGAATTTTGGAGACCATTTTATTAATTGGATTGGGAAGCTCTATGAAAAGCCTGTCGCTAGCATAAAAGTTAATGAGGGTTATTCAAACAATTTTTTAGTGCAGCGAGGTATGTGGCAGGGTTGCCCCTTGTTGCCTCTACTTTTTACAATAGTTTTAGAACCTTTGCCAATAAGAGTTCATAAAAATGACTTCATCCAGGGTGTGACAGTGGGTGGGATTGATTATAAAATGTTGATGTTTATGGATGACATCAATTATACCCTAAATGCAATGGTGGAGTAAAGGAATCACACATAAAATGAAGAGAAATAAGGATAAATAACTTTCAAAGTCCAAGCTGAGAAATATAAGTATGATAGAAGTTCAATTCAGTACAGGCCCCTAAGCCAGTGGGGTTGCACAAGAAGTGACCCACAACAACATCTCAGCTGGGAACTGAAGAGGGTTTAAAGAAAACAAAGACGCTGAGGGCTGACCAGCTCAGCTCAGTGTGGCAGGAAGAGCGGCTTAAATCAAAACTTCTTAAACAGGTGAGCTGCCGAGAATTGACCGGCGGGTTGCAATGTGGTAGAGAAGAATGGCTTTATGTAGGCAATTGTATAAACTCAAAGAAAAAAAGCCTCTTGAGACAGACAAGGGTTTTATACCACATAAATACATTTTAGTAAGAAGAAATGTATACTGAAAACAAGTGTGCACCTTCTGGCCTGTACTGAATTGAACTTCCATCATAATTACATTTCTCAGCTTGGCTTTGAATGTTGTAAATCTCCTTATTGAATCTTTAAGGCAGAGCTTTCCAAACTTTTCATGTTGGTGACACACTTTTTAGACAAACATAATTTCGGGACACGGTAATTCAGTCTACTAGTAAACCAGAGGTTAAAGGTCAAACGAACGAAACATATTTCGACAATTTATGTATGTTTCCTTAAATATATACATAAATAAAATGTTTCACGACACAACCTATCTCATGAAAACCTTAAGGGGTAGATTTTAAAAGAAGCGCGATCAGCCTACTTTTGCTTGCACATCAGACTCAAGCAAAAGTACGCTGGATTTTAGTAGATACGCGCGGAGCCGCGCGTATCCACTAAAATCCTGGATCGGCGCGCGCAAGGCTATCGATTTTGTATAGCCTGCGCGCGCCGAGCCGCGCTGCCTCCCCCCGTTCCCTCCAAGGCCGCTCCGAAATCGGAGCGGCCTCGGAGGGAACTTTCCTTTGCCCTCCCCTCACCTTACCCTCCCTTCCCCTACCTAACCCACCCACCCGGCCCTGTCTACACCCCCCCCTTACCTTTGTCGGGGGATTTACGCCTCCCGGAGGGAGACGTAAATCCCCGCGCGCCAGCGGGCCTGCTGCGCGCCGGGCCGCGACCTGGGGGCGGGTACGGAGGGCGCGGCCACGCCCCCGGGCCGTAGCCACGCCCCCCGTACCCGCCCCCAAAACGCTGCCGACACGCCCCCGGAACACCGCGACGACCGGGCCCGCCCCCCGACACGCCCCCCTCCGAGAACCCCGGGACTTACGCGAGTCCCGGGGCTCTGCGCGCGCCGGGAGGCCTATGTAAAATAGGCTTCCCGGCGCGCAGGGCCCTGCTCGCGTAAATCCGCCCGGTTTTGGGCGGATTTACGCGAGCAGGGCTCTGAAAATCCGCCCCTAAATTTATATTAAAAATATATATTCCAAGATTCATGTTATTGTTATAATTTATGAGAAACAATAATAAAACAAATTGTCTGTCCCCCACACACTCATCTCTCTCCTCCCCCAGCACATGTCTGTACCCCACACACTCATATCTCTCCACCTCAAGCACATGTCTGTCCCACCAGCACGTTTGCCCACCACTCACTCATCTCTCTCCCCCCAGCACATGTCTGGCCCCCACACTCATGTACCTCGTCTTTTTGATTGTTGCCAGTTAAGTGCTTCACTCCCTTCCATGATCACCAGACACTGCTGCTTGCAGTCAGTACTCCTCATGGCCAGGCCTCATCGGCAGCAGCAGCCAATGCAAGGATGGCTGGGCTCGTTCCAGCCACCAAGCCCCCCAAAAAAACGCGATTGACAGCAAAAATCACCCAATAATAAGCAACCCATAAACTGAAAAAAAAAAGTGAATCTCTAGAAAAAAAAAAGCCCAAACTCGCATCAGAGTTGACCAGGCTTGCGCGACACACCTGTACACTGCAGGCGACACACTAACGTGTCCCGACACACAGTTTGGAAAGCTCTGCTTTAAGGAGTAAGCAGGCTTTACTTTATTTCACACATTTATCATTTATACCCTAAAAAATACCAGAAAGGAAGCCAATCCACTGCTCAAACAAAAAAAATGATAAAATGAAAAGGGGAACAGTGACTACTTTTGATGAAATCCCCTAAATCACAATGAATTGGTTTATATTTGATCTCATAACTACTTTAAACTTGCAACATTAAATTCATCAAAAAACTTAACACCACCACCCTAGGTCTGAACAGAGACAATGGCTTCATGGCACACTTCTGCTATCTATGAACTTAACTGTTCTCAGATCATTTTGTCTTTTCACACTCACCTCAGTTGTTAGTAGTCTTGACTATAATGCTGTCATCATCTTGTTTCAATACCCTTTCTGTCTATTCAATGCCTTCTCTTTGTTCTGTATCCCCCCAACCCCATATATTTTACCTACTCTGTTCTTCACTTCATGCATTAAAGTGTCTTTGAAAGCTCATGCCTCAATAAAATGGTTAGTCTATAAGGTGCCACTCACCTCTTGCAAGTTTGCAAAATTAAACTCTGGAAACGATACATCAATGACATTATTATGTTGTGGGAGGGGGGTATATTACAGTTTTTTATGTGGTTGGACACCAGAGATGCCAACTTGCAATTCACCTACATGGCTGACCCACAGAGGGTCAGTTATTTGGATATATCTATTTCCTATGAAGATTCTAAATTTCATTTTTCCAATTATCAGACGACCCATATCAGAACAATTTGCATCATTTTATAAGTTGTCACTCAGAGGCAAGTATGAAAATCTCCTCGCAGGGCAGTTTCTTAGGTTATGAATATGATGCGCGCACTAACAAAAAATAGCAAAAATAAATGGTTTTTTGTTAGCACGCGCTAACCCGAAAAACGATTTTCACGAAAATTCGAGGGGAAAAAGTGTTTGTTTCAAGATTTACCCAATATATAACAAATTAAGAAATATCGTACGATATTTCAATTCATTATAAAAACAATTCACATCCCTAGTAGATATCCATATTTGGATTACCTGAAGTTCATTGATGAATGCCCATGAATTTCTTTGGAATTAACACAGAAACCCTATTTGCACTTTTTCATTTTTTCTCAACAATCTAAAAGCATAAGACTCCCATCTATTTATTTATTTATTTATTTACTTATTTATTCCTTTCCTCTATTTTCCCTCTTAATACTTTATATGCCATAGAATAAGCAATCCATACAAAATACACAAATTTCACACAATGTTCCTGAACATTCATTCATTCAGATTTACATATGACCTGAGCCAAAAAAGGGATTAAAAAAAAATTCAAAATTAATTGGAATTAATAAGAGTATTAACTTTATGAAGAAAAAAGAAAAACAAATCTTCTTGCAATTTCTGGAAAAGAAAGGAAGTCAAACCCCATTTATTTTTTTTACTTCTGTAACGTAAATTCATCACAAAATGTTAATTCACTTTTAAATCAAATTACAATAGAACACAGTTACAAACAGCATCGTTCAAACACTGATTGTTTCCCGCAGCCTATGCTTTATGGGCCTGATTTTCAAAAGCATTGACAAGCTTAGAAATGGTTTTACATGTGTAAATGCACTTTACTGGTGTAAGTGGGCATTAGAAAATTGCTAAAATATATGCTATTGATTTGTCTATATGATTTATCTGTGTAAATGGCATTTGAAAATTGCTATGATAGTAGTTACATTTACATGATTAAAGACTTCGAAATTTCACCTGTATTATCAGACTGCCTATTCATTTTAAAGATTAATAAATCATGTTCCTTCTGAATGCAAGCTGTCTTTCACATAACTACAGATCTGAAAGTCTTATTTCCTGTGCATTTTAAAGGTGTGTAGTAGGTTACAAATCTACCAAAGAACTTTTTTTCTATGACTCTTTTCTAAATAAATTATACTGTCAAAGAAAAATAAGCTAAATGTACTTTGTCATTCTGTGAAAGATTCTACATTTATCAGTTTATTTATTTATTTATTTATTTATTTATTTAAAATGTTTTCTATACTGTCAGGTTATGTACCATCACAACGGTTTACAATGAGGCACAAGTAGTAATGTTAAACTGGGTAATACGATATGCAATAGTGCCAACAAGAATCCGGTTACATTAATTTCAACCCACAGGAAAAAAACAAATTAGTTCTACATAAACTTATCACACATGCAGACCATATTCATTGGCAACAAAAATAAGCAGACTGTAATCTTCTTGAAGTAGAACTTAGCAAGCCCAAATGGATTGTCGTCTTATGGCTCAAGACTTTTTACTGACTTAGAAATCAGCAAATTTCCTGTATACTGAAGCTGCACAATTAACAATTCAACTATCCATGCAAACTTCCTAAACATCATAGCCACATTCCCAATAATTCACCACATTTCTCACAGCTCTTTTGTTTTATTAAGCTACAGACATTCCCCTAAGCTGCAGATAATACAACGTACATAACTGAGGCTGAACACCCGATTTTTAAACCAATACTAAGGCCTAGATTTTCTAACCTCCCGCGGCGTCGTGAATCACGCAGTACAGGGGGCGGGGGGGGGGGGGGGTGGGCCTGTGAAAGCCGGCAGCGATCGCACCTCCGCGGTGCAATCGCTGCTGGCTTTCACACACAGTAGCGCCATCGTAAAAGGTGGTGCTATTGGGTGCGAAATTGGAAGCGAAAAGGCTCCTAACCTTTTCGCCGTCCACGCTATCTTCGCGGCGTCCGTCCCGACTCCTCCTCTTCCAGGGCAGATGTCACCCCGACTCCGCCCTTTTTTAGCTATCGCACGTGAAAAGTGACTTTTCGCGTGCGAAACGTCCCTTTTTGAATGCGCTAGCTTTAGAAAACTCCTTAGGTATTGAATGCAAAGCCTGGGGAACCTTGCTTTGCTCTGCCATTTTGGCTATGTTTCTTACATATTTTATAAAAAGAAACAATTACCATGAAATTTATTTTTCACTGATTGAGTTTTACAGACAGGTTCAGGATCCTGATCAAGCACTGGGATACAGGATAATGTCCTGTCAGGATGCATACTGTGGCTGTATTTCTAGTCTCCCTCTCAACTTGATTTTTTTTCTCTGCTTTTCCCTTTTGTTTCTATAATTTCAATAGGTTTCCTGTATCTTTTCACTTCATCGTGAGGGGGGCACTTGTTTTGGGGAGGCTCCAACTGGATGTTGGCATTTAGGTAACGGGTGGGCAGGTCTTTTATCTATAATCAATAATGCTTCTAGAAGATCCAATAATTTGGAGTTCTGTATTTGTGTAAGATGCAAATTATCATCAATATCTTTAAGTAATTGAGTTAATCTCTCATTATTATATTTATAGGTTCCTCTCTGTATATTGATCATAGAAGCTTGCATCTTACATGAAAATGACTGGACTCAGACTTCCTCAATTTCTTGTCTTTTTTTCTTCAATTTGAGCTGAAGACAATCTTTTCTGTTCCTCTGTTTTATCTGTCAATTCACTGAAGTGATCTAGGCATCACAGTGGATAACACATTGAAATTGTCAGCTCAGAGTGCTGCAGCAGTCAAAAAAGCAAACAGAATGTTAGGAATTATTAGAAAGGGAATGGTGAATAAAACGGTGGATGTCATAATGCCTCTGTATCGCTCCATTGTGAGACCACACCTTGAATAGTGCATGCAATTCTTGTTGTTGGATCTCAAGAAAGATACAGTTGTACTGGAGAAAGTAAAGAGAAGGGTGACCAGAATGTTAAAGGGGATGGAACAGTTTCCTATGAGGAAAGGCTAAAGAGGTTAGGGCTATTCAGCTTGAAGAAGAGATGGCTGAGGGGGATATGATAAAGATCTATAAAATCATGAGAGGACTAGAATGGGTAAATGTGAATTGGTTATTTACTCTTTCAGATAATAGAAGGACTAGGGGGCACTCTATGAAGTTAGCAAATAGCACATTTAAAACAAATTGGAGAAAATTATTTTTCACTCAACAATTAAACTGTGGAATTCATTGCCAGAGGACTTGGTTAAGGTAGTTAGTATAGCTGGGTTTAAAAAGGTTTGAAATCCATAAACTGCTATTAAATCCATAAACTGCTATTAAATCAAGTTGACTTAGAGAATAGCCACTACTATTACAGGTATTAGTAGAATGAGATTTATGAAATGTATGGGTACTTGCCAGTTACTTGTAATCTGGATTGGCCACTGTTGGAAACAGGATGCTGGGCCTGATGTACCTACGATCTGACCCAGTATGGCAACTTCTTATGTCTTTATTACCATTTCATATCTTTCAAAAATAACCAAATTGCAACTGCTTTCTGTTTTTTTGCTCTCTTTGGAGACTGTGAAATCTATATTCTTAGTAACCCTATCCTCCACATCAGAAAATTAATTTAAGTCTTCTGCAACCGAAGGACCCCATCTGTCTAACCAAACCAAGACCAATATCGCTCTCATCATTTCCCAGCCAACATACCAAAAATGTAAGCTGGAACTCCTAGCGGACTGTTTTCCCAATACCAGGCCCCTCCTTATCACATGATAGGGCAAAAGCTGGCTGGTGCCACTTTGCAAGATGGTGGTGATCGGCCCAGACGTATGGGGCTCTCTGGGCTCCATTAGATTACCAGAGACACCACAAGATTACCAGGGACCTATTCTAAGATATGAAGGTGGTGTCTGGAGTGTGGCCTGGGATGGGGAGTTCCAGGAGACTCCCTTTTACTAGGGTAGGGGGGTTTAGATCGGGGAGGATTGATGGCAGCATTTAGGACCAGGGGGATTACTTTTATTGATAAGGATCAGGTTTGGGAAGGGGGTAGAATATTGCCAGACAACTTGTTTACTCTACTTTTTTATGTTTTTCCCCTGCTGACTACCTCAATAGGCGGTGGAGGTGTGGGTGGAGTGGGGGGAATTTATATGGTGGGGGGTATTTTGAGCTGCTGGTGGCCATTTAAGATGATGGAAGCCCCTTGCGAAGAAAACTGCAATTGCACATTTTTCCCATTTCCCCATGATATTGTTTCTTGCAAAAGTGTTTCATGAGAAACATATCAGAGGAGAGCCATGGCTATACTTTTTTGTGATGGGAGTTCCCACCCCCATGGTATTTGCCTCCTCCCATAATAAATGATTGCGATGTAATAAATGACCCCCTAAGTTAGGTGGATAACTTTAGACCTGTTTCAGAGTGGTGGCTTAGCAGAACAGTGTCGCTGAGAGTTTACGCTTCCAGCCTGCCCGTTCAAAGCTATGCTGGAAGCACTCGAGATCATATCCTTCTGCGATCTTGGGCTGGGGACAGGGCTGAGATTACGGTGTTGGGTGAGTGGTAGCGCTTTGGTGGAAGTGAATATACTCGGTGAGACATTTATCCCTCTGAATATCAGGGACAAGTTATCCAGCTATCATCAGCCAGCTTACGAGTAAATTTTAAAACCCACGCACAGGCACATGGACGGGGCAATTTTATACCATCCGCACGTCAGCACTCATACGTTATAAAATATGATTTTCGCTCGCACATGCACGCTCGATTTTTAATTAAGGAGTGGATGGGGAGGGAAGTTGCCTATCCCCGTTCCGACTCTGCCTCCCTTTTCTCCTCTCCTCTCCTCCCCGACCCCTAAACCCCTTTTCCTACCTTTTTTTTTTAATTTTCGAACTTACTTCTCCTGAATAGATGAAGTCAGTTCCATGCACTAGTCGGCTGCCAGCGCGTACTTCCCTGGGACAGGGCCTAATGGCCGCTGTCCTGGTCGGTCCCTGCCCAGCCCAGACTCCGCTCCCTGGCCCACCCCTTTCAAGGGGCCCAGCACTTCTGCGCATACCAGGGGATACGCGCGTGACCGGGCCATTTTTAAAATGTGCTTGGCACATGCATGGCCCGGCCATGAATGTTTCCCCCCAGTTTTGCACGCTCCAGGCTTTTAAAATTTGGGTTTTACTGAATACGCACCTCTTAATGTTTAATCAGTAAAGCTTATTGCATACCAAAGGTTCCCAAACCTGTCCTGGAGGACCCCCAGCCAGTCAGGATTTCAGGATATCCATGATGAATATGCATGAGATAAAATTTGCATGTGCCACCCCATCCCAGGAAGCTGACTGCACACCGATTGGACCATAAAAGATTTACTAGTCTCTTTGGGGCTGGAACCACTCCTGGCCAGCTGATATGCACCATCTCTTTTCCCCAGGGTCTGGATTCTTTGTTGGTGGGGGGCCAGAGTGCTAAGGGTGACTCTTTTGCTACTTTCTTGTCCCTGGGAGAGGGGTACATTTCCTTCACTATGTGTGTCGTCAGTGCCAAATAAATCACTTTTTTTATTTATTTATTTTGGGTTTTTATATACCGGCATTCGGGAACGCAGTCCCATCATGCTGGTTCACATAGAACAGGGGTGCATCATAAAACATAAACTAAAAACAGTGGTGCGGAAAATGCAGTTACATATAACAGGGAGATTGGAACTTGGCAGAGAAAGAAGAGAAAGGACAGGTTATTAATTCAAACATGTAAACAATAATGGAGATGGTCAATCATGGTGTAATTGGAGATAAGGAATTGGCGAGGATGAGATATATTAGTTTGAGTCCGGGAATGCTTGTATGAATATCCATGTCTTTGTGTTCAAAATTAATGCTTTTACTGACGGGAAACACTGGGCAACAAATTTTCACAAAAGTCATGTTACGGAAATGAAATTAGTCAATTCTTATACATTTCCATGTGCTAAACATGAATGTGACTGTGAAAATGCAAAATTGGCTCCAGTTTTTTTGTAATATGCAATAATATAATTACATCTTGAATTGTATGCCAATAGTAGGAGACCTACGGTTAATACCGTTTGAAAAATGAAGTCATAGACTACGTCTTAGATTTCTTTGCTTGTCTCTTGTACACCTGTTCGGGAGCATCTCTGCGGAGTGTCCAGCAGTAGTCAGCCAGCATGAATATTTCAAATGCTCACCCTTTCTGACTGGGCTTCATATAGTACACTGCTGACGTCAGCTTACTCAGCAGCAGCATGGCAGTAGAACTGCTTTGCATCAGAAAATGATGTAATAAACTCTGGATGATGTGTGCATGATGGTATTATGCAATATGATGCAATATTACATCATTCTAGGCTTATTTACTGTCCTACTGGATAAATTTACATGACTAAACATAGAAAGTGAAATATTTAAATATCTTCAAAACGAGAGCCAATAAAAACTTTTCATGGTCATATTTGTTTTCAGCACATCAAGATACTACAGAGTAGGACCTTTTTAGGTCAGTAACACTTTCATTGTTGCCCAGTGAAATCAGAAAAAATAGGGCACAATAAACTTAATCTACAGCATCACAGACTTTCTCTTTTGTTACAGTTCTTTCCCTCTATCTGTGCAGGGCCATGGAAACATCCACCCTCCGGGTCTTTGCTGTGGAGTTCCCGGCTGGGCAGGGAATCCTTTTGTTGGACAGAAAATCCCTTCCAAACTGGTAAAAAGTAAAAATGCTGTCTCTGCACAGAGAGTCATAAACCTCTCTCTTGACTCCCGATGGGTGTCCTCAGTGATCTCAAATGGTTCTGTACTCACAGTTAGTTGATCTTCCTTATTTACTTTCGCTCAATCAAATCTCCGATGGGAGACTGTTGTTCCTTCTCGGGGAAAGGAAGAGGGGCAGACAAATATTTCCTCCCAGATCTTCTTAAAATAACTTCTTTTTCCCCCCAAATGAGGTAAACACCAGAAGGTCCTGGCACCAGGTCATATCCTTTCTTCTGTCCTCATGCCTAAAGGCAGGTCTTCCCTAGCCTGGGACTCCCTGAGAGAGGGTTTCCCATGCCCCTCCCCAGCCAGTGTCCAAAGGTCTTACCAGTCTTCTTACAAAGAACAAATCTTATTAAGTCCAAAAATGCAGGCCCTACCCTCCAAGGAGTGGATAAACAGGGAAAATCCCTGACCTGTCTCACAGACTCTAAGCAGGGTTTGCCTGAGTTCCCAGAGAAGGGCAAAAAATTGAACTCAGGCTAAGGCAACAAACACCTCCAACAACTCCAGAAATAACGCACGCTGCCCCCAGAGCTCCCAGGAGAGAGCTGCTTATAAAACCTCCCAAAGGGGATGCCCATTCCAGCTCCCTCAAAGGGAGGGGCTGTACAGAATGATACCTCCCCCTACTCCCTATCCTATACTGCACTTAGCTGAACCAGGAATTACCCCGAGCCATGCTAGTAATGAGACCAGAGGGTCCATTACACATGCTATGGAGGCAGTGCATGCATATTTATCTCATGCATATAAACCTGACTGGCTGGGAGTCCTCCAGGACAGGTCTGTTGTATACCATGCTAATTGATGTTTTACCATACACATTAAATTTGGAATATCTGGCCTAAAAATATTTTAGCATGGGTTGCATTGCATGAAAAGGGGGCTTTGACAGGTTGGAGGAAGCATGGAAGGAAAATTCTGAGATGAATGAACTTTATTTTTGTCCTGTACCAAATCCATAGGATCTTCTAAGGCTAATTTACAAAGTTAAGGGTCAATTTTAAAAAAAACAGTTGAATGGCAAAGATAACTGGCTTTGATATTATGTTGTTCGCTGCTCCGGGAAGGTCCTGCATCTGAGCTGGATGGCATATAAAAACTAATAAATCAAACTAATAAAAATAAATAAATTAGTCAGTTATATTTGGCTGAATTTTCAGCCAAAGGCTAGGTTATCAACTGAAAATTCAATATCTTACCCGTCAGAATTTAATGGGTTAGATAGAGGCCTACCCTTTGTGCAGCTGGGGTTTCCCGCTTCAGCTTAGTGCCCATTTTCAGCACTAATTAGATAAGTGGCCGAGCCATAAGACCATTCCTTGAATGCCTCTGGAGCCTCCCTTTCTCGACCTGCTAAATTTAGCCACCTTGTTAATGTAGGTGATTCAATTTAGCTGCTCTATGGGGAAAAACTTGAAAGCAGATTTTTTACCAGCCAACTCCTGATGTTAGCCTGTTAAACCTTTTGAAAATCCACCCCTGAAGGTTTATATTTCTGACAGAAAGGCACCGTGTTCATCCTAAGAAGACACATAACTCTTCCAGAACTAGATTTGTACAATAGATTTGTTCGTCACTGTCACTTTTATTGTATCCTCATGAGAAGGTCCCATAAAGCTCTACTAACGTTATTGAGTTTGAGTTGGAAATGGCAACAAAACAGATGTGTTTTCTGTTTTTCATATCCTGACTTTTCATTCTAATATGAAGAACTTGTGAGTTAGAGGTTTTCTACCTAATAATGCAGGAATGGATCGGAAAAAAAAAGAAAAAGATCAGATGACAGCTACCCATGGATGGCTGTGTTTTCAGAAACTGATACTCTCTAAACAGTGCCATCTTATTTCAGGAAGATAAATTTCAGTTTTACTTATATGACCCTGTACTGTAAATACAGTAGCCCAGTAACTGTCACGGACCAGAGGTGGACACACAGCAGCAGACGGTTAAGACCAAGGCACCAGAACAGAATCAGGAGGCAGTGACATAGTCAGACAGGCAGAGTTCAATCACAATCAAGAGGTGAGCAAGAATTCTGGACAGGCAGCAGACAAGCCAGAGTCAAGGGTCAGGCTGGGTCACAAGTGAAAGCAGCAACCAGAACAGGAACACAGAACCATACCTATTGCTCAGGCATTGATGCTCAGAGGACTGAGCTTTTCCGAATAGGAAAACAATGATGATGTGATCAGAGTGTGCCCGCAGGAAATCCTGTGTGCTGGGACTATAAAACTGCTGATTTGGGCAGGAACCTTAAACAGAGCTGCAGGATGCATCAGATGATCAGGCTGAACCATGCTGGACTCGGGAACCTGAGGTACATAATTCTGACCGCCATGCAGCACCCTGCAGCTGGCAGCATATTGCAATAATCTAATAAATTACAATAGATAAAGACCTATTGGCCCACCTAGTCTGCCCATTTATCTTCCCACTTTAGATAGCGGAACATGGATATTCCCAAATGTAATCCATCATTAGCTCCACCTCTATTCCCCCCCCTTTTTTTTTTTTTTTTACCTAAATTCTCCACCCTGATCCTACCACTTCTATATATGCAGGCTGTTTTCTCTACCATGGATGGCCTCTGATTTAATTGGCTGTGTTATAGCTGCAATCTAGGTCAAGGCTGAAAATTAGGCCAAACCCAATCAGCTATAAGATAACTGGGACAAACTTACCTGGCTATCCTTCCATTTTCTCCCCTGAACCCCAAAGTGACAGCAGCCCTCCTCCCTAACCCTTCTTCCTGCTCCAGCACTGTGTTCCACATGCTGCCAGAAGACAGAGGGCACCATGGTCACAACTGAGGTTCTGGCAAGGGGAGGCAGGCTTCTAAAATTACAAGCATACATTTCTATCACCTCCAAGGAAGTTGTACATCTACACATGCAAACCATGCATCTATATTTAGAAAATCAAATATTGCGCATAGTTGTTTCCCCTGACCTAACCAAACCCAGCTTCCCAGACCATCTATTTTTTGGGCTGAATAATATGCCCATTCAATGAAATAATTAGCTTATTTAAGCATGCAGCAGGGGTTAATTTTGAGCCTTCCTGGTTTGGCTGGGTATCTCTGTAGTTATCAGGATAGATCCCTTCAAAAAATGTCTGTTGCGGCTCCGTTGCTGAATGATCGTTGTGGACACCAACTCCAGAGTGGCACAGGATGACATTGTGACACTTGGGTGGTCCGGTGAGGCTGGAGCAAGGCAAGCTGTGCAAAGTAGGTTGGAACTTAGGAACAGAGTACAGGCTGGACTGGAACTCAGCAATGGACTGGAACTCAGCAACAGACTGGAGCAGCATGGAGGTAAGAGTGAACTGGAACGCAGGAACAGACTGGAGCTGCATGGAGGTAGGAATGAACTGGAACACAGGAACAGACTGGAGCTGTGCACCTTGAATACTGTGTACAGTTCTGGTCGTCGCATCTCAAAAAAGATATAGTTCCGATGGAGAAGGTACAGAGAAGGGCAACCAAAATGATAAAGGGGAAGGAACAGCTCCCCTATGAGGAAAGGCTGAAGAGGTTAGGGCTGTTCAGCTTGGAGAAGAGATGGCTGAGGGGGAATATGATAGAGGTTTTTAAGATCATGAGAGGTCTTGAACGAGAAGACGTGAATAGGTTATTTACTAGGGATATGAATCGTTTTTTAACGATTTAAATTATCGTCCGATAATTTTAAAATCGTCATTAATCGGTAAGGGACTCGATACAATAGGAATTCCCTCGATTTATCGTGAAAAATCGTTAAATAGAGTACAGGAATTATTTGGGGGGAGGGCGGGAAAACCGGCACACCAAAACAACCCCTAAACCCACCCCAACCCTTTAAACCAATCCTTTACCCTCCCCCACCCTCCCAAATCCCCCCAAAATGTTAAATTACCTGGTGGTCCAGTGGGGGGGGGGGGGTGTCCCGGCGCGATCTCGGGCCATCGGCGCCATTTTGGCTACCACTGATAAAAATGGCGCCGATGGCCCGATAAAAAAACCCCACCCCGACCCTTTACAAATTACCCCTTTGCTTCTCCCACCCTCCCGAACCCCCAAAAATCTTTTACATGTACCTGGTGGTCTAGCGGGGGGTCCGGGAGCCATCCCTTCAATCATACCCTCGGTGCCGGTGCTGGACTGGTTTCAAAATGGCGCTGATCGCCTTTGCCCTCACTATGTCACTATGTCACAGGGAGTGACCGTCGCTCCCTGTGACATAGGCAGACTGGCTGTAGGTGGACACCCCATCTTGGGTGGACTGGCTGTGAATAGATGCCACCTTCTCTCCCTGTGACATAGGCAGACTGGCTGTAGGTGGACACCCCATCTTGGGTGGACTGGCTGTGAATAGATGCCACCTTCTTGGTGGACTGGATGAGTATAGATACCCTCATCTGAGTGGACTGGCTGAGACAAAATACCCCCTGCTGGGCAGACTGGATGAAATGAAGTGCCCCCTGCTGGGCAGATTGAGTGTCAGCAGGCTTCCCATGCAGGGCAGGCTGGCTATGAGCAGGCTTCCCCTGCTGGATGGACTGGCCATATGCAGGCATCTCCTATTGGCTGTGGCTAGCTCCCAGAGCAGCACAGGTGACTGGGGCTCCTCCCAAAGCTGCATGGCTTGACTGGACCCCTTCTGGGGTGGCAGGTTTGGACTGAACCCTCCTAGGGCAGCATGGATGGACTGGACCTTGTCCAGGGAAGCAGGGCTTGACTGACTACAGATGACTGAGCGCTAACTGCAGAGTCAGCTGCCACTGGATGAGAACTCTTAGCTGAGCTGACTGCAACTGGATTCAAGCTGAAGTTCTTCTGTCCTTGGGTCTCTGGTTCTGGTGTGTGTATCTTTCTGTTGGAAAAACACACACACTATTCTCAGATGTTTTTAGAGGAGCTCATTAGCTGGTGCTGGCCTGCAGCTGGGAAGAGCTGAGCTCTGCAAGGGCTAATTAATCTCTGCAGCGTTGGGTAAGTGGAGGTCTGAGCAGGAAGTGTGAAAGCCACTGGAACTCTGCATGCAAGATATCAGAAAGCCTAGAGGCCACAAGGTAAGACAAAGAAAGGCCTCAGAAGGCTGCAAGGCAGAAGTGGCTAGTGCAAGGAGTACTAAGGAACTCTTTGCCGAAGCATTGAGGCAAGGGACAGGCAAGGCTAAGTAGAGCTTGAGTCTGGGCGTGGTACAGGGAGACAAGAGGAACTTGGCCAGCCAGGGAAGTGTGCCCAAGGAGATCTCTTGGTGTAGTGGAGGCTATAGGACTGCCTGAGGGAAGAAACCAGGGACATGCTGGAGACTACAGTTCAGAGCAGGGCTCACCAGAGTCGTCTGGTGGACAAGAGGCCACACGGCCAGAACTGTAGCACTGTCCTATGTATCTGTGTCAAGTATGATCAAATCTTGTTACCATCCTGGCCTCTATAACCTCCACTGGTAGGATATTCCATACCTTGTCTTTCTCTTTAGCTCTTCCAAGTCCTCTTCTTAATCCAACACCCTCCCTTATTTTACCACCAAGCTTTATAATAACTCAAACTTCTAACAGAACTAGTGAGGGTGAAAGCTGAACATCCGACCTCCCTGTGCTCATTGATATCAGTATAGTAACCTTGGCTTCTCTGTGCAGGCCACACCAGCTTTCTTGGACATCTGAGGCAGCTATATCACCACTCTTTGCCCAATGTGTCATATTCTCCTCTCTTAGCAATTTTAAAGAATCATATGACCGAACTAACACTCAGTCCCCCTTCCCTCATTTCTTGGACTTGTTATCACTACCTGCCCTTGAAACTGTGCTGTGTCTGTTAGAAACATGTTTAAATTCAGTATCTTGTGCATTTATTAGAAAAATATTTTAGACTGCAACTAGAAATAATGTGGCAGTGATCCAGAATAATTGGTGAGTGATTTTTTAGGTTCCTTTGAAAGCTGCACCTTAAATTAAATGATTAGCATATTTTTATAGGAGACAACATCTTGTTCCTTCATGTATTACCAATGCAGCTTAGGATTTTTAAGATCTATGTCTGTTCCTCTAAGGACCAGCTAGTTATTGTGCACTATATGGCCATTGACAGTATTGGCCCTTAAGCCCCAAACAGGGTCACAGGCTAAAAATAATGGGATAAAACAATTTACAACTAATGTCAGACAAAATGAAATTTCAATATTTACTGTCATTGTTCCTACTGAGGTGACAAGCAGGAGGGAGTTTGTTGATTTTTATTTTTTTTTAATCTCTGATTGGCTTGTCAACATGGATTTGTGTTGTCACTGTGAGGACTCCACTAATAGCCCAGAAATGGCATGTGGCTGCTCGCTGATAGATGCTTACATCATTTTTATTATTTGTTGTATATTTCTTCCCTGACAGATACAAGAGTGAAGCAATTCAATCAAGAGCCTTTACCATCATCCAGTTCAACTTGGTATCTGTAACCAGCTGCACCATTTTTCTTGAATTATCAGACAGTAACTCCTATGGGTTAGGTAGACGTAGAGAAGATGCCTTGGGCACTGGACTTGTCAACTTGAGCTCTAAACAAAGGATAGGATGAAAGAAAAGCTTTCCAGAGGTGCTAGAAGCTGAAAATAAACACTGCACATAAAGTCACCAGGGTCAGTAGCATTTCTTAGCTAAATCTTTCCCAAAAGACAAATGCTGTCAGGTACTGCAGACCTGGTCAGAATGTAGAAAAGTTGTGAAGGTATTTTGTCACCTTTGTTGACACCATCAAATACAAAGGATAAAAACTGAAAAAGTGGCAAAGAATGTGTATTAAGATAATCTATTTTTGAGGACAAGCAAGTATTTATATAGATCAATGTTACAGTGAAGCAGATTTGAATTGTATTAATACGTTTATTTATTCAGGATCCAAACATAAATACATCAGTGTCCCTGTAGGGATAAAACCCAATCTTACACCCCTTTTAAAGTCAACATTCTCAGAAAGGCAGTCAGCAGAAATCCGAGCTTATCTCTTGGCCTCAGAATGCATAGAGACAGACCCAAGGTCGTAAACTATTGTCAAGACACAGCAGCTTTAGACAACAAAAGAAAGAAGGAAGGTTGGCTTCTAGGATCTGCAAAGAAAGACAACTATATATCATGTCCCAAGTGTTTTAATGAGCTCTGACGTGCCATTACCTTACCCCTGTGAAAAAGGAGAGAAAAAGAAGAGAACCAGGAAAATCTAAAGAAATATTGCTGATGTTAACAGAGTTCAATCAATCTATATACAAAATGAGAGAGATTTAATATTTCATAGTAAGTTTCTGCTTGATAAAGAATTCAAATGTCCTTATTTCTTAGTTTGCAAGAACTCAAAGAAGCATTCTGTATACAGTATGTTTGGAAACTGAGAGTGATTCCTCAAAAGAGATACAGTACTTCTCTCTGTTTCTATATACGTGTGTGGATAAATCTCTATATTTTATTATTTATTCACGCATCCCCAAAGGCCCAAAGTCAAAATACATGACATAAAATACATATCCAAAAAACAGCACAATAACTAAATATGTTAACAAATGTAAGCCTAATAACCTAGAACATCATCCAGGTAAGTAGGAAATCAACATATGTCAACAAAAATAACCACAAGAAATCAACATGTTCCAAAGATCCATCCAAGACAGCCATAATCAATACCAAATATGGAAAACTTTGGAGGGAACCAACTATTAGATAAGGGGTAGCCAATTCAGTTCCTTGAGTGCCATAAACAGGTCTGGTTTTCAGGATATCCCCAATGAATACTCTTGAGATAGATTTGCATAAAATTGAGGCAGTGCATGCAAATTTATCTCATGAAAATTTATTGTGGATTAGAGATGTGATTCAGCCGATCCTTTCGGTTCGGCCTTCATTATTGGCCCGCCACAGAAAATTTTGTTTTCCCGCTGTTCGGGCCAATTTTAATTCGGCTGCCCCCGAAACAATATCCGAAACCCGCCATGACCCTTCTAATTTAATTAATTAGAACGGGGTTGTAAAAAAAAACAACCCAAAAAAACCCCACTCCAACTCTTCAAATTTAATGAATTGCAAACCCCCACTCTCCTGACCCCCCAAAAAAACTTGCCGAATTTCCCTGGTGGTCCAGTGGGGGTCCCAGGAGTGATCTCTTACTCTCGGGCTATCGGCTGCCAGTAATCAAAGTGGCGCCAATGGCCCTTTGCCCTTACCATGTAACAGGCTATCGGTGCCATTGGCCGGCCTCTGTCACATGTTAGGAGAAATGGATGACCGGCGCCATCTTAAAAAATGGCGCGGGTCATCCATTGCTCCTACCGTGTGAAATTTTGTGGGTTTTCTTATCGTTTCGTCGTCCCCCCGAACCACAACAAAATAGGAAATATCGTCTCTATTTCCTATTTCATAGCAAACAAATGCACATCCCTGTTGTGGATATCCTGAAAATCAGACCTATTTGTGGCACTCAAGGACCAGAGCTGCCTATTGCTATACTAAGTGATTAGATTTGTTCTTCACCCCAAACTCAAGTCACGTGACCAAATTGCTCATCACGACCTTTCATGGTCCTCCACAAAGTTTTCCCTTGCTTTACCCTGCCTAGGCACAATTCACTGTCTTTTAGATCCTATCGAGCATTTCCATGTTACACCACCCTTTTTGAGGAAATAACAAGGAATTCTTATCTTGCAATATATTCCATGTGGCACTGATCCATGTAAACACTTACTTAATCCTGCTGTTATGAATAGCAAATTATCTTAGAAGCAATATCATTTTTTAAAAGATAAGGAGGTTGATATCCAAAGGCCATTTAGATGGATAGCTGAAAAGAACTGCATTCTGCAATCCCAGCCACTTCCAGCATTACTTAGGAAATAGCACGGGAAAAATGTTTAGTTTAAAAGTATGCTTCCCACGTTATTACCCAAGTAACGCTGGAAGTGGCAGATATCGCCGAACACAGCAATCCTGGCAGGATGAGGGGGGCCCTGTTTAAAGGTAATGAGTGGGTGGAACGGTGGCAGCCTGGAGTGGAGGAGGAAGAGTGGCTACAGGGGGAGGCAGAGGAGGCAAATTTTAAGATTTTTAAGCAGGGAGGGAGGGGAGAGGCCCAGGCCAGCAGCAATCATGTTGTGGGATTTAAAAGGTTATTTTAGGTTTTGCCCACCTTTTTTGAGACAGTAGAGGAGGGAGGGTGTACAGATGTGGTGGTGGTGGTGGAGGGTGACAAAATTGGTCCAGGAGGCCTGCAACTTGGGAATTTTTTGAAGGTGCGCTACTTACCTGGATATTTCTGAAGATATCTGGATAAGTCACTATTTATCTGATCATAGGAGGCCAGATAACTTTAGGTCTAACTGACCATATTTAACCAATGATCGATATATGGTTTTCGAATGTGCATAAGCAGATATCAACTAACAAATGTTGGCATGCTTATTGTTTTAGTTTTTTAAGAAATTTTATTTTTCTTAACCTGCTTCCTTTTTACACTTGTAATGTATAGTATAGTTGTGCCTTTTCATGATTTTATGATTTCACTACTGGCTTTTACTTATTCTTATAATTATTTATTTACCCACATTTAACTTTATTAATGACTTATTGCATTTTCCTACTTTTATTTTTATTGTAAACCATTGTGAAGGTTTTACAGATGTGACGGTATATAAAAACCTAATAAACTAGAAACTAACCTAGTTTATTGTAAACCGGTACGATAAGACCTGGTCTTGAGCATCGGTATATTAAAAGAATTAAAATAAATACATAAATAAATAGATAAATAAATAAACTAGTTGGATAACTTTAAACAAGTATATTCAGCCAGATAACTTGTCCACTAAACAGTATACTGAATATTGGCCTCAAGAAAAATAAGAGTTGAAATATGTGCAATTATTCATTAGGGATGTGCAGAGGAAAAATTTAAATTTTGGTTGGCTCATTTGTTTTATACAGCACCTTCATTTACTTCATTAATTTCAAACAAAAAAACCCATTGTGTTTGTTTTATTCATTAATTTAGCAATGAGGGAAGAATTGCAGCTTATTTTGGGCTCTGAAGTTGGAGGTTTTTTCATCAATTCTAATGAACGTTATAGGAAGACTTCCTCAGGATGGTGAAGCCATGCCAACACATCAAGAACATGTGAAGGTGGCACCAAAAATGGCATGAAGAACCAAAGGATCCGTAATGGGTAAAACTTGTACCAGCAATGGCAGGAATTCTCAGAGGCAACATCAGAGGAGCATCGATAATGGGCAAAGCAGCACAAAGAGTAGCATCCACACATGAAGGCACAATGAGAAGTGCAAAGCAGCCCCTTTACGGTGGCAAAAACACCTGAAAGTATGGAGTCTGGGGTATGGCAGCAAGGCAGAGTGGCAGCAAGATCCACACGATAAGAAAATCTGGGAATGACAACAAAGCTGAGTGGAAGAAAGACCCCTAAGATGTAGGATAAGAAGTACAGCAGCAAGGTAGAGTGGTAGAAAGAACCACAAGCTGTAGAATGTGGGGCATGGAGGCAGACAAAGTGGCGGCAAGACCTCCAGAGTGTAGAGTCTGGAGTATGGTAGCCAGGTTGACTGGTAAAATGTATAATCAGTATCAATGTTATTACATTCCCTACTTGAAATGGTTCTTGCTGCTGGGTGAGATGTTGGGTTTCTTGTGAAATTTGCTTTCCGATTTAAAACTTTTTGTCACAACCAGAATCTAACAATGGTCTCTCATCTGTGTGGCTTTCCTGGTAATTTGTGAGGTTTGTTTTATTATCAATGTGCTTCCCACATTCTGTAGCTGATCACAGTCTCTTCCCTTTGATGAATTTCCTGGTGTTGCATTAGTTCTCTCTTCCTTATAAAACCTGCCCCGCATTCAGGTCATGTATAAGGTCTCTTATGTGCATCTTTTCTGATGTGCTTGCATTTCTTCCTTCTGACTGAGGATTTTTGGGGACAACACACCCCTGTGGAACCAAGAAAGAAGAAAGATGGGAGAACTAGGCCGGGATCCTAGAGATGCATAAAAAAACAGTAAGGTAGAGAAGCAGAAAAGCAATGGGTAGGAGGAGAAACAGTTTCAAATATTTGTCTGGGGACAAAACATCCAAGTATAACCAACATAGAAAGGGTGAGGTGGGAGGAGAAACTTGTATTTTTTTTCCTTTATTCAATTTTTTTCTGGGGAAAATACACCCCAGTATAACTAGCAATCAAACAAACAGGGTAGAATAACTAGGTTGAAATTTAGACAACAAAAAACACGGAAACATCAAAACTCCCATGCTAGTATATGATAAGCATGGCAGATAAGCCTATTAACAATATGATCCCCAAGATGGTATATCAGGGGCAAGGTAGGTAAGAAGAGCTGTATTAACAAGACCCCTAAGCTGGTACATCAGGGGCATAGAAGTTAGGAATAGTAGCAACAAGACCTCAAATTTGACATATCTGGGGCATGAAAGGAGGATGAGTGGTAGCAGCAAGATCACTAAGGTGGTATAAATGGTGGCATGGAATAAAAGCATGTGGCAGCAAAGCCCCTAATGTGGTATATCTGGGACATAGCAGGTAGGCATAGTAGTAGCAAGACACCTAAGGAGGAATGTCTGGGGCATGGCAGGTATTCAGAGCAAAGAACAAGACTTTTAAGGTGCTTTCAGTCATCTTTCCATTTATATGGAAATTCTGGAAACCCAAGCAAAAGCAGATTGATTTTCAAAAAGACAAGCTATTCCATCAACTCTGACATCATCCTTGAGTAATCCCTTGAGTAATGAGGACTGACGATATCACCTGTAACTGAGAAGGGACATTTACTGGGCATGCTAGCTGGTGGGTAGGAAAGATAGTACTGAGCTACCTTGGACAAGTCTTGCCTGACTGCAAACTTGAGTTCCTTATATACTAGTGCATGTGTATCTTTGTTCTCAATGGCCTCTGTGAGGCAGCATATCATAGAAATTTGTTCTGGGATCTCCATTGCTGGGGTGAGCTGAGGGTCTCTCTTGCCACCTGCTTTAACTATGACTGTATCAGGAGAGAACGTTTTTTATGGGCTACATGGATTTATCATATTGCAATGGGTGAGGAAGCACTAGCTAATTTCTGAGGTGGCCACTCTTTCCTGTTTTATATCCCAACTATGCCTCTGCCTCTGGTGCTCCTGTTCACATACCCTAGTGTAACCCCTTTTTGGAGGATTGTTCTTCCTAAGAGCACAAAACTAATTTATTTCTCCTGCAGCTGCTCCAGCTAACCATTCCATCACACACTGACAATTAAATCCTTTTAGGGGGCTCTTTTATGGGGAGAAGCTCTCGCTTATGGTCCAGATGCTGAGAAAAGGTCACCAGTGTGTGTGTAGTCATTTGGTGCTTCCCATGAAGTGAGAGGCTGTAAGAATTCAGACAGGACCAGGTCTGGGTATTAAAATAAAGTTTACTGATTGGTAACAATAAATACAATTCATTATCCCGAACTGTGAGTTTACATCTGACTGTATTTCCTCTGTAGGTAGGTGTCTTTAATTCAGACCTCTGGTCAGAACCATGGTGATATTAAATGTGCATAACACTCCCAGCAGCTGTGCAGGAATCCTATTGGAGATATTTCCCCACTTTACTGAAAAATCCTACATTTAGTTGTCTTCTCCTTGGACTCCCAGCCTCTCCTGGTCCTTTAGGTGGAAATCTGGATGGGATCTCCTGATCTTGGTCTTCTTTCCTTTAGTTTGGTTGTTCTTTCATCCTTTATTCTCTGTTCTTTCTGGGGGACTTCTTTTAAGGAAAAGCCAGTGGGATCAGGCTATTATTCCTGCACTGAAATCCAAGTGGGGAGGGGGTACCCAAAAACCTTCCCACACTGTTTAAGTTCAAACATACTTCTAATGGTAAAACTGGATATCTCTTCTGCCTTCACGGTCCCTCACAGCAGGATCCATCACTTGTGCTTGCCCACCTAGGGTTTAGAGTAGGTTCACAGGTCTTTGGTCACCTGGTGAGAACCCTTTTGCCTCTAAAGGCAAAAGGGTTTTATGGTTCCCAGTTACATTTAATTGAGTTTATGAAAGTTCTCTTTAATAGTTTTCCTGTATACTTGTGTTAATGTATTCTGCCTTGAGGCGACTGTTTTAATGTATTTCCGCCCTGGAGGCGACTCTTCAGTTCCTTGTAAACCGGTGCGATATGTATTCTTTACAGGAACATCGGTATATAAAAATTAAAAATAAATAAATAAATAAATAAAGGGTATCAGGCTTAAAAGTCTATCTCACCGTAAATTATAAGATGGACCCTCAGGCAGGGAATGCACTGGGAGGTATCACTTCTAAAATAAACCTCTTTGGGTGAAGCTGGGAGACCTCACCAGAGTTATATTGGAGTGTTTTTTCCTCAGAAAAAAAATGGAATAAAGAAAAAAAAATACAAGTTTCTCCTTCCACCAGAGTATGGAAAAAATACAATATTACTCCTTGATTGCTTCCTCAGAATGAACCCACAGTTTCTTAAAATGGTTTGGCTAAATAGTCTTCAGGCATCTAATCCAGAACCTCCAGGTGGGAGGGACTGAGGGGGTATGGATGATTTTTACTAGAGTGTTATAATATAGGGACAGTAACATCTGGTGGCCAGACCGGGAGGGTCTGCCACACTAGTTACCAGCATCTCCTTCATAAGTATGAGATGATGGGACTAGAAGGCGAGCCTCCCTTTCACTCATGGATCACAAAGAATAGCAAGTATGCACATGTTGTTTTATTTCAGAGTTTTCAGTCTTTCTTACACCTGCTACTGCAAGGAGCCAGCCCATGGTGATGCATCTGGAGATCAGATCCTCCATGGCATCCTTGATGGGCTTTGGGATTTGTATCCACTGTCTCTTCACTACCCAATCATGATGTCCCATGGGGCAATGCACATCTACAATATCTTTGCATCCAGAGACAGATCATGAAAGAATTTCTGCTGCTTCACTAACATCTGCAGCACCATTACATATTGAATCAGTTGCTTGTGAGGCATCTCAAATTATTCCCTCTTCTCACAGAGAAGCTGCACCACGTTCACACTTTGATGGAAATGCCCTAATATTTTCCTGCATCTCTCTATCAGGTTCTTCAGGAATGGATTCCCATTATCACTGGGTCCAAGCCCCAGGACATCCCTCACTGCCAGCCTCAGCAAGTGTATAAAGGAATGGATACCCCGACAGCCCTCATCTTTATTGCCGTTACTATATTTGCATCACAGAAACTTGCTTGAAGACTTCTGCTTCTTTGGTCTAGCTGCCAACCCTCCAGTATATTTCTTATGGCTGATAGAATATTGCACAAGGTATGGGGGCTATGCATCACGTGGGTGTGCAACAAAGCCCTCCTGTTCTATGATGCTCTGTCCCCACTAGAGGTGTTGCTAGCCCCTGCCTCAGCCAGGTCCCATAATGTGCCATCAGCTAGATGGAAGAATGCATAATGTATATGCTGGTCCAGATATCGTTGGTGAAATGCAATTTAATTCCCCATGCCTTAGCCAGCTGTGCCTGAATTTGATGATGTCACTGGTTTTACAGTGTGGGAATGACCTTCTTACTAAAGATAGTCCTGGAGGGCACTTTGTAATTGAGGGCTAACATATAAAATAGATACATAAAGACCATGTTTTTCACTACTTGCTGTTGTGGTCTTCAAGGGCGATCATTTCCCCTGAGGCTCCTTGTTCTATTCTAGATGCTGCCTACCTCTTGCCCTGGTATTGTGCTATGGAACTCCACCACATGCTTTGCACGCATGGCTGGAGACTGCTGGCCTGCACTCTGACTGGTGGAAGGGTCCATGTGATTAACGAGGAAAAGTCATCTCCTTTTCAATCCCTTTCCTATGGATTTTACTTGGAATGGCAGAAGGGGTCCCCAGGCTACTGCCACCCTTCCCTGATACTAATGCTAGCTGGTGTTGCTTCTACAGGTGATGCTGCATATCAGCATTTGTCAAATGATCCACTTACTTCCCTCAGCAGATATCCTTCAGTGAATACACTGAGTAAAACACAAGTCTTTCCTCATTTTAATCTGCTTGAAGATCGGGGATTTCTTCTGTGATGCCTTCTCTATATGCTTGGAGGTCTGATGCTGGCACTGGAGTTGAGTCTGAACTCTGTCCCTGGAAAAATGCCAGGGACAGAGTTCACATACTCTAACTGCACTGCCTGCTCTTCCTATGAGTTGAGGTCAACATTGTCAGCATCATCTCTCCCCACCTCCCCCCCATCAACTCCCTGGATGCTAATATACCACTGACAAAATTTCCCAAATTCTCTTCAACTGCTAGCTCTTTCATATTTTCTGATTCAGAGAATCCTCAGAAACAGTTGGTGAAAATAATGTCTTCAGTGCCTCAAAAGCAGTAACCAAAGAGGTATATGTTACTAGTTTTGGGCATTGCATTTCTGCTACCTCTGCCCTGCTAATGATGGTTCTCCTACCTTTTCCCTTTGCTCCAAAACAAGAGGGAGAGGAACTGAAGGCAATTCTCAATTTCTTTTACATTGTGCTGTCTTAATTTCTTGCCATTCTGGACTTAAAAACAACCTTTTTCAATTTAGATGCAGGACTGTCTTTTTTATTGCCATCCCTGCCGTCCCTGTCAATCCTGCAATCATCCCCTCCTTTCTCTTTTCCTAACATGATGGAATTTATTGATATGCACTGTCTACTGGGGGTTTGGATTTTACAAATGATACTTCAACTATACCTCCACTCACAGTGCCACTCACTATATGGAAGACTGTTTGCGACACACATACATACGCACATATTTATTTATATTCCTCTTTTTTGGCAATTCACAGTGGATTACATTCAAGTACTATGTGTGTTTTGCTATGTACACTGTGCTGACTTACTCCACACACAGAAAAACACTAACAGACAAAAAAGACTGTCAGCCAGGTAAGACTCATCTCTTCAGTCTCTGAATGTGTGCTGCTGACTCCACCAGTGTACGGACAGAGACAAAATGTCACTATCATTGGTGCAATCACCATTTCATCACTGTCTCCCACCTTGACTTTTTCCCTGTGAAGACAAAAATCAAAATTAGCAGCAATGCACTGCCTCTTTTTCTGGTACAATGAGTATGTGAGACCACTGAGAAGAGCAGAAACTGCCCTTTACCAATGCCAAATCCTAAAATTTGTAAGCTTTTATAAAGCTCTGTGAGGCTTTTTATTAGCATGTTATAGTAACATAGTAAATGACAGCAGAAAAAGACCAAGGGGTCTTTCTAGTCTGCCCAAGAAATTGCTTATGGTTATTGGTTATAGCTGTCACTCTGTGCAGGTTATCCTCGTGCCTTCTGTTAAGATTAGTAACTGCTGCACCATGCAGGTTACTCCCTTCGTCGAGAGCAAGGGAGGAAATCTAGAGCTTCTTGGACATGCTCAGACTTTTCAGGAGGATGTCATTGTTATTTGATCCAGAATGTAGCTATAGGCTAGTTCAAAAGATGATGTACCATGATTTGTCCTCTGCTAGTCTCCTTGCCAACGTGTCCTGTTTCATTTCTGACAAAGCTCTCACAAGGCAATAAAGTCACTTAAGCAAGATCTGGTTCCTATAGTTACTGGTAGTGTTTTTTTTTCTCAGCAATACATAGCCATAGACTTCAATGAGCCATAGAAATGAATGAGAAACATAAATGAATGGAAAGAACATTATTTGTTTCTTTCATGGAACTCTTTCATTCATTTCAGGGGGCCACAAATGAAATGAATATTGGAACATTCATTATGTTTTAACAATTTGTTTCAAATGAATGCACATCTCTGTTACTCATGTTATAATGTCTAAAGCAATATGGCAGGTATGTAAAAACCAACATCTGTGCAAATACAGTTTTCACTCAGTCAAAACTAGTCCTTCTATGTTATCTTAAACTACAACAGAAAGGAATATCTTGTTAACTTCATGATTGCAGCATTTCAGCACAGAGTGATCTCAAATGTCTGGTTTGAAGTTACAACACTGGAAAAGAGACCTGCCAAGTATCTTGCAACTGATGGTAGACTGCTGCTTTATCAGGTAGCTCCCATGCTCCTGCTGGGGCAGGGAATCACAGAAATCAGAAAATAGCTGTTATGTTCACTGCTCCAGCCCCTTTTCTCCATGCAGTCTGTAGGGAATATGAGAATAGGGACTGGAGAAGAAAGCAAAGCAATTGTTTTCTGCTTTGTGTGTGTGATGCTGGAGGGAGGTGAGCATCACTTGCTTCCAGTTGTGTATGTGTGTGTGTGAATCTGGGGCAAGGGTAGGTGTCATTTGCTCTGGGTGTGGGAAGTGAATTTAGTTACTTCTCCAAGGGCTCTATGTGTGTATGTGTGTTTGAGTTACTTGGGATGGGGGCAGGAGTGAGGCAGGGGTAGAAGTTGCTCCAGGGGTGTATATATATTTTCTAGAAAAAAAACAGTGGTGCGAGGAAGAGGATGGTAATATGTATGCACACATTGCTTAATTGTAAATGTTACTACCTTTATCATAACGCTTATGGGTAACTGCACAGAGCAGAGTTTACTACCCTTGAGAGAAACATGGGGGTATGCTGCACAGAGCTGCAGATACTACCATAAGAAGCTTGCTGGGAAGATTGGAAGGGCCATCTGGTCTTTTTCTGCCATCATTACTATGTTATGTATGTTATGTATGAAAATCTCTCTCTTAAAAATTGCTACCCCTTAGCGTGATATGGACAAGGAATGGTAAATAATTAGTAGTTTTTAATCTAATCTAGTCCAGGTTTAGACAAAATGAATCCTTTGGTATTACAACACTAATATTTACAGAAATACAGAATAGGATGTCAGGTAATAACCACATGGTCCATCCAGTTTGGACATTTACTACAACTGCTGCAATACTGCAGACTCGCTGATCCTTGACTTTACCCACATGTCCCCACTATGATGCTATACTTATCCCATGGCTTTCTGAATTCCAAGAAATCTAAAATGAGTAGTAAATGCTTTACACATCTCTTTGCAAATTAGCAGCACTGGAAACATGACAATATGTCATCATACTTAAACACATTTTCATTTGTACTGATTTCATATTTCTAACAATCTATATATGGACTTAGGGAGAAGTGGCGTTTGTCATTTTGGAATATTGAATGCAGACAGCTGTCTGACTGAAACACTGAAGATGAGCCCTGAACTAAGCATAATCATGCTGAAACATTGCAGTGTCGGGCCAGGGCCATTGAAGGCACATAATTACAGAATCATTAGTATTGAATCACTGAGAAGTTACTGGGTTAACTGAGACATGATTACTTTCATTTCATAGATTATTTTAGATTACAAATTGTTATCCAGGAGGATGGAAGTTTGAAGACTTCCATTGAGACATTAGTGACCAACTGATCCTTACAGAATGCCCAGCAAGTTTCTTATGATAATTACTGCCTCTCCATGCAGATTACCCCAAAAGCCTTATGTTAAGGGTAGTAATACTACTAGCAACATTTTTATGGGGTGAGCAGCCTTGATAAGGCAGACAATGCTGCTTGAAAGTGCTTTGATTTTGGACTTGGCTGTAAAAGCAGTCTTAAGCTTTTTTCCAAATGTCAATGTATCAGTACCTCAGACTGAATGTTGCGATTGGCGGTCTGTGAACCCATCCCACGGATCACCGCTCTTACCTCCAACGCTGTTGGAACATAAGGATCCAATCCTGCAGGATATTGATGGATTTCTAGAATTATTTAAATCCGTTTTTGATGATCCTGCTCGAGTGACTGTTGCTGGTTCTGAACTGGTGGACCTGAAGCAAGGCAACCAACCACTGGCTGATTTTGCAATAGAGTTAAAGACTCTTGCTACAGAATTATGCTGGGAACCTAGATGCCTGAAAACTCTCTTCTTCAGAGGTCTGAATACCTGCTTGAAGGATGAGCTGGCCGCTCATGAGACACCTGACTCACTGGATGAACTAGTGGCTTTGGCTACTAGAAATGTCCACTGGCTTCATGATAAGGTGAAAGAACTCAAGCCTACTAAAGGACCAATTCAGAAGGAGACTCGGGCTAAACTTGCACTTCGGATGGTTCCAGCACCTGTTACCAGTGGAGAAGAACCGATGCAACTTGGTCGCAGTCATTTGACTTCAAAAGAGAAAAGACTTCGGAAGAGACATGGCTTATGTAGGTACTGTGGACAAGCTAGTCACGATGTCCCAACATGCCCTATTCATCCGGAAAATGGACGGGCCTAAGTCCTGCAGGAGGACTGTTCTTAGGCCTTACCTCGCCTTCTCCTCCGCTCTCTCTACCAGTCTGACTTGTGGACCGTCTACAATCCAAACTCTTGCCCTTGTGGATTTGGGGGCAGGAGGCAACTTTATACTACGATGCCTAGTGGAACATTTGAGGATTCCCCTTGTTACTTTAGAAGCTCCACTACTCTTGTCATCCAACCCTTTAAATTAATTAAATTTAAAGGGTTAGGATGGGGTTTTTTTGGGAAACAAATACATATGTAACTAATGAATGGATTGGGGTCCCCCGAGAATGGATGCAACGGATTTGGGTCCCGACTAATACGAATACCGAATGGGACGAATCCGTCCCTGCTGCACATCCCTAATAGGTATCATTCTATTAGTTACAGGGATTCCTTTTCCAATTTATGGTATAAAAATACAGTGCTTCAAGCCATTTTTAGAAGTTATAATTTATGGTATAAAAATACAGTGCTTCAAGCCATTTTTAGAAGTTATAGTTTATTAATTTGAATATGCTTTTAACAAAACTATTAATGAATTATTACAGCCATATGTATCCCAATGCAAAGTACTTGTTATTGTAAAAGGACAAGGTTGTGTTTCCATTGATGATAATTTTGAATTGGCAATGGATTTGGTCTACTTGGTGGGAAAAACTGGTAAACTGGCTCACATCCTTAGAGGAAATTGGTAAGGGAGTTTTTTGTGGTTTGCTCTGGTATGATAGCAGTGTGAATGTATTTGCCTACCTGTTTATTGTTTTTGGGCCTAAAACAACGTCTCCTATTACTTTGAATACAGTCAACATTCAGAGGTCAAGTATGACACAAAACCTCTATGCTTCTCTTGATACAGCAGCTTCCCTGGTAAGAGACCTCCTCAGGATGAGTCATGTTGACAATGACCGGTAAGATCATAGTACGCCCTCTGACATCCTAAGACAATTGCATGACCCTGAGTGTGATGATTGTCCCCAATCATTAAGAGGAAAATAATGAAGATGTGGGTTATTTGTTAATGGCTGCTTTAGGAGAAAGCTACCTCATGTTAACAAGTGACTGGAACAAGAAGGCCTGAACAGAATGGGAATGCAGAATAAATGTGAAAATGAGAAAGGTGCCAAGAAAGTGCTGAGTGGGCAGAGAATGTGTGATGTCTGAGAGACGCATGAGGAAAATGTACCAGCAGCTTAAGAGAATATGAGAGCCATGTTTAACATCCTAAAAGAGGGTGATACAAATTTAAAACAATGCTACGTTTACTCGCATAAGGAAACACAATCTCATTCTTTCGGTTTCCACTCTTTGTATAAGGCTTGGTTAGCCCACCACTAGGTTAGGTAATGCCAGGTACGGGCCACCCTGAGTGAAGAATTAGTAGCACTAATTCTTCAAGAGGGGAATGTTAATAATCTGGATTTAATAACGAAATTAATGGAACAGTTTTGCACAAGAGAGAGGAATGTGTTTTGTTTTTATGAGCAGGCAAAACAGGTATTGGATGAGAAACAGAAGTAATTTAGGTAAAGAATTGTCTTCTGCTCAAGGCGTAGCTAACCCGGAATGGGGGGAGTGTACCAAGATAGTAGTACTTTGACATCATTAATTTAGGTAAAGCTTCCCACTCCAAAAAAGGGAGCCATCCCAAAATAAAAGAGAAATAAATGTTGTAGCAATATTAGTATATAATGATGTAATGTATAGCTTAGAAACTGAAAAGGCTTTGGTAATACGTCATGGTTAGATGCTCCAAGTCACTCCCAGGAAACTTGTATCTTTCCTGTATTCTCTTTCTGGATTTTCTTTGCTTTCTATAATAAAAAGTATTATTGAGAAATATAAAGGCTGTGAGTGTTTTCTATAACAAGCCAGCCAGCGCAGCGAAAACTCCTGAGTGCCACGAGCCTCAGGCAGTAAATTTGGAACTTCTTGTGAGGTAAGAAAGGTAACAACTAGAAAAGTCCCTGCCCTAGAGATGAGGCAGGTAAGGGACTTGGATGTCACCGAGAGAGACAGCCACCCTCGGGATTTCAACAGTCCATTGGGCCAAGAATCCTTACTCCCTCCTGGATTCCATCCAGGAGAGTCCAGGACATCCCATTCCCCTTCTTCTGGTTTCCCAGCAGCTATGCTTGGGAACGGGGACCTAGTAATATGCTCACTACATTTTTTAGGGTTACCCTCAACAGCATCATGACCACCACCCAGTGTGCTATTCACACAGTGCACATCCCCAATACTTCAACTAAGTCCTTTGCTGCCTCCAGGTTCAAATTCCACCCCGATGGATCTTTAAGGACGAACTGGGGAACAAGTGCTGGTTTCTCTATAACCAACTTCACTTTCTTCCTGGAATCTGGTATCTCTGATGTAGAGCCCTTTCTTGGCTCCTCTATATCTTCAGTTGCTGGAGTCTCCACAGCACCATCCTCTGGACTCTCTATTGACTCTTGCTCCAGATTCTCTATGGTGCCTCCCTCTGGGCTATCCATGGTTTCCTCTTCTATACATTCTTCAGGGCCTCCCCCTGGGCTCTCTGCAGTTTCCTCATCTATAGACTCTGCAGCACCTCCCTCTGGGGCTCAACACAGTTTCCATCTCTGTACACTCTGGCCACTTTCCCGTGCTGGTCACTGGCTCCTCCACAGCCTCACTTGCTGGGTTCTCTGCACCACCACCCTCTGGTCTCTCCATGACATCTCTTGCTTGCCTTTCCATGCCCTCTTTCTCTGTGCTTCTTATGGGAGTTGTCTTTGGACTCCCTGTAGTGTTTGCGAACCTTACATGGTCTTCCTTGGGACCTCCTGTAGTGCCAACTTCCAACTTCTCAAAACTGCCTTCTTCTGGACAGTCTGTGTGTCCCTGTTCAAGGCTCTCTGTGTCCACTCTCTCAGGGTTCTTCACCTCTTCCTCTTGGGGTTTCCCATGGGAGCCATCTGTGGACTTCCAGTAATGTTTGGACATCCTACAGAGTCTTTCTTGGGATTACACAGCACCATCATCTGGCCCATTGGTGTTGCAGCCCACTGGCCACTCTGTAGTGCCCCCTCCTGGGAACTCTGTTTGCCACTTCTTGAAAAGGCCATGAGGATCCACTTCAAATAGAAGTTGACCATAACCCAGTGTGCTTCCTGGTTCCATTTTTGCTCAATCCAGACCTGCTGACTCCTTGCATGGCTCTTTTGTGACTTCCTATCTCCCTCCTGGAGATCCTGGATCAGTGCTTTCCAGCTTCCTTTAGTCATGCTCTCCGACTGCTGCATTCTGGTCCTGCACTACCCTGGCTGCTCCACTCCAGGTTTTCTTTCTGGCTGCACACCTTGAACTGCAGATTAGCTTGCTTGCTGGAAGATGGCCCCACTCTGTTCCCATTCACTGCACTTACAGCCCACTCTGGCAGCTTTTCCAGGGCCACACCTTGCTCAACACAGCCCTTCTGCACCAGTGTTCCTTCTTCTTTCCTTTTTTCAAGGCAAAAAACAAAGTAAAAAAAATGCCTGCATAACCAACATTAACTAAATCACTTTTAATTCCTATCTACCTCCAGCCAGGCTTCTTTCATTAGCTGGTACAAACCTTCCACTTCCTGGTTGTCCCTGCAACCAAGCCCACTCAAAGTTTCCTCTCTACCTGAAACTTTTAAACTTTGTTTGTTTTCTTCAATGCAGCTTCTGAGCCACACCATTTTACAAGCTACAATGCTCTGTGTACCCCTGTGCTCTGTTTTAGAGCCACAAGCCCCCTGTGTTCTGTATTATGTTTAGAACCACAGGTCCTCTTCACAATGCTTTCTCTATTCCAAACTTGGTGTAAGGAAAAACATTTTGGATATATTGGGGGCTGGGGCCATGAATGGAACAGTAAAAGGCTCTATATAAAAAATGGCTTACATCTGTCTGTGGCAGGAAAAAAGATCCTAGGCGATAAAATTAAATCCTATTCCATAAGGCATTTAAACTCGAGGATTGGGGTGGCAGAAGGAAATTAGAATGTCACCCCCCATATCTCCAAGAAATGGGTGAAGAACATTAGAAAAGTCATCTGAATAAGGCACAAAAGAAGTCCAAGTAGAGCAGTAACCTGAAGGAGAGAAGCTGGGAAGCTATGAGCACAAATGCTCATAGTCTGGGCAATACAATCTCAGACCTAAGGGCTCTAATATTGGAAGCAGATCTGGACATCATTCCTGTTACAGAAACATGGTACACGGAGTCACATGACTGGGATATCGCCATATCTGGCTATGAATTATTAAGGAAGGACAGATACTTGCCAGGCTCTATGGCCTGGATTGGCCACTGTTGGAAACAGGATGCTGGGCTTGATGGACCCTTGATCTGACCCAGAATGGCATGTTCTTATGTTCTTATGAGAAGGAGTAGCACTTTATGACAGAAGCAATATCCAAGCAATTGAAATGCTAGTGACATGGGCTAGGGAAGAAGCATTATGGACTAGGCTTAAAACAGAAACCATTTACATTGGTGTGGTCTAAAGGCCTCCAATTCAGACAGAAGAGCTGGACAGAGATCTGATCTAAGACATCGAAAAGATGGGAAAGAAGGGAGAAGTGCTGCTCACTGGAGATTTTAATCTGCCGGATGTAGACTGGAGTATCCCTTCAGCGGTATCTATGAGAAGTAGAGAGATAATGGATGCCCTCCAAGGGCCTATGCTCAAACAAATGGTAAAGGATTCCATGAGGGATGGTGTAATCATGGAACTAGTGCTCACAAATGGGGATAATGTCTATAAAGTCCAGACACGTGCCCACCTGAGTACAACTGATCATCAGATGGCATGGTTTGATATTGTGAATAAGATACAAAGAAGTCACATGAAGACCCGAGTTTTGAATTTCAAATATACAGTATACCTGGAGGAATAACTAGAAGGCTGAGAGAAAATGGGCAAGGTGGAACAACAACAACAGTGGGCTAAACTGAAAGGAGCTATTACAAAGGCAATAAATCTATATGTTAGAGAAGTAAAGAAAAGTTCAAGGAAAAAGAAACCAAATTGGTTCTCAAAGGAGATGGCTGAAAAAATAAAGGCAAAAAGATCTGCTTTCAGGAAAGTATAAAGTATGCCAAAAAGAATACTTGGAAAATACCTGGTGAAAATGAGGGAGACGAAGAAAGAAATCAGAAAAGCAAAAGGTCAAATGAAAGAAAGGATTGCCCAAGAGATAGACAGAGGTGACAAAACATTTTTCAGATATAAGAGAAAGAAGGAAAGCCCGAGGTGGTATAGTTAAATTGAAAGGTGATGAGGAGCAAAGTGCCGAGACAGACAAGGAAATGGCAGAAATATTGAACAAATACTTCAGTTCGGTGTTCACTACAGAAGACTCTGGAGAAGGACCATTGCTGATTGACAAGACTGTAGAAGGGAATGGACTAGCACAACTTCTTTTACAGAAGAGTATGAATGGGAAGAGCTGGGAAAACTGAATGTGGGCAAGTCCATGGGGCCAGCTGAGGTGCAACCCAGGATACAATGAGAACTCAGAGATGTCCTGAGAGTCCGTTAAATGGCCTGTTCAATAGATCCCTGGAAACTGAAGTGGTGCCTCGAGATTGGAGGAGCAGTTGTGGTCCCACTTCATAAGAGTGGTAGCTGATGGGAGGCTGGAATCTACAGGCTGTTTAGCCTCACCTCGGTGGTTGGAAAAAATTAATGGAGACACGGCTGAAAGAAAAGATACTGAACTATCTACAATCCGGTAAGTTGCTGGACCCAAGGCAGCATAGATTCACCAGAGGAAGGTCCTGTCAGACAAATCTGATTGATTTTTTTGATTGAGTGACTAAAGAATTGGATTGAAGAAGAACCCTCAGTGTCATCTATTTGGATTTCAGCAAAGCTTTTGATACCGTCCCGTATAGCAAACTTGTGAACAAAATGAGAAGCTTTGGAGTAAATGCCAAGGTGGTGGAGTGGATTACAAACTGGTTGACTGATACTCTGAAGAGAGAGCTATGTTAAGTGGAGTGCCACAGGGATCAGTATTGGGTCAGGTTCTGTTCAGTATCTTTGTGAGTGTCATTGCGGAAAGGATAGAGGGTAAAGTTTGTCTATATATGGATGATGACAAGATCTGCAACAAAGAAGTGTAGAGTCACATCTGGGATTCAGTAATCCAAAAGAGCTGTATGAGATAGGGGGAGAGGGGAAGGCTGATGTGTACAGACCGAGTGTGATCTTGGGGTGATTGTCTCTGGCAATCTGGAGATGGAAAAGCAATGTGACGAGGCAATAGCTAAAGCCAGAAGAATGGTGGGCTACATAGAGAAAGGAATAACCAGTAAGAAAATGAAGGTGGAGATGCCCTTGTACCTTGATGAGGCCTCACCTGGAGTACTGTTTTCAATTCTGGAGTTGTTATCTAAAAAAGGGATAGAGACAGGATGGAGGCGGTCCAGAGAAGGACTTCCAAAATGGTGTGGGTTAGTATCAGAAAACCTATGATGAGAGATTGAAGGATATGAATATCCCTGGAAGAGAGGAGATGCAGGTGGATATGATACAGACCTTCAGATACCTGAAAGATTTTAAAGATGTACAAATGTCAAACCTTTTCTATTGGAAAGAAATTAGTAGAACTAGGGGTCATGAAATGAAGCTACAGGGAGGACGTCTCAGAACTAAATTCAGAAAATATTTCTACATGGAGAGGGTGATTAATGCCTGGAATGCCCTTCTAGAGGAGGTAGTGAAAACCAAAACAGTGAAAGAATTGAAAAGGGCATGGGATAAATACTGTGTATCCCTAAAGGCTAAAGGATAGAAATGAGGAAAAGAGTGCATGGAGTAACTTGCTGGTGCGATGATTACTACCTTTAACCAATAAGCCTTGATACTCTTGATGCAACTCCATGATTGCTCTCTGCTTCAATAGCATGGGGAAAATGGGAATTGGATTTGTACAGCAACCAAAGAGAGCCCAGACTTTTATGGTCTGGGAAAACAAATATGGGGTAGCTTGCTAATGCAGTGCCTACTACATTTAACCAATAAGATTGATACTTTTAATGCAACTCAAACACTGCTCTCTGCTTCAACAGTAAGGCATAACAGGGAATTGTATTCAAATAGCAGCCAACAGGGGCCATGACTTTTATGGTTTGGGAAACTGATAAGCATGGGGTAACCTACATGGTGCAGCAGATACTACCATAAGCTTACTATTTCTCTGTTTCTATGTTTCTATGATTAAAACAGATACTTTCTTTGAGGCTGAGAGTTTTTATCTCTGTGCAAAGCTTTAGAAAATTTCCCATGCATGACATCATATGTGGGAACAAGCAGTAATTCCCACAGGCCTAGAGACATAAACTAGTCTGACTCCAGCCTTTCTTAAAACATTTATCTTCACAAACATACAACAGTAGACTGTCTTCCCTTCAGAACAGAGTACTTAATTACTCACAGTTCAGCTTTGTAATAGCTCAGTGTTTGGATAGTGTTATGTTACAGGAGCTGCCTTCCTCCTGGAGACCTGGGTCTGGTCTCCCTATCCCCACCTGGATCCCAGCTCTTATTCTCCAGTCTCTGGTTATATCTGCTGAGCTCCACCTGCCCTGCAGGATCCCAACTATAGAGCATATGATCTTTAGTGGATTTAAGGTTGATCAGGTATATAGCTTAGTCTTGCACAGGTAAATAGAGAAGTACTAGGGGCACTGCCTGAAAGGTACCAACTCCCAAGCTTCTCATTTTATTCATGAGCCTCCTATGCGGGACTATATTAAAACCTTTGCTGAAATCTGATTATCTCAAATGAAGCACCCTACCTTGATCCAATTTTCTAGTCACTCAATCAAAAAAGTCAATCATATTTGTCTGACAGAACCTTCCACTGGTGAATCCATGCTGCCTTGGGTCTAGCAACCACCAGATTGTTGATAGTTCATTATCCTTTCCTTCATCAGAATCTCCATTCATTTTCCCATCACTAAGGTGAGGCTTAACCGACTTGTATTTATTTATTTAGAATCTTTTCTATACCGTCATTAAGCTAGTTGCCGTCACAACGGTTCACAATAAGGCACATAATTTCAAACTTAAATGTGTTGAGTTATATTAACTAAACAAGTGCCATCAAATACTGTAACATAGTTTCATATTAAATATTACTTAGTGGTTGTGATGTCATGTCTACTTTAAGTATATTGGCTATAAGATAAATTAACACTTAAGTCTTGTAGCTCCTCTCTTCTACTATTCTTGTGTTGCTGGACCACCTCTGCTTTTCTCATGGAACATGGTCCCATTTCCAAATTCAGGAATCTATTGAACAGGTCTTTCAAGGACTTGCCAATTTATTACATTGGAAATGTGCTGGTATATGATTATATTTGGTGATTCCAAGCCATATTCTTGTGGCGGGCTCTCACATTATAAGATACCAGTTTTATAATTGAATCATTTATGTTTAAAAAAATATATTTACACTAAAAAACAAGTTTTGATATTTACTACTCTTTGGAGTTTGTAATTGAAAATGGAAATAAGTAGGCTAAGTTGGAGAAGTAACAGAAGACTGGGATGCAGAAACTCTTACTCTAACTTTTCTCTTCTCCCCTACGGCTACATCAGAGAATCAAATTCTGCAGACACGAGGTCCAAATCCCGACAGAGGGGCACACCCTTTAGGTGCGTGGCTTTGGCACACTAGCAGCCATGTGCCATAGGATGTCACTCTTTTAAAGTCCTGGGCAGCCTCAAATGATGTCCGAAGGGCTGTCCAGCTCCAGGCCTGATCTTTCACACCAGCAGGAAGAGGACCTCACAGCCATGATCTTTCCAGTCAGTCTTCACAGAACACCACTGTTTTAAAGCCCCAGGCAGTCTCAGCTGACATCTGAGGGGGTTGTCTGGCTCCAGTCTTACTCACCAGCAGGAGGGGGATCTCACAGCCACAATCTTCCTGATCTGACCCTTTTCTGACTTGCTTTCAGTTTAGAAAGGATTATATATATAGCTGCCTCCAAAAGTGTGCAAATAAATAATAATAATAAAAAAAAAGAATTTCTGCAACAAATAGAATAGTTAAATATATTAATTTAGGTATGTTAATGGCAATTAATAAATCAGAATTGGTTCATATCTGCACTGCTTCAGGGACTTTTATCCTTAGCTGCATGCCCTCCTCACCTCACATGCATGAAAATCCCTCAGTCCCCTCACTCAAAATAAAGCAGAGTCCAATAAAATACTTTTTTTTTAATGCAATGATCGCAAAAAGGAGCTAGTGTGGAAAGAATGCCTGGTGTGTTCTGTTCTTTTTATGAACTGTAATGAATGAATAACACAGGTGGGAGTCAGAAAATTCTTTTTTTTTTTATCCTTGAGTAACTAAAATATTAGTTAAGCTTGTGAGTGGTAAAGCAAGGACAACAGTGGACTGTGAAAATAAATGAACTGTGATGTGTGAAGGTGGAATGCAATGCAATCAACCTTTCTTTTTATAGCATCATTTTGATGAATGCAGTATATTCCCAAAGATTTTATTTTATTAGCATGCAGTATACAGACGATTTAGTAAGCTACATCACATTGCAGCTTAATATCTTACTTATTATTTATGTATTTGTTTGTTTGTTTATTTATTTATTTATTTATTTAACAAACTTATAAGACTACACAATCCAATGTTCTTGGCGGCTTCCCAATGTCACATTCATAAAAAACATGCATATAGTAAAAAAAAAAAAAAAAAAATAGTACAGCATTAAAACAATCAGCAATCCCTTATATAATGGCTTAGTTTGTAAAGAAAAAGGAAGTGGAACTGTCACTAATATTAACACATGACAAGATGTGTGTCTGGGAAATAAACTCATGGGCCTTAGGTGCATTGTGAGAGATGAGGAGAATGGGTAGATGCAAGGTGACATGGGGCATTCGGCCAATCAGGTTATTGACTGCTTATATTTCTGGGACAGTGCAGGGACAGGGAACTGCAGGCTGCTGGAGAGTCAATTTATAAAATAAACACAAAACATATATTTACCAATAAAAAAAATATACTTAACAGATACTGGTGCAGACATGTCTGAGTGTTTAAGACCCCTATGGCTCAACAGTCTGTCTCCTCTGAACTGAAGTCCCTTGCTTTGTTCACCTTACAGCCCTCATGGTCAAACCTGCCAAAGAGTAGACTCAAAATATAAATAAACAAGAAGTCTGAACTAGATAAGGAAAAATAAAGGGAGAAACGAGAGTGTAACTATATCAATGCATATTACAGGAAGGGATAACCACATGATGACAACGAAAAATGTGACAATATATATTTACTATTAGTGTGTGTGCGTATGTCTGTATGTGCTTCAGTGTGAGTTGATGCATGCTATTGCATGTAACACTTCAGTAAATAACCCCATTAGACTGCAAAATAAACCAGCAGGAGCACCTCAGAGGTATACAATGTAATGCAACTTTAAATCCACACAGTTTGATACATGCTATTTCAATTTAAAAAATGTCGCATTTAATTTTTGCAAATACAAACATTATATTTTGAAAGAATAAAATATAAAATATACTAATTTGATTATTTTATGAAACTCAAGAACACAAGATGACAAATGTAATTCCTACAGTTTGATGAATATTTCTACTAGATACATGCTACTAGGGATGAAAAAACATTTCATTTTGTTTTTTGCTTCATTTTTAGGGAGAGTTTCCCCACAAATTTTGTTTCATTTAATGTTAAGTTAAAAAAAAAATGAAATAAAAATGGAAAAAAAGAAAAAAGAAACAGGACCTCTGAAGGCCTCCCATCCCTACTACACATCCCTCACACACAAAAAAATGCTAGGACCAGGATCTTGCCCAGCGCCCACCAGTCTGGGTGGATCCAACACCAAGGCCTAGGCCCAGGCTAAGGCCTTAGCCTTGCATAGGCCTAGGCTGCTGTAATCTGCTGCAACCTTGCCTAGGACCTATGCAATGCCCAGGCTTCAATGTCTGGTCCTGACACAAAGGCCTAGGCCCAGGTCCAATGGCAGGCCCCAAGCTGGAGACCAAGTCCCAACACTTGGGCTTCAGCTCATCTCCCAATGCCAGGGCCAAATCGGAGACCAAGTTCTGACTTCTGGCCCTCAGCCTGAACCCAGGTCCAACATCGGGTCTAAGTTGGTGGCTAGGTCCTGATGCCTGGACCTCAGCCTAGGCCAGGGCCCGAGCCCAGGCCTGACACTAGAGCCTGGCCCAGAGAATGGGTTTCAATGCCAGGGTCCATCCAGGAGGCTAGGTCCTAATGCTGGGTCCTTGACCCAGGCCTTGAAAGTCTCTTTGAAGGTGTTCTTTCTTCCATATTTGTACTAGAAGTGGAGGCTTCCACTCAGGATGTGCCAGAATGAATTAACTCTAGTGCCTCCCAAGCAGACACTGCCATTTCAACTATGAGGATAGAAGAAAGAAGACCTCCAAAGAGAATCTCTGAGGCCTGGAGTTTGGGCCTGGGCATGACCCTGGGCTGAGGCCCTGGTGTCGGGCCTGGGCCGAGGTTCTAGTGTTGAGAGCGGGCTCTGGGCTTGGTGCCAGTATCTGACCTGGACCCAGGTCCTGGCCTATGCTGAGGCCCAGGCATCAGGTCTTGGTTTCCAGACTTGGCCCCAGGATTGAGCCTCAGCCCAGGTCATGACCTAGGCCAAGGCCCAGGCATCAGGACCTGGCCTCTGGGCTGCACCCTGGTGTGAGACCTTGTGTCTGGACTGGGTCTGGCATTGGGCCCAGACTTGGGCCCTGGTCTAGGCTGAGGCCCAGGAATAGGGGCCAAGTCTCCAGACAGGACTGGATGTCGGAACAGATAAGTGAAATAATTTTGGGATCCTGTGCCTTTGCTTGGGTGAGGCTCTGACTTCAGGCCAGGGCCTAGGCTGAGACTCCGGAGACTCCAGACTTGGGCTAGGCCATAACCCCTTCACTGGGCCTTAGCCTATGCCTATATGAGTCTCTGACCTTGGGCCTAGGCCAAGGCTGAGGCACCAGAGTTGCTCTCAGGCAAAACCAGGACCCCTGCTTTGGGTCTTGGTCTATTTCCTTGGTGATTCCTCAGATTAGGGCCTAGGCCTAGGCTCAACTAGCAACTTTAATTTTTTTATCGATTTTCAAAACAAAATGAGATTCTGGCAAAATTTCATCAAAATTTAACTCATTCATTTTGAAAGCGATCTGAAACAAAATAGGAAATTTCATCTCATGTCCTATTTTGTTTCTCTCAAATGCCCATCCCTTCATGTATAAATACATGCATACTGCCTTCTACTATCAATACTTTAAAATGCATTTCATTATTCTACTCATTAATTTCAATAAATAAAAGTACTCCAAAGAAAATTTTATACTATTTGAATATGAAAATAATATTTGTAAGTTCTTTTTTCAAGCAATTACTCCATCTCTGGCAGCTGTAGTCTCAATACCAGAAATGTTTGATCCCTGGCATGTATTGTCTGGTCTCATTTATCGCAGTCTTATCTCTTCTACTGCAGTTTCTTAACCCATATTCTGGAACCACCTAGCCAGTCTAGTTTTCAGAATATTCAGAATGAATATACATGGGATAAAACTGCATACCAATCCAGCAAGGTAGAAGCTGCATACCAATTGCGACAAGGTAGAAAAGGTCAAAAAATAATAACAATCAATTAAATAGCTGAGAAACATTAATTCCAACTGGTTAAATATTTATTCAAACATTAGTTCCCCGACACAAGAAAAGAACATTAAAAGAAAAAGAAAAAAAAATCTATGTGTCTTCAATTAGCCCACAACTTTGGGGGGGGAGGGGCGGGGGGTGTCAAAACATAAAAGCCATTGAGGGTATGGGAAGCAGGAAATGAAAAAAGGAAATATAACAATTATCAGTCAATACCTATGTTGACTATATTGACTTAATCACCCCAAAATAACAGCATTTATCCATTGTCTCATTTCTTCTTCCCATCAATGGTTTAGAAACTAGAAAAAATAGAGTTGGGAAGGTTCAAAAAAGATATCAATAGCCAGTTGAAATTTAACAATTGACATATAAGGAAAATGAACAACCAAGAAAGTACCCAGTTGTATTACCTCCTGGCACATTTCCAAATTTTTTTTGGTTGCTCTTATGTTTTGTTTTTTTATAAACATCAGGGTATATCCTAATTTGAGCCCCCCAAAATGCTACATCCTTATTATGAAAATATAATCATGGAACAGAGTCCTTATCCTGTTCCAACACAAATGAAACCAGCAATCAACCTCTGGATATTTCCTCCTCCCCTGTTCTCTCCACAAAAGATGTTAAATTCAGGGAGTCTAAAACAGGATCACAAGGAAGTGGAGAAGCAGCTTGGTGTGAAAACCTCCCACTTTCCTCCAATGACTGGCAACTGGCAACCTGGGAGGGATCTCTAATCTGAAACAGGGCAACTCTTACCCTGCTTTGACATTCCCTGACCCTCAAGGTAAGGAAAGAAGCTGAGGCTGAAAAGAAAACAGAAAGATGCCAGGAGCTAGAAATGCGTGGCTTGTTCAAGCTGCTATCTTGACCTCCAAATCTGTTTTACTGGTCCTATAACATCTGGGTTTTCAGAATATTCACATTAAATATGCATAAATATTTACATACATTAAAGAGCAAGTATGTGCAAATTTGAATCGTATGGATATCCTGAAATCCTGACTGTCTGTGGGATTGATAAAACAGGTTTGTGAACCCCTGCTATAATATGTTTATGTCAAAAGGGATAGGTAGACCCAGCCCTAGAATAACCCCATTTCATGCATGGAGATGTAATCTTGCCTTTTTCTAGGGTCATCAGATCAACATTTACATAAATGCAGTTAGGTAAATCCAGGGCCAGTTGAGTTTATCCCTTTTGACATGGAGCTATATAGTCATTCTGGAACCTACCAAAATTTAAGTGACAGTTTTTATACTGTCCATGGGATTACAAGCTAATTTCCAAAGGGAAACTCCCCATAGAGATAGGAGGGAATCACGGAAACTTTGTGCCCACTTTGAAGCAGATGCAAAGTATACATGTAAAAGTAAATGCTGGGATTACAAAATGAAATCCCTATACGTATTCACTCCTCTGACCTAACCATTCTCTTTTACCTGCCATTAAAAGTATAAACGCTGAAAAGTGTGCACTTTTTTACAAGCACTGGACTCTGCTTTACCTGCATAAAAAGTTCTGAAAATTGAGCACCTTCAAGCATGAATGTCACAGAGAGAAATGATTTATATGACAAACAATTCCTGAAATATGATGATTTAAAATCAAGCTGGTGCTGCATTAATTACTCTAAAATTTGGGGCCCAGTAAGCTTGTTCTGCTTTTTAAAATTCCTGTCTCTTAGCATTTAAAGATTTTCTCTCCATAATCTTGTCTTCCTCATGACATTAATCACATCTATCTCTCACACCTACACAGCCCCCACTACATCCCCTCTGACCCCCCTCACCCTGTCTCTTTCTCTCTCTCTCTCACACACATACATCACATCCTTCTGATCCCCTCTCTCACTATAACATATATACCCCTGCACCCCTCCAATCCCCTCGCTCACACACTCACCTCACACACCCCCTACAATCCCCTTGTTTGCACACTCTCTTATTCAACAACTACTCTAATCCTCTCTTGCACTCATTAAACCTCCCACTCCATCTCTCACCACCCTTCAGATCATGACAACCCTCCCTCAATGATCTCCCCACCCCACTCCATTGTTTCACTGATCTGGACTTAGCGATAAGAGGAGGGTAGTGGTGGTACAATGCCTTGGGGCTGCGTCCTCTCTGCTGCTTAGGTCAAAGCATTATGCTCTGACCTACAGGGGATACCATAGTCCTTTGTGGTAACAGAGGAAGAAAGAAACCCAAGGTATGATTGTGCCATTACTTTTCTCCTCCTACACCAAGCCTGGATCAGTTCATACGATTACCACCACTTTCGGCTCTGCCTAGTCCCCAGTTTTCCATGATAGTTCACAGAAAATGTGGAATTCTGTGGCAAGGAATGGATTTTGTGGTCCATACTGCAGCTGCAGAATCAAGAGAGCCAAGTGGCCCTGGGTATATGTCCTAAAGGGCATTAGTCTTAATACCTCAGGTGTTGTAGTTAACTTTAGAAGCATTAGTACTCCACTTTACTACTCCTAGGCCTAATCCCTCCCACCACACAAAACATCTAATTGGGCCTCTGGAGCCCCCTGTGCATAACCACCATCTTATAAAACAAAGTGTGAAGGCTTCTGAAATTATCCCCCTTCTTGATATAAGTGAGGCCTTCTGGTCTCCCATTCCCCAATCCCCACTTCTTGAACAGCAGTTAGGCCTCCAAATTCCCACTGTTATACTGCTTACTGCCCCCATCACAGACATGAAAGTGGTGAAGAAGCAGTGAAACACTTTCTGACATGTCACACATAAAGCCATTATTCTTGTTCTCCTAAGTTTTTTATTTTTGATCATAGTCAGTTTTCACTATCAACTTTATTGCTCCAGCTTTGTACTTGTTTTTCTAGTCAAACAATGCTACAAGTTAGATAAAGATGCTGAACTCCAAGGTTATATAACATTTTTAACAGATTTGAAGCCAGTTGACATTCCATCTAATTGCAAGCCATAGATAACATCATTTACATCATTTAAATACAAGGTGAGGATAATTAGCATGGAAGCCGAGAGCAAATTGCCATATGTCCATTCAAGTTATTTGTTAATAATAGAAAACCAATCATAGAAATTTTGGCAATTATGTAACTTAATTTAGGGGTGGATGAAGCAAATGTAGAAATCCTATATATAGTCTTGCTATCAGTAAAATCACTTGAGAGAGTGTTATATTGATGCTTTGCATAACACTCTGCTTCTCTTTCCAAGGTATAACTTATATTATTTTGTAGCATTTTAATAAGTTTGCTTTCTGCTCAGCTGTTGGCTTTAAGGATTTTAAAGTGATTTCAGTGAGCCACATCACCATATGTTGCTTTAGTATGTGAATCAGGGATAGTGGTGCCATTTTACATATAGTGTCACTGCCAGAAGGAGTGAAATTGGCTATGTCCTGTTTGTGAAGATTTAGAAAACATTTTGGAAGGATGAGTAGGATCTGATAATGTTAATCTGAGACCTTTTTGGTTTCATTTGGAGGGGGGAAGGTTAGGTCCCAGAGGTCGCTGACTGTCATGGAAGAGGAAGGTATGGGACTTGGTTGCCAAATTGATATTTGAGGGGATGGGGGAATCTAGAGATCTTATGTTGTGGCAAAGGAGGGTGGAGGTCTGCCCTGCATGGTCCTTTTTCTCATTTGGGGGAGGGTGGGCTCCTCACACTAACCAGTAGGGATGTGCAGCAGGGATGGATGCGTCCCGTTTGGTATTTGTATTCATCGGGACCCAAATCCGTTGCATCCTTTCTCGGGGGACCCCGATCCGTTCATTAGTTACATATGTATTTGTTTCCCAAAATAAACCCCATCCCAACCCTTTAAATTTAATTAACTATAACCCCCCCCATCCTCCTGAACCCCCAAGACTTGCCAAAAGTCCCTGGTGGTCCAGCAGGGGTCCTGGAGCGATCTCCTGCACTCTGGCTGTTGGCTGCCGGTATTCAAAATGGTGCCGATAGCCTTTACCCTTACTATGTCACAGGGGCTACGGTGCCATTGGTTGGCACCTGTCACATGGTAGTAGCACAAGATGGAGCCAGCCGTCCATTGCTCCTACCATGTGACAGGGGCTGACCAATGGCACCGGTAGCCCCTGTGACATAGTAAGGGCAAAGGCTATCGGCGCCATTTTGAATACCGGCAGCCGACAGCCCGAGTGCAGGAGATCGCTCCAGGACCCCCGCTGGACCACCAGGGACTTTTGGCAAGTCTTGGGGGGGTCAGGAGGGTGGGGGTTTATTCATTAGTGATACATTGTATTCATGGGGGTTCGCCATACATTTTGTGACCCCCACAAATACAACGAATATAGCATATACGTTGAGGATTGCCAATAAGTTGCAAACGAATGCACACCCCTGCTAACTGGACCTTTCATTTTGGGTTTGTTAGTATGGGAGAAATCTGAACTTTCTAATGCTGAAGAATTACCAAGCCTGCATTGTCCTTAACATGTCTGTGGTAATTCTACTGTGTTCTATATCTTGTTAGTTTCATACAACTTATAGAGAAATGAAAAAGAAATTTTTCACATTTTAAAGGAAAGTTGCCCAATCTATTTCTCAGTTCAAGTCACATGGAATAATGGTACAGAGATGAGAAATCTATTTCTCTTTTAATTCCGTAAATGTTTTGCACAATCAGCATTTAGAATTTGAATGTTAACCTTATCAGTAACACAAAATCTCAAAACTATGTACCAATGTCAAACAATGATGAACTAAAGAAGCTTCCATTTTCTTGTTCTGTAGGCAACTGTTATGGTCAATCATATGTGTCTTACGTGCTCGTGTAATTTTTCCTATATAGAAAAGTCTGCAAGGACAAAGTATGGCATAAACAACAGATGTTGAAACACTATTTGTGAAGCATCCCAGATGTATATTATGTTTACCATTAGGGGATATAAACCCCTTTATAGTCATTGCTTTTTGACAAATGGAACATTTGCCACATCTGTGATGACCTTGCAGTTCAGATACATAATTTTGTATGGACATATTTGAGAGAGGTCTTAAAACTCAAGACAGCTAGTGATTTTGAATATTTCTTTTTCTAGTAAAGGCAAAAAGATAGGTGGCTGTTAACCATATTTTGGAGTCAGTTTTCCACAGTGCACCTAGCTGCAATGTTGCATGCATTTGCACAAAACACCTCAATTTTCAAACACAAGGTTGGTGTGCAGCTAAATATTATGTATTTCAAAATAATGGCTTAAACTATGCACACTATTTGCATGCTGGTTACAGATTGGGGATATGCATTTGTTTCTAACAAATTCTAAAACTGCAACAAATGAGGCCATTTTTGGTTCCTTCTGAATGGAAAAACCAGAAATAGCCTCCTATGGAAATATCTGAATATGTTAGGGCATTTAAAAAAACCCCAAAAAACATGACTGGTGGCCCTGGCTGCCAATAAACTGCCCAGGCACCCTCTGGGGCACAGCACCAAGCCACGCCCAATGCCAGGGCCTAGAGCTGACCCGACCCCAAAGCCAGACATAGCACTGAGCCAGGCCAGTTGCCGAATCCTAAGCTCAGGCATAGGCCTCTTGCTGGGCAGATAGGCAGAATGGATAGTTGGACAGGTGGGCAGACTAAATAAGCCATATGGTCTTTTTCTGCCATCAATTTTCTCTGCTTCTTGTACAAGAAGGATCCTGGAAGAGGGTTAGTGGGAGCTGAGGTGGGAGCTCTCAGGGCCCAGCTGTTTTGCATAGGTGGAGTGGGAAGGCTGCAGCCCTCAACACCTGGCCTAGGCCCAGGAAGGCCCACCTAGGTCTATCAAGCCCGTTTTTCAATCGGTTCATATTTTTGGTTTTGGAATTTTTTTATCTTGTTAATATTTTTTTTCCAGTTTGGAAAATGAATTGAATCAAAAATGCCCCCGTTAAACTAAACAGAGGGGGAAAAAATGAAGCAAACTGAAAATTTTATGGCTGCACATTCCTACTACAAATATACTTTTTTTGAAAATGAAATTTATATACACAGATTTATAACATGCCCTGGTAACAAGCTCTAGATTATTTTTTTTTTTAGTGTAGCCACATTTATGTGTATTATGAACTTAAGCACATATGTGGGGATGCGCTGGTCGCCCACTAGATGGCCCGAGATTCCTGCCCTGCTAGGAAGGATAAACCATTCTCTACAGCACTTCCCTTGGAGGATTACTGTGGTGGAGCTAGGCTGGGAGCATGTGTAGTTATTTTAGTTAAACATTCAAGAAGCTAGGAACTGTTTTGGTTTCCTTCAAGTGGAGAGAGGCCTACCCACCCCACTAAGAAGTTTGTTATAGAGGAAAGTCTACATGGGGCACAGCCTGCCTGTGAGGGTTTCCCTCTTACTGAGAGAGACTTTATTAAGATTTTTTCTATTTTGGAAGTGACTGGTATGAAGCCCTGTACCTTTGCTGATGGCTATTCCCTGGTTCCAGAAGCCTGGACACTGAAGATCTGTGAGCCCCTGTCTATGGAGAGAAGGATCTGCAGTAACAGTATTCATTCCAGAGGATATTTGTTTTACTTTTCTGTGGTTACCTCTTTTGTTGTAAGGAGGTTTTGATTCACTCCTCCTTACTAGGAAGCTGGGCTGTACTGTCTGGTTTTAGTGAGCAACTCAGGAGCATCTACTTAAAAAAATATGGAGAGCAGAGCAGCAAAGAGCAAGCTTGGAGATCCTCCATCAGATCTCCATCCCAAGGGACCAGGATATGGGCTGGGTAACAGAGATGAAGCAGTGAATCTGAGGAAGAATTTGTTGCGCTCGGTGGAGGGGAGAGCCAGGGGGTGCTCTAGGCGTGGGACTAGATGTATGCCCCTGCGGTGAGACTAGTCCCTCTGGGTGGACATGAGGAATCTGGAGGGCTGGAACCCCACTGGACCTGCACGCTCTGGAAAGATCACCAACATTATGGTAGTCTCTGAACGGTCCTCCGACCGTTCCCAGCCCTTTCGGACCTGCTGTAGGGAGCAGCAGAGGTGGCAGGCTGGACAGAGGTCAGATTAGCTGAAGGCCTTGGAATAGACGAGGCGAGACCTTAGACTTGGAACAGACGAGACGGGCGAACACAATCCCTCAGGCGCACTACACAGTCCGTAGGCTGGCCACGGACCTCACTGTCCTCCAAGTGCCCTACACAGCCAGAAGGCTGGTCGTGGACCACGAGGGGAGCGTGCATGCTCAGGACAAGATACAAGGAAAGGATTGAGCAACCCCTGGATCCTCTGAGGTCGGAACTAGGGAACTTGAGGGCCGGAACCTCAACAATAAAAACAGGAACTTCTAGAGGCATGGGTTACTCGGAACCTGGGTCATGAGGATTGGAACATCAGGATTGGAACATCAGGACTAGAACATCAGGATACTGCAGATATCAACAGGATCAGGAGATGAAGACATCAAGGAAGCCAGGCAGGAACAAGACAGAGAAGTCCTAGGGAAGACTGATCCCTTGCCAAGGCGATGAGTGAGCGCACAAAGAGTCCTTAATTAGGCAGACGAGGCAACTCCCTGGGAGGAGCTCCACAAGGGCCACACCTGTGCTGGCCCTTTAAATCAGCAGAGAAGCCGGGGGCCCGCCCTAAGGAAGGAAGGGGCAGGACCCTGGACAGCGGCCATGCTGCCTCTGAGCAGAGAGAAGACGGAGCAGGCCTCAGGGCAGCCCAACGAGGGAGCGGCGGCATCCAAGCTGCAAGCAGGTTCCAGGAGCAGCTCCTTGGCTGCAGGCAACATCACGGACGTGGCCTCCAAGCCGCGCAAGCAGATAGCAACATTGACGGCTCTCAGGCTGTGAAGAAGGCCGGCACGGCTCCTGCCATGCCAGCAAGACAGTGGCCGGGCCGCGGAGGTCCGCGGCGATGGCAGCTCCAGGCAGGCCGTGGGGGCGGCGAGATAGTGGCCTCCGGGCCATGAGGAAGTCAGGCTGCGGCCCAGTCGAGACAGCAAGAGGTAAGAGGCGGCTCTTGGCTCCGGCCATAGCCACATCGCAACAGAATTTTTCCAGTCTAAGGAGATCCCCTCACCTATAGGAATTCTCTAACCGCTTGGACCCTTATACATTCAATATGGGAGTGGTAAGGCTGAAACCTGGGAACCTGAGCTCAGCATCCCATACACACAAAGAGGAGGAAATCCAGCTGCAATTCACTCAATTATAAATGACTAGACATTGGTTTAACTTTTCGAAGAAATCAGTAAACTTTATATGAACACCCACTACTGTGTCCAGCCTGTCTGTTCCAGTAGCACAGCATTACATATACCAAGGGAGTGACACCTCCATCTAAAAAATGTCATACCCCCGCCTGGGCCATGAAGGTCTGCCTTCACCCCTGCAGGAAAGGGGGGACAGAGTGTTAGCAAAGACAGCCACAGGAATACATTCTTTTTGTGAGCCTTTTCGAATCAACTAACTCCATGGAAAAAGGGGTACACATAATTGTAGACATCTGAAAATCCACAAGTGTATTCAAACTATGCAAGATGTTCCTGACTTTATGTGCTTAGGTCCAGCCTAAACGTTTGAAAATGTACTCCTTTGTAATCCTAGTATATGCCAGAATTCTTGCATAACTCATTTAACAATAAAAGCATTTTCTCTAAAATAGTAATGCACAGATAGTTCTCTCTCTTGAGTTCCCTTCTCCTAGGTAGAAGAAGCAACTTTCTGTTAGCATAGAAACCAATCTCTCATCTTTTCTGCTTGTATTTAAAATCATCATGTAGAACACAAACTGCACAAATGTAGGAATGATATGTTGTCTTTTGGCCTTGTAGAGTGACAGCATAATGTATTAAAGCTATTTTTTTTTTAATATTTGTTGTAACCCACTTTGAATAGTCATATTTAGAAATTAAAATTAAAAGAGTGTTTATTTTATTTATTTTATTTAAACATTTTTATATACCGGCATTAGTTGTGGACATCATGCCGGTTTACATCAAAACTGGTAACGTATGGAAGTTACATTTTAACAGGGAATTAGAAACTGGGAGGAGGGTAAATAATTAAATAGGATAGACAAGAAACAATAGTAACATTAACATTAAACATGGTTCCTCGGTGTGAGCGAGGAGAGAGGATAAACAACATATGGTTCCTCAGTATGAGGAAGATGGAACAGACGCAATGTGGTCTATTTTTTATTGGAGGAGGTGTGAGTTTTTATTCTGGGTAGGCATGTTTAAACAACCATGTTTTCAATTTCTTTTTGAAGTTGTTCATACATGGTTCAAGGCGTAGGTCAGGCGGCAGTGTGTTCCAGTGAGTGGGACCTGCTATGGAAAGAGCACGGTCACGTGTAGAGGTGAGATGGGCTGCTTTAAGGGAGGGCACAACTAGGGTGCCTTTATTGGTCGTTCTAGTCGGTCGATTGGTCTGGGTGGTTGTGAAGGGTAGGTCTAGCCAGTTGGAGTTGTGGGTGTAAATTGCTTTATGCATTATGGTGAGTGTTTTGTAGATAATACGAGAGGCTATGGGGAGCCAGTGTAGGTCTCTGAGTATAGGGGTGATGTGGTCGTATTTACGAGAGTTTGCAATGAGTCTCGCTGTGGCATGTTGTAACATTTGTAGAGGTTTGATGGAAGAGTAAGGGAGTCCTAGAAGAAGAGCATTACAGTAGTCTAATTTGGATGATATGGTGGCCTGTATGACTGTACGAAAGTCTTGGGTGTGAAGAAGGGGTCTGAGTTTTTTAAGTACGTTGAGTTTGAAAAAACAGGCTTTGAGAATGGAGTTTATGTAGTTCTTCATGCTTAGTTGGTGGTGACATTTTGAAAGATAAAAAGTTCTTATGTTCTTATGTAAAACATTAGCCACTTTTCTGTTACTACAATCCAAAAAGACTTTGTTAGGATCTGCATGAAGAAGAAACTTCTTTCTCCTGCTTCTTTTGTATGGTTTTAGTTTGCACTTTGATTGCAGCAGGGTTTGACAGCTTCAGCTCTTGATGGATTCAAGTAGGTCTGGTTTTCAGAATATCCACTGGGGATGTGCAGGCCAAATTTCATTCCAGTCATTTTTTTTCTTTTCAGGGGATAATTTTTTTTTTTGTATGGTTTTCAGTTCATTTAATATTTATATTAAGTCTGTTTATTTTCAGAACCAAAATAAACATTATAAAACCCTTTGAAACAAAATCCCCAAAACAAAACAAAATGAGCCCCCCTGGGCCCTCCAACCCCCGTCCTGCACTCAATGAAGCTACAGGGTCTGGGTTTACTTGACTGGGCTAAGCAGAGCTCAGGCGGGGCCTCCCTGAGCCCTTATGACCCTTCAGCCCCCTAAAACTTTGCTAGAGCTGCAGCCCCAAGTTCCCTTTCTGTGGGATTACCCAAGTTGAAAAGAGCAGGATTGATGTGGTCCTTTTAAAATGGCACCGGAGGTACCAAAGTGATGCCAGTTTTAGTGTCCCCAGCGTAGTATTGCTGGCCTACCTGATGCCATAATTAGCAGCTGGTTTTTCTATAGGTGATGCTGCACACCAATATATGTCAAATGCCCTAGTACTTTCCCCTCGACTAATGGCCTTAGTGAGGTGAATACACTGAGCAAAATATGGAGCATCCCTAATTTTAAATTTTGTCCAAATGAGGGATGTCGTGCATGATTTCTCCTCTTCATCCTTAGGGACTGATGATGCTCCTGTCACTAGAGCTGAGGTTGAAGATTCACAGTGAAGTAAAAGGCAAGGAGCATCACTCATACTCTCTACTTACATTTCTTGCTCTCAACACTGTCAGGACATTGTCAAGATCATCTACTTCTTTACTAAGATGCCACTAACTAGAGCTTCTGATTCAGGGAATCCCAAACATAATTCTTCCTCAGAATTAGTTCTTGAAACATTGCCTCTATTACCTCAGAACCAATAATCATGGAGGAACATGTTGCTGGTTTTGTGTGTTGCTCTTCTGCTATCCCTATCCCTGTCCATGCCTCTGCTTGCCATACTCTTTGAATGTTGCCTCCGTGTTACACAACTCAAGTTCACTTTAGTGCTTAGCAAGCATTGCCAATTTGTCAGAGTTTGCAGCTTGCTAGTGCACAAACTCAGTCTGTCTTTTAAGGGCTATACCTCACAATGTATGCAAACATGTCTCTGTCTCATATGTACACACACATATACACTGTATGTATGTACACTGCAGACTGACTCCTTTTGTAAACAGCCAAAAATACCCATTAGAAACAGAACCAAAAAGACAGGCAAGGCTGTCTTCACTTCATTTCAATCTGTCTGCAGTGCACTATGCTTTGCTCACTTGTGCTGTGTCAGTCAGATAAAAAGACAAAAAAAGCAATCAGTCTTCACTGGCTGGTACTCATTTAATCTCCAGTCCTACTCTGCTCCAGTGATCAGACAGAAAGCTGTGCCTCTGCTTCTCTGTCACAATCAGAGAGAGAACTGGCTGCAGCAGTGAAGATCTGAATAAGTCCTTTGTCAATGCCAATACCTTATTTTTACAAGTTTTGAGGTAGATTTTAAAAACATACGCGCGCGCGTACTTTTGTTCGCGCACCAGTCACGAACAAAAGTATGCTGGATTTGATAAGATACGGGGTGGGCGCGCGCAAGGGGGTGCACATTGGCCGGTCCCTGTCACATGGTAGGAGCAATGGATGGCCGGCGCCATGTTTTTAAAAATGGTGCGGGCCATCCAGTGCACCTACCATGTGACAGGGGCCGACCAATGGCACCGATAGCCCCTGTCACATGGTAAGAGAAAAGGGCCATCGGCACCATTTTGATTAGTGGCAGCCGACAGCCAGAGAGCTGTCGGCTGCCACTAGCGGTGGTCCAGCAGGACCAGCAGTGGTCCAGCGGGACTCCCGCTGGACCACCAGGTATTTAAAAATTGGGGGGGGGGGTCTGGAGGGTGGGGGATACTAACAAACTCATTTAAAAGGGTCAGATTGTGTTTTTAGGTTGTGTCCTTTCTTCCCGCCCCCCCCATAACAATAAGAAAAGCAACTAAATTAATCGTGGGGTTTCCTATCGCTATCGGGGACCCCCCGATATCTGACGATATTGAAAATATCGGATGATATTTTCAATCATCAGATAAACGAATCACATCCCTAGTAGTTACTGCCGCCCCAGCAAGTTACTCCCATTGAAGTCTGGACCCTCCGTTGTGGTCTGAATCAAATTCCTCTTATCCCCTGATTGTGAGAAAGATGGATTGGATCCTCCCAGGTACTTGTGTAGATTGGCCACTGTTGGAGACAGAGTGTTGGGCTTGATAGACCTAGTTTGACTGATAAATCACTGATGGACAGACTGGATGGGCTAAATTAGTCTTTGTCTGCCATCATTCACTATGTTACTATTTAAGATATTCCATTTATTGACAAATGCTGAATTATTACTACAAAGTTTTGGTTCTTCAAGGTTTCTAAGTTCCCTGGGTATAAAATTTATTCAACAATATTCAGGGAGTATCCATAATAAACTCCAATTTCTTTAACTGAATTGTCTCTGACCTATGCAAATCTTGATGAGTACCAGCAGCCTCTTTGAACAATGATGTGTTACATAAAATTGTTTGTAAATATTCTTCTGAAAAATTAAATGTATTGCCTCAGGAATTGAACATCCTGATGCTTCAGAAATTATATGTAAAATAACAAGAAATGGAAGCAAAAATCCTAAGCTCACAGCCATTACCTAGGAAAAAAAAAACCACCAGAGAGGGTAAAACAAAACAGTAATGGTTGTATTTTTTGTTAAAATAAGAAGTGTATAAATTATGAAACAAAAATAGCAAAAAATAATTTTCTCTTCAATGAGGTTCTCTTTGACTATAAAAGATAATTTGATTTTGATAATACATTGCTTGTATGAACACCGAAATGTGTAGTCTTTTTCTGGTTTAACTGAGGATGAGTCCTTCAGTATGAGATTTCCTTTTTTCTTCTTGTTTCACTGCTATACTTCAAAGAGCAGATTTGTATGTGATATATTTTCCTCAGTTATTTGTCATGTGGTTACGATTGATAACGATAAGTATACCTTTGCTGTACTGTGAACTGGCCAATCACAGGATATCCCTTTTCTTGTAATATGGACATTTTTAGAATATTTTCTGGTTTGTAAATATATATTTAAAGTAAGCTTATAAAAAATTAAGTTTTACTGTTTTCTTGTACCTGTCATTTTTTTCCCTAGCTATTTGCTTTGAACTCAGTCTTTTTTGCTTCTAGCTGTTATTCTCTTCTATGTTAAAAACCACAAACTAGTCAGAAAGTGACACTGGATACCGCCAAGCCTATGCTTATTGCTAGGGAAATGTAGATTATAGCTATTAACAGAATGATTCCTGATCCTTGACATGAGAAGTCCTCCACAGCCCAGTGGTTGGCTGCTTATCACCCCTGTGGGAACAAGAGTCTTAAGAAGATTCCACTAGACAAATAATCAGCTCCTATAGAACAGAAACAAGAAAAAAAAAGTCCCTTAAATCTTTTGCATCACCATCAGCCTCATTGTTTTGCAAATCATCAACATCAAGAGGAACATGGGGATGAGACTTCTTAAGGATTTCAAGTATGTGAGAACTGCTGATTGCAAGCCAATAAATGAATAACTTGGTTCAATCATCTACTATTTTAAGCAGATAAATGTCCCACTGAAACACTTTGCACTGATAATCCCAATATGCAGGGATGCTTGCTTCATTAATTATTAATCATGTGCAATTCCCTCCTGTTAACCTGTTTATTGACTTTTTACCATTGTGTTGGATGATCTGACCAAATGGCTCTGACTAAGCGTTTTTCAACATTTCGATTAAATTCCACGTACAGACTGCAAAACTTACCATTAAAACCACATTAAAGAGATGTTCCATTGGGTTTATAATGTCAAAAAAATAAATATAGTTCAGAGGTAAAGCAAAGCGTCCTGCTCATAGGGGACAAGCTAAGGAAGCTGTCTACCGCTCTTTTTATTACAAGGAGGCCAATGTGCTGGATTTCATGCAGAAATCAGGAGTTTACATGCACGTTGCTTTCTACCAGGACTCCTACGCAAATAAGCCCAGTAGAAAACTTACAGTATGTGCAGACGTTTCCAATGGTGGTGATCTCTTTTGTGAAAACTGTGCTGCAAAGGCATGTTTGCCCTTTTCTTTTAGCACAGCAAACATAGTTAATGAACTGCTTTGCATGATTTTGCATCCCAGCAGCTCCTTAACTTTGATTTTACAGAAAATGTCACGAGCAAACTTATGTATGCAGGCCAAACAAATTCAGAAAATCTGCTTCATGTGTCAGAAAGTAAACTTGTGTATCTAAGACCAGCTTAGGTGCAGAAGGTGTCATTTTTACATGCCAAGGAGTGAATTTTCAAAGGAGTTATATGAGGAAGATTGGCATAGATGCTTGTAAGCTTGCTCTCGTGTATTGGGTATTTTATGAACCCCCAAAGTACACGTGTATTTTCTGTTTCACATGCACATTTATGTATGAAAAGGGGGGAGGGGGGGGGTCAGAGGGCATTCCAAGGTGGGGCCAAGAGCTACACATGCAAGTTGCTATTTCCTAAGAGACATCATGCGTACATTTGTCAACTTACCCGCTAATTTTATACCTGCTATTTATTTTAGATGGCTGAGATCAGATCTGTTGTCTAGTATTCATTGGGTGGGAGGTCTGGGTGAACTGGGAGGAGTTCAGAATGAACAACAAGGTGGGTTTGGATGATCTGGAAAAGGACTGGGTGAACTGGTGGATGTATCGGCAAACTGATGACTTCAGTTACATGCCTGGTTTAAAATATGCCAACTCCCACGCATAAAACAGGGTTTATGTGAGCAGGTCACAGTGTTTTTTGCATGTGAAATAGGTAGGAAAAGTACGCATTTTCAATGCATTGCAGGTATTCACGCTTAAGGAGCTGCACGCACGTATGTAAGGGGGTAGACATACATGTATTTTATAACTTGCACTTATCTGCTGTGTTATTAAATATTTATAGAAATATTTTTTGCCCCGCCTAATTACCAGATATCTGTTCTAAGTGATTCCAGAAAGTGAAATACTGCAGTAGATATCTCCGTGTGACCATATACACATGGATATGGGGCCATGTAAAGTTCTTTGAAAGTTACCCTCAAAGCGCACTTTGAAAATTTGGCACAATTAAGTACATTGACCTTGGAGAGAGAATCCAGGCCCTATGTATGTACCTGGGGAGGACAAATTCTTTATAAAAGGCATCTAGCCATGTGAATGATCAACATGGATAGATTTTCCCATTTGAAAAATGTGCCACTCCTGTCAATGCAGCCAAATGTACATCTGTTGTTTCATATAATGCTCATACTTTTGGCCAAATCCAAAAAAGACAAGGTGGGGCAGAGCAGGGCAGGGGAATAGGGTTAGGGTGGGATAAGGAAAATAAAGCCCTTGGGTATTTTTATACCCATGATCTATGGCTAACACAAATGTTCAAAAGGAAACGCCATGGTTTCTCAAATTATTCTCATTATTCTAAGGTTCTCTTGGTTACTTTTATATGAAAAAATACAATGTACAGATTGTACTGAATTCTATTATATATAGGGGTAGATTTTTAAACTTGCGCGAGCGCGCCCATGTGTGCTCGCTACCTGGCATGCACACATAGACACGCGATTTTATAACATGCACGTCCTAGTGCGTGCATGTTATAAAATCAGGGGTTGGCGGGCGCAAGGGGATGCACAATTGTGCACCTTGCATACGCCAAGCTGCACTGCCTTCCCCCGTTCCCTCCCAGGCTGCTCTGAAATTGGAGCGGCCTTGGAGGGAACTTCCCTACCCCCTCACCCCACCTTCCCTTCCATTCCCCTACCTCCCCTGCCCTTTCCCCCCCTACCTTCTTCTTCTTTTTGGTTTTGTTGCAAAACTTATTTCAGCCCTGGGGCTGAAGTAAGTTGCGCGTGCCGGCTGACTGCCGGCGCACGATCCCCAGCACAGCAGCAAATGGCCACTGTGTCGGAGGTCTCTGGTCCTGCTCCACCCCGCCCCAGACTGCACAAGCCTCCTCCCTGCCCCTTTTTGCAAGCCCCGTGACCCAGGGCTTTACACGTGTCACCGGGCCTTTTGAAAATAGGCCCGACGCGTGTATGACCCGTTATGCGCAAAAAATACATCCATCCCAATTGACTTCAAATAGCCTGATCTCTCTCTAACTCTACTTTACTTAAGGAGAACTGATCTGTTAGCAGTTTAGCTTTCTGCACGACTAATTTACTTGATACAGACCAATTGTTCTCCATCACTATATTGCATTTTATACAAAGCCTTTCCTCGTTTGACCCCTTTCTTCTCTACACAATTCATACTCAATAAACCTAAACAGATACCCATTCTCAACCAGATTATCTCCCCTAAAGTATGCCAGCACTTTCCTTCTTATTCCCCTTAGCTGCACAGTTAACTCAACAGGAGCATTTCTCTGTTTTTCCGAATCCACCCTGAATAATCTCCCAAAGCCAGCCATTTGCCAATGAGATTAATTCATCCTTCCTTACAATGCTCTGAAGGTACTAGTTAGACTTCATCAGCAGGTCAGTGCTTTTCACTGACTGTGACAAGGTCTCTGCAACAATTTCATAGGTAACAGTTCTGGGTGTCTTTTTCTTTCAAATCTAGAGGTGGCATTCCCAGATCTGGATTCTTCAACAGCTGTGGCAGTGCCTCCATCCCTAACCCTCATGGTGATAGCCCTCAATCAGGAATCTTCAGAAACCATATCATTACCTCTTTAACCAATCTAGGAAATATTTATCCTGGGTCAGAGTTTTTCATCATCCATGAGAATGCCTTTTCTTTCAAATCTGAAAGTGATAATCATTGAGCAGGATTCTTTGATGACTTTTGGCAATGCTTCTACCATCTCTGATAAAAGAAGTCTAGCGCCAGGCTTACAGTGACTTCATCCCTGCTCTGTTCCTTTGTGCCTTTCTTCACACTCCAAATACTTATCTCCTCTACCGAAGTTGTAGTACTTCAGAGAATACATTATCTCATTCTGGATAAAGTTTTACAATAAAGTGTTCCAATGACAATAAATAATAAAACATTCTTCTTAAAAGCAAATTTTTAATATTAGTAAACAAAACTTTTTTATTGGATATAATCTCTCAATATCAGCTAAAATTGTTTGAAATAAACTATTATGTTTCCTTTAACTGTGTATGTAATCATCAATAAAAATCAAATTAGTTGAATTTGTTAAATTTACCAGTCACTACTAATGAAGTTTTCCTTTGCTGACTACATAAACCAATATATTGAATAAAAGCGATTAGATAAAATTAATATGAAACTTTCAAATACAGCAGCAGCATCACAAAACAAGTGTTGCAATGTTTTATTATTTAACCCTGTATGATCACGTTGATTACACGAGTACAACTATTCTTTATCTAACATATGGTATTAATTACGTAAAAATATGTGAGCCTTGTTCAGAAATAAAGAGGAGTCATGGCATAGTTAAATAATTTACCTGTTTGCATAGCTGTTGGAAGAACAGTGGTCAATTGAGTTGCTTCTTCTGTGAGTAATCTACAAAGAGGTGGAAACAAACAACCACATTTTGGACCTATAAGTTAGTTCTGAAGCAGAAAGAAAACAAAATTTCTTCTTGACTTCAAATACGGCAATTGGTTTAAGTGCAGGGAGTTATAAGCCTCCCAAAACTACCTAGGTCATCATAATCATTCCTTCTTATCCCTTTTTCCTCCAAAAACCTTTACCGATTTTCTGTTGAAGCTATTTATTGGTAAACCATCACAGTTTCTTTTGAGAAAATGTAACATGGTTTCTACACTTTGAGTAACAATTCCATTTCTTGAGGGGGGATCTAAGATGATGGGAAAGACGCTCTTCTTTTCCCTTCCCAAACTTTGGTGGTTTTTTTTTCCTGTTAAAAACATTCCTATAATAGAGGGGGGTCAAATCAGCGGGATTCCCTCTGCTGCTTCCTCCTCTACTCAAAAAACTATTTTGCAGCTTTAGGGAGGAATCCAGGAGTTTGTTAGCTCTGGTTGTTCCTTCATTGCTGGCACTGGAGGAGAGATGATACCAGACTGGCTAGGTGCTGAGACTGCACGTAATCCCTCCCTTGGCTCCATGTGCTGGAGGTGCTTCTGTGCCATGTGCATTGAGGAGGATGTGTTAGCTGTTGGCATTCAGAAGGAGTCATGAGGGTCCATTGGGGCTTTCACCATGGCCATGGCTTCCTCGAAGGAGGGGGCAGTGTTTAGTGCCTGCTGGAGGTGGACGCTGCCTCTGCTCTCAGCATAGAGTTAGGGGCCTGGGAAGGCAATGCTATTTCTCCAACTTCCAGGGAATCTCTTGAGGCCTTGTGAGCTTCAGCCCTGGTGAGACCTGCAGACATAGAACTGGAGGATATTTGGAACAAACTGTGAGCAGAAGAACGGATGACTTTGGAAACAAATATTTCTGTGGCATTTTCCCCTTCCATTAGCTGCAAGAAGCCAAATCCTTAGGCAAAATGCTATTTCAAAACTTGACCAGTAAGCTATGCAGCTTTTCTCTTCTTGCCCTTTTTCCCCCTTTACTTTTCTCCAAAATTTAAATCTGATCCTGAGTCTGGAGCTTTGCAGTCTTCACCTGAGGAACCCCGCAAACAGTCAGGTTTTCAGGGTATCAATAATGCATATGCATGAGATCAGTTTGCGTACACCAGTGACTTGGCATAGGCAACATTTTCTCATGCCGATTCACCGGGAGCATCCTGAAAACCTGACTCTGGCTCTGGGGGGCCCCAGGACATGCTCAGGAAGCCCTGCCTCAGTCTCTCAGGATGTTACGTTGTCTCTTTTTCTGCCTCTGCCCTCATCTCAGATTCTGAGGGCAAATGGTCAAAGCCATGCAGCTGGGTAAACTGGCCTGCCGGAAAACTGGCCTTCTCGAAGCAAGATAAAAAGTTTGTGTGGGACTCACAACTCCTGGACTTTTAGCCACACTAAAACCAGGACATTTTGTTGGGCATACTGAAGTCATGGAAGTAAAGCCGAACATGCACTTGGCATTTTCAAAAGGGCTCCTGCTATTTTGCCACCTCTCTCCGCTACCTGCATAAATAGCAGGTTCAAAGCATGTGAGCACTTTAGCGTTCAGACTTTGACTAATATTCAAGAAAAAACTACTCACATAATTTTCATGTGAAAACTAGCGACAAAGTACATGTATACATTTGAACTGCTCAAAATTGTCCCTGTAATGATGCGATTGCTATTCCTTAAATGATCTATGACCTGAAAGTCGTTTACAATCCTTTCCTAGTTTGTATGTATCAGATCCAAAGCCAGTCCTAATCTGCTGGGAGCCTTAAACCTGCTGAGTATAGGCCAGCATGGAGAATCCATGACAGTGCTGTGAACTGCCCTAAGGAAAACCCAACTTTGATTTCTGGGCCTTGCTTCTGCCATCCAGGGATTGAGATGCTGCAGAAGCAGCGCTCGGAGCCTCTGGAGTGGAGGACAGGAGGGAAAAGAGTGAATCCCAGTCAATGCACATTAATATCCACTAGCCAGACTTAAGGTGCACAATTACTGGGCTTTGCATGGAGCCAAAAAAACTATGATCTTGGCCAAAGACTGTTGCTGAGATGGCTGGACAAGGTGGGGGTGTTATAAAATAGGGGAACCCCTTCCTCCTGGCCATTTGCAAATGAAATCTGATGGAGATGAAGTTCAGTGGAGGGCAGTTTTGACTGAGCTGGAGGCCCACAGATGCAGGAGGAATCAGCCAGTTGGGGAAAAAAAAAACTTCTGAGCACAGTAATAATCATATATGAGAAAAATATTCAAAGCCTTTTACTTGGAATTGTAGCCTAACTGAAAACTACCTTCCTTACTGTGCTTTCTTTTAGCTAGGTAAAAAAAAGATGCCTTCTTGGATCTTGGGTGTGTGCTTAGACCAGGAGAGGAAGATAATGCACATTCATTCTCTTTTAAAATGTTCACCTTACTTTGCCCTGATCAGCTTCAGTCGGGTGGGTGCTTTTAGCACACATGTTTAGCCCTTGCTAATGTCAAAGAGAAACTACCAGGCAGTTTCTCCTTAAAAATTAGCGGCAAAGCATTCATATACCTTGAATCTACCCTATCAGAAACAGCTCCCTGAAAGCAGAAACCATGCCCCATTATTGATTTATATTTCCTCAGTACATTTCTACATTGTTGAGATCCACCATTATTATTACTTGTCCCAGCATGGGCTCTCTCCCCTTCTGGTGAGGTCATTTCATTGCCTTCTCCTCTTGCTCTTGCAATCAGCGGTCCATGGGCCATCCCGCTGACCGCTGCTCTTACTTCCCCACCCAGAACCAGACGTGCAAGTTCCCGAAGCCATTGCTGGCCTCCCTGGTGAGGACGTGGCTGTCCAACTCAGCGTGGCTGACACCACTACCACTGCGACTTGCTGGAGGGATTCCCTAGTAAAAATGAAAACCCGTAGGTGCAGCTGAAAAACAGAATCAAATCACAATAACAAATATTCAGCTGAAAAGGGAACTCTTATTGAAATGGGTTGAGCAACCTTCATAAATAGCCTCAGTACATTTGTGGCTTATTTAGTGAAGCCTGTGATATTTTGGGCTGGTATAATCATAGGTTGCATAAAACACTTTTGTTTTGCACCCACAGGTGCTAAAGATATGGCACAACCACTGTGCAATTATTACAATCACTAGTGTGTGCACTTATCTTATCTGAACGCAGGAAAAATGGCAAATCGTCCTGAAGTGATTTCCTCCGACACCTTGGTGTTTCGGAGTGTATTACTCCTTCGTCAGGGACCTTCAGGAGAGAACCAGCCTTTTATGTTCTTTCAGCGTTTGCTTGGTCAGTGTATGTATGCAGGAACAGCAATTATCTGTGCGGTGCGCTACTGTGATGACACCTGCCAGCTTACCATTCAAGAGACTGTCTACCTCTATCATATCCCCCCTCAGCCGTCTCTTCTCCAAGCTGAAAAGTCATAACCTCTTTAGTCTTTCCTCATAGGGGAGTTGTTCCATTCCCCTTATCATTTTGGTAGCCCTTCTCTGTACCTTCTCCATCGCAATTATATTTTTTTGAGATGCGGCGACCAAAATTGTACACAGTATTCAAGGTGCGGTCTCACCATGGAGCGATACAGAGGCATTATGACATTTTCCATTTTATTTACCATTCCCTTTCTAATAATTCCTAACATTCTGTTTGCTTTTTTGACTGCCGCAGCACACTGTACTGACGATTTCAATGTGTTATCCACTATGACACCTAGATCTCTTTCTTGGGATGTACCACCTAATATGGAACCCAACATTGTGTAATTAATTATAGCATGGGTTATTTTTCCCTATATGCATCACCTTGCACTTATCCATATTAAATTTAATCTGCCATTTGGATGCCCAATTTTCCAGTCTCACAAGGTCTTCCTGCAATTTATCACAATCTGCTTGTGATTTAACTACTCTGAACAATTTTGTGTCATCTGCAAATTTGATTATCTCACTCGTCGTATTTCTTTCCAGATCATTTATAAATATATTGAACAGTAAGGGTCCCAATACAGATCCCTGAGGCACTCCACTGTCCACTCCCTTCCATTGAGAAAATTGCCCATTTAATCCTACTCTCTGTTTCCTGTCTTTTAGCCAGTTTGCAATCCACGAAAGGACATCGCCACCTATCCCATGAATTTTTACTTTTCCTAGAAGCCTCTCATGAGGAACTTTGTCAAACACCTTCTGAAAATCCAAGTATACTATATCTACCGGTTCACCTTTAGCCACATGCTTATTAACTCCTTCAAAAAAGTGAAGCAGATTTGTGAGGCAAGACTTGCCCTGGGTAAAGCCATGCTGAATCAGAGAAAATGCATTTAAAATCAAGAGGGACATAGCAGGCGGTTATAGAGAAAAGAGAGAAAGTGGTTTATAATTGGCCGTAGGCAGTCTTAATGAGATTGTATCTGAGTTCAACATTTTTAAACGGTGTTTGTAATTTTATAATTTTCATTAAATGTGGTGATATTTGCCTGTATGTAAAATATATAAGGTGTTTATACCTAGATATATATATGTTTTTAATAGGCCTTGTATGGTAAAACATTTGTATATATGTTTAGAAACTATCTGTGCATTTGTATAAGATTTAGGTGTATTTACCAAAATAAATATTAATATTAACAAATATATAATGACAAAGAGCAATTGAAAATTTGTATTTTACTGTTCTTGAAATGTCTTTCTATACCCTATATAACTTACCAAGCTTGCCATGTACTGTGCCAGGCTATTTGCCTGAATCCTGACTGTAGTGGCAAGCAAGGGACCATCCTAAGCAGGATTTGACTTATTCATCATTATTAAGATTTGCCATAACAAACATATAAACCAATCAATGATATCCTGAACATACAAACTGGTTTGAGAAATGATGACCCTCTCAAACCTTTTTCTTGGAAGTGCTATAAAAATTCAGTTAATTACCTCAGACCCAACACTGTGGAAGAATAAGAGAGAAAGAGAAAGGAGAATGGAGACTAAATATAAAAGCATACACATAAGTCTGTCAAGAGAACTTGTTGACTTATGTAGCAAGCTACTATAATAGACAATATATCAAATACAAAACCTGTGTATATGTAGTATTTTAACAATTTTTATTTTAACAGAGAAGGAAAATTCAATGGGAAGAAAAATTTAATAGAAAAATCCAATAGATAAATTGAAGATAGTAGATTGGAAGGATTACACCACCGTGGATCAATAAGCAGAATTAAGAAATAAAGGTTTTGGGGGAACGATTAATGAATGTATTTTAATATTGTTTGCAATTTGTAATTTGTAATATGTGAAATTTGTTGTATATGTTGTCTTTATAAAGAGTATGAATGGTGAGAGTGGATGATTTATATGAATTATATATTGTGTATTGTCATACTAGAAATATATTTTTATAAACCATTTTTGATACTGTTAAAATAAAAAAAAAATTGTTAAAATACTACATATACACAGGTTTAATATTTGATATATTGTCTATTGCTAGAATTTCCTATGTTTAGAACCCTTGATGTGTGTGTGTATTTGACCTTCGCAAGCTACTATAAACCAGGTTCCTGCCCCCATGAGCTTACAATATGGATCGAGCTACATCTGGATTTGAGTGATATGTTTTGGACCTGTCAAAAAGGGGTTTTTAACCCTGCAGAGACTGAAAGCCGCCGCAGCCAAGGTGAAGGAATATAATCATTCATCAAAATCCCAGTGTGCTCTCCTGTGAATGACAAATGTTCTGCAAGAACCAGCATACAGCACTCACAGTGATAACAAGTTGGGAAAAAAGATATACTGTTTAGCTAGTTCAGAGAATATCATTACAAAGCCAGCAAAGGAGGAAGCCAAAGGAATGCTGGGAGACCATTTAAGGAAGAAATGGCACAATTTGACTGGCTCTGTTTGTGTGTGTGGGAAGGAGTTGTAGCCAGGAAGAAAGGAGAGTAGCAGCCTTGCAATCAGTTTTTATCCTGAAGAGCTAATTATCAAGAGGGAGAGACAGAAGGCTGTGCTGTGAGGAAATAGAGAGACAAACAGCTGTTCTTGCTTCATAGCCAAGCTACATATAAAATCCCACAAGGGACAGAGGAGCCAGGAGCTGAGAGAGTGAGAAACTTCTTTTCCAGAGATATCCAAGCCCAGAAGCACATGACTGGATCACCCTCCTAAGAGACTGAGTTAAGTAATCCAAATTTTGCTCAGAGAGTATCTTAGCAGAAGACGGAGAAGTTTATTTCCATGCCTTTTGTCACAAATTCATTATCTCATCTTAACTTCTTCAGCCTTTCAGCCCAAGTTAAGTATAAATTCTTGCTGGCAGGTACTGAGAAAGAAAAACTAGTGGACTGTGGTCATTCTGTAAAAGACTGAAACCAGGCCCTCTCTCTGTTTAGTATCAAGTAAAACAGTTTGGAAAGATTCCCAGGAGAGAGAGAGACACCTTTCACTCACACACTGCAGTGCTCATCTATTTGGTTTGTCATCTGGCCAGCTCCACCATCAAAAGGGACTTCTTCTTCATGATCTTGATTGTTTTTTTCCCACACAATTTTGTGTTATGGACAGGGTATACCTTTTACATACTGGTGACGTTTGGGTGGACCTGTTTACCCCCAACACTTTTTGGAGTACTCAGGAGTAAAGACAATTTTTAAAGCCGCGTACTTCACTGATTCCCCCCCTCCCCCCAACCTTTCTCTATTAGCGTTCCTTATTATTCTTCTATCCATATGAGTATGTTGATTGCCCTGGCTAACAGGCCATACCCAGTGTTATTTGTGCATTGCTTGATTTCAAATAAGAAATGAGGAAGTTTATATTATCCTTCACTACTGTACTTTTTCTCTTTTAATGTTCTGGTTGGATTTAATGGCTGCTTACACAATACTAGTAATAGGGTTAATTACTGTTTCATTCTGGGGTGATGATTTTATCTGGTCTGTGGTGCCGCAAGTGAGAGGTTGTTTGGGAAGGGCACAGAATTGTGGTATCAGGGTGACCAGGACCCTGTCTCATCCCCCATTAAGGCTGCAAACCCAAAGATACATCACATTCATAAATAGAATTTCTCTTGTGGTACTCCCCACCCCAAGCATACGGGTAATTCATAGTCTGGTCCAAAGGAGAGGAGGCACACTTAGTTATAACTTTTCTATAAATATGTTAAAGTTCCTTTAATCAAAAACAGAAAATCTGCAAAAAATAAACCAAATCATAAAAATAGATAAGAAAAAGTGCATATATTCTACTAAATGGCAGACAGTAAAAAGCTATCAAGATATAAGATAAAAATACCATTGTGCACTGAGGTGTTTTTATTTTCATTTTAGAAAAGATGGTACCATAAAAAGTGAATGTAAATTTTCTGTTTCCAAAAATGTATGAATTAAAGTGGCAGCTGTGGCTACCAAGTGCCTCATATATGTATTAGGGATGTGCAGCCCCCAGCATTTTCAGTTTTTTTATTTTATTTATTTTATTATTTATTATTTTTATATACCGACATTCGATCTCAATCAAGGTATCACACCGGTTTACATTCAGGTACTGTAGGTATTTCTCTATCCCCAGAGGGCTTACAATCTAAGTTTTTGTACCTGTAGTTTGGTTTGTTTTATCATTACAGGGTGCTTTTGGTCTGGAGTAGGTTCATTTATTTTTTGATTCAGATCAGTTTGTTTTCCAAACAAAAAAAATTAAATCAGAGAAAAAACCCAGATAAAAAAAAGCCCCAAACCACTAACCCACCCACCCAAGGGCCCTCATGGTAAAGCAGTGGTGCCAGGTTTAGCTCTCTGAGATGGAAATAGAACTCAGGGCTTCATTCCTGCACCAAGCTTAAGCCTTAGGGCCCAGCTTTGGTGCCAGGTTAGGCCATGATGACAAGACCAGACCTCAGCACCAGGCTCCAACACTGGGCATAGGTGCTGGGCCATGACCAACTTGGGACTCTGTACCAGGACCAGTTCTCAGATCAGACTCTAGCATTAAACCTAGGTCTTGGCACCAGGACTAGGCCTCAGTGTTCTGTGGTAGTGCTGGACCTATGATTCGGGGTCAGGACCAAGTCTCTGTGTTAGGCCCAGTCTGGGTATAGGCCTCAGTGCCAGGCCTACTCCCACCAGAGGCCCATTTTTAGGTTTTAAATGCAATTAAAACAAAAATACTCATTGTATTTTTTGCATTTGTTAAAAATGAATGCACAACCCTAATATATATATATATATTGGCTGACCTTGTATTCATTTATTGCAGTGGATAGCAGCTAGTTTTCTAAGAGGAGTAAGTTTAGGGCTTGATTTGCTCATTCTGAGGCCAAATAGGAGCCTGAGGCAAACAGAGCTTTGAGAAGGCTAGCAAATAATAGGACTACTAATTAAAGCTTTTTTCTAAGGATGCATGGGTGGTCAAACAGCAGCAAAGTGGATGATAATGAAAATGTTATTAGACTTTAAGCAGTGGTCTACATTTTGATATATGGCTGTACATTTTTTAGAGCCATACATTAAAATAGTGCTAACTGCTCCAGAGAAAGGCAATTACATTTTTAAACAGTGGGACACAAAGAAGACGTTTGTAGGCTAGCCTAGGCTTTGGTACTGGGCCTAGGCTTAGGCAATAGGACCAGACCCCAGCACCAGGCTTAGGCCTTGGTGATGGGACCTGGCCTCAGCTTTGCCACCAGGACCAGGTCTTAGGGCTGGGCTCCTGTGCCATGATTAGGCCTCAGTGATGAGACCAGGTCTCAAGGCTGGTGTTGTATTTGGCAGTTCACAGATTGGCCCCGCAAACTGCCATTCTTACTTCCAGCCCTGATGCCATTACGTACCCCTCAGACTGCACCGAGGCAGGCTGCCACACTCAAGCAAAGCCGATGCCACCTGTGGCAGGATGCTGTCGACTCACCCCGATGCTGTTCTTAGTTGTGCACGCATATACTCTCCTCAAACTTAAAGGTCCCGTGACAGAAAATCCCCCTTGAGGCCCACAGATGACATCACTGCCTTTGGCCCATAAAAGGGCCTTTCTCCCTGCAGTGAGTAGAACAAGTTGCCTCAGCTTGTTCTTGGTCTTCATTCTGTGTTCCTGGTCTGCATTCCTATGTTCTTGGTCTCTGTCTTGGCAGTCCCTGGTCTTCTTTTCCCAGTTTCTGGTCTTCATCCTGTGGTCAGTCTTTGCTTCTTCATCATATCCTAGTCTTGTGGTCAGTCCTTGGTTCTTCAGTGTCTTCTGTGACTTCCTGCCTACTGTGCAGTTCCTTATCTCCCTGCCTATCCATCCCACTTTCCCTAAGATGGATCTCTGATTCTGACTTTGACTTGCTTGACACTTGACTATGCTTGTACTCCACCTGCCACTCATCATAGCCTGATGCTTGATGAAGCTTAAACTTCTCCTACTGCTGACCACTGCCTGACTATTGACCACATCTGTATGATACTGTCTTGACCACTGCCTGCCTCTGACTATGCCTGAACCCAGCCTGCCCCAGACCCAGGCCTGTGACCCAACATTTTCACGGATATCCACCTTCTCAGTAGAGGCCCCTGCCTAAGACCTGCCATCTCCGGCACCTGAGGGATCAACTGGTAGATAAAGGTGATAAAGGTGAACCAGTAGATATAGTATACTTGGATTTTCAGAAGGCGTTTGACAAAGTTCCTCATGAGAGGCTTCTAGGAAAGTAAAAAGTCATGGGATAGGTGGGAATTTTCTCAGTGGAAGGGAGTGGACAGTGGAGTGCCTCAGGGATCTGTATTGGGACCCTTACTTTTCAATACATTTATAAATGATCTGGAAAGAAATACGACGAGTGAGATCATCAAAATTGCAGATGACACAAAATTGTTCAGAGTAGTTAAATCACAAGCAGATTGTGATAAATTGCAGGAAGACCTTGTGAGACTGGAAAATTGGGCATCCAAATGGCAGATGAAATTTAATGTGGATAAGTGCAAGGTGATGCATATAGGGAAAAATAACCCATGCTATAATTACACAATGTTGGGTTCCATATTAGGTGCTACAACCCAAGAAAGAGATCTAGGTGTCATAGTGGATAACACATTGAAATCGTCGGTTCAATGTGCTGCGGCAGTCAAAAAAGCAAACAGAATGTTGGGAATTATTAGAAAGGGAATGGTGAATAAAATGGAAAATGTCATAATGCCTCTGTATCGCTCCATGGTGAGACCGCACCTTGAATACTGTGTACAATTCTGGTTGCCGCATCTCAAAAAAGATGTAATTGTGATGGAGAAGGTACAGAGAAGGGCTACCAAAATGATAAGGGGAATGGAAAAACTTCCCTACGAGGAAAGACTAAAGAGGTTAGGACTTTTCAGCTTGGAGAAGAGGCGACTGAGGGAGGATATGATAGAGGTGTTTAAAATCATGAGAGGTCTAGAACGGGTAGATGTGAATCGGTTATTTACTCTTTCGGATAGTAGAAAGACTAGGGGGCACTCCATGAAGTTAGCATGGGGCACATTTAAAACTAATCGGAGAAAGTTCTTTTTTACTCAACGCACAATTAAACTCTGGAATTTCTTACCAGAGGATGTGGTCAGTGCAGTTACTATAGCCGTGTTTAAAAAAAGATTGGATAAGTTCTTGGAGGAGAAGTCCATTACCTGCTATTTAGTTCACTTAGAGAATAGCCACTGACATTAGCAATGGTAACATGGAATAGACTTCGTTTTTGGGTACTTGCCAGGTTCTTGTGGCCTGGATTGGCCACTGTTGGAAATGGGATGCTGGGCTTGATGGACCCTTGGTCTGACCCAGTATGGCATTTTCTTATGTTCTTATGTAACCTAAGGGGAATGAGGGCTGGTGTATTTGAAACTCCAGTTGGGCCTATGCCACAGCCAGCTCCACCAGCCAACTGTGAGGACCTGCAAGACTCTTCCCTGCAGGTTGTGCCAACTCCACCTCGGTCCAAGGGTCCATGCCCACAACAGCTGAGCCCTAGCAGTAGGCCTTGGCCTAGGCACCAGGACCAGGCTTCAGGGCCAGACTGTGCATCACAATTGTGCTCTGGAGAAAGATACAATAGTGACATCACTGGCATCATCCTTCTGGTAAATGATGCAACTTTTCAAGTCCAAGCATACAAAGAAGAACTCTGGAGACTTGGACCTAGGCCTCAGTGCCAGGACCAGGCCTCAGGGCCAGGCTCTGGTGGTGAGTTTAGGCCTTAGTGCTGGGACAGACTCAGGCTGGGGCTCTGGCACTGAACTTAAACCTCAGTGACAGGGCCAGGCTCTGCTACAGGGCCTAAGCATCAGCAGTAAGACCAGGCTTCAGGGCGAGCCCCAGTATCAGGCTTATGCCTAGCTGTCAGAAGAAGTCTTCAGGGCCTTCAATTTGAGGCCAGATAGGAGCCTGAGGCAAATAGCTCTTTGCAAAGACTGGCAAATAAAAAGACTGCTAAAGCTTTTGCTGATGCTGAATGGATGGCTGAATAGCAGCAAACTGGATGATAATGGACATGTAATGAGACATTAGGGGCCCTCCTGATTCTGAGCAGTGGTCTGCATTATCATCCTGATTTTCCTATCCTTGATCCTCATTATCCCTCTTCATACCTACTAAGTCACTCTGGTAATGCTGGTCCCCTATAGAAAAAGACAGAGAAACCAAATTGTGCATATTCAATTGTTAGAGCAAACAAAAAAATGCCTGCCCTTATTATCCCATTTGCATATACTCTAAAACTCTTATTTGCTTGTTTCTGTTCGATTCAATAGTGAAACTCCTAGCCCTCTCATACACATACTTACTAAACTGGTTATTACAGTGAGCACCTTCTATTATCCATCAACACCTTGGCAAGCTGCAGTTTCTAAGGTACTGCTGACATTCAAAGTCAGCAAATGTCAAAATGTCACAAAACACTTGTTACCATTTACATATTCTTTTTTTTTCTGTCCTTCATTCATAGGAATGCTCTTCATTCTTCAGGAACCTGCAAATCATGAGAAACAGCTGGCATGCAAGACTGGCATGCATCCAAATGAACATAAAAATACACTTGTACTTATCTACTCAAACTTTGCTCTTCATCCACTCGCTAGTTTCCTCTCTATAAAGGGACAGTTCTTGATGTCCAATGGTCAAACACACCTGTCCCTTACAAACATTACAAATGTCTCCCAACACACATCATCAACACAGGGCAATAAGTCTAGAGGTACTGGGCCCTAAAGCTTCATCTTCCATAAACAAGGATATTATCATTCATTAATATCTATGCTGCATCGATTTACCAGCAGTTGTAGGGTTTTGACGTCACACCTAATATCCTGAGCTAGAAGGTTGGTCTAGGAGGTACTCTCTCAATTTTGCACAAGTATATTCTTCAATTCGTGTAGTACACTGAATAAGACAAATAAACGCATATTAAGTACTTTAATGTTATGCCTCAGAGAAAGTGCCTTTCAGTTTGATGTATGTCATTTATACTGCTAGAACCATTATGGTTGTGTGATAATCTACTAGGCCTGCTGTCAAATCTAGTGGTGAAATAAACTACCTTCCCTGATATGTAAGTCCTTGGCTAGTGTCCCATTGCAGTACCCCAAAGACCACATTACGTTTAAGTGGAAACTTTCCTCCTTTGATGTTAAAGTAATCTGAAATGCAGAATTCCCTGTCAGTGGGAAGAATATCTTGTAGGCCCTGAGCGTTTAAGTCATAATGAAACATTGAAGTCTCTTGTAAACAGCAGTAATAAATTATTACTAATAATCACACTGGAAGCTGATGTGGTTTCCAAATGAACTTTTACTGATTAATGATGGAAACTGATAGAAATATTCTCTTGCCGTTCTTTTTATTCACAATCTATTTTACAGCATGCAATCTTCTAATAAATGTGTGTTTAAGCTTCCAATTGCTTTCAATAGTTACTGATGGCAGTTAACTTTCTTTTTCCTTATCCATTCCAATTAATTGAAGCTTCTTCCCAGAATTTGGTGGATAGGATGATTGATCCCACCTCAAGGAGAATCCAATTTCTTATGCCTTAATCCAGTTGTTCAGTCATTTTCCTCACCTCCTTTGTTGTTGGTACATGGACGGCAGCACCTTCAACATCTGGATGATGTATGTGGTAGCCAGCCAGTAAAAATGTTGCTAGCAGCAAATCTTTTAAGCGTTATCATAAAGTTTGGGGATATTTGCATGGAGCGGCAGTTGCTACCCTTAAGAGAAACATGAGGGTAACCTGCACGGCAAGGCAGATACTACCACAAGAAGCTTGCTGGGCAGACTGGAGGGACCATTTGTTCCTTTTCTGCCATTATTATTATGTCACTATGTTATGATGAATGCCACTATTTTCCTCTGCAGTCCTCATTTCTCCTTCTACCCCAGGAATGAATAAGGATCCATTCCCGTCCAGGACTTTCATTGGACCTTCTGAAGTGAAAGACTCTGCCTTATGAATGTTGCTGCCCTGAACCCCTGGATCCTAAGGGACTCAGGAGAATGATAAAAATAAAAGATTTCAATCTGTAAACCAAAAAGGTACAGTGGAAAAACTTTCTTCAGCCCAAATGAAAAGGGCAGTATGGGGACTTAAAGAAGGCACCCTGTCCTCTTTTCCATATCCAGGCTTCATCCCTTGTGGCCCAAGGATCCTTTCCTCATAAAATTAACAAAATCAGGAGCAAGCTTAGAGACATCCTGCCTCTTGAAAGAAACAACTAAACATCCTCACCTAAAACATCTTAGACTCCCACATAGGGGAGCAAAATTCCAACCAAAATATTTCTGCTAGTCCCCATATTGAGAGAGGACCCCTTAGTGCTCTGCATTAATAAATGTTTTGGTTTGGTTTGTTTCATTTTGTTTTTCCTCCCTTTTTTGTGTTTTGTTAGAGGCTTTTTTTTTTTCATCAAAATTTTGTTTATTGTGTACTATTTTGATTTAGGAATAGGAAAACCGCCACAAAACACTTAAGGCCGGGTTTTGAAAAGGTAACACTTCTTTTAAAATCTACCCCTTATTTTCCCTCTGTGACCTCTCTGAACCCTAACTTCTTCCATGGACTGACAGATGCCTCTCTTCAACCCATAACTTGGGATTCAGAAAGGCCTCACACAAGAACATAGCTTCAGTAACAGCAAACTTTGGCTAGGATTTATCAAAATGCAATAAGTATCGCATGCGATAGCAAAAGGGGCGTGTTTTATGCTAATATACAGTTTATCACAATTTGCGCTAATTACCTATGCAAAGAGCTAAGTTAGCACAAATTGCGATAACATTTTCAGACTTTGCAATAAGTGCCATACCTGTTGTATTTCTTGCATTCAACCACTGGGGAACCATTGTTAATGGACACTCTACCTGGGTAACATCAAGCTAGGTGAAGAGAACATTGCCCAAATCTCATCTTGGAGTGAGTTTCCTCACTCCGAAGGCCATCAAATCTTCACAAGAGACCACTGTTCTGTTTGTACGTCACACATTGAATGTCAAAGTGGCCCTTAACCCCCTATACTAATACCTAAACCTCACCTCGAGTTACTAGGTGGGCCTATCATAGGGATACAAATACCTATCTAGGGAGAGAAATACCATGGCTAGTCTCTCTCTCTCTCTCTCTCTCTCTCTCTCTCTCATATAGCATTTCACAGACTAGCAAACCCTGCCCCTAACTCCTCCTTTTTTTGAAATCTGTATTGCACCATATGATATAGTGCTATCGCATGCGATAAAGATGTTTTTGCATGTGGTAAGGGCCTATCACATGCGTTAATGGGGCTTTCCGCATGCGATAAGCCCTTAACGCATGTGGAAACGCCTTAGCACATTTTGATAAATGACCCCTTTATTTCCAAAATGTGTGGATTTTTGGCAGTCAGATATATTAAAAATTAACTGAATCAATCAGGTTCACAGATTTACAGCATTGATTAGCAGTAACAAAAAACATTCTTCCTCCAAAAACAAATGAGGCTTTAAATCTCAACTTCCAATACAGAATTCTTTGTGGTCATAGTCCCGTCAATACAGTTCACCCACTTTTCAAAAGGTGTCCTCAAGGCTGTTGTGGTCTATAGACTCCATAATCCTCCTAGCTTGCCACACAATATCACCCAGAGCCCAGTAATAATTCACTGCTCTCCCAAGCCTGATCCTCCTGGATTGAGTAACCAGCTGATCTCTCAAGGAGGTGTGAGTGAGACAACCACAGACAAAGGCAAAGGACAAGAGATGCTCCTCCCTCTGAACACCACCCTATAGTGGTTCTTTCCTATATCAATACTTAAAGTAATATACCAAATCAACTTAATAAACTTTTGCTATTATTAGGGACCCTATTTTCAGTTTTCATTCTGTTTAACACAGTAATTTATTAGTGTTTTTTTATAACAAAAAAGGAAGAAATCAATGATAAAAATGGCTATCAATTTTCCCTGGTAAATATAATTATTCTTTTTATAATAAATGCTGATAAATTCCCAGAGAAAGAAAACAAAAACTGAAAACTAAGGTCCCTCACTATAATTCACATCACCTATAGTAAAGTTTAAGTGACAGCTCTGAACTTTCTCCATTCATCAATTTCTACTAGTGATCAGGACCTAATTTAGGGATCTTGTCACACACAATTCACTTGATAGTCATCCATATTCCCACATTTCTTAGATGTAGGTGTGAGGATGCCACTCATGGGACACAAAGAGGGGTATATAAAATGTACCATGCAGCACTTTTATGTCAGAATAGTCATGAGATATGGCCATTTCAACTCTCAGTTCTATATAGTCTCAGTTCTTTACTCCTAGCAAGGCTTTTCTTCAAAGCCTCGTCTCTCTATATAACATTATTTGGGTGCTTTGCTGTGTATTAGCTATTATGCATTCCAGAAACCAGCCTCTTGTACTCACAGCCTGCTGAGCTTCCCCTTCAGTGGTTCCTGGTCTCTTAGGATGAAAGCAGACAGCATTTCTTCTCTTCGATGACTGTGGGTAATGCTGATGCTCCATTCAATGGAAATTTCTAATTGTGGTTAAATTCTTTGATGCATGTAAATTAAAATCTTATGTTGATTAGCGGGAAAAGGAAGCGTAAAATTAATTATTACCATTCCGTTGATATTGCTGCCAAATTGTTAATTGTCAGTCATATGGACAATTTTGTTTATATGGCGGTGGGATTCATTGGATGGGAACCAGGTCAGGCAGTCTCCACCAGAAAGGGGAGGATTTCCTGAGCCCAGATAACCATGGATCTGCTTTGTGCGTCTGAGCAGAGCTCTCTCTCTCTCTCTGGTCTGCCAGTGAATGCATGAAAAGCCTGATCTAAGTCTTTGGGAGATCTGGGTCTGTGGCAATTGTAACAGTGTGGCCACCAAAAAGGTTGTTTTTACCTATGGGTAGAAGGGTCAGCCACCCAGGGCCCTGCATAACATGGGCATGCAGGGATCTGCTCCCTTGACTCTACTGGCCAGTTCCCCCAATCTCAGGCAGTAGAAAAGAGCCCTCTATTTCCTGCTGCAGCAGCTCCCCTCCCCAGCAGCATATTAGGAACAGGAGGAGGAGGGTGTGAGCTTGGAGCAGACAGAGCCACAGCAGAGTAGAGCTAAAAGCCCCTTCCTGTCATTCATAGATAGGAGAGGAGGGGTTATCCTTAAGGAGACACTGCAGACTGAAGAACAGTAACTCTGTTCCTTAATCCAGCCCTTCTCTTCTTCCTCTCCCGTCTGCAGGAAGCAGGAGGAGATGGGTGAAGCTGGTGTGGATAGCAAAGAAAAAAGTATTCATTTTGGGGTAGATTTTAAAAAAATGCGCATTCGCATACTTTTGTTGGCGCATCAGTCGCAAACAAAAGTACGCTGGATTTTAGTAGATACGCGCGTAGCCGCGCGTATCTGCTAAAATCCAGGATCGGCGCGCGCAAGGCTGCCGATTTTGGGCAGCCGGCACGCGCCGAGCGCGCAGCCTGCCTCCGTTCCCTCCGAGGCCGCTCCGAAATCGGAGCGGCCTCGGAGGGAACTCTCTTTCGCCCTCCCCTCACCTTCCCCTCCCTTCCTCTACCTAACCCACCCCCCCGGCCCTATCTAAACCCCCCCCTACCTTTGTCCACGGATTTATGCCTCCCGGAGGGAGACATAAATCCACGCGCTCCAGCGGGCCACTGGCGCGCCGAGACGCAACCCGGGGGCGGTTCCGGAGGGCGCGGCCACGCCCCCAGATAGCCCCAGGCCAAAACCACGCCCCCGGGCCCACCCCCAAAACGCCGCGTCCCGCCCCCAAAACGCTGCGTCGATCGGCCCTGCCCCCTGACACGCCCCCGACAAAAAACCCCGGGACTTACGCGAGTCCCGGGGCTCTGCGCGCGCTGGCAGGCCTATGGAAAATAGGTGCGCCGGCGCGCAAGGCCCTGCTCGCATAAATCCGGGCGGATTTATTTATTTATTTATTTATTTATTTTATTTATTTAAAAACTTTTATATACCGATTTTCACGGAGAGTATCCGACCAAAACGGTTTACAGATTCAATTTATAACAAGGTAAAATAATAAAATTAATAAAACTAAACAGAAATTAAATAAAATAAACGGAAATTAAATAAAATATAGTAAAGATTTGAGAAAAATACATCGTGTAAATATAATCCCTAACTCATTTACAAAAACCTAACTTAAAATTACTGCAAAAAACAAGAAAAACCAGAAATAATAAGAAAGTTAAGAAACCAGAAGCCAAAATTAAGTGGTTAGAGATAAGCAAGCTATTAGGCTCCAAGAGCATATCATAACCTGGTAGGGGTGTGCATTCGGATTGACCGCATTAGTAAAACGCAACTCATATTTTTTTTTTACTTAAAAAATTGATTCGACATAAACGATCGGATTTCCCACATATCGAACATAGATATGTTCGATATGTGGGAAATCGCGATTGTTGAGCCAAAATAAAAATATAAACCCCCTCACCCTCCTTAATCCCCCCCCCCCGACTTACCACAACTCCCTGGTGATGGAGCGAGGAGTGAGGACGCCATTTCTGCAATCCTTGGCGAGAAGCATGTGACGTCGGCGGCACGTCGAGTGACGCCGGCGTCACGTGATTCCCGGCTCGTTCGCGCCGGACGGCTCGTTCGCGCCGGACGGCTCGTTCGGCCCAAAAAGAACTTTTGGCCAGCTTGGGGGGGCCCCCCCAAGCTGGCCAAAAGTTCTTTTTGGGCCGAACGAGCCGTCCGGCGCGAACGAGCCGGGAATCACGTGACGCCGGCGTCACTCGACGTGCCGCCGACGTCACATGCTTCTCGCCAAGGATTGCAGAAATGACGTCCTCACTCCTCGCTCGATCACCAGGGAGTTGTGGTAAGTCTGGGGGGGGGATTAAGGAGGGTGAGGGGGTTTAATTTTTTTTTTTGCACATATGTACATATACCCAACTCATTGGATTTTTTTTATGTCCATATTGGCCGCAAGTGGGACCCCCTTTCGGACATAAAAAATATGAACATAAAATTTTGCTCTGCACATCCCTATAACCTGGTACTGACATTATGAGGAACTTTGAGGAAGGATATTTGTTTCCTCAATTCCGGCATAAGCTATCGTAAATAAGTAGGTTTTCAAAACCTTTTTGAATTCCTTGTGATCTGTAGTAGCTCTCAAAGTATTTGGAATTGAGTTCCAAAGAATGGGACCCGCCACAGAAAAAGCCCTCTCCCTAGTTATATTTAGTCTAGCCAGTCTGACAGTTGGCACATCAAGAAGATATTTAGAGGTAGACCTAAGATTTCTGGTAGGCTTATTTAACCGCAATGAGGTGCAGAGCCAGGTAGAATCAGGATCATGAATTAGTGTATGTATTAGTGACAAAATTTTGTATTTTACCCTAAACTTAATGGGTAGCCAATGCAACCCATACAATACAGGAGTGATGTGATGTTTCATAGGTACTCCTGTTAGTAAACGAGTAGCAGTATTCTGAATCTGTTGCACAGGTCTTAAGGTGGAATCCGACAGACCCAAAAAAAGACTATTACAGTAGTCTAGACCTGAGAAAACAATGGATTGAATGACCATTTGAAAATCTGATTTAAATAGAAGAAGCTTTAGCCTTTTTATTGTCTGTAATTTAAAAAAAGAAAGTCTTAATCAAATGAGAAATGTGATGAGTTAAAGACAGGTTGGAGTCTAATTGTATACCCAAATTGCGAACTACTCTTTTTATCTCAATCACCTCTGTACCTAGTGTGACCGATGAAGGTGGACAGTTGATGGGATTTTCAATCACACTTAACAGAAGTAGCTCTGTTTTTTTGAGTTAAGTTTAAGCCTACTGTGGCTTAGCCATTGTTCAATTGTTTTTACATACAAATTACATAATGAGATGGTCTCGGTCCAAGATGTTTTATAAGGGACGTAAAGTTGTATGTCATCGGCATAAATTCTAAATTGAACATCCAAGGCTGACAATATCTGGCACAGTGGAAGAAGATATATGTTAAACAACACTGGTGATAGAGAGGACCCCTGTGGCACCCCTGTTTTTTGGGTGTACAATTGTGATGATTTACCTTTAAAATTAACTTGCCAACAACGATCTGAAAAATAGCTCTCAAACCAGTTTAATACTGTACCTTGTAACCCTATACTTTGAAGTCTGGATAAGAGAATTCTATGATCAAGCGTATCGAACGCTGCAGATATGTCCAATAACACTAACAAATAGTCTATATTGGAATCGAATCCTCTTATATAGGTATCAAATGTAGAAAGAAGAAGGGTCTCAGTTGAGTAGCCCTTTCTAAACCCGTGTTGATTTGGGTGTAAGATGTCATAATCTGATAAATATGCTCTTAACTGATACAAAACCGAGGATTCGATGATTTTTGATAAAGATGTCAAAGCTTCAATTGGCCTAAGATTTTAAAATCCGCCCTTTTGGGTCTCCATATTTATATTTCTAATTTGTGGTCACTTGTTCTGTACCTGGTGATGGTGATCAAGGTAAACTATGTTCTTACCGTGAAGGTTATGTGTAGGGATATGTGGCAGTCAGGCTGTTCTGTTTTCTCAGTAGAAGTTGTATTGGTGTTCTGGGGCCCTCTCAATTACTTTTGCAATTCATTTTCATATGTGGGGTTGTTGCCACTTGAGTGACATTTTGCAGAGTTTTGTGCTACTTCAGAAAATATTTGGTAATGTAGGGAGCCTGTGTCACTGTTACTGAAATGACAACTGAATTTTAACTTTATTCATATGATGAGCATTAAGAGGAAAGATCCTAATTCTGCCCAGTGAACCAAGCCAGCCATTTCAGAGATTACATACAACCAATACAGTATGGATCAGCTGGCTTTTAGAGATGTAAATTTAGGAACTTGATCTTAGGACTGCAGTATGTGATGAATTTTGTTTGTTATTTTACTATTTTTTATATTGTGTTGTATTGTTGAGTTTGTTAGGATGTTTTAACCTTATATTTTAATTGTATTTATTTTATGAGATGTATTTTATGAATGTTTTAAATGTAAACCACCTTGTTTATTTTGTACAAGGTATATAAGTGATTTTTAAATAAATAAATCTATTTTATAAATTTAAGTGTTTATATTTTTGCAGTCTATCCACCAAAATTACCAATATACACATTCATGAAACACTGACATGTTTTCTTAATGTTTGCATTATTTGTTTATATATACGAAACAAAGTTTAATATTTAAAAGTATGAAGTCCAAATAAGCATTTTTAGAGGATTTCTATAAGAGGGGTGATGGTGAGGTCATAATGATTGTTGAGTTTAATAACATCTCAGAGGGGGACAATGGTCCTGAAAGTTAATTGGGGGTGGGACAAGAGTGAAAGTTCACCCAGCTGCCCACCCGCAAATTGATGCAAAAGGGGAAAGCTGCAGCAGTGGACTGGCAGTATCAAATTAAAAGGGAAAGAGGAGAGTGCTGGGGTCAGGCAGGAAAGGGTGTGTGGCGGTCAATAGGAAAATAATAAAAGGGATCCCATCCACAAACATTTGTACAGCACCCCTTAAGTGGTTAAAGTCGTCCTGTTCACCAAAGGCATCTGCCTGTTATAAGAGGAACTCTCCCTAAGGCTGCAAGTACCGTATATCATCTCTAGGGGATTTCATAACTGTGACTCCCGTCTCCTGCCACTTTGTCTCTAGCTTCAAACGATGAGCAGATCTGGTTTGTGCCTGACAGATTGCTTCTACCTTGGCAAGATTTGTGGCAGAGATGTGGAAAAGCATTTTGGAAAACCTCCTCCCCCCACTAGAAATATTACCATAGAAGAAGTATGGAAGGCTATAATTATATTAAAATTGGCTGAATCCTCAAGAGTTCAAGATATTGATAAATCTGAAGTTAATACTGAATCTAAAGATTCTGACCAGTCTAAACCTGTGGAGAATCACATGAATCAAACTGAAAGAACTGAAGGGCAAGTCACTGCTTCCCAAGCCACAAATAATGTTTTTATTAAAAATAATCTAGTTCTCTAATAAAGAATTGAGAAAGTTGGAAAATGTAGCCAAAATGAAAAGTCTACACATTATTAACTTCTCCAAGGTCCAAAATGCACCACTCCCAATTGATTTTTAATGATCAGCTAGAGGTTCCTAGGGTGCATAGAAGGCTATCTTCTTACCTCCAAAGTGCAGTGTTTACCAATATCTAGCTTTACTTATGGTGGACTTTGGAGACAAATGCTATTTGTTTTCTTTGTATCTTCTTATTTTATCATTCTTTGAGAGATTTTCATCAGATTCACAGCTGGCTTCACCCTTACTGGCAGTTTATAAGCTCTTTTAATAGCAGAATTATTTAATCTGGCCAAGCCTATCAAATTGGATCTCTGGACCTACCTTCTACCAGAGATCTACCTCAAAGACCCACTGGACTCGACCAGCTTAATTGGAAGTTAATTAATTCCTGGGATTCTCTTTAGGGATGAGAAGAGGCAACATTTTTGTTTCAATTCATTTATTTATTTTTTAGGTTACCTTTATTTATTTTATTAGCTTTAAATTAAAAATATATATTTGCTTATTTGTTTAATTTGTTTTTTATTTTTCATTTAAATCATTGGGGGAAGCAAAGCAACCTAGGTGAGCGTCACATTTGGGTTTTCTAATCAATTTTAATGAAACTTATGGGTACAAAATTATCAGAAGTGGGAAGAGAACAAGGCACCATGGCTGTAGAACAGGGGTACCAAATGTGGCATGAATAGCCTAAGGCACCATAAAGAGGCAAATGGGTACCAGCAGTAGCAGGAGTTCTCCATGACACAGATGAGCAAAGCAGTAGCAAAAGTGTCAAGAATATCCCTAGGCTTCAAAATAGGGCATCAATAACAGTGGCATGAACCCCCAAAGGCAACATGAGGGAAACATGGTGCCAAGAGTAGCATTCATATTCTAAGACACCATGAATAAAGCAGCAAATGTGGCAGAAAAAAAACCCAGGCACTAATAGAGGGACAAATCAACTCTAAGAATGACATGAAGACTCTAAGACAACATGAGCAGTAGAAATCAGCTACTCAGAATGACAAGAACATTCCAAAGTGAAGGGTCTGGGGTATGGCAGCAAGGCAGAGTGGCAGCAAGATCTCTAAGTTGTAATGTCTGGATATGGCAAGAAGGCTAAGAGGCAAAATGACACTGAAGGAATAGCATGAGGGATATAGTATCAAGGCAGAGTAGCAGAAAAAGCCACAATTTGTAGAGTTTTGGGCTTAGCAGTGTGGCAGAAAGACTTCTAAGGTGTAGTATCAGGAGCATGGCAGCAAGGCAGAGTAGCAGGACCCCCCAAGGTATAGCATCTGGGTCATGGCAGGCAGAGTGTCAGCAGGACTCCTAAGTTGGTACATCAGGAACATGGCAGCTAGACAGAGTGATAGGAAGACCCCTAAGGTGGTACATCTGGGGCATAGTAATTAGGTAGAGTAGCAGCAATACCCCAAAACATAGCATCGGGGGAAAGGCAGGAAGGCAGTGTGGCAGCAAGATCCTCAAAGTTTAGGTTGTGGAGAATTGAAATGCCACAGAGGCATCAAAACACACAAGGCTTAGACAATGGGATATCACAAACAGCACAAAGGCATAAAAAACCCCAAACATAGAGTGTGGGGAATCAAAAACAGCACAAAGGCTTCAGAATCCCCAAGGCATACAGTATAGAGAATTCCAGAAGCACAAAGACATAAAAAAACCCCCAAGGTGTACAGTGCAGGTAGTCACATACTGCACAAAGGCATGAAAGGTCCCCAAGTCATAAAATGCAAAGAACCACAAATGACATCAAATTCCCCAATGTGTACAGTGGAGTGAATCATAAACAGCACAAATGCATCAAAACCCTTAAGGCATAGAGTGCAGGGAATCACAAAGCGCACAATGACATCATAACCACTTTGGTGTTCACTGCAGACAATCAAAAATAGCACAAAGACATCAAACCCCTAAAGCTTTACATACTTAAAAATATGTTTTCCTCAAGTAAATGCACTTTTCCCGTATAAGTGGGCTTTTAAAAATTGCAAAAATATAGACATTGAATTGCTCATAGATTTTACCTGCGTAAGTGTACTTTACATGGGTAAACGGATTTTGAAAATTGTTACAATAGAAGTTACATTTATACATGTAAATCCTTTTGAAAATTACCTTTATAGAGTATAAGGAATCACAAACAGTACAAAGGCATCAAAACCTCCAAGACATAGAGTGTGGTGAATCACAAACAGCACAAAGGCATTGAAACCCTCAAGGTATATACATTAAATATATAGAATACAAATCAAATAAATAAAAAACCTACACTAAAGATATATATATATATATATATATATATATATATATATATATATATATATATCTTTATATATATATATTAGAGATGTGAATCGTGTGATCGATCGTCTTAACGATCGATTTCGGCTGGGGGGGGGAGGGAATCGGATCGTCGCGGTTTTGTTTTTGTAAATATCGTGTAAATCGTAAATCGGGGGAGGGCAGGAAAACCGGCACACTAAAACATCCCTAAAACCCACCCCGACCCTTTAAAGTAAATCCCCTACCCTCCCGAACCCCCGCAAATTGCTTAAATTACCTGGGGTCCAGAGCAGGGGTCCCGGTGTGATCTTTTACTCTCGGGCCTGCGGTGCGTTGTAGAAATGGCGCCGGCGCTACCTTTGCCCTGTCATTGACAGGGCAAAGGTCATATGACAGGGCTACCTGTCATATGGCGCCAGAACTTTTGGCCAGCTTGGAGGTGTCAGGAGGCCCCCCCAAGCTGGCCAAAAGTTCCTTTTGGGTCGAACGAGGGTCCCGGAGCGAACCCGCGGGGAATCACGTGATACCGCGTCACTCCGACGTCGGCGCCACATCGGAGTGACGCGGCGTCACGTGATTCCCCGCGGGTTCGCTCCGGGACCCTCGTTCGACCCAAAAGGAACTTTTGGCCAGCTTGGGGGTGTCAGGAGGCCCCCCCAAGCTGGCCAAAAGTTCCTTTTGGGTCGAACGAGGGTCCCGGAGCGAACCCGCGGGAAATCACGTGACGCCGCGTCACTCCGACGTGGCGCCGACGTCACGTGATTCCCCGCGGGTTCGCTCAGGGACCCTCGTTCGACCCAAAAGGAACTTTTGGCCAGCTTGGGGGTGTCAGGAGGCCCCCCCAAGCTGGCCAAAAGTTCCTTTTGGGTCGAACGAGGGTCCCGGAGCGAACCCGCGGGGAATCACGTGACGCTGCGTCACTCCGACGTGACGCCGACGTCACGTGCTCCTTGCAAAGGAGGTCAGAAATGGCGTCCTGACCCCGCTGGACCACCAGGGAGTTTTGGTAAGTCTTGGGGGGGGGGGGGGATTAAGGAGGGTGAGGGGTTTAAATTTTTATTTGCACATATGGACATAGACTCAACTTATGGAATTCTCCATATGTCCATATTGACCGCAAATGGGACCCCCTTTCGACTTATGGACTTATGAACATAAACTTTTGCTCTGCACATCCCTAATCTCTAGTATATATATAGTTTATGTTTTTTTATGTATTTGATTTATATTCTGCTTTTAGGCACTTCAAAGCAGATTATAATCAGGTTCTGTATGTATACAGTCTGTGGAATCACAAACAGTTTTACAATCAGGTGCTAAAGGCATACAACATATGAAATCACAAACAGTACAAAGGCATCTAAACTCCAAAGGTTTAGAATACAGGGAAATACAAATATCACAAAGGAATCAAAACTCTCAAGTTGTAGAGGATGAAAAATCCAAATAGCACAAAGACATCAAAACTGCTAAGACATAGATGCAGTCAATCACAAACATCACAAAAGTGACAAAACTCAAAAGTAGAGAATGTAAAAAAATAACAAACAGCACAAAGACCTAGATAGGCCTAGACAGCAAGAAAGAATACCAAACAAGTGGTGGGATGGTAAGAGAAACCTGTATTTATTTTTTCACAATTGTATTTTGGAAACAGGTAGGCATAGTAGCAGCAATACCCCAAAGGTGGTACATGACTAGTATTACAGCTAGACATAGTGGCAGAAAGACATCCAAGGTAGTTTCAGTCATCTTGCCAGCAAAGGCAGATTTATTTTCAAAAAGATCAACTATTCAATCATCTGGTTCTAGCTCTGAACAATTATGCTCACTTGGTGGTTAGGAAAGATAATGCTGAGCCATCTTGCCTAGATGTGACCAGACTATGGATTTGTGTGCACAAATATGCCAGTGGTTTGTGTCTATGTCCTTAATGAGACTTATGAGATAGCATGTCACAGCAAATTCTGATGGGATTTCCATTTTCTGGGGTGAAGGGTGATGGTCTCTTTTGCCAGCTGCTTTAACTATGGTCTATGTCAGAAGAGATGTTTGCAGTGGGAGAGGAAGTGCTAGCTGACAGAGTGATGCCCATGCCTGCACTACTCTCTGCAGTGGCTTCGCTTTCCTGTGCTATATCTCCTCTGTGCCTCTTCCACTGATGTTCCTGTTCTCACTCTCTACTTATTAGCATCTCCTTCATGTCTGTAAGAGACTCCTTTTCACCCTTGGATCAGAAAGTATGGCAATCATGTATGTATTCTTTTGTATCTGAGGGATCTATGTATCTTGTACCTACTGCTATAAGGAGTCCACTTAATGAAACACCTCTGCTTCCATTCTCTCTTGCTTACAGAATCCATGTACATTTTCTTCCAGAATATTTACTATAGGACTGACCATGCTCAGGGTAGCATTTCTGTATCTCAGATATTCCATGGCATCCTTGAAGGTTTACATGATTTGTAATACCTCCCTCGTCATTACTCAATCATGATGACCCAGGTGGGCAATCCGTATCTATCTTTGTTTCCAGATACAGATCATGAAGGGGTGTCTGCTGCCCCACTAACCCCTGCAGTATCAGATAGATCAAAGTCCAGTATGTGACAACATCTTGAATCAGATGCTTATGAAGCATCCTGCATTCTTCCTGCTTCTCACAGAGTATCTTCCCCTCTTCCGTGTTTTGATGGAAATATCCTGCTATTTTCCTGCACCGCTCTATCAGGTCCTTTAAGAATAGATTCCTGTGGTCCTTGGGCCCTAGCCCCATGGCATCTCTCACTACCAGCTGAAGCAAGTGTAGAAAGCAATGGATCCCCCAAAACCCCCAATTTATATTGCCCTTATTATATTTTTCCCACTGTCTGTTACAAAGAAACATACTTGAAGGCTCCTCTAACTCTGGTCTAGCTGCCAACCCTCCAGTATCTTTCTTACGGCTGATAGGATACATGCACAGGGTATGATGGCTATCACCTAGGTGTACAGCAAAGCCACTTGCACCATGAAGTCTAGTCCCCACTAGAGTTCCTGCCTGCCCTCTGCCTTGTCCAGCTGCCACCAATGTGCTATCAGGGAGAGGTAAACTAGCATAGTGTTCACACTGGTCCGGATTTCACTAGTGAAATGAATGCTTCTCCCCTCTGCCTTAGCCAGATGTGCCCATATGTGACTATAGAACTGGTTGTAGAGGGTGAGGATAATCTGCCTACTAAATGTAGTCCTGGAGGGTGCTTTATAATGTGGGCTAACATGTGCAACAGATGCTTAAAGCCCATAGTCTCCACTATCTGCAGGGGCTGGTCATCCAGGATAATCATTTCCTTGATGAACCTTATTACTATTTCAGCTGCTGCCTGTCTCTTGCCCCGGGACAGTGATACAGAACACCAGCCCATTTCTTCTATAGTGGGTTACCATTGCAAATATAAGGCATGGTGGCCTATGGCCTGCCACCTGACTTATGGAAGGGGCCATGGGATCAGCTTGGGGACAATTCTTCTTCTTTTCAACCCCTTTCCTCTGACTGAAGGGCAGAGGCTGTCCTCAGGCTAGTAATCCATCCCCATCTGATGACAATAATAGCAGGTACTGTGTTTCTATAGGTCATGCTACATATCAACATTTATCAGATGCCTCAGTATCTTCCCTCAATTGATGGTCTGCTTGCAATGAGTTTGCTGATCTCCCCAGAATGCCCTTGGAATGCCTTTACATTATGACTTATCAGGTTATGTGCATCTTCCATCACTTTAAAGTAATTCCAGAGCTGGGATGTCTTATGCAATCACTTTTCTGTATCCTTAAGGGCTGATGCTGGCACTGGGGTTGAAATTGATGGTGGATCCTGAAGTCAAAGGACAGGAGCATCACTCAAACTCTCTACCTGTACTGCCTGTTCTTCCTGGGGATTGTTCTCAATCACCATCAGCAACATTTATCTAAACCATCACTTCACTGGAAGCTAAGACACTACTGACTGAACCTCTCAAATTTTCTACAGCTAGTACAGCTACCAGCTTCTCAATATTTGATTCAGGGAATCCCAAACAAGATTCTTCTTAAGAATCAGTTGTTGAAAATACTGCCTACATTACCTGAGAGTGAGTAACCATAGTGGAGTGCACTGCTAATTTTGTCTGTTGTACTTCTGCTGCCCTTGCCCTGTTAACGCAGCCTCCACTGGCTCTCCTATCTTTTGCCCCTGTTCCAAAATAAGTAGGAGAAGAACAGAAGGTGGCAGGACATGCTCTCTATATGATACAGTGAATAAGAGAACACTAAAGCAGAGATCATAGAGAGCCCTTTACTAGTGCCAAAGCCTACTGTTTTTAAAAGCTTTTTTTTTTTTAACTCTGGGAGATCTTCTGCAAAGAAATACTTCTCTGGTAACTACCAGAGGGTCCAAGGGCCCAAGGACCACAGAGGAATCTATGCTTGAAGGACCTGATGGAGGGGTGCTGGAAAATAGCAGGGTATTTCCATTAAAACATAAAAGAAGGGAAGCTTGCACATGCTCAGACCTTTCAGTGGGAGGATGTCCGAATCACTTGAGCCAGATGGCAACTATAATCTAGTTAAAAAGATGCTTTACCATTATTTGTCCTCTATCTAGTCTCCTTGCCAACTTGTTCTGCTTTGGCTCCCAGGAGGCTGTGATATCACACAGGCAAGAGTTGGTTGTATAGTTATCAGTTAGACCTAGGATGCACCAGTTGTTTGCACAGCACAGCCATAGACTTGAATGGGCTATAGATTTGAATGAGAAACATAAACACATGAGATGAAAATTTTTGGTTAAATTTATGGACACCCTCCATTTGTTTAGAGGTCCATAAATGAAACAAAAATGGATGCTTTTGTTGCATTTTACCCATTCATCTCAATTAATTCACATCCTTAATGCTCTTCTTTATAAATATTCATAGCTCCATGTGCAAGGTCTATTCACTTTTTCACAGTAAGATACATAAATCATGCAATATAAACTTTTTTGAACCATAAATACTGCATTATTAGATGAGTTAGAAACTAGTCTCCATGCTATTAATAATGGGTTGCATTGTGTGAGTGTGTGTTTGACCTAGAATGTGCAGCACCAGAATATGTTAGTGTTCCAGTAGCTTTGTAAAATTGTGTACTAGGTTTCTAATGGATAGATTTAAAATCACTGAGGGAGATTTAATCAAGTTTTAGGCAGAAAGATTACATTTCATAGTTATTACATGAGCAGTTTTCTTTTTCAATTTTGGGTCTGGCAGTTTCCTTGTGGTCATTTGGGTTTCCAGTTCAGTCAGAACCAGAACTGGAAACCAGCACTATGAGGCTTATTTTCTGCTATGTTTATATCCCCTACCAATTCACTTAGGCCAGGCATCTCGGTAACAGTTCTTGGCCAGGGTTCCTTCAGGAATTTTGCAATTATGGGACTTAAATCTTTCCATTAGATGTCACCATTGCCCAATGACTGGGATGCCCACTCTCCAGGGACTGTGAACATTACCTTCAAAGCATCCCAGCCTCACTTGGGCTGGAGGGTCAGAAAACTGGGCAAGGGAATCAAATCAAGTTCTTCTGCGTGGCAGTGTGCAGCACTGCTACAAAGATACTAGTTGGTCACTCATAATTTTTTATTATTGTTTGAATAAAAACAAGTAGCAGAATCTTGTCAACTCAAGACCAAAGAGTTAACAATTCATTAACTTCTACTGCTAGCTGTACATTACCAAATCATCGCTGACTGCACTCTTTAGAGAAGTTCTTACTCCAGGCAAGTAGCAGACTCTCTTCCAACAGTATTTTATTACTGATTTAGGACAGTTGACCAATGTGTTTGTAATTGTTTGTAAATAAAATTCAAATTCATGTGTGAAAGCTGTAACCTCTGGTGAATCTGTGAACTCATTGCAATGCAGATAGAATGGTTATTTAGGAAAGACAGCTTATGTAATCTGAAAAATCAGTTACGGACTCTGGAAAAAGTATCCTAGTATCAACCCCAACAATGAACATCTGTTTAAGAAATGCCTATTTCCTCTAGCATGATGAGCAATAAGCTTCCACACAGAGATAAAATACAAGGCAAGAAAAAGTAAATGAGCAAAAGGTATGAATTTTAATGTGTGGTGTATACTGGAATATCAATGCAAGAAAATCACCATGCTTTTGTTGTAATATCCCTCTGTAATTGTGATGAGAAAAGATTCAAGACTAGAATAAGCAGGAAAGCATTAGAAGATTGTCTTCTTTCTTCTTTAAACTCCGATTGCTTTTGTTAACAATATGTGCTGATAAGTTCATCTGGATACCAGAGTTGTTTCTTTGTAGCCTTTTCTGCATCTAAGATATTCATATGCAGCCAAGAGGAATCAAAAGGTCCCACTGCTCCACGATTATCAGCAATGTAATTATCACAGGTGGGTTCAGTCGCATTGAGGAAGAAAAACGTATCTTATAGTCAAATTTATTTTTCTGATCATATTTTGTTTCATGCTCTTTAATCAGGAGAATGCATTCCCCAGCAATTTACTTCTTTTTATTGGCTCTGACTACTTTAAGTATAGCACAGTGGAGATCAGATTGTGAATAAACCTGGCTGTTCCACAATGCCTTTGTAGATTCTGGTGATTTTTTTTTTTTTTGCCATATTTTAAATAACAGTTACAGTATCTACCTTTCCTATTGTTATGGTAAACTAAAAGTCATATTAAACTGCTGGTTCAGCTATTTTGTATGTGACAGTGTTTGCTAGTCTATGGGAGCTGTTCTCTGTGTTGGTACCTACCTAACTCTGATGCCACTGTAAGTTATTGTGATTATGCCATTGTTCAAGTCTTTGACGAGACTTCGCTTGAAGTATTATATCAGTTCTGCTGGCTGTATCTTCCAAAGGATATTGACAGGTTAGAGACAGTCTAGTGAAGGGCAACGCACATGTTGCAGGATTTGCACTAAAACTTCAAAGACAGGGGTGCTCAAACTGGTCTTACAGCATCCCCTCCCCTCCTCCCAGCCAGTCTGGTTTTCAGGATATCCCTAATGAATTTCCAAGAGATTTATTTGCACGCGCTACATCCTCTGTATGCAAATATTTCTCATGTATATTCATTAGGGATATCCTGAAAACCAAGCTGGCTGGGGGGCCCGTAGAACTGGTGTGAGCACCCTGCTCTAAGAGATTCGATTTATTTATTTAAATATCATTTGTTAATCGCTTCGTTAATAAAAACCTCTGCAAGGGATGAACAATATTAATACAACAATTATCACAATAAGCCATTCACATACATGCGTAGGTTGCGCATGCCGGCCAATGGCCAGCCCGCGATCCCGGCACAGCAGCAAATGGCCGCTGTGCCCGAAGGCTCCGTCCTCGCCCCTGGACCACCCTTCCCTGCCACCACCTACCCCCTTTTTCAAGCCCCGGGACATACACGTGTCCCGGGGCTTGCGCGCGTCGCCAGGCCTATGCAAAATAGGCTCGGTGCACACAGGAGGGGTTTTAAAAGGTTACGCATGTATATTATGCGCGTAACCCTTTTAAAATCCACCCCTGAGGAAGGCCATTCCAAAGTCTAAGAATATCCAAAGAGAAGGATCTATTTTGTAGCCTCAGATGGGACAAAGCTATAGCCACAGGGAGTTGCAATAGATGTTTCTTTGCAGAACATAGATTCCTTTCTTCCTCATACTATTTTTTAAAAATGTATTATTTATTGTTATAACATTTAAATACAAATGAAATAATCCAGGCATATAAGAAATATAAGAATAATTCAAATTATCATACACATTTAGCAAGTTATCCTGCCCACGTCAAGGGGGAATAGGGGAGTCAGACCCACTGTGTGTCAATAACATTCTATTACAACCATTCTATCCCTTACCTTGCATTAAGTAACAAACTAATTCTGAGACTTATCCCTTAGGAAATGATCCAACTGCAAAGGATCTAAAAAAATAAATTTATTGTTCTGATATGTAATTAAACACTTGCATGGGAATTTAAAGAAAAAACTAGTTCCCAAATCTAGAGCTGTTTGTTTAAAAGAAAGACAATGTTTCCTTTGAGCTTGAGTTGCCCGGGAAACATCTGGAAAGACTTGAATCTTTTGTCCACAAAATGTCAATTCTTTGCTTTGGAAATATTTCAAAAAGAACAAATCTTTATCCTGCTTTAAAGAGAAAGAAACTAACAAGGTAGCTCTAGTTCGAATATTATCTATGGAGTCCTACAAAAAGGTAGAAACCCCAGGACGCTCCAAAATATCTATTTCCCCTTCCTGAGCAGGGATCATTCTCTTTTTTGGCAAATAGTACATCTTAGATATAACAGGGATTTTCTCTGGTTCAAAAGATAATACTTCACTAACATACTTTTTAAATAATTCACTAGATGAAGGCAATCTAGAAATAGGAAAATTCAATAAACATAAATTAAACAATCTTATTTCATTTTCCAAAGCTTCTATCTGATTGTGAAGAATAAATTTATCCTTAATAAAAGATGTACCAGTAGCCTGTAACATATTTACTTGCAAATTTAACATGGAAACAGAAAGTTCTGCATTTTTAATTCTAACATCTTGATCTTCAAATTTTGCTCTAGTTTCTACTGAAAAGGTATGCATCTGAGATCCTGAACTAATCAGCTTATTATCTACTTTGACAATGAATCTCCAAACACCTAATACTGTAACATTCTCTGGTTCTACAATGCTTCCCTCCATTACATCACGTAATTCAGGAATTATCAAAGTGTTGCAGTCGGACACTGCTGGCGAGATGGTGGACCCTTGGGCCGGCCTACCTAGAGTGACAGGATAGGCCGGGAGGCAGAGCCACAGGCAGGAGGTGTTCACCCGGGAACCAGGAGCCCCCCAGGAGGAGCCCGTAGGGCCCTAGGACCTCGGGACTTGGGAATACAGGCAGAAAGTCCAGGGGCAGAGAAAGGCTAGACCGGGATCAGAGCAAACAGGGGGGAATGGAAGTCCAAAGGTACCCGGGAAGCAAGGGACCGGCTGTACAGGGCCGAGGGCGGGCTGAAGACAGGGCAGCGGGCTGCAGCGGAGACTGTAGCAAACCAGAGGCTGAAGCAGGCGGTAGGCCGAAGCGGAGTCAGTAGCAAACCGGAGGCTGAAGCAGGTTGTAGGCTGAAGCGGAGTCGGTAGCAAACCGGAGGCTGAAGCAGGCTGTAGGCTGAAGCGGAAGCAGGCCGGGGTCAGAGGCTGGCTGCAGGCTGAAGCGGAGTCAGAGGCAAACCGGGGTCGGAGGCAGGCAGCCAGCTGAAGCGGAGTCAGAGGCAAACCGGACTCAGAGGCAGGCAGCAGGCAGAAGCGGAGTCAGAGCCAAACCGGAGTCAGAGGCAGGCAGCCAGCTGAAGCGGAGTCAGAGGCAAACCGGAGTCAGAGGCAGGCAGCAGGCTGAAGCGGAGTCGGAAGCAGACCGGAGTCAAAAGCAGGAAACAACGAGATCACCAGGAACGCAACTAAGAACAACTATAGAGTTGTGAACCTCGTTGCAAGGCGATGAGAGAGAGTTTGAGCGCCGGTTATATCGGGGCTTGGGCGTGATGTCAGCAGCATGGGCGGGGCCAGGCTTCCGGGAGTTGAGCGCTCAAGACGAGCGTCCTCACACGCGCGTGAGACTGACGAGAAGCAGGCACGTAATGGCGGCCGCCACGTGGAGTGAGAGAAGCCCCCGGGGTCCAGAGCGGGCATAATGCGGCGATTCCTAAGGCAGAGGTAGGCAGGTTTGAGCCGTGGGTGGAGGGAAGCGGTGGAGACCGCAACACAAAGGGCATGGAAGCATAGAGTTACTCTCTGTTCCCAATTTCCCCAGGGATATATATCTCATCTGAATATTTCCCTCTCCAGCATTCCCATCTCACAAAGGAGTTGGGATTGCTGAGGGAGGAGAGTTTATAGCAACACTAGCTATAACAGATTTGCTGGCTAGTTGTTCTATAGAGGGTTGAAGGGGGGGTTGTGTGGACCTGGGACTTAAGGATACCCCAGAAGGGGAATTCCCTTCCATACAGTCCCTTGAATACAACTCACCCATATGTATTATGTGAGCATCCACTGGTCCATGTCTCATTGAAGAGAAGGAAACCAGAGAGGAGGTTCAAGTCTTTGATTTTCTCTTCCTCTCCATTTTGTACCCAGGGGTGCACCCCTTCGGCGTGCAGCTTCGGCTGCATGCCAGCAGCTGCGCGCCTCAGGGCCCTTACTTTTAAGGTGTTCCGGGGCTCCTGCTGATGATGTCACATGGGGGCCGTCGTCTCCGGTGTCAGGCCTCTCTCTCTTCCTCAATTAGCAGCAAGATCTCTCTCTCTCGGTGTTCGGAGGCAACAGCAGGCTTCGAGGTCCTCCAACCACGCAGGTCCCATCCTCCAATCTCCGCGCCTCATACCATTTTAATCTTCCATTCAAATGAGGAGGGCAAGGACCTCATAGCATCCTAAATACCAGAAATAGACATTTAAATTTACAATGTTCAGTTACAGGGAGCCAAGGCAGATTCCACAAAAGAGGGCCTGCAGATGTTCTATGAGGGCTACCTGTGACGATATGCGCAGCAGTAATTTGTATTAGTTGCTACTTGAAGGTCAATTTCAAGGACAGCCCTAAATATAAAGCATTGCAATAGTTAAAAGTGTGAAAGCAGAAGGTCATAAGCCATCAATTTCAAAACTGACAGATTCAGAAAAGCTTAATCTGCCTATGCATTTTGAGGTCAATATTCAAATGCCATTTAGACGGATAACTGAAAAGTTATTCATCTAAATGGCTAACCAGCAATATTAAATGCCATATGCAGCTAAGTACTAGCTGCATAATGAGTTATAGGGATAGAATTTAACCGTATAAGTTGGGGGCATTCTGGGAGTAGACAGAAGGTGTTATGAGGAGGAAAGAATTTAGCTGCATAAGTTATGCAGATAACTCCAATATTTGGAGTTATGCAGCTTACTCTAGTCAAAGCTGTAGAACTGTCCTAAAATTAGCCAGTTAAACTCAGCCACTCCATGGCTGAATATTGCCCCCTTTAATCTTAATATAGATGTTTTGAACAATAGATATAAAATGTTTTAACATATTTGGGCTAGAGTCCAAAACAATTCCCAAAGACCTCACTTCACTTTTTGGAATGAGGTGAGGACCTAGTATGCAGGTCCGTCGCTGGACCAGCTGGTGCCCTGTGCAGTCTTGCAGGTGGGGTCAGCCACAGAAAAGGGAGGTTATTGGCTGCAGGGTGTGGGAATGCTCATGGGGGACAGACCCTCTCATATATGGATGGGGATAATATCTTTGATGTTGTACTTGATGATCAACTGGGATCTAGTGATCACCAGATGGTGTGGTTCTGCACCAGATATAAAGGTTCACTTAAAGGAAAGGGTCTTAAACTTCAGGAAAACTAATTTTGTTAAAATAGGGGAGTACCTCAAGTAGTAGTTGTTAACTGGTTGGGAAAATCTAAGAGAAGTAGAAGAGCAGTGGGCAAAACTAAAATGAGATTATAATGACAACTAACACTTTTTTTAGGAAAGAAATTAAAGGAAAGAGGAAAAAGAAGCTGCTAAGGTTCTCTAAAGAAGTAGCTGCAAAGGTAAGGGAGAAAAGGTTAACATTCATAAACTACAAGAGATCAGAGACAGTGGAAGACAGGCAACAATATCTGGAAAAGCTAAGAGAATTTGGGAAAATAGTCAGGAATGCAAAAATTTAAATGCATAAAAAAGGAAATATGGTAAAATGTGGGGAGAAGATTTTTGTTTAGATATGCTAGTGATAGAAGGAAGCGCAAAAATGGTATTGAGAGACTCAGAGGTGAATGGGAAAATACAAAGAGGCTGATGTGGAAAAAGCAAAATTGCTCAACAAATATTTCTGTTTGGTGTTAACTAGGGAAGAATCTGGAGCAAGACCACATAAAACAAACACAAATAAAATGAGAACTGAGGTAAAACGCAATAGGTTTTCAGAACAGTATATTTGTGAGGAGCTAACTAAACTTAAAGTACATAAGGCAATGGAGCCAGATGATATACTTTTTTTTTTTCTCTTACTCTAGTCAAAGCTGTAGAAACCAAAGAAATTAAATTATTACATACAGCTTCACAGCTTCTACTGTAACATAAGAAACAACCATTAAATTTAGACCCCCAAGTATAAGTGAAGGGGAGGACATATCACTAATAAGGAGCTTCAAAACATGGAAACATTTAAAAAGTAAGCTTAATGTGTTTATGCTATTCTTCCTATATTTATTGCTCACTTATAAGACTTTCTTGGACAGAGGGAATAGGCAATAATCTTTTTCTATTTTCTAGCAACATCTTTAAATGCTCAGGTACAAAGAAAACATAAGTTACATTATCCAATTTTAAGATACATCTACAGGGGTATGTATGAGAGCATAAAATTAGCACCTATAGAGTGGGCTTCCTGCTGCATTGCTAGGAACCCCTTTCTCCTCTCCTGAGTTAGTTTGGCCAATTCAGGGAATAGTTGCAGCACTTTCCCCAGAAATTCAACTCTCATATATTGAAAATAATTTCTCATTTTCAGGCTTAAATCCTATTCATATATAAAAGACACTAAGAGAGTAGATCGTTCTATTATCTCAGGTGTTGAAGTTTCTAAGAAAGCTGTTAACTTTTCCATATTGATCGATTGGAGTACAGCATCTTCTCTAGGTCGTATATATGGTAGAAAATACACTTTATTGAAAGCAGGAATATTCTCTGGAGCAATGTGTAATACTTCAATCAGGTACCTTCGAAGTGGTATTCTTGGCTGTTCTCCCAGAACCTTAGGGAAATTTAAAAACCTTAGGTTCAAGTCTCTCATCTTATTTTCTATTTGTTCCATTTTCCTGTTTAGTTTTAAGCACTTCTGAACCAAAACTGACTGTGTGTATTGTGACTTCTTTCCTTGATCCTCTTATGTTTGGATTCTTTGCTATTGTTCCAAGTAGTTGGAGTTGAAGTCCTGGGTTATATCTTCTATTTTAGAGGAAATAATAACTTGCTGCTGGGAATAGCCTTGTAAAGCAATTCTCAGTTTGGCTATCAGCTCCCACAGTGAAACCAGTGTCACTACTGATGGCTTAGTAAAACTGGCACTCACGGCTCCCAACTCTAGCAAAGTCCCTCCTGATAGAGCATTTAAAGAGGTTTTAACCTCAGAAGAAACAGTTCCTCCCATGATTCCACCTAATGTTTGCCTTCCTGCCATTCCTTCCTCATCCAAGCATTGCTCACTACTCCCAGGCCCTGCAGCGAGTATCATGGTTGCGCGACTAGACCACATAGGATCCGTTTCCACACTAACTGGGCTCGAGAACTTCTGGGGTATTGGCGCTGGAGGTGTACGTGAGTCTGGAGGGCATAAGCTGGTTTTCCCTGAGTAGGCCGCTGCTCCTCCTGCGATCATCTCTGTGGGGCATAGCTCCTCCACTTTCGAATAGTCGGCAGCCAGCTCAGTTATAGTTCGCTGTCCTGGAGGTAAGGGGATACCGCTGGATATACCCTAACCCTGCCTTTCCATTTCAGGGCCATTATCACTCAAACGAGACGAGAAAATTCAAAGAAACATGGACAGCGTTCTGAGCCTCGGTGCTACACCGCTGCCATCTTAGCTCCTCCCCTGCCCCCCAGATGAGATACTTCTGAGGGTATTGAGGAAACTTAGAGAAGTCCTGGCAGTTCCAATGGCTGATATTTTCAATGCTTCTTTAGGGTCAGGAGTAGTTCCAGAGGACTAGAGAGGGGGTCAATGTGGTTCCTATTTATAAACGTGGAAATAAGGAAGCAGTGAGGAACAATAGTCTGATCTCTGTGGTGAACAAATTAATTGAATGACTGCTAAAACAGAAGATACTGCAGCTTCTGGAATCCAATGGATTGCAAGATCAGAGGCAGCATGGTTTTACCAGTAGCAAATCTTGTCAGATGAATCTGATCAATTTCTTTTGGGTGACCAGATAGTTGGATCAAGTGACAACACTAGATGTAGTGTACTTGAATCAATGTATCCCAAATAATTAATAAGGGCTGCAGGTGTGATCCGTAAAACTATAGATTGATGAACCTGAATTTAATGCTAGGAAAAATACTGGAAACTATTCTAAAGAACAAAACAACAGAGCATATAGAAAGACACAGTCTAATGAAACATAGCCAGTATGGATTTAACCAAGGGAAGTCTTGCCTCACAAATATGCTACATTCTGTGAAGGGTTTAATAAATAGTTTGATAAAGGAGAATCACTAGATGGTGTTGTATTTGGATTTTCTGAAGGCATTTGCAACCTTCCCTCATGAGAAAACTAAAAAGTCATGGGATAGGAGGAAATGTCCTTTCATGGATTGGAAACAGAGAGTAGGATTAAATGGTCAGATTTCTCAGTGGAAAAAAAGTAAATAGTGAAGTGTGTCAGGGATTTCTTCTTGGACCCCTGCTTTCCAATATATTTATAAATGATCTGGAAAGGGATATGATGAGTGAGGTGATCAAATTTACAGATGGCACAACATTATTCAAATTAGATAAATCACAAATGGATTGTGATAAATTGCAGGAGGAGCTTGCAAACCAGGAAGACTAGGTGTCCAAATAGCTGATGAAGTTTAATGTGGACAAGTGCAAGGTGATGCATAGAAGGAAATATAACCCTTGCTGTTAATCACGGTCCGGTTCCATATTAGGAGTCACCACCCAAGAAAATGATCTAGGCATCATAGTGGATAACACTTTAAAATATTTAGCTCAGTCTGCTGTGGACATCAAAAAATCAAACAGAATGTTAGGAATTATTAGGAAGGGAATCGTGAATAAAATGGAGAATATTATAACACTCTGTTTCACTCCATAGTGAGACCACACTTTGAGTACTGTGTGCAATTCTGATGGCCACTAGAGATGTGAATCGTGTGCCAAATCGTCTTAACGATCAGATTCGGCTGGGGGGGGGGGGAAAAATCTGATCGTTAAGATATGTGAATTGGAATCGTTTCCGATTCCAATTCACATCACTAATTTCTTTTTAGGGAGGCCCGCGCCACTAAAAAAAAAACAACCCACCCGACCCTTTAAATCGATCCCACCCTCCCAACCCCCCCAAAACCTGGTGGTCCAGGGGGGCCTCGGGGGGCCTCGGGGAGAGATCCAGGGGGGCCTCGGAGAGAGGAGAGATCCATGGGGGCCTCGGGGAGAGATTTCCCGTTCCTAGGCATCAGCTGTTCTAAAAAAAAATGGCGCCGATGCCCCTTTGCCCTTACCATGTGACAGGGTATCCGTGCCATTGGCCAGCCCCTGTCACATGGTAGGAGCACTGGATGGCCGGCGCCATCTTTAAAGATGGCGCCGGCCATCAGCCCCTATTATAGAGTATAGTATAATAGGGGCTGATGAGTAAAGATGGCCGGCGCCATCTTTAAAGATGGCGCCGGCCATCCAGTGCTCCTACCATGTGACAGGGGCCGGCCAATGGCACAGATACCCTGTCACATGGTAAGGGCAAAGGGGCATCGGCGCCATTTTTTTTTAGAACAGCTGATGCCTGGGAACGGGAAATCTCTCCCCGAGGCCCCCCTGGATCTCTCCTCTCCCCGAGGCCCCCCTGGATCTCTCCCCGAGGCCCCCTGAGGCCCCCTGGACCACCAGGTAATTTTAAAAGGTTCTGGGGGGGGGTTGGGAGGGTGGGGTCGATTTAAAGGGTCGGGTGGGGTTTTTTTTTTTTAGCACCGCGGGCCTCCCTAAAAAAAAAAGGGTCGGGAGGGTGGGGGAGGCTAAGGGGGGTCGATTTAAAGGGTCAGGTGGGTTTTTTTTTTAATCGGGCCATCGGCGCCATTTTAATTAGTGGCAGCCAAAATGGCGCCGATGGCTCGAGAGCGGGAGATCGCGCCGGGACCCCCCCCCCCACTGGACCATCAGGTAATTTAACATTTTGGGGGGGCTCGGGAGGGTGGGGGAGGGTAAGGAATTGGTTTTAAAGGGTCGGGGTGGGTTTAGGGGTTGTTTTGGTGTGCCGGGTTTCCCGCCCTCCCCCAAATAATTCCCGTGCCCTATTTAACGATACAATACAAATGCCCCTGATGATAAATCGGGGGCATTTGTATTGTATCATGCACTCTATCAATTTAGGACGATTTTAAAATTATCTGACGATAATTTTAATCGTTCAAAAACGATTCACATCCCTAATGGCCACAATTCAAAAAAAGAATTAGTTGCACTGGAGAAGGTACATAGAAGGGTGACCAAAATGCTAAAGGGGATGGAAAGGTTCCCCTATGAGTAAAGGATAAAGAAGTTAGGGTTGTTCAGCTTGCCTAGCCTTACCAACTCCCATCATTGGGGCCAACATGCACTGACAGCTGCCTGCTTGCCCTTTTAGTATATACCATCAATGGAGTCAGACCAATCCAGCTACCTCCTGACATGTTCCCATCAACAAAACTGGGGCCTCTCACACCCTGCTGTCTCCTAACTTGTCCCCATCAACCACACTGGGGTTTGACTCAGCTTACTTCCTTCTGATATGTCCACATCAACAAATCTGGGGCCTGTAATACCTTGCTGCCTCCTGACATGTCCCTATCAACAAAACTGGGGCCTGTCATACCTTACTACCTACAGATATGTCTCCCATCAACCCACTGAGGTCTGTCATACCCTGCTGCCTCTTGACATATTCCCATCAACAAAACTGGGGCCATCACACCCTTCTGTCTCCTGACTTGTCCCCTTCAACAATACTAGGGCCTGTCACACCTTGTAACCTCCAAACATGTCTCCCATCAATCACACTGGGGTCTCTCATACTCTGCTGCCTCATGACATGTCCCCATCAACAAAACTGGAGCATGTCACACCCTGCTGTCTCCTGACCTCTCCCCATTAACAAACCTGCCTGTCACACCTTGCTACCTCCAGTCATTTCTCCCATCAACCATACTGGGGTCTGTCATACCCTGCTGCCTCCTGACTTGTACCTATCAACAAAAGTGGGCTTTGATTCAGCCTACTTCCTCTTGACATTTCCCAATCAACTAAACCAAGGCCTGTCACACCTTTCTGCCTCCTGACTTGTCCCCATCAATCAAACTAGGGCCTGTGACATCCTGCTGCCTCCTGATTTCCCCCATCAACAAAACTGGGGCCTGCCAAAACCTACTGCCTCCTGTCATGTCTCATCAACCACACTGGGCATGTCATTCTGCTGCCTCCTAACTTGTCCCCATCAACAAAACTGGGGTTTGATTCAGCTCACTTCCTCCTGACATGTCCTCAATAATCACACTAGGGTCTGACTCAGCTTACTTCCTTTTGACATGACCCCATTAACAATATTGGGACCTGTCACACCCTTCTTTCTCCTGACATAAGTCCAACCAGAGCACTGGGGCTTCAATCCTCCTAATTCATCCTGACATGTTACCAACCACATCACTGGGTCCTGACTCTACAGGGGTCTGACAACACATCCAGTAGCAGCCTTTCATTCCCATACCCCCACATCAGCAACACAGGGGTCTTGCAGGCAAAACATCCAGCAGCAGTCATACACTGCCATACCCCATCAGCAGCTAGGGGGTCAGCAGTACAGTCAGCAGCAGTCGTTTATTGCCATACACCTCACACAACCTCAGGGGTTTAATACATCCTTATTCTGCCTGCCATGTCAAAAGCACCAACACAGCATCATGGCTCCATTGAGTTCCTCTGCCTGCTTATCCCCAAGCACCACCACCACCACCACCACCACAGGGTTATGACTCCACTTAGTTCATCTCCCTGCTTAGTCCCAAGCACCATGGCAGAGTCATGACTCCACAGAGTTCCTCTACCTGCCATGTTCCAAGTACCACCTCAGGGTCATGACTCCTTCTCTCTGCCTCCTTTTCAGTAAATGCCACCACCTAGACATGACTCCACTGAGTTCCTCTGCCTCCTTTTAGCCAAATGCCACCACCAAAGGATGTCTCCACTGAGTTCCTCTGCCTTTTTTTCTCCAAATGCTATCACAGAGGCATGACTCCATTCAGTTCCTCTGCCTCCTTTTCCCCAAATTCCACCACCCAGGCATGATGCCACTCAGTTCCTGCTTACTTTGCCCCAAACAGTTGTTGAGGAGAAACAGGAAGGGGAAGACAGTGGAGTCATGTTTCAGTAGTGGCATTTACCAAACACCACTGGATAATGACTACCCTGAGATCCACTGCCTCCTTTTCTCCAAATACTACCACTAAGGCCTAACTTATCCTTATCAGCCTTTCTTACTCCAATTATAATGATTGTGGCCTGACACTTACAGCTGTAGCATGTCTGCTCCAACCACCATATCAAAACAGTCTTAGATAAGCTCAGGATCCATTCTATACTTTTTTTCAAATAGACTTTGCTGTCCCTAAGCATGCTACATTTTCTGCGTGCATAGGTATTTTTACAAATACTAAATGGACCTAACTCTGACAACATTACAGTTTTGGAGATGTTACAGCTACACTTCTCTCTGCATTGCTCTGCTGCTACCATTCCAGTTTTATAAATTACTTGCCAATAGGGATGTGAATCGTTTTTTGACGATTTAAAATATCGTCCGATATATTTTAAATCGTCAAAAACCGTTAGGGCCACGATACAATACCAATTCCCCCGATTTATCGTCAAAAAATCGTAAATCGGGGGAAGGGGGAGGGAAGGAAAACCGACACATTAAAACCCCCTAAAACCCACCCCCGACCCTTTAAATTAAATCCCCCACCCTCCCGAACCCCCCCCTCCCCAAATGCCTTAAATTACCATGGGGTCCAACGGCGGTCCGTAGCTAAATCGGGGGAAGGGGGAGGGCAGGAAAACCGGCACACTAAAACCCCCTAAAACCCACCCCCGACCCTTTAAATTAAATCCCCCACCCTCCCGAAACCCCCAAATTCCTTAAATTACCCTGGGGTAGAGCGGCGGTCCAAAACGGCCTCTTGCTATTGAATCGCGTCGTCTTCAGCCGGCGCCATTTTGCAAAATGGCCGCCGCAAAATGGCGGCGGCCATAGACCAACACGATTCGACTGCTGGAGGTCGTTCCGGACCCCCACTGGACTTTTGGCAAGTCTTGTGGGGGTCAGGAGGCCCCCCCCAAGCTGGCCAAAAGTTCCTGGGGGTCCAGCGGGGGTCCGTGAGCGATTTCCTGCCGCGAATCATTTTCCGTACGGATAATGGCGCCGGCCATACACGTATGGCCGGCGCCATTTTCCGTATGGAAAATGGCGCCGGCAGGAGATCAACTGCAGGAGGTCGTTCAGCGAGGGTTCCTGACCCCCGCTGAACGACCGGTGCCATTATCCGTACGGAAAACGATTCGTGGCAGGAAATCGCTCACGGACCCCCGCTTGACCCCCAGGAACTTTTGGCCAGCTTGGGGGGGCCTCCTGACCCCCACAAGACTTGCCAAAAGTCCAGCGGGGGTCCGGAACGACCTCCAGCAGTCGAATCGTGTTGGTCTATGCCGCCGCCATTTTGCGGCGGCCATTTTGCAAAATGGCGCCGGCTGAAGACGACGCAATTCAATAGCAGGAGGCCGTTTCGGACCGCCGCTCTACCCCAGGGTAATTTAAGGCATTTGTGGGGGGGGATTTAATTTAAAGGGTCGGGGGTGGGTTTTAGTGTGCCGGTTTTCCTGCCCTCCCCCTTCCCCCGATTTAGCTACGGACCGCCGCTGGACCCCAGGGTAATTTAAAGCATTTGGGGGGGGGGGTTCGGGAGGGTGGGGGATTTAATTTAAAGGGTCGGGGGTGGGTTTTAGGGGGTTTTAGTGTGCCGGCTCAAGATTTTAACAATTTTCACGATACTTTACACACCCAAACGGCAACAATACGATTCCCTCCCCCTCCCAGCCGAAATCGATCGTTAAGACGATCGAGGACACGATTCACATCTCTACTCGCCAACACCACTTCTGCTGCCACTGCTCCAAACCACTCTTGCTCGGGCCACTCTTCTGTGCATGGGCAAGCACTGGGACAGACATCCTTGAGGATATTACAGCAACCCTTCTCAATGCACGGTTTTACATCTACCATTCCAAATCTTAATTATATACCAGCATCACTGCTCCTGCTGCCATTCCAAACCGGTCTTAGTACCTTAGTGTGCTTCCTCCACTACTCCAGCTGTGTTCAAGTTACTTGTCAAATACCCTTCGCTTTTATTTTAGTCCACTTTTCATCGTGTCCTAGCCATGCGTTGCTTTGCAAACTTACTGAAACGCGCCTCAAGTTTTAATACCATTCTTATCTTCATCTATGGTACTCACCTTCTTGCCATCTTTTGTTCTTGCCTCGGCTACCCGTTCTTCTGCACACTTGCTGCACCTGGCCTATTTGCAGTTGCACTGAACACTGTATATGGGTACCTATGACATGCATGGCTTGGTTACTCCATGACACAAACATATGTCCCTGGACTGGTGGATCAGCCAGGTGCAGCCATACTTTGGCAGGGATAGGCTCTTGTCTGTTGTCTATATGCTTCAACAGATTGGCTGGCATCTCCCATGCCACTCTGCCTTAATGCTATGCCCCTCATCCTACACCTTCAGATCCTTCTGCCATTCGGCCTTCCTGCCATGTACAGATTTTATGCCTTGGGGCTCTTAACATCTTTCTGCCACTGTACCATCCTGGCATACTCCAGCTCTTCCACTTAGAGGTATTCTTGCCAATCTGAGGTGCTGCTGTGCACCTCTCCTTGATACCGCACTTTCTGATTCTTGGTCCCTTTAAATGAACCTTGGGATTTTTCCTGCCACATTTTCTGCTTTGTTCTCCCTCATGGTATCTTAGGGTGTTGATGCCATTTTCAGTGCCACTTTGCCTCTCGTGATGACATCAAGGGTTCATGATACTATTGCACTTGGGGTGTTCTTCTTCCTCTTGCTACCTCTTTGCTACTTTCACAGTGCTTAGGAGAATGCTTGCCAATCCTGTAAGCCTGGCATCCCTTTGCCCCCTTCCAGAGCCTTAGGCTACTATTTATGCCACTTGTGATGCCACTTTGCCACAGTATAACTACCTTGCAGTTCTTTCTCCCTTCTGATGAGTTCTTCTCACAAGTTTAATTAGAATTGATTAACAAATCACCATTCTGGAACCCAGAATAGGCTTCACTGCTTTCCCCATTGCTTTTAATGGAAAATGAATAAAACTAATAAAACAAATAAACAATTTTTTTTGTATTGAAACTAATGAAACAAATATGGGTCCCAATGAAACAAATGAATGATTTAAAATGAGTTTTTTCTTCTGCAAATCCCTAATAAATAAATAATGTGTGATCTATCTTCATTACCCCCAGCTATCTTCTGAAGGTGTGTTAAGCCTTGGTGAACTGAGCTAGCTAAGTATCTAATTAAAAGAAATATTTAATTTTTCCCTATTCTGTCCAATGCATAGAGGAATTTCTTTCAGAACTCTCTCAAGTGAGATGTTGTGTGATCTTACTCTCTATCTCTCCTTACTTTTTCACACATACACACTTATCTTGATTCCTTTCCCAGGCCAGTTATTTACTGGACAATGACTGTTGCGCTGGAGGTGGACCCTTGGCCTGGCGCAGGATTGGTACGACCCTCTGGGGGAACCCAGAGGGTGCCTGCCACCAGGAGGCGGAGCATACAAGGAGACAGAGGCTAACTGGAGCTTCACCAATAACGGTCCAGGGGCTCCGCGGGTTGAGCCCTTGGATTCCTGGACTGCCTGGGCTTAGGTGGGCCTCTGGGGGTCTCCCGGAGAGATGATGGAGAGGTGTGCCCATGAAGAGTAGAGGTGCGTGGCTGATGGTGAACAGATGAGTTAGACTGGAACAGAGAGTACCGGAGACCACGGGTACGGGACAGTAACTGAAGGTCCTCCGGGCAGAGTAGGCAGCGCCTAGTGGTCTAGCTCAAGGAAGGCCGTGGGTAGCATCAAGGCAGGTGGACCTGGTGGTCATAGGAGAAAATGCAGGAACACTGGAACAAGAACAGGAACACAGGAACAGATGCAGGAACACTGGAAAAAGCACAGGAACACTGGAACAAGCACAGGAACGCAGGAACGAGGACACAACTATCTCACACAATGGTGACGACCCGTTTGCCAAGGCGAGGAACTGGGGAAAGGGCCTCTCCTTAAGTAGTCGATTCAGGTAATGTCATCCCCGTGCACCATGGAGTGAGTTCCCACCGTGGACTCTTTAAAGGGCTGCGGGTTCCGCGCGCACCTAGGGGCGTGTTTCCGGCGAGGGAGGAAGCCGAGGCCCTGCGAGACTCCTGCAGGGCGGCCTGGGAGGTCGAGGGCCTGGACGGAGCAGGTGATGCCAACAAGGAGCAACGGGGACGGCAGAGACTGGCTGCGGCTGCGGGAGAAGCTGAACCAGGGCCTGTTGGAGCGCGAGCGAGGTGAGCAGTTCCTAGGAATACCTCTAGCCTGAGTGTAGGTATATCTTTGCCTTCTCTCCTGAGCTTTACGTGTATCAAAGCACAGCTGTAAATGTCTCTCAATTCACGCTGTTCACTCATGCTATACTGGAATTAAAATTCTGTATAATAATCCCTTTCAGTGTTTAGTTAGTTTCCTATATGTAATGTAGTGTCCTTGTCTCAGACTGTGTTGCTCTACACGTTGTTTAATCACATCTATTTAATTGAAACGGTAATCTTTCCAATTATTTCAGATTCAGTAGGGAACCTCAGATTCAGGCTAGGCACTTACACAGTATTTTCAGGGAGGAGGCCTGAACTTGACTCCAGCCTAAGAAACTTTCAGCTTCCCTAGTCATTTGAAAAGTGTTCTGACAACAATATTGTAAGGGTGGTCAGAGAATAAAATATTGGTGAAAGAGAGAAGTCTCTCACTGCTCCAAGAATTATTTCTGATCTCGCTTACATTGCTCTTTGTGGAAGAGAGGTAGCTTAGTAATTTAATTTTCCCTTTGGGAAAAGAGGGCTAAGAGGTTACAGTAAATATGTAATCACAAGTTCTTTCATTGTAATCACAAGTTCTTTCATTCATAGCTTTCTCTCTCAGTATCATTCAGTCCCTGAATTTTCCTAGCAAGGGCTGAGAAATGGATTCGCATCTCAGCCACTGTTTTAATAGTAACTGATTTATCCTGACCCTTACTTTGAATTTTCTTAACTCCCACCATTAAATTTCTCAGTTCACATATGCACAGCCACACACTCTTTTCATTCACTCAGAAATATGCTCCTTTCCTCCCTATGCTTTTCTGTTACTTTCAAGTACTTTAGAGCAAGTTCTAAGAAGAGCTAAGGTGTGAAACCCTTCTACTGCTTTTTACTGCCAACTGTCACTCTCACTGTAGCTGTTTCTGAGTGAACCTTACACAGTCAATGACATCAGCTTAAGTAGTCCCTAAGGATTCTCTGGGGAAATTTTTAATTTGTTTTATCACCGGAATACCTCCACCCCTTTCATGTTAACTTACCGGGACAAACTTTTAGGAAGTTTTGAGCATCTTGATGAACTGATTGAAGGTCCAGATTAACTACTTAGCTGGGGATTCAGGCATATACTTCCACCTGTCTCTTCACTGTACCCCCTCACTGACTTCCCCCCGAAAAGGTGGAAGATAGCGAATTTGCATACTCACCAACTGAATTCTACAGCAGCTCTACTATGAAATAGACTCTGCTGTTTCAAAGCTCTGAACTGAATCAGATATTTTTAATGAGCTGGAGTCCTCTTTTTCCAAAAGTTTGACTTTTTGAATCCATTTTTTTCCTTCCTAACTGGTTCTATTAGGGACATGGACCCTGACCCTGGTTTTAGCCCCACCCAATAAATATAATCTCCTGGGCGCCAGGCATTTAAACCAGGTTCACATGCCGGAGGGCTGATTTACCTGATTTCAGCTGTTTGTGCCTTCTGACATCGGCATGAACCAACACCTACCACTGCCTTCCACTACTGCGGCACCTTCAAGGGACCTGGACCATGACCCCACTGCTTTCAGCTCCACCCACCAAATGTCATCTCCTGGGTGCTGGGCATTTAAACTGGGGGTCGGATACCTGAAGCACCTCCCCCCCCCATGCAGGAGGGGTGCACACCTTCGTCGCATGCATGAAGGAGTGCAACAAAGGAACTTGCCCCTTTGTTCGTCCCTATGTGCACTAGAGATGTGAATCATGTGATCGATCGTCTTAACGATCAATTTTGGCTGGGGGGGGGAATCTAATCGTCGCGGTTTTGTTTTTTTTTTTTAATCGTTTAAATCGTAAATCGGGGGAAGGCGGGAAAACCGGCACACTAAAACAACCCTAAAACCCACCCCGACCCTTTAAAATAAATCCCCCACCCTCCTGAACCCCCCAAAATGTTTTAAATTACCTGGTCCAGTGGGGGGGTCCCGGTGTGATCTTCCACTCTCGGGCCACGGCGCTACCTTTGCCCTGTCATATGACAGGGCAAAGGTAGCGCCGGCGCCATTTTGGTTCCTGCCCCCCGACGTCACGAGCGCAGGAGATCGCTCCCGGACCCCCGATGGACCCCCAGGGACTTTTGGACAGCTTGGGGGGGCCTCCTGACCCCCACAAGACTTGCCAAAAGTTCAGCGGGGGTCCGGGAGCGACCTCCTGCACTCGGGTCGTATTGCCGTATTGCAAAATGGCGCCGGCCGTATGGCCGTATGGCCAGCGCCATTTTGCAATACGGCAATACGACCCGAGTGCAGGAGGTCGCTCCCAGACCCCCGCTGAACTTTTGGCAAGTCTTGTGGGGGTCAGGAGGCCCCCCCAAGCTGTCCAAAAGTCCCTGGGGGTCCAGCGGGTTTCCGGGAGCGATCTCCTGCGCTCGTGACGTCGGGGGACAGGAACCAAAATGGCGCCGGCGCTACCTTTGCCCTGTCATATGACAGGGCAAAGGTAGCGCCGTGGCCCGAGAGTGGAAGATCACACCGGGACCCCCCCCACTGGACCCCAGGTAATTTAAAACATTTTGGGGGGGTTCGGGAGGGTGGGGGATTTATTTTAAAGGGTTGGGGTGGGTTTTAGGGTTGTTTTAGTGTGGCGGTTTTCCCGCCCTCCCCCTTCCCCTCCCCCTCCCCCGACTTACGATTTTTGACGATAAATCGGGGGAATTCCTATTGTATCGTGCCTCTAACGAGTTTTGACGATTTAAAATATATCGGACGATTTTTTAAATCGTCAAAAAACGATTCACATCCCTAATGTGCACTCCCTATGTGTTAGCCTACATTTCAGCTTATCATGGCCAAAGAGATCGACAGTAACTGTGATACTTTCTCTCCATTGAACAGAAATATGATCCCATCTATTACAGGACAGTCAGTATAATATTAGACATTAAAAATGACCACCTCCCAGCAGATTGATATTAAAATACATTCCACTACAGAAAACGTTCTCGACTTTAATGGTTTCCTTTACACTTGGCTCAAGGACTATGACACCCAGTTTTTTAATAGATGTTGTCTTCCAAATTATTCATATACCTTCAAAGCTAGACAAAATAAATCATGGAGGTGGAGGTCTAGAATTATTTTTAAGAAATCATTTGAACTTTACAGAATTTAAGATTTCAATGCCAGTACAGTATGAAATGCTATATTTAAAATCTGACCTGAATAATATCTGTCTTATCCCAGACTATTATCTTATAACTCATCACCCATTATTGAAGCGATAATCAATCTTGATTTAGACGTGAGTAAAACAATAATTGTGGGAGATTTCAATCTTCAGATCGATATGCTTTCCTCAGCCATGCAGAGCAAACATTCTTAGACACCCTCTCCTCTTGTAGCTGGCTTGGTTTGATTTTCAGTTGCTGATATTCCTGAAGAGATTACCCTAAAAATCATAAAAACAAAATATTGAGGGGCACACACAACTTTGGGGTTCTTATCAATCCGCCACTTTCTATGATCAATCACCTAAATGGCATAACACAAATCTCATTTTCCAAACTCAGATTATTTTGGCATCTGAAGCTGTTACTTGATTTCAGTGACGTCCATACTATCTTGCAATCTCTTCTTTTTTCGGTATTGATTATTGTAAATCTCTTCTCATAGGTCTCCCTGCATAAACCATATGTCCCCTTCAAATTATCCAAAATACTGCTGCAAGACTCTTAACAGGAACCCTTTTTCATGATCACATCACTCCAATTTTGCAATCTCTGGCTTCCCGGGGGCAGCATCTGTGTCCTCAAGGCTGCCGCTTCTCATGAACACAGGAAAACGATTCTTCCTCCTCCTGCCTGGAACAGCTTTTAACCACTGTGCCCTGGGGAACAAAGACACTGCCCGACTTTCTTCCTCCTGCAGCCATGAGACAGGAACCCTCGTGGCTGCACTAAACAGTTGTTTGTCGGGTTCCTGCACAGCCACTGCAATCACGCCTTTCAAAAACAGCTGATCGCTGCCTTTGCCGTTCCCAGACCTCTCTGCTCTCTCTTCGAGTGCAGCATAGGCCCGGGATGCCCCAGACTTTCCTCCACAACAATATGGGCCATGGTAGCCCCCATGCACTCTCCAGGCATTTCAGGGACATTGACAGGTACTGTAATAGTTTACATTTATTTATTTTTAGTTCCTCCTCTTTATTAAAAAAAAAAAAATTATACCCCCTCCATTCTCAATTTTAACTCCTGGGGTTACAAGTGTAAACAGTGGCAAGAAAACCCCAAGGCATAGAGTGAGAAGTATTGCAGTTAAACTGTAACTCTCAGGCAGAGAGATTACAGTTTCTCCTGCTGCTAGCAGTACCATTGGGACATAGTGACAGAGCTTTCTCCTCTAAGTTTGGGAAGCTTTGCCCTTTTTTTCCATTTTACTTCATACCACCATTACAGTGTGATCTGTATTTTACTTTTCAGGTATCATTTTCCTTTGACCTGATGAAGGGTGTTGTGTAGCTCTCAAAAACTAATCAAAAAATGTATTGTTAGTCCAATAAAAAAAGTATCATCTTATATTGTTTTGTTTATTGCCTTTATTTTTACTCAGTAGCAGTGGAAAGACATTCAGCATTAATGTTTCTATTTCTGAGGTGTATGTAAGAACTTTTTTTGGAAGCCATACAAGATTTGGAATTCAAATTGGATTGCTGATTAGACTTAATTGAGAATAAAATTAGGGTGTCTTCTAATCTTAGTGTGAATATAGACAAAGAACTGGAAACAATGCAAAACAAAAAAAAAAGACTTTCAGTTAGCTAACCAGAAGTGTGAAATTAACTCTGCTGTAGCAGCTTCTTTGATTAAAGAAAATATTCAGTTGCAACATCAAAATTAAATGTTGATTAATAAATCTAGAGCTAGGAATGTAGAATGCACTGAAATTGTGGTGCCTAGAATGCTTGTAAAATGAATTAGTGCTTTGCTGTCTCAGGTTTTGGACACTGAATTTGATTATATGTCCTGAATTGACAAAGTTTGTAAAGATATTCCTCATGTGAAAACACTTAAAAATTCTTCTCTGCTACATCCAGCATCAAATCCTTCTCAATTTGTTTTTCATTTTATTTTCATTTATTAAAATTTAATATCCCACCTGTAAACCTCCATCTAGTGAGAAGTGTCCTACTTTATTGATTTCTTTTTTATGCTGTGGCAGATAAGGATTTAAATTGGGATTCAGCCAGAAAAAAAGAGGGGGATTCATGATTTGTGGGTACCATGTCCATTTCTTCCCTGACTTAACCAGAATTACACATAATAGAAGGAACAATTCTGCATTTTTTTTAAGGAAAGACTCAAAATTGGTTCTTTGGTTTATTTTTTCTTCTAAATTAGGAATAGTTCTCAATTCTTTCAAGTGTCTTTGTTGATAAAGTTGTACGTTGTAACTTTTGTGTAGGTTACCTGAAGGTTTAATCGAGCCTGATACGGTTGTACCTCCACTAACTATTGGCCCTTGGGCTCAGAACACATCACTGTGTAATGCACATTTAAATTGCATTCTCTTGGGATTAGTGGGGTCTAGGAGTCCTGCAGAATCGATACACTCATATTTGGAGAGAGAGGGAAAATGGCTGCCACTATTTTGTTGGTCCTTGCCAGCCAATGAAATTGTTGAGGGTGTGCCTCAGGAAGGTTTCCTGTAGGCTGGGGATAGGTAAGTGGCAGGCAATGCTATAGAGAAAAAGGAAAAATACAAAACCAAAACCTTTAAGTGACACAAAAGGATTTTTTTGATAATGTACTTGCTAAGGCCTAGATTTATCAAAATGCAGTAAATATCGCATGCAATAGGAAAAGGGGTGTGTTTTTATGATAGCCTATTTATCACAAAGTGCGCTATCTTAGCATAGATATTACTGCAGAGTGTGATAACTTTTTTGCACTTTGTGGTAAGCACCACAATTATTGCAAATCCTACCTACAACCACTGGGGGGACCATGTTTACAAGAGAGAGAGAGAGAGAGAGAGAGAGAGAGAGAGAGACTAACTGTAAGGCCCTAATAGTACTTAGATATTTATTAGAGATATGAATCGGAACCGGAATCGGTTTGGATTCCGTTTCTGATTCACATCGTATTTTCTTTTTTCGTCCGGCCCAATTGCGGTTTTGTTTATCGGCTGCGCCCGAGCCGATGAACAAAAAACCCACCCTGACCCTTTAAAACGAATCCCTTTGCTTCCCCCACCCTCCCGACCCCCCCAAAAACATTTTACAGGTACCTTGTGGTCAGTGGGGCTCCCAGGAGCGATCTCCTGCTCTCAGGCCTTCGGCTGCCACTAATAAAAATGGCGCCAATGGCCTTTGCCCTTACCATGTGACAGGGTATCCGTGCCATTGGCCGGCCCCTGTCACATGGAGGGAGCACTGGATGGCCGGCTCCTACCATGTGACAGGGGCTGGCCAATGGCACGGATACCCTGTCACATGGTAAGAGCAAAGGGCCATTGGCACCATTTTTATTAGTGGCAGCCGATGACCCGGGAGTGGGAGATCGCTCCCGGGACCCCCACACCCCCACTGGACCACCAGGTACCTGTAAAAGGTTTTTGGGGGGGTTGAGAGGGTGGGGGAAGCTAAGGGATTCATTTTAAAGGGTCGGGGGGGGGGGGTTAGGGTTATTTTTATGTGCCGTTTTTCCCGCCCTTTCCCAAAACGATAAGAGAACCCCCACAAACAATATCGTGGGGTTTTCCTATCGTTTTGGGGGAGCCCCCAATTTCTGACGATTTTGAAAATATCGTATGATATTTTCAATCGTCCGAAGCCCGATTCACATCCCTAATATTTATACCTCTATATGAGGCCCACCTAGTAACTCAAGGTGAGGTTTAGGTAGTAGTGTAGGGGTTAGGGGCCCCTTTGACATTGAGAGTGAGACGTACGAACAGAACAGTACATTTTTGTGAAGATTTGATGACTTTCGGAGTGAGGAAACTCACACAAAGATGATATTTGTACAATGTTCTCTCAACCTAGCTTGATGTTACCCAGGTAGAGAGTCTCTCTCTCTCTCTCTCTTAAAATACTGAAAACACCTTAATGCATGAGAAAGTACCATAAAGCATTTATCGTTATAAATCGTTAGAATCGTGAGCCGGCACACTAAAACCCCCTAAAACCCACCCCCGACCCTTTAAATTAAATCCCCCACCCTCCCGAACCCCCCCCCCAATAACTTAAATAACCTGCGGGTCCAGCGGCGGTCCGGAACGGCAGCGGTCCGGAACGGGCTCCTGCTCCTGAATCTTGTCGTCTTCAGCCGGCGCCATTTTCCAAAATGGCGCCGAAAAATGGCGGCGGCCATAGACGAAAAAGATTGGACGGCAGGAGGTCCTTCCGGACCCCCGCTGGACTTTTGGCAAGTCTCGTGGGGGTCAGGAGGCCCCCCACAAGCTGGCCAAAAGTTTCTGGAGGTCCAGCGGGGGTCAGGGAGCGATTTCCTGCCGCGAATCGTTTTCGTACGGAAAATGGCGCCGGCAGGAGATCGACTGCAGGAGGTCATTCAGCGAGGGTTCCGGCGCCTCGCTGAACGACCTCCTGCAGTCGATCTCCTGCCGGCGCCATTTTCCGTACGAAAACGATTCGCGGCGGGAAATCACTCCCTGACCCCCGCTGGACCTCCAGGAACTTTTGGCCAGCTTGTGGGGGGCCTCCTGACCCCCACGAGACTTGCCAAAAGTCCAGCGGGGGTCCGGAAGGACCTCCTGCCATCCAATCTTTTTCGTCTATGGCCGCCGCCATTTTTCGGCGCCATTTTGGAAAATGGCACCGGCTGAAGACGACAAGATTCAGGAGCAGGAGCCCATTCCGGACCGCTGCCGTTCCGGACCGCCGCTGGACCCGCAGGTTATTTAAGTTATTGGGGGGGGTTCGGGAGGGGGGGGGATTTAATTTAAGGGTCGGGGGTGGGTTTTAGGGGGTTTTAATGTGCCGGTTTTTCGATTTTTTCGATTTTAACGATTTTTAACGATTTTTCACGATATTTTACCCCCCCAAACGGCAACAATACGATTCCCTCCCCCTCCCAGCCGAAATCGATCGTTAAGACGATCGAGGACACGATTCACATCCCTACTCTCTTCTTCAGTGGCTTCATTCCTAGAAAATCTGTGAAGCATGAGTTTAAGTGGTTTTTTTATTGATGTTGTATTGGTACAATGTGCCATTTGATCATTTTCAGGACACTTTTCAAAGACATTACTCGAGTAAATTGACCTGATTGAAAATTTGCTGCTCTCTACCTGGCCAGAAGTTCTCACTAACTCTCACAGTGCACGTACTTTTAACCAGGTAAAAAAGAGGTGTTCCCATGGGAGCGTTTAGTTGGAGGAAGTTAAACGGTATGCAATGTGTACACTTTACATTCTCCCATCTTTTCTTAGGAAAAGCACAAGGCATATTACAAAGAAAGAGATGAGAATTGCATACCTGTAAAACCCCTTCTTGGTTTCAGGCCACCTAATTGAAGGGTCACAGTAGAGCTCCAGGACTGTCTTCACACTCCTTGATCCACAAAACAGCTCCTTCTCTCAAGTTCAACCCTGGGAGGGCTGGGGTCATCCGGCAGGGAGGAGACCTAAGCCTCCAGGGCCCTAGGTTCTGTGGTAGGGTAACCAGGCTGCACCACTTTATAAAAAGTCTCAGAGTCCAAGGTTGATGTTTAAATTATAAAAAGATTTACTTAAGCTTGAAATAAGATAAGATTCATATTTGAACATACAGTTATTACTCTGTTTAAAAACAAAACAATTTAATTATTTCACATTTTTTTTCCCATTTTTATAACATCGATCAAGTTCCTTATTTTATTCATATTACTGATATGACTTTGAACTTCTATCGAACAATCTGCCAGATTTTCTAAATTACTGTGGGACTTAGGTAATACCTGTGTTAATCCACAATAATACTGTTACCACTTTTATGAAGCCTGTTAACATGTGTCAAATGTGGATGTTACCATTAATGCTTTTTGGTGCATAGGTCCAAGAGAGGAGAGAGCATGCTACATGAAATTTCAGAACTATTAATAGTTATTTGTAACCTATCATTAAAATTGTTTATTCTACTTGAAGTTTGGAAGGTGGCCATAGTGACGACAAGCTTTAAAAAGGGCTCTAGGGGTGACCCAGAAACTATCGAGCTGTAATTCTGATGACAGTAATGGGAAAAAATCATAAAAACTATTCTAAAATACAAAATTACTAGTGGTGTGCAGTTGTTTGCAATAAAATAGGAGATATCGTCTTTATTTCCTATTTCGTTGCATTTTGGGAAGCAAAAAAAACCAAATGGAAAACCCGCAAAATTTTGTGTGGTTTTCCTATTTTTTTTTTGGGGGGGGGGAGAGGAAGGGCACATCTACTAAAAAAAAAAAACAACCCAAACCCACCCCAACCTTTATGGAAGTCCTGTAGCATCTCTTTATCAAGGATATAGTTATTGGTGTCCAAGAAATTTCTTCAGGGCCATATCCCTTCCATGACAGGAGGTATTCCCATACTCTGCCTTGTTTTCTCACATCGAGAACTGTGTCTACTTTGTATTCGATGTCTTCTTCTGCATCTATAGGTGTAGCTTCAGGTATCTTGTTGGAGAACTCACTAAGGATCAATGGCTTCAATAGTGAGACATGGAATACGTTGTGGATATTTAAGGTAGATGGTAGCTTCAGACTGTAGGTGAGATTGCCCAGTCGTCAGAGAATGGGAAATGGTCCAATGAAGTGAGGAGCGAAGCAAGCTGAAGGAAGTATAAGTCTTAAGTGCTTCGTGGAAAGCCAGACTTTATCACCAGGCTTGAATTCTGGAGCCTTGCAGTGATGAGCATCATATCCTTTCTTTGCTTGAAGTCCTGCTTTAATAAGCATCTCTTTTGTCTGAGTTGTTGGATATCTTTTGCAGTAGATTGAGCTGCCGGGGATGACACTGATCACGGAAGTGGCAGTGGTGGCAGTGGTAGTCGTCCGTAGACCACGTCGAATGGTTTTGATCCAGTGGATGTTGCTGGATGAGAATTAATGGCAAATTCTGCCCAGCGCAACAGTTCACTCCAATCATTTTGGCAAGTGTTCACATAGGCACGAATGAATTGCTTGAGTGTCCTTTTCATCCTCTCTGTTTGCCCTTTGGATTGTGGATGGTGTGCTGAAGTGAAGTCGAGAGAAATATCAAATTTCTTACATAGTGCCTTCCAGAAGTTAGCTGTGAATTGGGCTCCTCGATCGGAGACTATGTGCTTAGGCATGCTATGCTGGCGGAAGATGTGCATAATAAATAGCTTCGCGAGCTCCATGGCAGTGGGTAAGCCTGGGAGAGCCAAAAAATGAGCCATCTTCAAGAACCGATCTTCAGTTACCCAAATAGTGTTGTTTCCTCCTGAAGATGGTAAGTCTACCATGAAGTCTGTGGCAATATGTGTCCATAGTTCTTCTGGGACTGGCAAGGGTTGGAGTAGACCCCATGGACGACCCGGTGGTGTCTTCTGTTTAGCGCAGTTAGCGCAGGAAGCGAAATAGGAGAATGTGTCTTCCTTCATGGTGGGCCACCAATAAAAGGTTTGAAGCTTAGAAAAGGTTCTACATTGATCAGGGTGTCCTGAAAGTTTAGAGTTGTGGTACCCAAGCCAATAACTTCTTTCTGAGGTTCTTGGGTATGATGGTTTGTCCTGCAGGTACTGAGTGAGTAGCTGCCAAAATAACCCTCTCTGGGTCAATGATGTGTTGCGGTTCTTCTGGAATGTCCTCGGAGAGGAATGAGCGAGATAGAGAGTCAGCTGTGATATTCTTATCTCCAGGGCGGTACTTGAGCACAAAGTTGAATCTGTTGAAAAACAGAGACCATCTCGCTTGTCTATGATTCAGGTGCTGTGCATGGCGGAGGTACTGTCTTATGGACTGTGAAGACTGTTACTTGATGTTGCGCTCCTTCGAGCCAAGGGTGCCATTCTTCGAATGCCATCTTTATAGCCAGAACCTCTTTATCTCCTATTCTGCAATTTTTCTCTGCAGGAGAGAAGTGACGGAAGAAGAATGAGCATGGTTTTGGAGCTTTGAATCACCAGCCTGGCTTAATATAGCCCCTATGCCAATGTCTGAGGCATCAACCTCCACGATGAAAGGCTTGGTGGGATCTGGGTGTCGAAGACACGGCATGCTTGAAAAGGCATCTTTTAGTTTCTGGAATGCAGCAATAGCCTCTGGAGACCAAATAGCAACATTGGCACCTTTCTTCGTCATAGCTATAAGTGGTACTGTAAGTGAAGAGTAGTTCTTGATGAAGGTCCTGTAATAGCTGGTGAAACCTAAGAAGTGTCTGAGAGCTTTTAACCCAATGAGTTGCACCCATTTCTTAATACTCTCCAGCTTCTGTGGTCAATTTGAAAGCCTTGATTGGAAATGATGTAGCTTAAGAAAGGCACTGATTCCTTGTGAAATTCACATTTGGATAGCTTGGCGTAGAGATGGTTCCATTATTGATCACACCGCCAGGGGGTGGAGTTAGCAATGTTATTGATCATGTCACCAGGGAGGCGGAGTTAGCAATCTGTTGTTGATCACACCACCAGGGGGCCAGAGTTAGCAATCTGTTATGAATCTGCTAAGGAGTAGCAATCTGTTATGGATCATCTCCTCCAGAAGGGAGGAGTGAGTAATCTGATAAATGCTGCTCCTTCAAGGGGAGGAGCTAGCAATCTGTAATACTCCGTAAGCGGGGTCAATGATCTGTTGTGGGTTGGCTCCCACAGTGTGGCAGTCTGTATGATACCACTCTAGTAGTGAAAGGAATAAACACTTAGTGGAAACTGGTAAATCCTTGGGCTGATGGCAGATGACAGCACCCCCAGGAGGATATCCTGAGAGGGACCACCGGTTAGGCTGGAGTATGGAGACAAACACAGATAGTTCTATATTAGACAGGAAGTAGAACCACCAGGGGTGGCAGTAGTGAGTTGATGTGCCCGGCAGGGCTGAAGTCCCTCCAATACTGGAACTGTAATCTCTGGGTTGCTGAGATGTAGAGAGAGACTATAGGTAGTGAGTATACAGGGTATGCTGGATACATAACCAGTAGTAGATGATATACTCACAATTGTAGATATCTGTAATGGCTTCTATGCAACAGAGAGTCTTCAGTATATTCAGGAACAGGAGCCGTAGGCGAGTACTGGTTCCTATATGCAGTCTGAAATAAGAACTCACAGGAGACCAAGATGGCCGCCAAGCAGTAAGGGCGTGAAGGCTGGTGTCTCCTGGTTGCGTTTGAAATTTCTTACTGAGCTTACTATTTTCTTTTGAGATTTTCCTGGAAAAAAAGAACATGCCACATACAAAAAGGAAAACTCGTATATGAGAAATTACCTCCACCCCGGAGCGGGATTCTTGCCAACCAAGGATCGACAAAGTCTTCACTAAAACGCCGATAGATAACCCAGATGCTGATGTCGCTGGAGCCGGTAAGGAGCAGCTACAGAGCTCCCTGACCCTGGAAATATCATTAAGCCCGGGCGCACCAATAATACTGGAACCACCGCGGAGATACCCCGAGGATATGCTGAACGTGGACAGACCGCGAGAGTCGCAGGAAATTCTTGATGATAATTTCCTAATGGCAGCTGGCGACCAGAGAAGAGCGGAAAGCTATTCCCATTCTTCGGAGAACCATGGGAAACCGGGTTCCAGGAGCCTTGATAATCGGGAGAAACAACTAACCCCAGAACAACATAGGAAAAGTGGTGAAGGCCTTATCGAGGCAGGGACTCTGAGTAATAACAATATTATACTATTTACTGCCACTCCAGCTCTCGCGCCTTCCTTAGAAGAAATAAGAAATATTTTGATCTCAATGCAGAAGTCAATCAACACTTTAACTGTTACTGTTCAAGAAGCTATTACCAAAGTGCAGGTAATAGATGAAAAAGTAGTAATGTAGAAACAACTAAAAACAGATGGGAAAGTAAAAGAAATTGAAGATATTCAATTTAACCTGATAAAATCTGATAAAATGATGGAAAATAAGATGGAAATTCTTGAAAACCAGTCTAAGAGGGCAAATTTGAGGAATCTAAATTTCCCCAAAATGAAGTTATCATCTCCAATGGAGTTATTTAAAAGTTATTTTTTAAATATTTGAAATTCTCATCAAGTTCATTACCAGTTATATCCATGATGTATTATTTACATGTGAGACAACCCTTGGAGAATAGTACACCTCAACGGGAAAAGAAAGAAGATACAGATTTGAAATTAACTGATTTTTTGGAAAAATCTTTTGAGGCAGATATAAAATCAAGAGCTACGCTATTGGTGCAATTTTCCTATATAACCGAAAGGAATAACGTGTTAAGAAATTATTTCAGGTTTCAAAAGTTAAAATTTCATGGACAAGCAATCCAAATTTTCCCTGATATTGCGAGGGGCCGACCGTCGGCCCCTGTGACACAATAAGGGCAAAGGTAGTGCCGGTGCCATTTTGAATACTGGCAATACGGCCCGAGAGCAGGAGGTCGTTCTGGACCCCCGCTGGACTTTTGGCAAGTCTTGTGGGGGTCAGGAGGCCCCCCCAAGCTGGCCAAAAGTCCCTGAGGGTCCAGCGGGGGTCCGGGAGTGATCTCCTGCACTCATGCCTTCTGGTGCCAGGAATCAAAATGGTGCCGATAGCCTTGCTCTTACCATGTCACAGGGGCTACCGGTGCCATTGGTCAGCCCCTGTCACATGGTAGGAGCACAAGATGGCGCCGATGGCCATGTGACAGGGGCTGACCAATGGCATCGGTAGCCCTTGTGACATGGTAGGTCAAAGGCTATCGGTGCCATTTTGAAACTGGTTCCGAGGGTGTGAGAGTGCAGGGGATGGGTCCCGGACCCCCCGCTGGACCACCAGGGAGTTTTGGTAAGTCTTGGGGGGTTCAGGAGGGTGGGGGGTTGTAGTAAATTTAATTTTAGCTGGGTACCGAGTAGGATTAGACGTATAACCGTATCGGGGCGCCATACGGACGTATGCAACGTATTTGCCTCCCGACGAATACATATCCCAAATGCAACGTATGGCGTCCCTCTGCACATCCCTAGCTGATAGAGGCACAGTAGTCTTGATCATCACCTCAGATGGTTTAGCTTCTTTACCTGTGGTGGAAGGCGAGTTCATCTGTGTGTGCAGTAGATTGAATGCAGTGATCAGTCCCTCCAGCACAGTCTGCTGTTCGGAGATCCACTGGGGCAGGCCTGGAATGGCCTGTAACGCAGTGAGCTGAGGCGGATCCATGGAGTTAGCAATCTTTTATGGTTAAGTGTGTTTTGGTGGATCCTTGGGTGCTGTGGGAGATGACCACGCCCACAGGGAGGAGCCCCGTGAGGAGCCACAGCACTGGGCTAGACTCGTAATGCACAAAACACAGTCAGTTCTTTATTAAACAACTTGAAGAGAGCCACCAGAGGTGGCAGTAGTGAGTAGTAATTTAATGTCTGTATTACCAGTACCTGTAGTAAGCATTCTATTAGGCACCCAGTATGCTTATATTTGCAGTCTTAAACTGAGCCAAAAATGTTGGTAGCCATGTTAGTCATAAGAACATAAGAAAATGCCATACTGGGTCAGACCAAGGGTCCATCAAGCCCAGCATCCTGTTTCTAACAGTAGCCAATCCAGGCCATAAGAACCTGGCAAGTACCTAAAAACTAAGTCTATTCCATGTTACCAATTCTAATGGCAGTGGCTATTCTCTAAGTGAACTTAATAGCAGGTAATGGACTTCTCCTCCAAGAACTTATCCAATCCTCTTTTAAACACAGCTATACTAACTGCGCTAACCACATCCTCTGGCAACAAATTAATTGTGCGTTGAGTAAAAAAGAACTTTCTCCGATTAGTTTTAAATGTGCCACATGCTAACTTCATGGAGTGCCCCCTAGTCTTTCTACTATCTAAAAGAGTAAATAACTGATTCACATCTACCCGTTCTAGACCTCTCATGATTTTAAACATCTCTATCATATCCCCCCTCAGCCGTCTCTTCTCCAGGCTGAAAAGTCCTAACCTCTTTAGTCTTTCCTCATAGGGGAACTGTTCCACTTCCCTTATCATTTTGGTAGCCTTTCTCTGTACCTTCTCCATTGCAATTATATCTTTTTTGAGATGCGGCGACCAGAATTGTACACAGTATTCAAGGTGCGGTCTCACCATGGAGCGATACAGAGGCATTATGACATTTTCCGTTTTATTCACCATTCCCTTTCTAATAATTCCCAACATTCTGTTTGCTTTTTTGACTGCCGCAGCATACTGAACCAACGATTTCAATGTGTTATCCACTATGAGGCCTAGATCTCTTTCTTGGGTTGTAGCACCTAATATGGAACCCAACATTGTGTAATTATAGCATGGGTTATTTTTCCCTATATGCATCACCTTGCACTTATCTGCATTAAATTTCATCTGCCATTTGAATGCCCAATTTTCCAGTCTCACAAGGTCTTCCTGCAATTTATCACAATCTGCTTGTGATTTAACTACTCTGAACAATTTTGTGTCACCTGCAAATTTGATTATCTCACTCGTCGTATTTCTTTCCAGATCATTTATAAATATATTGAAAAGTAAGGGTCCCAATACAGATCCCTGAGGCACTCCACTGTCCACTCCCTTCCACTGAGAAAATTGTCCATTTAATTCTACTCTCTGTTTCCTGTCTTTTAGCCAGTTTGTAATCCACGAAAGGACATCGCCACCTATCCCATGACTTTTTAATTTTCCTAGAAGCCTCTCATAAGGAACTTTGTCGACTTGGATATCTGTATTGCCGTACATCAAAATGACACCATTCGTTGGGGTTAATGTGATGGAGTTAACTCTGGTGCAACCCTAAAGGAAAGCAACAGTTGAAAAAGAAAAGAAGCGGACATTGGACCTATTCTGAGGCCTGGGCTCCGGGCCGGGGCTTGACCCAGGCCAAGACCCTGGTGAAGGATCTAACCTCCGGACCAGGCCTGGGTTCAGGCTCTGGCCTAGGCCAAGGCCCAGTCATCAGGACCCTGCTTTGGGCCCTGCTTGGGTCCGGGTTTATGTCCCACCATCAGGACTTAGCTTACAGGCTGGGCTGTAGTATTGGGCCTGGTTCCAGGCTCCTGCCTAGGCCGAGGCCGAGGTGTCATCCTTCAGTAGCCCTCAGCTGAGGTCACAGTGACCTACCTTAGGCTTTGGCTTACACAAGGCTGAGAACTCACCAGATGATCCCCACAGGACCAGGTAAGTGGAGCCGGGGGGATTCTGGCTCCGGCATTTTTCCGGGTGGGTGGGAGGTCTTGGGAGGTATCATTTTTTTTTTTTTGGCCATTTGTTTTTTTCTTGGGGGGGGGGAATGTTTGATTTGTTTTTTTCATATGAATGAAATGAATCATTCCATGAACCAAAATTTGTGGGGAAAATACCTTCTGAAAATGAAACGAAAAATGAAAACAATGTTATTATCCCTGCACATCCCTAAGATTTACTTTTGAAAACAGCACACATGATGCTATGTTCCTCCTGTAACCTCGGTGCAGCCAAACGAACACCCCTTGCTAATGCCGAGAAGGTGTGTCATGAACTCTAAGTGCACGGTTAGCTGCACTGGGGGGAGGAGGGGGGGGGATTTTCAGTCAGGCCAAAATTCCCCTTCTAGTTTACGACCGGGCTCCAAAAACATTAAGTTTTGAAAACTGACTCTTGCATTTAGCAAATATGTTTTAACTTTCTTGTTTGCTGGCTGGATATCAGAAAGTAAATAATGATACAATTATCAAAGCTGGTGAAACCTTCCACTGTCTACGAACAAATACTGATGTTTGTAGCACATTTCCATAAGGACCCAAATGACTATAATGTCAAGGAGACTAAACCGTTAACATATCTCACTGCCAAAAAGTGGAAGTCCTATATCTCTTAAGAGCGCTAAATACCACTGATTTTCTACAGACCTTTTCATAAGGGAATGAAACAAAAAAGGATTCTTTCCTAGTGAGCTATTTTTGTTTTGCAGTGGAAATCTTCAGTACTTGAATGTAAAGTCTTCGGTTTGTGCTTGAACTGAAAAGGTCACTAGTGATGTTTTCAAATCATCTTCAGCTGACACTTATAAATAGCAATAAAATACATTGCAGAGTAGAAGTGCAGCAGACTTGAGGGATATGCAGGGTCCTGTGCGTGGGCCAGGATTTTCATACTCTGTCTGCTTATTATCTTTGGGAAAAGAATCAGATAGCATATCTTTCAAAAGACCACAATATGAGATGCTCGACGAAAATACAATTAATGGATTTTGATTTTACTAAGGCAAGAGAATGGAAGATTTCATAACAGATGATGTCTTGTAGTAGGACTGCACAGAGGAGGCATAAAGCATACTTATAATCTGTGTTTTGTAAATCAAGTTGATATCCTAGCAGCAAATAATATGCTAATGCAGGGGCTTAGGTGTTTAGAGGCCTTTTAAATCTGTATTGTGCCAAAAGGGTTTTTATTTCTGGAATGAGTGAAATCTTCCTGAAATGATACAGTGGTCTTTCATGAAGATGGAGAGAGGAGCAATCAGTTACTATTAGCTCTGGTGCTGGCATCAGGTAAGAATTTTAAAATTCCTGTATGCATCTGCTATTCCATCTGTCCTAAAGTTTTGATGTTTTGTCCTATGTCAATATGGAAAGTCAAAATGTATTTGCTTACTAAATGATCCACTCCGATTCTGAAGAAATTTTTGCAAATCAAATGAATGTGCCAATTGCCCTTACCATTTGTCTATATGTCTGTCTGTCCATTCATGTAATCTATTTATTTTATTTCTTATTTTGTATGTTTATATTTTAATTTTTGTTTGTTTATATGTTATTATTTGTTTTATCTGGAATCCATGTAGCATGACAAAGTCACTAAAGTGGAATACATAAGTTTTAAATAAATAAATCAATCTATTGAGTGTGAGATATTAAGGAAGGAGCCATCCCTTCAATCATACCCTCGGTGCTGGACTGGTTTCAAAATGGCGCCGATCGCCTTTGCTCTCACTTTGTCACAGGGAGCGACGGTCGCTCCCTGTGACATAGTGAGGGCAAAGGCGATCGGCGCCATTTTGAAACCAGTCCAGCACCGGCACCGAGGGTATGATTGAAGGGATGGCTCCCGGACCCCCTGCTAGACCACCAGGTACATGTAAAAGGTTTTTTTGGGGGGTCGGGAGGGTGGGAGAAGCAAAGGGGTAATTTGTAAAGGGTCGGGGTGGGTTTTTTTTTATCGGGCCATCGGCGCCATTTTTATCAGTGGTAGCCAAAATGGTGCCGATGGCCCAAGTTCAGGAGATCGCACCGGGACCCCCCCACTGGACCACCAGGTAATTTAACATTTTGGGGGGGTTCGGGAGGGTGGGGGAGGGTAAAGGATTGGTTTTAAGGGTCGGGGTGGGTTTAGGGGTTGTTTTGGTGTGCCGGTTTTCCCGCCCTCCCCCCAAATAATTCCCGTACTCGATTTAACGATTTTTCACGATAAATCGAGGGAATTCCTATTGTATCGAGTCCCTTACCGATTAATGACGATTTTAAAATTATCGGACGATAATTTAAATCGTAAAAAAACGATTCACATCCCTATTTTATACACACCACATTCTATGTAGACCTGTACATACATTGTTTGAAATGGCATCATTACATATACAGGCTTAGCATCTTATCCTTTTGGCACAATTATGATTACAGCACTGACCATAGAAAGTGGAAGTGGCACCCCCAATAGCTACAGTACAGCTCTAATGTTGGAGCTGATAGCAGCCCTGCTATGTGATGGCTAGGAAAAGGCCCCAGACACTCCTTGTTGAAAGAGTTCACTCAAGGGGTCAGTATAAGGGGCAAGGCAGCAGAGTTCAAATGAAGTCCCTAGACAGTCTATGTTGAAAAAGTGCACTCAAGGGGACAGCCTAAGGGGCAAGACAGCAGAGTTCAAGTGAAGGCCCCAGACAGTCCATGTTGAAAGAGTTCACTCAAGAGGACAGCTTAAGGGTCAAGGCAGCAGAGTTCAAGTGAAGGCTCCAGACAGTACATATTGAAAGAGTGCACTCAGGGGGACAGCCTAAGGAGCAAGGCAGCAGAGTTCAAGTGAAGGCAGCAGGACCAGGACCAAAGAGCACAGCATGGAGGCAGAATGCCCAGGACAATACACAACAGCATGGAGGCAGGAGGTCCAGGAGAAGACATGGCAGCATGGAGGCAGACGGCCCAGGAGATGACACAGCAGCATAGAATCAGCAGCAGCAGCATGATATCATTCGGAACAGGACATGAGACATGATGAGAAGAGGCAGCAGCTGGACTGTGACTGGAAGCTGCATCAAGGAGGATGGAATGCAGATCATCAAGGAGGGCTTTAGAGATAGGATGCTGGAACACAATGGCTGACAGTAGCCCATCCCTACTGCGTGCTGGCACGGGAACTCTGTAGTGAGGATAGGCCCAGCAGGCTTCTTCCATTTAGCTGGCACAGGAACTCTGTAGTGAGGATGGCCCCAGCAGGCTTCTTCCATTTAGCTGGCACAGGAACTCTGTAGTGAGGATGGCCCCAGCAGGCTTCTTCCATCTAGCTGGCACACGAACTCTGTAGAGGGGCCCACCCAGGAATGTTGGTACAATTCTTCTTATTTGCCATTCAATGCCACAACCTTTGATCCTTTATGGCCATTTACCACATCGTGGCTTGCCACTTGGGGGGGGCATGACTTTTGGGGGCCTACTCCTCAGGCATCTGTCAGCCTGGGAACTGCTGTGGGGTGTGGTCTCCAGTAATGCTGGGGAAGACTCGGATGGCTGCTTGGGCATGCTTTGCAGGATCTGCGTCAGCACATTTGTCATACTATTGACTGCTGCAACCACCAGTGTCATAACATTCTGCACGTTTGCAGCTGTCTGATCTCGTACGGTCTGGTTCTGCCTGTTGACAGCCCTCCTGAGGTGCAGTAACTCTGTCCATATGTGTCGGAGGTATACCCCATGCCTCCTTTCCAACTGATCCAACTACTCAGGCATGGACTCCTCTGTTGGTGGCGGGGATGTTGTTGGTGCTGGTGCCAGGCCTGGTGGCAGTGATGGAGACTGTGCTGGGATGGTGGTATGCAGTGCAGTTCTTTGAGCCTCTAAATGTGGCATGATGGGGCTTTGGGGCTGCTCCTGCTGAGGGTGTGTTGCTTCAGTTGGCGCTGTGGTGTGTTGGCTCAAGGTTGTGACAATTCTATAGGGTCCCACTCAACGCTCTGTTCTTCCATGAAGCCAGATAGGTTAAGGGACACATTGAGAGGGCTGGGTGAACCCTGGGGTTGCAGCATCTGCAATGGCTCTTGTGCCTATGGCTGCTGATGCTCCTCCATCTTGCTCACCTGGGTCTGGACATCCATCAGGAATGGCCTGTACAAAAAAGATGCTGCGCTGCTGGTACCTGGGGCTTGCTGGCTAGTCCCTGGGGCTTCCTGACTGGGACTGGCTGCTTCAATGGTGAGAGCTGTGGAAACAAAACATAAGACTTAGTATCAATGGCAGCAAGTATCCTGTTTTCATTTGGCATTAGAGGTGCACTATGCTTCTTAGCATTGTGAGCATCTTTTGCCAAATAATGTGAACACCTATTGCTGCCTGCCTATTTATAGGTGAGGTGAAATTAAAAACATAAGAACATAAGAAATTGCCATACTGGATAAGACTAAGAGTCGATCAAGTCCAGCATCCTGTTTCCAACAAAGGCCAATCCAGGTTACAATTACCTGGCAAGAACCTAGACACTAAGTAGATCCCATGCTACTGATTGCAATAATAGCTTTGGCTATTCTCTAAGTCACTTGATTAATAGCAGTTAATGAACTTCTCTTCCAAAAACTTATCCAAACCTTTTTTTTAAAACCAGCTACACTAACTGCACTAACCATATCCTCTGGCAACAAATTCCAGAGCTTAATTAAGTGTTGACTGAAAAAGAATTTTCTCCAATTAGTTTTAAATGTGCTATTTGCTAACTTCATGGTATGCTCCCTAGTCCTTCTATTATCTGAAAGAGTAAATAACCGATTCACATCTACTTGTTCATGACCTCTCATGATCTTAAAGACCTGTATCATATCCCCCCTCAGCCATCTCTTCTCCAAGCTGAACAGCCCTAACTTACCAGCTCTGGCTCGTGTGGGTCCAGCAACTCAGTCATGTCCTTGAAGAGATACAGTCCCAGCATTTGCATTTATTTATTTCTAGTTGCCACATTGGCTTTCAGTTGTGTCCCAGAACTGTGAGCCACCTGTTCCCTGCTTTTTTGTAATCCGCTGCGCCTGGAGATGCCCTGGGCTATGCTATGCCAGATCTGGCCCTTGAATGTCTTAGAGGTCTTGGCCGCCTGATTGCCAAACAGCATGGCAAAATACTGAAGGATCCCTGCAATGACCATCTCATTATCCTGGATGCTGAACTTCATAGCCCTGAGAGGAGGATGTCCTGCTGCCTGGCTGCCAGAAGGGGGTGCAACTTCTGCTTCTGGAGAGGTATCCTCCCTTTCCTCACTCTCCCTCCCACTCCCCTCCTTTCCTCCCCCCCCCCCCCCGCGCCTGCCCTGCCAACTCCCTCCCCATCTGCCCTCTCTGTCTATCCCTAGCCTGACATCCTCCACCCTCCAACCTCTCCTGCCTATCCCATTCCCCCTCCCGCCTCCTCTTATTCTTCCCTCCTGTCCCTGTCCCTACTCCTATTCCTCCTTCCCCTATCAATCTTGCCCTTGTCCTCCTTCATACTCTCATCCTGCCTCTCCTCTCCTATTTCCCCATGCCTCTCCCGCTCCATCCTCCTCACTCCTCTCCACAAACACCACTCATCCACCAACACACCTTCACACTCCTCCACCACCACTCCTCCACTCCTCCTCACTCCTCCACACTCCTCCAACACCACTCCTTCATTCCTCCTCACTCCTCCACATTCCTCTGCCACCACTCCTCCTTAACAAAAGACAGACAAACAAACTGGACTAACAAACAAAAACTTTCACTCCAACAAAGAAGACAAAAGACCAAGGCAAAGGGAAACAGATGGCAACAGAAAACAAGAGAGCTTACTTAGTAAAAGAACCTCCAACTAGCCACCAACAACACCTACTTACCTCTTCTCTCCAAACTCCTCAATGAGGCAGCCACAGGAAGCTGGGATATATAAACTGAAAAAAATAACGAAACACGCACTAATTTATGCTGGCCACGTAAAATGATGTGCCACGTACTGATGAAACGCGCCATGTGGTGATGCAATGCATGAAGCACTGACACAACTCCATGTGTGCTGACACAATGCCGCATGCAGTATTTACCTATGTGATGCTGTAGGCTGCAAATTATCCTAATCACTTCTTTTATCGCAGGTAATATTTTCGCTATATTTATAGCGATTTAATGAATCTAGATCTGTACCTGAGGCAATGGAAGTGAAGTGACTTGCCTAAGATCACAAGGAGCAGCAGTAGGATTTGAACCTTGGTTTATAGCCCACTGCTGTACTCACTAGGCTACTCCTCCATTCCTTATTTGTGTTATTACTGCAGACAACATTTTGAAAAAAATGTTTAATGGATTTTTTATTTTATTTTCCATTCAGACATGTTCAAGATTTTGTAAATTTTTTTCAGTATTTTCAATTTTTTTCCCTAAAGCCATAATCTTTAAATCTTTGCAGAGCAAAGTCCTTTTAAACCTCATGGTCCAAAGTCTTTAAAACTCCAACTCTTCTGGCCTTCTATCCCTCTTCCATTGGAAGGTCATCATCTTCTTTTTAAATTTCATGGTCTCAAAGGAAACCATTAATGTGGCAACTGTCCAGAAGTTTTCTGAAATCAGGAACAATTTCTTTTTAAGCAACAGCAGGGAGTACTAGAGTCCGACCTCCAGGCTCCAACCTCGGCAGTTCCGAGTGGCGGTATCTGGAGCTCTTCAGAGGGCAATCAAATCCAGGCAGAACGTTTCTGAGCAACCAGACACTTAGGTACAGCACATGAAATAAAACACAAACAGACAAGGCAGTCTTTTGAACTAGGGTCCTTGTTTTGGAAGTCCATTTTAGAAGTGGATGCAAGCTGGAAAGAACTCTCTCACTGGAAACAATTCAGCGACATGGCAAATCTTCCAGGGATTCCTATCACGGCTAGCTGGCAGTCTTCAGGCACAGGCTCCATACAGTGTCCCATATATTGACTGTCTTTGGCAAAACTTGGAATGGCTTCAGATCAGAGGATTTCAGCAGTAGTTCTCTGTGTCACTGCGGTCTGTGCTGAAAGTCATGTTGGGCACTGCATCTGGGCGGAGACACCTTTCCCCTGCTTCTTTACTGGGCTGGCGTCTTTCATACTCTCTTGCAAGAAAGCAGAAGATTCCTGTTGGCCAGAGGGGTGTGTGTGTGTGTGTGTGGGGGGGGGGGACGGGACCCTGGAAGTATTCAGTACCCTCCCCCGCTCCTTCACTATTTACTTTGGCTCTCATAGCCACTGGTGGAACAGTAAGGGAGACAATGTAACAAGCTCCACATGCTCTCTTCCCTTCTGTCCTAATCCTGGGCTGTTCCATGGGTTGCATTCACACTGTCTACCTCTGTCAACCACTCAGAGCTGGTCTGACAATCCTGCTTTCGCTTGCAGGTCTTTCCAGATCTGGAACTGTGGAGAGAATGCTTAAATGAGCCAGCCGTGGCAGTTCAGGCTGCAGAAGGACCTCCCCAATGTCAGTAGCAGAAATCTCCTGATCACAAATAAACATCCTGGGCTCAGCTGAGGCTGCAGTGCCCCTCACTCCCTCTTCAGGCCCGGCGGACCACAGCTCCTCCTCTGTTCAGCAGGAGAGGTTGCATTGCAGTCGGTGATTTCATTCAGTGCAGATTGCATCACTTCAGTTTCAGCACAGGACCTTGTCCTGGACCCACTGAACCTCTGGACTCCTCTGTGATAACAATCTCCTCTCAGTGAGTAACACAACACTTCTTCACCACCTATCTTCCTCCTCGGCAGGGGTCAGTGGCCATCTTGAAATTCATTAAACTCTATGGGACACTTTTTTGCAAAAGTCTCCAAAATCTTCCCCAGATCAGCAAAAAATGCCATGTGTTGTTTGGGGATCGATTTTCATTGTCATTAATGCTTCCTCCCCCCCCCCCTTTTTTTTTAATTTTTCTATATTTTGGAAAAAGTGTGCTCTACTTTTGAATAGTGCACAACATTTGTACACAGTGCTCACTATTTTGCCCACTATTCAGAACTAGTGTGCACTAAAAGCGATAGAAGAAAATACATAATTTAGATTTTTTTTCTATTGTTTTATTTTGAAAACAACAAGAAAATGACTTATTGAATAGGGAACTCTAAAAGTACTGACTCCATCCCAAATCAGCTTCCTGGAGTGCTTTACCTCAGCGCGCGTAAAAATATATGTAGAACCATGTTATATGCATACTTGAACAGGCACTGAGCACAGATCAGTCTTAGAGCAGCCATTTATGGGTAGAAAACTGAGTTTTATGTAGATAAATAGCTTTTAAAATTATCTCCTAAACTTCATAAAAGTGTACATTATGCCCTCTGAAATTGAGGTGTTAAGTTGATGTGGATGAATGTATGTGGGCATTTGTAGCAACGTGCATTCATATGTTTCATTTTATTATTTTTAGTGCTCATGAATATTTTAGAGAGCAGTAAATCTGAGCGCACACAAAAAAATAGTGTGCTTTAAATTGAAATAGTGCACCCGAAATGAAATTTAGTGCACACAAAACAAAAACTAAAAGAAAATTAAAAAAAAAAAAAAAACTTTGGCTGCATGCCCCTACTGGCCAGTTATCCGAGTATTTTCAAAACAAATTTTCATATGCAAGTTCACGCTGAAAATTTTCAGTAAAATCTGCAATGATAGCGCACATGCAAACTTTATCACTATGCGGGAAGTTTGAAAATTACCGTCCATACATCTTGTCACTAGGCTAGCAATTCACTTATTATATACTAAATATGTCCTGTGGGTAAGGGAGGGAATGGGAAAAGGAAGAGGGTGAAAGCCATTGTTAAGTATAGTGAACTGTTATTTAAAATACCTTTTGTATTGCTTTTATATGATATATGCCTATGAAGTTGACACGGGATGTTACTATGTAATTTTGGCATTATATTCAATATAACAATAAATTTAATTATAGAAGCATCCTTAACTATTATGGAGCGGATGTGGCATTATGACTTGTTTAATGGGGACTTATCTTACTGGCATCTGTTTTAACACCTGTTAGCATTTTGTTAATCTCACAGACCCAGATTTGTGCATATGGTATTTGAGTACAAATTCCATTGTGTGCAGACAAAAAGAATATCAAATAAATAAATGGTAGCAGCAATCAATGACATTCAGGCAGTCACCATTGCGTGAGAGGAAACTCATGAATTAGCAACTGTTAATCACAACAGAGTTGATCAAAATGCTTTTGTTCTTTCATCCCTGAATTGAGTCTGATTGATTTATTGTGGGAACTTCTAACAAGAATTATTGCTCTAAGATATAATGATGAAGCTTGGCAAACTCAAGACCTTTATCAAAAGGCCTACAAATAGATTTACCCATGTTATATGATAGATCTTAAGAAAATGTATACTCCAATTTTAAACAACCCCACCAAATATAAATGTACTGTAAATGTCGTCTATGCTGCATCCTTTCCGGCAAGGATTTGGGATTTCTGATTTAACCCATGTGACATGCATAGTAACACAATGGATTCATATAGAAGTTTGAAACTAGAAGTCTTTGCCGAAATATAGGATCTCACATAGCCAAATCTGCCTGCAGGCTATGCAAGGGAACTAAGATGCTGGATGTTCAGGCAATGGTCATGCTAGTATCAACAGTTATTTAGATTATTAAAAGCTTTAAGGCTGATTTTCAGCTAAGGCTGAGTACCTATTCTAGGCCAATATTTGGCCAAAAATGTTTGGCAGAATTTTCAGCTAAATTTTGGAGGCTCGATTTTTGGCTGAAAATTCTAATCTAGGCAGATTCTCAGCCTATATTGAAAATAGTCAACTAATACTTCCAGCCTCTTCCACTACTAAATATTGAAGTGCTGGGAAAAGCTGCCAGCACGTCACCCTCCCCCATTTTTTCAGGGTATAAAAGTGGGAGTAGTGAGAGAAGTGACTTCCCACATCCCTCCCTAACCCCTCCTTATAGTGATCAACACTCCCTTCTATCATCCTCAGGCCTAAATGGATGGAGGGCCCACTCTTAAATTCTGCCACCTCAGCAGAATACAAAGTGCAGGTAAAGCTGAGAGCCTACTAGTATTTAGTATTCATTTAGTCAGTGCACTTTCAGTGAATAGACCAATTCCCATTTAGAAGAACTTAGTTCTGAAAGTGGATTGTTCTCTTCACAGATTGAGAAGGTGTACATATAGGCTGACCCTTAGTGTAATGACCTGTCTACCCCAGGCACTTTAGCAAATACACACTAACCAGGAGACAAATAAAGATTCTCCCAAACTATAAGTCCAATGAAATATCAACGTGCTAAAAATGAGCATCCAAAATGAACGCACTTTTTTTAACTCACACACAATCACCTCTCCTAGGCACTCGATGCAATAGGAAAATGAGCCGCTGTGCTAAAAAGGATGCGCTAGGGATAAATTGTGCGTCCCTAGTGTGACCATGGCATCAGGTGCCCAGGAGAAGTGGCTGTGTGCAGGTTAGGGAAACGGACGCTCAATTTATTCCACAGTCACATGTTAGGAAAATGGATGCTTGCAAACTGAGCATCCATTTCCCTAATCTGACTGCCGACAAGACATTTTTTTTTCACGTTGCTCCTTTCTGTGGTTTCTCTGACTTAATATCACCATGATATACATTCATAATAAATAGAGATGTGAATTGTGTGCCAGATCGTCTTAACGATCAGATTCCAATTCACATCGCTAATGTTTTTTTTAGGGAGGCCCGCGCCGCTAAAAAAAACAAAACCACCCAACCCTTTAAATCGACCCCACCCTCCCGACCCCCCCAAAACCTTTTAAAATTACCTGGTGGTCCAGGGGGGCCTCGGGAAGAGGAGAGATCCAGGGGGGCCTCGGGGAGAGATTTCCCATTCCCAGGCATCAGCTGTTCTAAAACAAAAATGGCGCCGATGCCCCTAACATGTGACAGGGTATCCGTGCCATTGGCCGGCCCCTGTCACATGGTAGGAGCACTGGATGGCCGGCGCACCTTTAAAGATGGCGCCGGCCATCTTTACTCATCAGCCCCTATTATACTATACTCTGTAATAGGGGCTGATGAGTAAAGATGGCCGGCGCCATCTTTAAAGATGGCGCCGGCCATCCAGTGCTCCTACCATGTGACAGGGGCCGGCCAATGGCATGGATACCCTGTCACATGGTAAGGGCAAAGGGGCATCGGCGCCATTTTTTTTTAGAACAGCTGATGCCTGGGAATGGGAAATCTCTCCCCGAGGCCCCCCTGGACCTCTCCTCTTCCCAAGGCCCCCCTGGATCTCTCCCTGAGGCCCCCCCGAGGCCCCCCCTGGACCACCAGGTAATTCTAAAAGGTTTTGGGGGGGTCAGGAGGGTGGGGTCGATTTAAAGGGTCGTGTGGGTTTTTTTTTAGCGGCGCTGGCCTCCCTAAAAAAAAAAGGGTCGGGAGGGTGAGGGAGGCTAAGGGGAGGGTCGATTTAAAGGGTTGGGTGGTTTTTTTTTTTTATTGGGCAATTGGCGCCATTTTAATTAGTGGCAGCCAAAATGGTGCCGATGGCCCGAGAGCGGGAGATCGTGCCGGGCCCCCCCCACTGGACCACCAGGTAATTTAACATTTTTGGGGGGTTCGAGAGGGTGGGAGAGGGTAAGGAATTGGTTTTAAAGGGTCGGGGTGGGTTTAGGGGTTGTTTTGGTGTGCAGGTTTTCCCACCCTCCCCCAAATAATTCCCGTGCCCTATTTAACGATTTAGGATGATTTATGATGATAAATCGGGGCCATTTTTTATTGTATCAAGCACTCTAACGATTTAGGATGATTTTAAAATTATCTGACGATAATTTTAATCGTTCAAAAACGATTCATATCCCTAATAATAAATGTGTGACCGATACACACATTTTTATCCTCAAAAATTAACACTATCCCCATAGCTGGCATTAATTCTTGAGGAGCCCCAAATGTTTACGGAAAATCAGAAAATACTGCTTTTCTGTGGTTCTTCTGACTTAATATCATGGCGATATTAAGTCATATGAACCACAGAAAAGCAGTATTTTCTGATTTAATATCGCCATGATATTAAGTCAGAGGAACCACAGAAAAGCAGTATTTTCTGATTTTCCGTAAACTTTTGGGGCTCCTCAAGACAACGCCAGCTCTGGGGATAGCGTTAATTTTTGAGGGTAAAAATGTGTGTATCAGGCAAAGGGCCATCAGCGCCATTTTGATTAGTGGCAGCCAACGGCCCGGGTGCAGGACCCCCACTGGACCACCAGGTACCTGTAAAAAGTTTTTGGGGGAGTCGGGAGGGTGGGGGAAGCTAAGGGATTAGTTTTAAAGGGTTGGGGTGGGTTTAGGGGTTATTTTTGTGTGCCGGTTTTCCCGCCCTCCCCCAAAATGATAAGAGAACCCCCACAAACAATATCGTGGGGTTTTCCTATCGTTTTGGGGGAGCCCCCGATTTCTGACGATTTTGAAAATATTGTTCGATATTTTCAATCGTCCGAAGCCCGATTTACATCCCTATTAACCATTATTAAGGTAGCATTGCAGAAATCTGCTGCTTATTCTTGGTATAAGGAGCTTGGACTCTATCTACCCCTTGGGATCCTGCCAGGTGCTTGTGATCTGGCTTGGCCACTGTTGGAAACAGGATACTGGGCTTGATGAACCTTTGGTCTGACCCAGTATGGCAAGTCTTGCATTCTTATATTTTAAACGCTTTGGAAATCAGCCTATTTGTGGTTAGACATGAGAAGGGAGAAGGGCTGGTTGTGAATCATGTGGGAGATGTGAGCTCATTTCCCCAAGATGGGAGAGCGCAAATGAGGAGAACAGGAAAAACTGTCCTGCAAAGTGAAGGACATCCTGCAGGCAGTCACACTCTATGGCTGGCAGCTGTGCAACAATAAGTGGGCCAACTAGCTGGGCCAGTTAGTCATCCTCTCGTGTTCTACCGTCATCTTTTATGATAAATTTTGGCTTTTTGTATTGTGCCTAAAGCAAATGTTATGCTACTAATCTTAGGAAAATTGCCAAACCTCCTCCTTCTCCCATGGCTGCATACATATATCTGGTACATCACGTGCTGCTTCCAAGATTATACCATAAATCTTAGAAATTAAACTCTCTCACACAGCTGCTTTTCTCAACTTCTGCAACAGGCGTATGGTAGCTAAAGGTTCTGAAGTTTTAAACTGAATTTTATTTTCTAAATTATAAATATTGGAAAGCAGACAGACTATAAATTCCTCTTCTAACTCAAAAAGTTCCAAAAATGTGGTAGAACAGTCCAAATATATACATATTTAATATATTTTTCTTATTTATAAATGAAAGGGAGAAAAACAATTCAGATAGCTATTTAAACTGCAGAGATATTAATTTTGTTGTGAAATCATTCAGTCGAAAGGGAGATAATCAATCATTTGATTCAGGCCAAATAGAAATATATTTAACCTAAGAATCCATTCACTTCCTTTCTTTTCAAAAGCAATTTTTTTTTTCTAATTTTCACCTCTAGTGAGTCTCATATCAGTTCCCAAATATCTGGAAATTACTTGTATTACCATTTTGGCAAATCTCAAAGCGTTCACTGTTGATGGTTGAGCCTCATGATTTATTGCACAAATATACTGTTATATCAACATTTTTAATTTTCTAGTTGTTTAACTTGTAAACAGAACTTCAAATATTGCAAACAGCAGAATAAAACCCTTTAATTGCTAGCAACTCGCTTCAATACTTATGAGGCCTATGCACTGAGACTCGTGCCAAACAATTTTTTAGAATAGGATCACTAAAACTTTTAGCATGAAGACCAAAATTCCATTTAACCAGCAATTTTTCTTACACATGTGCTAAAAATAGCCTCTACCACACACACTATTAGTGTACACATTAACTCCCCCCCAAAAAAGTACGGGATCTATTTTCAAAAATCCCTGAGTGCTTAACTTAGCTGGATAAGTTATGGCTTAAAATAAAGTCAGGCACCCAAAATAAATAGACACTCTTGAGCAAAACCACAGAGGATCTAGCCATCAGCACCAGCACTCACTTTCACCACCTATGGTAACCTTGCTCTGACTGACACTAGTTCCTAGGGATGTGAATCGTGTCCTCGATCGTCTTAACGATCGATTTCGGCTGGGAGGGGGAGGGAATCGTATTGTTGCCGTTTTGGGGGGTAAAATATCGTGAAAAATCGTGAAAAATCGTTAAAAATCGAAAAATCGCAAAACCGGCACATTAAAACCCCCTAAAACCCACCCCCGACCCTTTAAATTAAATCCCCCACCCTCCCGAACCCCCCCCAAATGACTTAAATAACCTGCGGGTCCAGCGGCGGTCCGGAACGGCAGCGGTCCGGAACGGGCTCCTGCTCCTCAATCTTGTTGTCTTCAGCCGGCGCCATTTTCCAAAATGGCGGCGAAAAATGGCGGCGGCCATAGACGAACACGATTGGACTGCAGGAGGTCCTTCCGGACCCCCGCTGGACTTTTGGCAAGTCTCGTGGGGGTCAGGAGGCCCCCCACAAGCTGGCCAAAAGTTCCTGGAGGTCCAGCGGGGGTCAGGGAGCGATTTCCCGCCGCGAATCGTTTTCGTACGGAAAATGGCGCCGGCAGGAGATCGACTGCAGGAGGTCGTTCAGCGAGGGTTTCGGCGCCTCGCTGAACGACCTCCTGCAGTCGATCTCCTGCCGGCGCCATTTTCCGTACGAAAACGATTCGCGGCGGGAAATCGCTCCCTGACCCCCGCTGGACCTCCAGGAACTTTTGGCCAGCTTGTGGGGGGCCTCCTGACCCCCACGAGACTTGCCAAAAGTCCAGCGGGGGTCCGGAAGGACCTCCTGCCGTCCAATCGTGTTCGTCTATGGCCGCCGCCATTTTTCGCCGCCATTTTGGAAAATGGCGCCGGCTGAAGACAACAAGATTGAGGAGCAGGAGCCCGTTCCGGACCGCTGCCGTTCCGGACCGCCGCTGGACCCGCAGGTTATTTAACTCATTTGGGGGGGGTTCGGGAGGGTGGGGGATTTAATTTAAAGGGTCGGGGGTGGGTTTTAGGGGGGTTTTAGTGTGCCGGCTCACGATTCTAACGATTTATAACGATAAATCGTTAGAATCTCTATTGTATTGTGTTCCATAACGGTTTAAGACGATATTAAAATTATCGGACGATAATTTTAATCGTCCTAAAACGATTCACATCCCTACTAGTTCCCCCTTCAATACCTCCTGTGACAGCCAGGATCTGAGGGACACTACTCCCCCCTTTGTCTGCCCAAATCTGAGGCTAAGACACAAAGCAGATTAGTCTAAATTATGCTGTTTTTCCAAGAAGCTTCCTTCTGCTGCCTGCTGCCTGCTGGACCACCAGGTACCTGTAAAACTTTTTGGGGGGGGGGTCGGGAGGGTGGGAAAAGCAAAGGGATTAGTTTAAAGGGTCGGGGTGGGTTTAGGGGTTATTTTTCTGTGCCGTTTTCTCCACCCTCCCCCAAAATGATAAGAGAACCCCCTCGATCAATATTGTGGGGTTTTCCTATCATTTCGGGGGAGCCCCCGATTTCTGACGATTTTGAAAATATCGATGATGTTTTCAATCGTCCGAAGCCCGATTCACATCCCTAATGTCCAGTCTATCTCAAAAAAATTCCCTCTGATTAATGACTTACTAGAAGATTTATAGCCAATCATCTTTTGCATAACAGAATCCTGGCTGATAGACAAAGATAACATAATCCTAAACCAAATCTCCCACCCTAACTATGAGGTAGTTCACGTACTTAGACCAAAATGTAAAGGAGGGGTTTATTAGTAATCAGTAAAAAATATCTGATACTAGCATATTGCAAAATAGACATTGTCCCACCCTATGAAAAGCAAAATACTAACATCTCATCAAATAAACATAGGGCTGGTCTACCCTCCAGGCTTACTACAAAAAGATTGGTCACCACTAATAGAATTATTCACCAAGGTATTTCCTTCTCCAAAAGCTACAATAATTGTAGGAGATTTTAACCTACAGGTAGACAAATTACCAAGATCCTTAGTATGTGAAATGTTTCTAGAAGCAATGTAAGCCATGGGTTATTCACAATTTGTCTTGAATGCTATGCACAAAGTAGGCCACACACTAGACCTAATGTTTGCTAACTCAAGTAACTGCATAATCAATAAGAACATAAGAACATAAAAAATTGCCATGCTGGGTCAGACCAAGGGTCCATCAAGCCCAGCATCCTGTTTCCAACAGAGACCAAAGCAGGCCACAAGATCCTGGCAATTACCCAAACACCAAGAAGATTCCATGCATATGATAGTATCATGGTCAGATCACCAATTAATAAAAGCAGAAATAGCCCTCAACAACCAAATATCCAAGAAAAAGGATAATAAGCATATATTTAATTCAGTAAAAAGATAGAGATAGAAGTACTAGTGGAAGCAATAGAAACTAAAATACATGAACTAAATCTAATCAATACCTTGACAGCTTTTGACTCCTGGGACAACATAATAACATAGCTGAAAACCTAAGCCCAGTTCAGATGAAAACCTTCAACAAAGATAATAGCAACTCCAAACAAAAGAAACCTTGGTACAATGATGAACTAAGAACCACAAAACAGAACCTTAGGAAACTAGAGAAACAATGGCGAAATTGTCGTTCTACTGAATCTCTAGGAAAATATAAATCTTTCCTCACAAAATACTGAACACTAACCAATAAAGCTAAAAAAGATTACTATGCTAAATAGATTCATGGGGCTATTTTTAATTCTAAACTTTTCTTCAAGATGTCAAGCATCTAAATAAAGACCCTACATCTTACATATCAAGAAACCACAACTTCACAAAGTTCTTTTGCATTGAATATGCCACCACACTCTTAGACAAAATTGACAAGCTGAAAAAACAATTCACAATCTATTCCCCGACAAAAGCATGAGAAAGTTTAAAGGACACAGTCAAATGGTCCACATTTGACAAATTAATAATAAAATTAATAATAAAATTAAACCTACTACTAACCCGAGTGACCCTATACTAGCCACTTCATTAAAACAGGTACTCTAACAATCACATCTCTGATTAACCATTCACTATCAGAAGGAATCATACTTCAATGTTTAAAACAAGCAGTGATAAAACCAATCCTAAAAAAGAAGTCTAGTTGAACAGATGATTGGGACAGTTATCACCCAATATCAAATTTGCCATTCTTAGCAAAAGTTCTTGAGAAAGCAGTGTTATCCCAACTTGAATATCACTTGGAAGATCACAATATCCCATAGCCTAATCAATTTGGATTCAGGAAACATCACTCAATGGAGACATTACTCCTCTCATTAACAGGTTCGATTTTACGAGGACTCGATTCAGACAAATCCTATTGCCTAGTGCTAATTGACTTAACAGCTGCCTTTGATATGGTCGATCATAAACTAATATGCCATAAGCTGAGAAATATCAGGATTGACGGTACAGTTAGCAAATAATTCTCATCATTTCTCTCTAACAGAAGATTTCAAACCAAACTGGGCAGCCAGATACCTGACACCTTCTCGTGTGATACAGGTGTCCCTCAAGGGTCAGCCCTCTCAGCAACACTATTCAACATATACATGCTCCCACTGTGTAAATTACTAACAAATCTAGAAATTAAATCTTCCTGTACACAGAGGACCTACAATTCTACATACCACTCATCAGATCATTTGAAAATACAATAGTGATAATATCCAAATACATGAAAGCAATACAACAAGAACCTGAATGTAAACTGATGTATTATTATTATTATTTATTTATTATCCGCACCCCTGTTTTCTGTAAACCGACATGATGTGAACGAGTTCATGAATGCCGGTATAAAAAAACCTTAAATAAATAAATAAAATAAATTTTTTATATACCGGCATTTGATCTCAATTGAGATATCACACCGGTTTACATTCAGGTACTATAGGTATTTTTCTATCCCCAGAGAGCTTACAATCTAAGTTTTTGTACCTGAGGTAATGAAGGGTAAAGTGACTTGCCCAAGGTCACAAGGAACGACAGCTGGACTTGAACCCTGGTCTCCTGGTTCATAGTCCACTGCTCTAACCACTAGGCTATTCCTCCTCTAAACCCTAAAAAGACTGAAATAATTTGGCTAAGTAGAACCTCATCAATAGTTAAACCACACGCATTAGATCTTGGCGACTTTCAAATTAATCCTTCAAATCAAGTATGGGATTTAGGTGTACAGCTAGATGAGAACATAACAATGAAAATGCACATCAGGAATCTGATACTACAAAGATTGAAACCACTATTAACTGCTGTAGTCTTTTGTACAGTGTTACAAACTCTAATATTCTCAAACCTAGACTACTATAACTCCTTACTTCTAGGTCTCCCAGGAAGCCACTTAAAACCACTACAACTACTTCAGAATGCTGCAGCAAGACTAATATGGGACGATTTTCAAAGATACGTGCACATCCATGTACGTGCAGTTCCCGGGGCGCACACATGGATGCGATAATTTTATAACATGCGTGGGTTGGCATGTTATAAAATACAAAATCCATGTGCATGGCCCACAACGTGCACACAAGGGGGAATTTTCGATAGTACATACAGCAACACAATCAGACCTTTGTCCAGTTCCCTCCTAGTCCGCTCCAATTAAGAAGCAGACTGGGAGGGAACTTTCCTTTTCTGCTACCTACCCTTCCTCCCTTTTTCCCTCTCCTCCCCAACCCTTAAACTAATCCTACCTATCCCCATTTTTTAAAATTTTAATACTTACTGCTCCTCCAGAACAGAAGTATCTTCCACATGCCGGTCAGCTGCGAGTGTGCTTCCCTGGGACAGTGTCTAATGAAGCTGTTCCAGCCCACCCCACCCCTCCCGGCCCAAACCATGCCCCCCAGCCCACCCCTTTTGAAAGGCCTGGCACTTCGGCATGTAATAGGGACAGGCTTCCAGAATCTACAATCCAGAATCTACTATAAAGTAATAACGATAATATTCAACATCATTCACTCCAATAACTCTGGACTGTTAGGAGTGACTCTACAGCCATACAACCCTCAATGAACACTACAATCCCAAAATAAAGGACTACTAAGTATTCCCAAAATACAGAGCACACACCTGACACAAATAAGAGAATGAGTATTCTCCATAGTGGGTCCAAAGCTCTGGAATTCTCTACCTGAGACATTATGTAACCTACCAGACTGATAGAAATTTAAAAATAAACTAAAAACATGGCTATTCATAAATGCATATAATTTAATTTAAAAACACAGACTATATGGAGCCACAAAGACCTGAATGACAAAATATAATTGTATCACAAAGAATAAATCAACTGAGAGAACGCAAGATTCTCAAACAACCCACTGACTTAGATGTGAAAACTAGCATTCTTATCTGAAATTACACATACTCCACACCTTTTGAACTAGCCTAATTCCATAGGTCCAAGAAACCGCCTTTAGATAGATGGAAATTAATACCTACAGAAGACTACAAACACTGTAACCAGTTGTTTTGTTTCTGATTTTGCTGAACCTATAACTATGTATGTCACTTTGTAAACCATTGTGATCTATACATGGAACAATGGTACATAAAATGCATAAATAAACAAACAAACAAACAAATAAATAAAGGATGTAGTAGCCAGGATGGAGCCAAGGTGAATTAGACAAGTAAACAGGATTGATGAGTAATCATAGTGAAGCTGCCCTGCGCCTGATGCTTTCTTTTTGTTGGAAAGAAAACAATAGAACTAGGGGTCATGAAATGAAACTCCAGGGGTGATGTCTCAGAACCAATGTCAGGAAATATTTCTTCATGGAAAAGGTGGTGGATACCTGGAATGCCCTTCCGCAGGATGTTGTAAAGATGAAAACAGTCAAAGAATTCAAAGGGGAATGGAATAAACACTGTGGATCTCTAAAGACTAGAGGATGGAAATGAGAAAGGCAGGCATGCAGGAGGTAACTTGCTGGAGCAGCAATTACCACCCTTAACAGATGCTCCCTGCTTAGACGGCAGGGGGGGAACAGAAGAATTGGATTCAGACAACAACCAAGGGCCCCGACCTCTATGGTCTGGGATACTGATATGCAGGCATAAGGGAGAAAGCACAGGACTGCTTCTACAGCCAAATGCTAAAGGAAATGAAGAAAGTGGATAATTCGCTGGTATGGCAGTTACTACCCTTAGCAGAAAGCATGGAGATTACTATCCTTAACTAATAAGCCTTGATGCTTTAAATGCAACTGAAACATTGTTCCTCACTTCAACAGCTGGGGGGAAAGGGAACTTGGATTCCGACAACAACCAAGATGGTCCCCATTTCTACGATCTGAGGTATTGATAAGCAGACCTAAGGGAAAAAACACAGGCCTACTTCTACGACCAAGTCCATAACCAAAGCACGTCAAGCAACACTGTCTGATTTTTCAAGAAAGCTTATCACCCAGTAAAAATGTTATGAGCTGAAATTATCTGGGTACCATAAGGTTTGTGGATAACTGCACAGAGTGACAGTAACTACCCTTAAGAGAAATATGGGAGTAACCTGCACAGAATGGCAGATACTACCTTAAGCTGGCTGGGCATACTGGATGGACCATTTGGTCCTTTTCTGCTGTCATTTCTATGTTTCTATGTTACCACTTAGCCTTGCTAGCATACCACACACACTACATCTTGGGGGTCGTGCTGTAACTGCCTTGTAGTTATACTTCTTATGGTACACATTGTGTGGGTGGGGTAGGGGATGGGAATGAGTCTTGATGATACTTTTTCTTGCTGATATACCTCTTATGATATACCTTGAGGGTCTTGCTGTGACCCATCCTTACTATCATAGCCCAGACTCTACACTCTGGAGGTCCTATAGCCACTCTTCCCAGCTATATACACTTTTGCTACGCCTTTGGGGTATTGCTGCTACTTTGTCTAGTTGCCATGCCCCTGAAGCTACACCTTGGGGTCCTTGACTCCATGTTGTCTTGCTACAGTTCTCCTTATGAACCTCCTTGGGAGTCTCTCTGCCAGTCAGCCTTGCCGTCATACTCCAGACTCTACACCCTGGTTTGTTCTTGCGACTGTGGGGGGCTGCATTGCACCTCTTATAGTGCTTTGACATGTTCATGCCACTCTTTATGCTGCATTGTCCTTCTATCTGTGCCTGTTTTTTTCTGCTATCTTTACTCCTTTGTCCCCATTCATGGTACCTTAGAATGTTCATGCCACATTTGGTGCCACTTTGCCTCTCTCGTGCTGCATTTGGGGGTTCATGCCAGTATTATTGGCTCCCTCCATTGAAGGCTTAAGGTGCCATTTTTGCTTCTGTTTTTCTCTTCTGACAGTGCCTTAGAGAACTCATGCCACTGCTGGTACCCTTTTGTCTCTTTACGATGCTTTAGGCTATTCATGGTGTCTTGCAGTTCTGTGTACTCTGCTGATGATATCTACCTAGAAGTTTCATTAGAATTGATTAGAATAACCCAAAATCTCAAAATAGACTGCATTGCTTCCCCCATTGTTTTTAATGGGAAACAAACCAAATGTATGTAGCTGACCTACAAAATGAATAAACAAACCAGCACTAACATTTTGCCTCTCCATATCCTTAGTTTTCAGTGCTTAAAATATGTTTAGTGTGCATAAACCATGATAAGCATAATTTTGACTGAGCACACTTTTCTATATTCCTGATGCATTACCATGCCATTTGCTTACTGCATCAGGAGTTAACTTATTTTTTAGGTCATGAGTAAAGAAAATGTATGCTGAAGTTCAGCGCACATGTTTACTCATGTCTTATTTCATTAGGTTCATGATGGGATACAAGGGAATGTACCTTGTACCACTCTTGGAGTTAAAGAATATCTTTACCCTGTAGTAAAGCAAAAAGCCCTTACACACTTTTTTCCTTAACTTCAAGTCAGGGTATACATTATCAGAGTAAGTAACAACTTACTGGAGAAATGGGCCCAAGGGTACATCTCCACACTTTCATTATTTATTACTTAGCAATAAGGTAGGACAGCATCAAGATAAACCAACAATTATATGGACTACCACTTTTTCAACAGATCCAGAACTTGGGTCAGCCATACCATCATGCTATCTTCAGCAGCATAGTCCCAGAATATGCTGGAGATAGAATACCCTTCAATAATAGAGCTGAAAGAGGAAGAAGAAGAAGGAGCTGAGTTTCATGACCTACATGGGCAACAGAACCTGGAAGAGGTACATGCTTCACAGTGGGCATTATCTCAGAGGGACCTGGATATTAGAGAGATGTGAATCGTGTGATCGATCGTCTTAACGATCAATTTTGGCTGGGGGGGGGAGGGAATCGGATCGTCGCGGTTTTGTTTTTTATAAAATCATGTAAATCGTAAATCGGGGGAGGGCGGGAAAACCGGCACACTAAAACAACCCTAAAACCCACCCGACCCTTTAAAATAAATCCCCCACCCTCCCGAACCCCCCCGAAATGTCTTAAATTACCTGGGGTCCAGTGGGGGGGTCCCGCTGTGATCTTCCACTCTCGGGCCACGGGTGCGTTAATAGAAATGGCGCCGGTGCTACCTTTGCCCTGTCATATGACAGGGCAAAGGTAGCGCCGGCGCCATTTTGGTTCCTGTCCCCCGACGTCACGAGCGCAGGAGATCGCTCCTGGACCCCCGCTGGACCCCCAGGGACTTTTGGCCAGCTTGGGGGGGCCTCCTGACCCCCACAAGACTTGCCAAAAGTCCAGCGGGGGTCCGGAAGTGACCTCCTGCACTCGAATCGTATTTGCCGTATTGCAAAATGGTGCCGGCCGTACGGCCGGCGCCATTTTGCAATACGGCAATACGGCAATATGGCCATACGGCCGGCGCCATTTTGATTTGCAATACGGCAAATACGATTCGAGTGCAGGAGGTCACTTCCGGACCCCAGCTGGACTTTTGGCAAGTCTTGTGGGGGTCAGGAGACCCCCCCAAGCTGGCCAAAAGTCCCTGGGGGTCCAGCGGGGGTCCGGGAGCGATCTCCTGTGCTCGTGACGTCGGGGGACAGGAACCAAAATGGCGCCGGCGCTACCTTTGCCCTGTCATATGACAGGGCAAAGGTAGCACCGGCGGCATTTCTATTAACGCACCCGTGGCCCGAGAGTGAAAGATCACAGCAGGACCCCCCCACTGGACCCCAGGTAATTTAAGACATTTCGGGGGGGTTCGGGAGGGTGGGGGATTTATTTTAAAGGGTCGGGATGGGTTTTAGGGTTGTTTTAGTGTGCCGGTTTTCCCGCCCTCCCCCTTCCCCTCTCCCTTCCCCCAATTTACGATTTTTGACGATAAATTGGGGGAATTCCTAGTGTATATCGCCTCTAACGATTTTTGACGATTTAAAATATATTGGACGATATTTTAAATCATCAAAAAACGATTCACATCCCTACTGGATATCTTCAGTCTTCTCCGGAATCAACCCCAACAGGAAATAGATGATAAGGGTATAGGAAGACATGATGATGAAGCCCCCTCCATCCAAGGCTTTTACTACTCATTTCTCCCACCCCTTTCTTTGAGATGCTCCCAAGCACCACTTCTGGAACCCGGGCATCTAACTCCTCACCACTACAGGAGCATGAGATTGTCACAGGTCAGTCAGAGATGAGGTATAACATAAAAATTGGAGACAGAAGAGTAAAAAATACCAGTCAAATATCTCTGCAAAGATATCTGGCATTTAATTTAATTTAAAATAAAACTTTTAACCTGCTTTTCCCAGTTACTTAAGTGCAACAAGGCAAGATATACTTGAGAATGTAGCCAGATAACTATAAGCAAGTACTGTATATTTGGCTGGATAACTTGTCCACTAACTGGCCTACTGAATATTGGCCTGAATAATAATAATAATAATACAATTCTAATAAGGCAAACACAATTATAAATAAACAATAAGCAATGAAACAGACTGAAATATATACATCAGCAGTTGGTGATTATATGCCAGACTGTTAGAAAAACCAGGATTTTAGGGCTTTTCTTAAACAAAAAGAAAAAAAAGATGATTTAATTCAAGTCACATTTCTCATGGAAATGTGTTGCAGAGTGTTTGTGCAGCCAAAAGTTATATTGATAATTCTTGTGAAGCTAATGTTTAAAAAAATTAGGTGCCTAACTTATAGATCGATCCAGTAAAGTGCGGCCGCGTTTACCCCGCTCCTAACTCGCGTTCTACTCACTTTCCGGCCGCGTTAGCCCTTCCTGCGAAACACTATCCCCTTTAACCTACTCCTACCGCGTCCTAAAATCCCCGGGCAACCCCTTCCGCAAGCGGCATGTATATTGCATGCAAACGATCAAATTAGCTATTCCCTACCATCCAGTAACGCGTGCCCCGACTATCGCTATTTTACCCTGCCGTTTTGCCCCGCGTTTAACCTGCTAACTTACAGTCTACCCCTACCCCTGCATTAGAGGCAGGGGTAAGGGTAGGCGGCAAACTTTCCCCCAGCCCCCGCTCTCCTGCCCTGGCCGCGTCCATGGGTGCTGGTCTCCGGGGCAGCCCCAGTCCTCTCCCCTCCTCCCGAAGCAACAAAAGCAAAAAAAATCGAAAAAAAAATTGCAAGAGAGAGAGGGGAGAGAGGACGGGCAATCCTACGCTCGGGATGGCCAGTCCCTCACCCCTCCTCCCGAGGCAAGGCGTGAAAAGCAGCTTTGCTCCGGGAGGAGGGGAGAGAGGACTGGCAGTGTGAAGCGACCAAGCGAATTACTTTTTTTTGCAGCCCTCCAGAGGAGACGGCCATCAGCAGAAACGGATTGCGGCTCCCCTCCCCTGCCTCCTGGCGAAGATGGACGCCTGCACGGGGGAAAGCGGCCCCTGTGCATGCAATTGGCCGCTCAAGACGTGACGTCACATGCCGTGATGCCAAACTTTGTGACGTCACGTCTTGCGCGGCCAATTGCACGCACAGGGGCCACTTTCCCCCGTGCAGGCGTCCATCTTCCCCGGGAGCAGCTATCCGTTTCGGGCTGTGCAATAAGCGTTCATCTCTGCAAACGGATGTTCAGAATAGCACTTGGCCAAAATAAGCATTTGAGACCCTGAAGCAGCCACTTCAAAGAGTGGCGAAACTTGGCCTGAGTCGGGCAATTTTTAACATGTCTCCACCATAATAAATATTTGCAAAAGACATTTAGCATCTATCTCCCTTTGCGTGTCCAGCAGCTTATGACCAGGCCAGGCCAAGATTACCGGTTTCAGTAGGGAGACATGAAAGCCATTGTGAACTCTTAGAGACGGAGGAAGGTGCAGTTAAGAACATAAGAACATAAGAAATTTCCATGCTGGGTCAGACCAAGGGTCCATGAAGCCCAGCATCCTGTTTCCAACAGAGGCCAAAACCAGGCCACAAGAACCTGGCAATTACCCAAACACTAAGAAGATCCCATGCTACTGATGCAATTAATAGCAGTGGCTATTCCCTAAGTAAAATTGATTAATAGCCATTAATGAACTTCTCCTCCAAGAACTTATCCAAACCTTTTTTAAACCCATCTACACTAACCACGTCCTCTGGCAACAAATTCCACAGCTTAATTGTGCATTGAGTGAAAAATAATTTTCTCCAATTAGTCTTAAATGTGCTACTTGCTAACTTCATGGAGTGCCCCTAGTCCTTCTATTATCCGAAAGTGTAAATAACTGATTCACATTTACCCATTCTAGACCTCTCTTGATTTTAAAGACCTCTATCATATCCCCCCTCAGTCGTCTCTTCTCTAAGCTGAACAGCCCTAATCTCTTCAGCCTTTCCATATAGGAGAGCTATTCCATCCACTTTATCATTTTGGTCGCCCTTCTCTGTACCTTCGCCATCACAACTATAACTTTTTTGAGATGCGGCGACCAGAATTTTACACAGTGTTCAAGGTGCGGTCTCACCATGGACAGATACCGAAGCATTATGACATTTTCTGTTTTGTTAACCATTCCATTCTTAATCATTCCTAAAATTCTGTTTGCTTTTTTGACTGCTGCAACACACTGAGCCTACGATTTCAAAGTATTATCCACTATGATGCCTTGATCTTTTTCCTGGTGGTAGATCCTAATATAGAACTTAACATTGTGTAACTACAGCAAGGGTTATTTTTCCCTATATGCAACACCCTGCACTTGTCCACATTAAATTTCATCTGCCATTTGGATGCCCTATCTTCCAGTCTTGTGCAATGTATCACAATCTGCTTGTGATTTAACTATTCTGAATAATTTTGCATCATCTGCAAATTTCATAAACTCATTATATTAATTTCCAGATCATTTATTAATATATTGAAAAGCACTGGTCCAAGTACAGATCCCTGAGGCACTCCACTGTTTACCCTTTTTCACTGTTCCTCTCTGTTTCCTGCCTTTTAACCAGTTTGTAATCCATGAAAGGAGATCGCCTCCTATCCCATGACTTTTTAGTTTTCCTAGAAGCCTCTCATCGTCTGTTTTGAAATATTATTTTTATTTTTGTAGTTTACTGTTATGATTGTTCTACATTTCATGATTTTGCTTTATGAGGAATGTTAATTTTTCTGTTTTTTCATTATTGCACAGCATAGGAGACTGGCTTCTGGCAGTTTCCAGTTCAGGTTTTGTCTGCACAAAACCTGTCTGTGGTCTGCATTAATGACTGAGTTAAGGTATTCTGTTAGTGTTTAGTTTCTGTGTACATATCTGTAGCAGCCTAGTCTGTTCTGCTTTCCTAATAGGAGATGTATGATGTTTTAAGGCCTGGTGTAATATTTGCAGTGTTGCCCTTTCCTAGATAGGGTTATTATTGATTTGAGTGCTGGCAGTTAGTGCTCTTTTGATTATGGGAGGTATACTATATTTTAATTCCATTTATTCATGGCTTTCTGAAGGCCTAGCCTTCACCCAACATGCTTTAGAGTAGGCCTAATACCATATCGGTTCCAAGTGTCTTTTCTCCAGGTTTTCTGGTTAACCACAGCTGTACATGTAAATGCTGTTATAATTGATTATTTTTATCTCAGAAGATTGTACTTTGAATGCCCCTTTTCATTAATATCTCTCTTTTTAGGATGGGATTAGGGAATTAGTTAATAAGGGCATTATCTGTGTATGTGAGGGTAGGAGGGCTTGAGGTGGTGGTGGTGCAAGGTTGTAAGGTTTAACTAGGGCACCTTGCACCGGGACCTGAGACACACCCAGACTCCTACCATTCACCTGTGTCCCAAATCCCCAGGCTGGCAGATGCTGGGGAAGGATTGGAGGCATTTGGTAAGGTCCTAAGGAATATGGTAGAGGTGCCAGCTCCCTAGAAATATTATCACTGACACAATGAATCACTCCTCTGAGGAACCTGACTCTGCCTTCCCCCCAGCATCTCAAATTGTTGAAAGGGCCAGGCTTCTAAGGGGACTCATCCTGTGGCCACCCCTTCAGTAATTGCACTTGGGCTGTGCCTTGGGTGCGGAGGGGGGAGGGAGAGCCATCTCATCCCTCGCCTCAGGCAGCAGATTGTCTGGAGCCGCTCTGGAAAGTAACCATGCTGTTAGACCAGATACATATTATCTAAATAATTATTTTGGGTATTCTGAAACCAGACCTGTCTGTGGATCTTGAGTACTAGAGTTGAACAGTCTTGCATTGCTACATTAAAAAAAAGCCTCCTTTGCAATGCTGATACATTTTACTGAAGAATCGACTCAGTTCCAGTTTTTCCGTTTCTCTTCTATGGCTCTTTCTTTCCTTTTTATGTGAGTCACAGAGAATGGGAAGGGAGGACAACTAATTTCTCAAAGGTCTTATCAAGGACATATCTTGATAAATCAGTCTCATTTTTGGGGAAGGAAATAAACTGTGGGAGGATTACAGTTCTAGACAAAACACAAATCCCAGTTTCCACAGTGAGTTATCATTTTGTCATTATTTGTTGGCTGCTTCAGAAATTGTGCAGGTGTTCTGTAACAAATTGCACAGGATGCTACCCTGCTTCTCTGAAAATACCTTGATTAATAGAAGGGATTCTCAAACACTTAATACAAAATACAAACAGCTTCATAAAGAGAGCACAGACGTTCTGAACAGGTTAAAAAAACATCAAACAGCAACCATCCGACTCTTGCCTAGCTACTATGGATGCATTCATTCTATACAGCAACTTTATGTTTTCTGTTTATTGCATCTGATATGCCGCATACGTTTATAGTCCTAGCAGTTTACAAAATTACATTTCCTAGGCAGATGACATAACTATGTAATGGATGGTCAGGGCAAATCCCTATCCAGGTTATAAGGTTCTTTACAGTCAAGGGGTTGATCAGATGTTGTGGTGAACCTTAGTGGGCAAAGACTGATCAGGCCTCTCAGTGGATGGGTCAATTCTCTCTTGTGGAGTGCAGACTAAAAGTAGATAAAAGAAAAGCACTGGTTGCTGGGGTAAGACTTGGTAATGAGTTCACTCTACTCCAAAATCTGTGGTTCTAAGGATGTCTGCCTTCATTTACAAGATAAGCAGATTTACATAGGCCAATCTTCAGGACACTTAATAGTAAGGGACATATCAGATTGTGCTTTGACAACAGTTGCAGGCACAAAATCTAAACTCTTCAATCCATAAAGGCTGTTGTTTTGGGTGAAAACTTGCTATAGGAATATTCAAAGTCATAAGCATCTAAGTAGTAGCTATAGTGACCGAGTTCCTACCCCATAAGCTAATTCAGTTGACTTAGATTAATATTAGGACACCCAGGAAACACTGATATACATATCGATTTTCTAGCTAAGGGACTTGAGTCTTTCAGTCCTTAACATGGAAAAGATTAATTACTCATAATCCTCAAATGCTGACACCAGAAAAGGGAACAGGAAGAAGGATATTCCAATGGTAGTAGTACATTGGTCATCTAGAGGCATTTTGCAAACCCAGTCTAGGACTTGTTGGGTTAATGGAATTTTTCATGCTGGAAAACTGGTGAGATATTCACTTTTTAACTTCCCTCCTGCAGACTCAAACTGCCCCTCTTAGATCTTACCTCTCTAGGGGACTTTCAAAACACTCAAAGGAGTCTAGTGACTTAGGGGGTCATTTATTAAGCTGCGTTAAATGTTTACCATGAGGTAAATGCCTTAACACAGCAATAACATGGTATTGCTAATACCACACATTATTTCACCAGCACTCCCCGGTAATGAGCTGATTTGCATCGGCTTATTACTAGGCAAAATCATGCAAATCAAACAACATGGCCTGCCTTAAAAATCACAAGCTGCTTTATATGATTTAAAGCTATCCACAGCTATTGAGTTAAAGTAACTTTCCTCTGGGAGAATCAGAATGCAAATGAATATTTTTGATTCTGGGACCATGAATAACCTTGAAACTGTGCCATAACTCCCAGGCATCAAGAAAGACCCTCTGCTGCTCTGGGAGGTGGCACTAGCGAGCCAAAATTTTTAAAATGTGCAGATCTGCAGAGCAGAAATTCCCCCATTCTAGTTCTCTCCTGATTCCCCCTTGCCATACATTTATATCTCTGTTAGTCTAATGGCGGTCCTCTCATGCCCTCTAGACTCTGGGCCCTGTGCTGTCACTTTCAATTTGGCATCAGCCAGCCGATGTTATACTTTTGTTCCTATCACATAATAATTGGCTCTGCCTCCTCACTTTGTCATCCTGGGCTGACCATAAGAGCCAGCCTGCTGCAGGATGTATTATGCATTTCATCATTTAAACAGACAAGACTGGATGAGGTGCAAGAGTGCCTCTTATGTCAAAAGGACAGCTAGCTGGAATACCTTACCAGGTCCTACCTGAACCACTGTCTCCTTAAGCTTAGAAAATTGATAAAAGTATACCTGTTTCAACAAGCCTTTGATTTGAGAGGTATTCAGCAAAATATTTTAGAACAGTTGCAGTAATCCAGGGAGGTTTAAAGCAATGAATTGTATATTAAATGCAGAGTCCCATACTGTATGTGCAATATGTTTTACAGAAAGGCCACTATTTTCTTTTTGTGATACATATTGATTGTGGTAGTTTTTTCCTCTACGTTTATTAATTTGTGCAATATGTATGTCATATGTTGAATTGTGGAACTATGCTATATTGTATGTTTTATAATCTTTTAGTGTATATTTATTTGTTTTATGTCCTGGTTTTAGCCATTTTTACTTTTCATTTATTTCTAAATGTTTTTTATCATAAACAGTTTAGTAAGGTTGATAAGCAGTCTAGAAATTTTTTTAAATAAATAAGAGCCAATCTGCTGGTAGCAGGAGTAGAACTGTCAGGAGGTAAGCTGCTGCCTCCGTGCCAATTGGCCTTCCTTCCTCCCACTGATGTCATCTCAGGCCACTGAGAGGGTAGGTTGTCCCTGGGCATTTCACTCCCATAGGGGTGATTCCAAAGGGTTTTGCCCCTATGGGAGCTCCTTCAGAAGCAAGCAAGAGGGTTAAGATGTATTTATTTTCTGGGGATTGGTTGGGGTAGAAATATTAGTTGGCCGTTAACCTTCCTGATTCTTTCAGAGAGGAGGATGGGGGGTGGATAGTCAGGGTTTTTTAAAAATGTAAATGCTACTGTATGTTTTATGCTATTGTTCTAATGTTTTGTATTTACAGTATATGCTGTTGTATTTGTTGTATTTGTTGTATTTTGATGATGCATTTTGATAATGTATTGTCCTGGTTTTTTTTTTATGGAGGTGGTAACATATACATTGAAAACTAATAGGCTAATTTTAGAACGAGAGTTGTTCACCCATACATGCATGAACCATCGCACGAGTGGAGATACACTTGAATTTTAAATCATGCATGCTCTTGCGTGTGTATGATTTAAAATATGCCTACCATGCATATGTATGCTCCTAATTTTAAGAGATTACTCAAGAAAACCAACTTCGCAAAACTCCCATAAGACTCTCTCGGCTTTAAAGTGCATATATAAATGGATTTTAAAATGTGCTCGCCTGAGGAACATTCCCAGTTTTCCCAATTAGCCTACCAGTTTGCCCAGTCAATCTCGTAGTCATCCCTACCCCTCTGGTTTTTCATCCTGCACACACACCCCCAGTTGACCTGGACCCCTCACCCTGTTGTGTAAGCCCCAAAACACAAGATCTGCGGACTTGCCCCTCATCAGCAGCACTAAATTTTCGTGGCTAACAAGCCGCCATGCGCTGCAGCCTCTGGTTTTAAAGTACGGAGTTACGTGCGTAACAGATGGCCCCGCTCCACCTCGGAATGCCCATGCCCCACCCCTACTCTGCCCCCTTATTTTTTGCTCGCACAAGCACATATATGCATATAAATCAAGGCTTTTATAATCTGCGTTGCTCACGTGCTGCCTGCATACATGTGTGCGTGTGTGTGTGGGGGGGAGGGGGGGAGGGCATTTTAGCACGAGCGACACTTTTTTAAAATTGACCCCATAGTGTAATATTTTTAAAAAGGGCTTTTCAGATGTGATGCTTAAACTTAATTGGGTAGAGCTGAGAGTCATGCTACCCAGCTAAATTTAGCAGGATAAATCCAGTCCCGTTCAGACAAGGCCTAAAGTTATCCAGGTACATGTAAACAGATAATCAACCTATAGTGGAAGAGTAGCCTAGTGTTTAGAGGAGTGGCCTGTGAATCAGGTAAGCAGCATGTGTTCAAATCTTGAAGCTACTCCTTGTGACCTTGGGCATATTCCATTGCCTTGTGTACAAAGTTAGATCTGAGCCCTTCTGGGAACAGAGAAACGCCTTCAGTACCGGAATATAATCTGCTTTGAAGTCCCTGAAAAAGCAGAAAATAAATAAATATAGCCAGTTAAGAAAAAAACAAACCTGCCTGATTGTACCACCCAATCCAACCTCTCCTGTCCCCTCAACCCGACTTAAAAAAAAAAAGAAAGAATGTTGGGTGTGTAGTGAAAAATTCTCCAACCCTCTTGGCAAGTTATTAACATTGAAAATCCTGACTCTTTGCAGCCCCCTTTCCCTACCCCATGGGCAAGTTATTAAAATTGTGAATGCTTGTCCTATGCAGCATGCTGCCCCCACTGACATATTTTTTAAAATTTTAATATAGGGGCTTCCATGGACTGATCCCCCTACCTTTTCTGTATTTCCAAAAATAGAACCAATACCCCCAACTCCCCAAAATCTTGAAGTATCCCAGCAACTTGAGGGGAAGCTCCTACCTCCACCCTGGGGATGAATATCTATGTGCCAGTACCGCAAACAGATACTGGCACTGAGGCATGACATTACTTCACTTGCCTTAAGATGTGGTCAGCTTCACTGTGTTGCAACTCTGGCTATTGCGTGGCCTCCTCTCCACCGGAAGACTCCTGTGAGCTTGACTCTGAACTACCAGCATGTCCTTGGTACTTCGTCTCTGCCTGCTGTACTACCTCCACTCCACCAGGGGATCACTATTAGCACATCCCTCAGGCTGATCAAGCCCTTCCCTCTGCCTTGCAACACACCCACACTGCAGCCCTATTTAGTCCTGTCTCTCCCATGCCTCCTTGCTTCAGCATTGAGTCCTTCTTGGTTCTCTGCTTTAGCCACTCTTGCTGTGCGACCTTCTAAGGCCTTTCCTTATATTTCTGCATGGTCTCCGGGCCTACTGATTCTAGTTTCCTTGAACTTTGTTCCTTGTTCCTTGGCCTTCTATTTCCTGGTTCCCCTGCCTATCCTGTGGCCATCTGGCCTTTTGTTCCAAACCTTGACTTGGCCTTGCCTGAGGCTTCCTTAGCATCTCTCTGTTTCTTGGCCTTGCCTGCCTTGCCCCTCGAGGCTTGTTTTGACTCTGCTGCCTTTGGAATTTCTGTGTTCCATGTTCTAGGTAGCCCTTGTCCTGGTTTGTACTATCTTGTTCTAGCCTGTCTACCCCTGTCTCACACCAGTGTTCCAGTTCACGCTTACCTGCATCTAGCTCCATGCTTACTTTCACTCTGTTCCTGCGTTCCAGTTCCACCTTTACCAGCATTCAGCTCCAGTGTTCCAGTTCCATGTTTACCTGCATACAATTCCATCTTAAGAACATAAGAAGAACATAAGAACATACCATACTGGGTCAGACCAAGGGTCCATCAAGCCCAGCATCCTGTTTCCAACAGTGGCCAATAGGGATGTGAATCATTTTCCATATCGTCTTAACGATAGAAATCGTGTGGCAGGGCAAGAAAATCGTCTTAGGCACGATTTTTTAGTTAAAAAATCGTTAAAAAATCGTTTTTTTTTTCCGATTAGTGCGCACTAACGGGAGTTAGTGCGCACTAACTGGGAGTTAGTGCGCACTAACTGAAAATGATACAATTTGACACTTTTCAGGTCAGTTAAGGTCAGTTTAGGAATGAATATGTATTCCTATTGGCTGCCCTCTTATTTATTCATGTTACCAAGTTTCCTACTGACAGTATATGGGGGATGGGAAATGGAAACAGTTGGTAGCTTGACAAAACAAGTAATGTGATCAGTCAATGTGACTAGAACTTGTGCCCTAACCCTGATACCAGGGGTATTGTGATCTTCCTGCACACAGTGCCCTATCCCTATTAATACCAGGAGTGTTGTGATCTTCCTGCACACAGTGCCCTATCCCTAATACCAGGGGTGTTGTGATCTTCCTGCACACAGTGCCCTATTCCTGATACTGGGGGTGTTGTGATCTTCCTGCACACAGTGCCCTATTCCTGATACCGGGGGTGTTGTGATCTTCTTGCACACATCCCGGTATCAGGGATAGGGCACTGCGTGCAGGAAGATCACAACACTCCTGGTATTAATAGGGATAGGGCACTGCATGCAGGAAGATCACAACACTCCTGGTATTAATAGGGATAGGGCACTGCATGCAGGAAGATCACAACACCCCTGGTATCAGGGATAGGGCACTGTGTGCAGGAAGATCACAATACCCCGGAGGAGTGAGGGTCAGGCAGCTCCCCCCTGTCTGTGAAGCCAGCCTCTCACTAGTAATGCAGGGAGGGAGCTGTCTCAGACTTCACCATCCTCCCCCCCCCCCCCTTACCCACACACCATTCACTAGCTGGGACATGGGGGAAGTCAGGAGTGAGGGTCAGGCAGCTCCCCCCTGTCTGTGAAGCCAGCCTCTCACTAGTAATGCAGGGAGGGAGCTGTCTCAGACTTCACCATCCACCCCCCCCCTCACCCACACACCATTCACTAGCTGGGACATAGGGGAAGTCAGGAGTGAGGGTCAGGCAGCTCCCCCCTGTCTGTGAAGCCAGCCTCTCACTAGTAATGCAGGGAGGGAGCTGTCTCAGACTTCACCATCCTCCCCCCCCCCCCTCACCCACACACCATTCACTAGCTGGGACATGGGGGAAGTCAGGAGTGAGGGTCAGGCAGCTCCCCCCTGTCTGTGAAGCCAGCCTCTCACTAGTAATGCAGGGAGGGAGCTGTCTCAGACTTCACCATCCTCCCCCCCCCCCCTTACCCACACACCATTCACTAGCTGGGACATGGGGGAAGTCAGGAGTGAGGGTCAGGCAGCTCCCCCCTGTCTGTGAAGCCAGCCTCTCACTAGTAATGCAGGGAGGGAGCTGTCTCAGACTTCACCATCCACCACCCCCCTCACCCACACACCATTCACTAGCTGGGACATGGGGGAAGTCAGGAGTGAGGGTCAGGCAGCTCCCCCCTGTCTGTGAAGCCAGCCTCTCACTAGTAATGCAGGGAGGGAGCTGTCTCAGACTGGTATCAGGGTTAGGGCACTGTGTGCAGGAAGATCACAACACTCCTGGTATTAATAGGGATAGGGCACTGTAAGAGATGACTGTAGTAGATTGAATAAAGATCTGATGTTTCTGCTCTCCTCACACCAAACAAAAACAACACATAAGCAGAGAAGCCCTTCTTACAAAGCTGAGCTAGTGAGTTAAGTAGGAGGAAAAGTAAACATACTGGTGCCAGTGTGGCTACTTAAAAAATACACTTACCAACAATCAATTACATATATTTGAACTGTGTACAGTTCCAGCCAGGACCACCTTTCTAAAATGCACAGTGATTGGCAAATTCAACATGCACTAGCATTTCAGGTGCCTGCTAACAAAAATAATAAACAAACAAGTTCTAGTCACGTGAGTGCTGATCATTACATTACTTTTTTTGTCAAGCTTCCAACTGTTTCCATTTCACATCCCCCCAACCATATTGGTAACATCAATAGATAAGAGCACAGCCAGCCAATAGGAATACATACATACATATTCATTCCTAAGTGACCTTTACTGACCTGGGAAGTGTGAACACTTTGTTTCATTTTCTGTTGGTGTTCGTTAGTTTCCAGTTCCATTTCCCATCCCCCCAACCATCACCTCAGTGGTAACCTTGGTAACATCAATAGATAAGAGGGCAGCCAGCCAATAGGAACACATATTCATTCCTAACTGACCTTCAGTGACCTGGAAGTGTTTATTTGTATCATTTTCAGTTAGTGCGCACTAACGGGGAGTTAGTGCGCACTAACTCGAGTTAGTGCGCACTAACACGATTTAACGATTTTTAACGATAAATCGTTAGAATTTCTATTGTATCGTGTTCTATAACGATTTAAGACGATATAAACATTATCGGACGATAATTTTAATCGTTGAAAAACGATTCACATCCCTAGTGGCCAATCCAGGCCATAAGAACCTGGCAAGTACCCAAAAACTAAGTCTATTCCATGTTACTGTTGCTAGTAATAGCAGTGGCTATTTTCTAAGTCAATTAACAGCAGGTAATTAATAACTTACCTCACTGTTATTATTTGTGATAGTTGTGGGTGGATCCTTGGGCCGGTGGCAGATGACCACGCCCACAGGGGAAGATCCCGAGAGGGACCACCGGTCAGTCTCAGAGTTGGGAGACAGACACACACAAGTTCTTTTATTAAACAGTTCTTGAGAACCACCAGAGGTGGCAGTAGTGAGCTGGAAGAGCCCGGCTGGGCTGTAGTCCCTCAGGCACTGGAACAGCGATCCCAGAAAGGCTGAGCTGTAGAGAACTAAGACAGTGAGTAGGCAGAGTAGGCAGAGATCAGGAACAGAACCTTGATGGTTCTGTTCCTGAACTTAGAACAGCCCGGGAGCAGGAATGAAGTAGGCCCTCGAGGAGCGAGTACCTGGTTCCAGGGAAAGCTCTGAGAGAGAGATGGTAACTCACTGGTGTTGTAGGCAGCGGTGACTTCCTGGCAGAAGTTATATTCAGTAGCAGGTCCAGGAATGTGGGCCCTCGAGGCGCGAGTACCGGTTCCAGACTGCGACCTGAAAAGTAAAAGAGAGAGCGAGGCCCCTGAGGAGCGGGTACCCCTGGTAAAGTCCGAGGAGGCAGAGTAGCAAGGTATGCGGAGAGCGAATCCCATCCGCAGCGATACCTGGAGGCAGCTAGGTAGGAAACCCTTTGCTAACTCGATTAGTTAGTGAAATGAAAGACCTTCAAATATCCGAAGATGATGACGTCATCTCAGGGGGACGCCCCTGAGGTTCGCGCCACTGCTGGTACTTGAGTCGGGGCCGCGCCACGCGCGCGCCCTTAGGCCTCAGGAGAACATGGCGGAAGGCAGTGTCTAGCTGGTCCGGGAACGCCGGAGGAGGTCGGCAAGATGACGCTGCGGCAGCCAAAATTCCATCAACCCAGGAGGGAGTCGAAAAAGAGGTAAGGAGGGCGGAGTGGAGACGTCGGGCAGCGACGGTCGCAATACTCACTCTGTTTCTGTGGTACCAGTTCCACTCTTTCCAGCACTCAGTTCCAGTGTTACAGCATTCCAGTGCTCCAGCCCAGCCTGCACATTGTTCCAGTGCTCCAGCCTCACCGAACCATCTATTCTAGGAGGTGGTATCTCCAGTTGCCCTTCATTCAGAAGACACTAATACTGATCAATCTACAGCTGGAATTGAATTCTGTACTGGACTTGGTCTGTTCACTGAAGTGGTCCAGAATGCTTTCTTATCGTAAGCATATATTTAACATGTATCTTTTAAAGCACATTAAGAGGTATGATGAGGAACAGGCCAATAGTCCATTGAGCCTAGCTTCCTTTCTCCAACAGTAGTCATTTTGGAGCACTTGGAAGCACCAAGCAGCTCCTAATAAGAAAGTCTGTTCCCTATTGCTCTCTCCTGAAGTTGAGACACACAAGTCTATTTGCCTAATAATTATTTATGGAACTGTCCTCCAGAAAGGGCAAGTGAAAGGAACCCATATATATAAACACTTGTTTTACATCTTCTAAGATTGCTTATTGCATGGCAAAAGGTATATTAAAAGCAAACTTCTTATGTCAAATGTTTTCTCCCTTTTCTGCTTATGATTATGCTTGGCCATTAGTTTTACTAGTTTGAGCTTACAATATGGAGAAGCTAATGAGACTTTTTTATGTAATAGCAATTATTTTCACAATATTGAGTATGTCATATGTTGCCAGTTCATGGTCTGCTGAGGACACAAATTTAAACAAATGAGTTTGCTTCTTGCATCTGCTTCCTCCTCTATCACAACCCACACTAGCTGAAAACAGAAAATAAATGAGAGAAAAGCTTCTAAACCATGGACGGCTAGTGAAGAAATATGCTTCTGTGTATAAAGTAATAAATGCTCTTGCACTTTAAATAAGACTAATAGAGGTAACTGTCAGATGCAATGCTTCCATGACCCTAGTCAGAAAACTGGTTATTCAGAAAAGAATGGCACAGCCTGAACAATGCATCATGCAACATAAAATAAATTGTCAGGGACCTTTTACAGTGTTAAAAATAGCATCTTTTTTATGAACCTGACAAAATCTACCTCGAGTGATGCACCCCCCTCATTTAACATTCCTTCCAATCAGAATTATTTGCATTCTGGTTGCATTCGGGTGGCATGTATTTGAAGGCACTTGGAACTTGAATAGAAGGCATTTCAAACCCATCAGAGAAGGACTGTGGCATGCTCCAGGAGCACCAAAGTAATAAAAAGCTCTTTTAAATTGGTATCTTTTCAGAGTTTTCTGTGCAGTGTACATAGAAAGGTAAGACTCTTCTTGTCAGCTGATTAATATCTGTGCCGCCACATTGCTTTTCAGTGGGGACTCATTGGTATCACTGTGTTGTTTTAGTGTGCCCTGAAAGTGCAGAATACCAGTGATAAAACAGTGTGTGCCAAACAGATAGCTAAGGATGGCTTTCACCGCACTGTGTGCATTATTAAGACTTGGGTAGCTATCTGAGAGTTTACACGTGTACTTTACGATTTCTGATTGGCCTCATCATTCATCTTCAGAGTCACAGAGCAATCATGGAAGGATTGCTGTTACTGCTAACATTGTCATAACTGCAAAAAAAAACCCCAAAACCCTATGAAATCATATTTTTCACAAATAAAGTATGTTTTCATCTGTACTAGTTGAGTTGTAAGAATATATTAACAGAGAAATGTAAGTTCTTCTTTAAAGAGTTTTCAAAGGTGCACTAAGTTATAAGGCTTTTTCAACTTTCCCTTGTTCAACCTTACAATTTATGTGTTGGTCAACTGTTCTAATTAATGAAGCACTTAATTGTGGATTAAAGACAATTATGGTTAAGGATGATCTCATTTGGTGTGTGTCATAGAAGCATAATTTTTTTATTTTTATTATTTTTTTGTATTTATTTCTTCAACTTACATACTGCCCATTCATAAGGCTCCAGGCTGCTTTAAACCAAACAGGAACACAAAAGAGAGAGTAAAACATACAGCATAAAATACAATAAATAAAAATTATAAACAAAAAAACAAAACAAAACATAAAACAAAAAATTACACTTAAAACCAAAGCATAAGATTAAAATGTACGCATTTTGAGAGCAAATTTTCAATTGTGTGGCAGATGTAATGTCCATGAATTATTTTACTCATGGCTTTTGTATCAGTTCTCAAAGGGAAGGTAACACACTCAGAAGCTTCACCTGACTTGTCTATGAGTAATTGGTTTAGGCCAAAACAATGTGCATATTTTTGAAAATCCAAAACTGCACATGCTTGCTGCCTACATTGACCTAACTCCATTCCTGGAGTGCCTCCAGAAAAAATGCAGGTTCCATAAGGTGCATATTTTTATGTGCATACAGTCTGGGCAGATATCAGATAGCCTATGAACCTAAGTAAATGGACTTAGAAAATTGTTCTCTAATACTCTATTACTGCTATAAACCTTGTCTTGTCAACACAGAATTTATTCTCTTGGTTAAAAGAGAATTATTTTTTGCTTGTTTTAAAGAAAAAAAAAATTGCGAATATCAGGCCTTCCACTCGCTTACTTTTCAGTATTTTTGAAGTGCATCAGCTTTTAAACTAAGATTAACTGGAATTCTGTTCCCATCACATCATGTAGTAGGAATGTGCAGAGGGACGCCATACGTTGCATTCGGGATTCGTATTCGTCGGGGGCAGATTCGTTGCATTCGGCAAGGGGGACCCCCGATACGTACATGCGTTAATTCTTATTTGTTTCCCAGCTAAAATTGAATTAAGTACAACCCCCCCTCCTGACCCCCCCCCAAGACTTAACCAAAACTCCCTGGTGGTCCAGCGGGGCGTCCGGGAGCCATCTCCTGCACTCACACCCTCGGCTGCCGGTTTTCAAAATGGTGCCGATAGCCTTTGACCTTCTATGTCACAAGGGCTACCGGTGCATTGGTCAGCCCTATCACATGGTAGGAGGCAATGGATGGCCGGCGCTATCTTGTGCTCCTACGATGTGACAGGGGGCTGACCAATGGCAACCGGTAGCCCGTAGGACATAGTGAGAGCAAAGGCTATCTGCGCCAATTTTGATTACTGGCAGCTGACGGCCTGATTGCAGGAGATCGCTCCCGGACTCCCTCGAACCACCAGGAACTTTTGGCAAGTTTGGGGGATTCTCCTAACCCCACAAGACTTGCCAAAAGTCCCTGGTGATCTAGGGGGGTCCAGAAGCGATCTCCTGCACTCGGCCATCGGCTGCCAGTATTCAAAATGGTGCTGATAGCCTTTGCCCTCACTATGTCACAGGGGTCGACCATTGGAGGAGATGGCTCCCGGACCCCCCGTTGGACCACCAGGGAGATTTGGTAAGTCTTGGGGGGGTCAGGAGGGTGAGGGGCTTGTTTAAATTTCTCCTTTAGACAGCCAAATAATTTGGCGAAGATTCGTTGTATTCATGGGGAATCGCGATACGTTTCGCTTCCCCACGAATACAACGAATATGGCCCTATACGTTGCAGATTACAAATACGTAGGAAACAAATGCACACCCCTATCATGTAGTATCTTGCTGTGTGGAAGCTTGAAACCGCAAAACTACTTAGAAATGTTCAAGGTAAAACCAACAAAAAGCAAAAAGATGAAAAGAAGTAACTTACCTTCCAATATTGAAGCATATGCTTTCTGTTGTGCTGCCGCACATTCGATGGACCCTTGGGCCGAGACAAGGTCGATGCTTCCTCTAGGAGGACTTCCCACAGGCCCTCGCCATCGGGAGGCGGTCGCTGGAGATTGAGGCCCAACAAGACCTTCACCTTTACCAGCCCTCGTTCCCCGCAGGTTGAGCCCTTGGATGCCAAGGCTGGCAGGACTTAGCAGTTGGTCTGAAGACGAGAGGCAAGACAGAGTCAAACATACCAGGGGTTGAGGCCAGCAGCGGGCAGGAGGATCCAAAGATAGGCCAGAGGTCAGGGCAGGCAGCAGGCAAGACAGAATCCAAGAACGAGCCAAGTCGAAACCAGAGAAGCAAGCCGAGGAGATAGGAGCAGACGAAGACAGAGCTGGAACTGAAGACACGGGGCTGGAACAGAAGACATGGAGCTGGAACTGAAGACACGGGGCTGGAACTGAAGACATGGGGCTGAGGCTGGCGGCGTGGTGACGGCCCTGCTGACTCCTCACCGCAATTGGAGAGGGCGGCAGTGGCCTGGGGAGCTGTGGAGGAGGCCAGGATTGCCACGGGTAGTGAGTGTGGGCGTCTGCAAGGCCCCGCGGTCAGCTGCATAACAGTACCCCCTCCTTTAAGCCCCCTTCCCAGAGGCTTGGTTTCCTGGGGTGAGCGATATTGAAATCCATAAGGAGTATTTTATCCAAGATATTGGATATGGGCTCCCAAGAATTCTCTTCCAGGCCATAGCCCTCCCACGCTATCAGGTACTCTCACCTCCTGTTTCGTCGACAGACGTTCAATATTTCCTTCACTTGATATGTCTCTTCTTCTTCTGAAAGAGACCCTTTGCGGGTCCAAGAAGCAACAAGGTGGGGCGATTTATAATAGCCCTCAGGATAACAAAAGGAGATAGATGCCAAATGTCTTTGCAAATATTTATTATGGTGGAGACATGTTAAAAATTGCCCCTACTCAGGCCGAGTTTTGCCACTCTTTGAAGTGGCTGCCTCAGGGGCTCAAAACGCTTGTTTGGACCAAGTGCCATTCAAACAAAGGAAAATGTTTGTAATGTAATATCATTTAAAAGACATCCACAGTGGTGGTGTATCTTCAGTAGTGTGTTTTGTATTGCATAAACTTGTTTCTTTGGTATGCCAGTTTGTGGACCCATATAAAATTTGCATTGCAAATCGGGCTGTGCAATAAGCGTTCATCTCTGCAAACGGATGTTCAGAATAGCACTTGGCCAAAATAAGCATTTGAGACCCTGAAGCAGCCACTTCAAAGAGTGGCGAAACTTGGCCTGAGTCGGGCAATTTTTAACATGTCTCCACCATAATAAATATTTGCAAAAGACATTTAGCATCTATCTCCCTTTGCGTGTCCAGCAGCTTATGACCAGGCCAGGCCAAGATTAACCGGTTTCAGTAGGGAGACATGAAAGCCATTGTGAACTCTTAGAGACAGAGGAAGGTGCAGTTAGACATAAGAACATAAGAAAATTTCCATGCTGGGTCAGACCAAGGGTCCATCAAGCCCAGCATCCTGTTTCCAACAGAGGCCAAAACCAGGCCACAAGAACCTGGCAATTACCCAAAACACTAAGAAGATCCATGCTACTGATGCAATTAATAGCAGTGGCTATTCCCTAAGTAAAAATTGATTAATAGCCATTAATTAACTTCTCCTCCAAGAACTTATCCAATCTTTTTTGAACCCAGCTACACTAACTGCACTAACCACATCCTCTGGCAACAAATTCCAGAGCTTTATTGTGCGTTGAGTGAAAAATAATTTTCTCTGATTAGTCTTAAATGTGCTACTTGCTAACTTCATGGAATGCTCCCTAGTTCTTCTATTATTCGAAAGTGAAAATAACCGAGTCACATCTACTCGTTCAAGACCTCTCATGATCTTTAAGACCTCTATCATATCCCCCCTCAGCCGTCTCTTCTCCAAGCTGAACAGCCCTAATCTCTTCAGCAGTGGTGGTGTATCTTCAGTAGTGTGTTTTGTATTGATAGGTATTGATAGGTTGATAGGTAACAGGGGAGAACTGTCGCAGAATGGAGAAGGGGCCAACGTAATGGGGTTCCAGCCTCATAGAGGGTACCCAAAGTCGTAAGTTACGAGTGCTCAGCCACACTTTATCCCTGATCTTGAATTGCGGGGCAGGGTGACGGTGCCTGTTGGTAAAGGCCTTCGCTTTCTGGGCTGCCTTGTGGATCATGGTCTCAATTTGGGCCCATAGCACCTGGAGCTCACGTGCTGTTAGCTAGGCGGCCGGGGATGGAACAGACAGTGGCACCGGGATGGAGGGAGCGGGTGTTTCCTGTAAACGCTGAAGAAGGGTAAAGATCCTGTAGCTGTGTTAGAGTGAGAGATATGTGAGAATTAGGCCCATGGCAGGAGATCGGCCCAATTATCTTGATGCTCATTTATGAAGGACCGCAAAAAGGTTTTCAGGGGATGGTTAGTCCGTTCTGTTTGGCCATTGGCTTGAGGGTGGTAGGCCGTAGTGAAGTCTAACTTGATGCCGAACTTGCGACAGAGAGCTCGCCAATACTTAGCCATGAACTGGGCTCTGTGGTCTGAGACAATGTGATGAGGCAGTCCATGGAGGTGGAAGACATGGGTGGTGAACAACTTAGCCAGTTCTGTAGTGGATGGGAGGGCAGGAAGGGTGATAAAGTGAGCCATCTAGGAGAAGTGGTCGTTAACGATCCAAATCACTTGGTTGCCGCTAGAGAGGGGAAGATCTACCAAATCGGTAGCGATGTGAGTCCAGGGTTCCTTGGGGGCAGGCAGCGGCTGTAACAACCCCCAAGGTCGTCCTTCCAAGGGCTTTTGTCGAGCACAGGAGGGACTCAAATCCACATAGGCTTTTATATCCTTGTCCATTAATGGCCACCGATAGTATAGCTTAAGCAGAGACAGGGTCCATGCCTGGCCCGGGTGGTCGGCTATCTTGGAGTCATGGGCCCAGTCCAATACTCATTGTTGTAGTCGAATTGGGACCACCGTCTTTCCTGGGGGAACTACTTGGGAGGCAGTGAGCAGGATACTAGCTGGGTCGATGATATAGCCAGGTGGGTCCAGGTTATCCTCAGGCTCCGAAACCCGAGAGAGCGCGTCTACCCTGATATTTTTGGTGGCTGGCCTATACTTTACCACGAAGTTGAATCAATTAAAAAACAGAGACCAGCGAGCCTGGTGGGGATTTAGACATTGGGCATGGCGAAGGTGCTCCACATTTTTATGATCAGTGTAGACAGTAATGGCATGTTGAGCTCCCTCCAGTCACTGCCACCATTCCTAGAAAGCCAATTTTATGGCCAGAAGCTCTTTGTCCCCAATGCCATAGCCTCTTTCCGCTGTAGAAAATTTCCGAGAGAAATAAGAGCAAGGATGGAAAATGCCTTTAGTAGAGAGTTGGCCCAAGACTGCCCCGATGGAGGTGGCGTCAACCTCCAGAAGGAAGGGGCACACAGGGTCTGGGTGGTGGAGGCAGGGCTCACAGAGGAAGGCTTCTTTTAGATTGGAAAAGGCATCTAGCACCCCCACCAGTCATATTCTCTGGTATTGGCTCCTTTTTTGGTCAGTGCAGTAAGAGGAGCAACTAGTTGGGAGTAGGGAGGAATAGAATGCCTATAGAAGTTGGCAAATCCTAGAAACCTCTGCAGAGAACGAAGCCCAGATGGCTGGGGCCAATCTCGAATACAGGCCACTTTATTTGGATCCATTTTAAACCCAGTGCTTGAGATGATGTACCCCAGGAAAGGAAGCGATTCTGCTTCGAAGATGCATTTCTCCAGTTTCACATAGAGTTTCTGGGCATGCAGGTGCTGAAGTACTTGTCGGACATCACGACAATGAGACTGGAGATCCTTAGAGAAAACTAGCATGTCGTCAAGGTAGACCACTACATTAGTGTACAGCAGATCCAGAAATATCTCGTTCATCATTGACTGGAAGACCTCTGGAGCATTGCACAGGTCGAAGGGCATTACCAGATATTCGAAGTGGCCGTCACGGGTATTGAACGCGGTCTTCCACTCGTTTCCGGGTCTAATCCGGACAAGATTGTACGTCCCCCGGAGGTCTAATTTGGTAAAAAATTTGAGCACCCTGTAACCAGTCCAGCAATTCCAGGATACGGGGCAAAGGTTACCGGTCTTTCCTTGTTATGGTGTTTAGCCTCCTGTAATCAATGCATGGCCGGAGGGTACCGGCCATGAAAAAGAAACCAGCTCCTGCCGGTGATGTTGGTGGGTGAATAAACCCCCTGTCCAAGTTCTCTTGGATATATTTGGCCAAAGCCTGGATCTCAGGATGGGATAGGGGGTACACCCTTCCCCATGGGGATATGGTACCAGGGAGCAGATTGATTGCACAATCAAACTGGTGATGTTATGGCAGGATTTCCGTGTTTTCCTTGGAGAATACTTCGGCATAGCTGGCATATTGAGGAAGTATACCCATGGAAGCAACAGCGAGGGACACCGTGGGCAGACGCGTGACTGGGAGAAGGCATTGATGGTGGAAATGGGGACCCCATTTGGTCAGCTGAAGTGTCTCCCAGTCGATTGCAGGAGAGTGCAGACGAAGCCAGAGCATTCTGAGGTCAATCGGATGGATGGCTCTTTCAATCACATGAAAGTTAACTCTTCGACATGTAACAGGCTGGTCCAGAAACATAAGGGTAGAGTGGTCCTGGTGATCCACCCGGGAAGGGGATCCCCCAAGATTGAGGAGATCACCAAAGGGGTATCCAGTAGCTCCATCGGTAGTTTGAGATGGTCAACTAGATTCTTCATAATAAAGTTCCCCCTTGTGCCGGAGTTGAGAAGGGCCAGGGTGGAAAACTCTTGATTGTTCAAGGTCAAGGTTACTGGGAGGACGAGTTGGGGAGCAGACCTGGTGTAACCTAGAACCACCTTCCTGGTTGGTCCTAGGCCCTGGAGTTTTCTGACTTTTCGGGGCAACGAGCCAGGAAATGCCCCTTCCCAGTGCAGTAAAGGCATAAGCCTAAGGTCTGTCGGCGCAGTCTCCTTCGGGAGTCAGGAGACTCCTCCCCAATTGCTTGGGCTCCTCCTGCCGGGTGGTTCTGGCTGTCAGTGGAGGTGCCGACAAGGGCTTGGAAAAGGACGGTGTGAGAGGGATTGGTCTACTGAAGGCGACGGTCTATCCTACCGGTGAGATTGAAGAGCGCATCTAAAAACTCCGTAAGGTCCCGCGCGGCCAGCTCATCTTTAATATGGGAGGATAGGCCTCCAAGAAGATGCTACTCAAGCTATCCTCCCGCCAGTTCAGCTCCATGGCTATGGTACGAAATTCGACAGCATAGTCGGACAGTGGACGTGCCCCTTGCCGGAGGTGCAAGATATCTGAGCCGGTGGCAGCCAGACAACTAGGATCATCAAAGGTCCGCTTGAAGACTGTTGCATCAGAGGTGGACCCTTGGACTGAGGTGGGGTTGACACAACCCATAGGTGAGGACCTATGGGTCCTCACCTACGGGTCGTTGCCCTCGGGTTGAGCCTTTGGGTGCCGGGGTCAGCCGGACTTAGGTGGGCCTCGAGGTTAGCTAGAGATGAAAGGTGATTCAGCCCAGAGACAGCAGTCAGTAGATGGCGTAGTCCTATCTTGGACTGGATTCAGTACTGGAACTCAGGCGCCAAAGGAACAATGAGGAACTGGAGGCGCTCAAGCTAAGGAAGGCCTAAGCCTTGAAGGTCCACGTCCAGAGGATAGGTGAGGAGAGGTGTCACTGACAGGCTAGGATCAGAGAGAGCGGTGAGTGGAAGTTGTGGCAAGCAATGTAGAATTCTGGATACTGGAAAGTCTGTAGTGTAGTCATTCAAAGCAAGAGTCAGGGCACGGAGAAGGCAGGCATAGTCAATCAAGGCAGTGGTCAGGGCATGGAGAAGGCAGACGTGGTCAATCAAGGCAGTGCACAGAGAAGGCAGGCATGGTCAATCAAGGCAGTGGTCAGGGCATGGAGAAGGCAGGTGTGGTCAAGCATAGCGGAGGTCTGGGGCTGGAGAGAAGCTGAAGAGTAGTCAGGCATAGCGGAGGTCAAATCCCGAGAGTCAGTTCAACACATAGACGAAACAGGAACTAGGAGAACAGGAACCGGGAGCCACATGAAAACAGGAACACAATGATGAGACGATTCTAGGATCAGCAATGAGTACTCAGAGTATGAGGAGACCTGTTGCAAAGGCAACGCTATGGAGCGAGGCCTGAACTTTTATATGCTGAAGATTCTGATGTCAGCATCCGGGTTTGCAGCCAGGTTCCCGCTGCGGGCCCTTTAAAAGAATCAATGGTGTGCACGCACGCATGCCTAGGAAGGGGCGCGGTGCTGACATCTTGGCTTGCAACACTGGGTAGCGTGGCAGGGCCGGAGGCATCGGAGGGAACCTGAGGTCGGAGCTGGCGGCCCACCGCCGCCAGTGAAGAGGAGCCAGGAGCTGGAGTCCGTCTGAAAAGATGAGAGGGCCGTGCTGCGGGGCTGCCGCAGGCAGCACGCGTAACAAAGACTTGGACAAAGCGTTGAAGGTCCTGAAGGAGCGGATCCGCTCTTTCCCATAGGGGGGATTCCCAGGCGACAGCCTTGCCATCCAATAGAGAGAGGATGAAGGTGGTCTTCACAGCATCAAAAGAGAACTGTGCTGGCTGCAAAAAGAAGTGCATGAAGCACTGATTGAGAAAGCCCTGACATAGCTCCGGATTACCAGCATATCGTGGAGGGGCTGGTAGCCGGAAAGAGGAAGCTGCATTCGAGGCTGCAGAGGCATCCAGACGGGCGTTCAAACGTTGTAAGGAGGCTGCTAAGGTTTCCAGGAATTGCTGCTGCTGTTGAATCTTCAGTGCTAGGCCCAGGATGGCCTGTAGACCAGAGAGATCTGCCTGGTGCATGGCCTCAGCAAACTGTTGTGCTGCTGTATAATCGGTGGACCCTTGAGGCGAGATGAGGTCGATGCTTCCTGTAGGAGGGCTTTCCACAGGCCTGTACCCCCTCCCCATCCCGATTAGGATATAGTGAGGTCCCACGCATGAGCACTGTATGGTCACCTTCCCTTTTGGTGCATTTTAATGAGTTTTCTCCTAACACCCCTCTCTGCATGTTATAGTGAAGTCTCCTGTATCTCTCTCCAGGCATGTTGTAGTGAGGTATCCTTTCCCACTCTCCTCCCCTTGGACATGCTACAGTAAAGTCTCCTTCCAGTTAGCATCGATTGACTCTCCCTTCTGTCTCTTTCTGGCTTCCCTGCACTCCCTCTCCTGGTCCCCGTGGCTATATTCTGCTTCTGATCCAGCTTGTGCAAAGTGAGAACGTGAGGAGTACCCCTCCCCCCCCCCCCCCCCCCAGCCAATGCCAAATATCAGAGCAAGAGCTCTGGGCCCAGTACCAGAAATGGTAAAGGGCAGATAGAAAAGAGAAAGCTGAGGGAGAAAAGAAGATCCATGGGTGTGTTGAACATCCCATCAGCCAAGGTGAGAACTGGAAGATGCAAGTGACACCACAAGTGACAAGCTACTGTCACTTGTGGTGTTGAAAAGAGGACTATTCACCTTGTGGGGCAGCCACTCTTAGTCCACTTGTTTTGTAATTTACCTGTAGTTGAGGGAATAATTTTGTCTTCTGCTTCAAGATGTGGATAGACAAATTGGATGGGTCCCATTGTCTTTATCTGCTATTATGTTCAATGCTTGCAAGGGTTTTATTTCTGAACAACTTGAACACTTATGTTAGCATATACCTGCATAATAGGCTGGTAGAATGAGTCACTGGAATGCAGCATTATGTTGCTAGGTGTTTATCATTCTGTACTTTTAATCTTACCCATTCTTTAAAAAGCCATGTTATGCCTGCAGCATATATTTATTTCCAAGAGGGAACTTTGCCCAGTTCTGCAAAAACTATAACTTGAATATAAACTGAAATTCAAGAACGTTACAATTTTCTTTTTTTTTTTTTTTGTAGGGGATATGAATTTTTAAAACTGGTGTAGACAGCGAGTAGAACAGATAAATGGGCAAGGGAAGGGTAGATTGTAAGTGAGAGAAGAAATTGAGGAGTAAGAGAAGGAAGTGTGAGTGATAAGGGAGAGGAGGGAAAGGAGGATGTGATTGAGGAAAGGGAAGAAAAGGGGAAGGTCAGCGAAGCTGAGTGAGAGGGAAGAAAATGGGAAGATCCTCAAGGTATGAGTGAGAGGGGAAAGTGGGAAGAAAAGGAGAAGGAAGGGGTGAGAGAGAAGAAAAGGGTAAGGGGTGGAAGAGGAGACTGAGATAAAAAAAAGTGTGGACATAGGAGAGAGTAGGGGAAAGAGGAGAAAGTAGAAAGGTAGCAAGCTTTATGGGGTGGTGTGAGTGGGAGAGAGTGTTTTACACACACATACACATTCACACACCCCTCCTTTCCCCCAAATATAAATGATAGGGAAGAGTGGGAGGCAGGTGTTAGGTTCCCAGGAGTGTGGCAGGGTTGCCAGGATCCTAGAAATATTATCACTGACACTCTATTGGCCACCTTTGGGAACCCTGACTCCTGTCACTCCCTTTCCCCAACATTTCAAATCAAAACTTCAAGGATCCCTCCACCCCTCTATATTCAGCAAAACTCCAAGGCTACCCCTCTGCCCTTAGTACCTTGGGAAGGAGGCATTTCAGCCTTTTCTCAAGAAGTTGATTGCTTTGAGCTGCCCCTGGTATAAATCTCAACTTTGCCCCAAATCAGACCCCCGGAATCCCTGTTTTTATGCAGATAAATGTATGAACAAATCAGCTTTTGCACATTGTTTGATGACCACAAATGTCAAATGCCATGCAGTTTTATAGCAAGCCATTTACGTACATAAACATATGCCTTATGCATGTAAATTACTTTAAATATTACCCCTACAATGAGGCTAGAAGGGGGTAACTCATTATTAACATATGACAAACATTTCTTTTCATAAATGGTAGCAGATGTATGGGAACCTTCCCAATTAAGATTATGATTGAAATAAATGGCTTCCAAGAAACCATGGGATAAGAACTGAGATTCATTGGTGGTAAAGAATCAAAGGTAAAGCCAGAGGTCATGTAGGATCTGTACTACTACAGCAGATAGGGAAAATGTCTACATTAAATGGAGATCATAGTTCTCTATTCCTAATCTTTGGTAGAATCTGTTTATTTTACAGTTTTCTTTCTCCATAAGAGATTATTGTCATTTTTTCTTTGCTATTTTCTCCTTCAGTTCTTTCCCTTCAGGCTAGCTATGTTCAGAAGGTGTACAGAGAGTGATCATCTTCTCCCTTTATTTTCATGGACACTTTAGAAAAGGATGCACATTCATTTGAATGGACAAAACATAACAAATTAACTGACATTTCTTTCATGTATGGCCCCCACAAAATGAATGGAGGGGATTCCAACAAATGAAACAAATAATATTTACCCCATTTATGTTTCCCATTCATTTCAATGACCATTGAAGTCTATGGCTGTGTACTACTGAGAAAAACAACAACTGGTAACTATAGAAGCCAACTGTTGCATGTGTGACCTCACCACCTTCTGAGTGCCTTGTCAGAGTCAAGACAAGACAAGTTGGCAAGGAGACTAGCCAGAAGACAAATCATTATGCAGCATTTTTTTAAGTAGCCTATAACTGCTATTAAATCAAGAACACTGAGTTCCTCCCACTGTAAAGTCCAAGCATGTGAATGAAGCAGTCTGTATTTCCTCTCTAGTTGATCACAGAGAAGAATGTGCCTGAAGAAGTTCTCAGAATTTCATAAAAAGCTTAGCTTTTGGCTTTGGTAAAGGGCTGCTTCTAATCTTCTCTGTGCTGCAGTGGTCTCACTCACTGTGTCAGGAAGACAGGCAGTGCACTGCTGCTGATTTTGATTTTTCTCTATACTCTTCACTGATGGAGAATCAGGGTGAAAGTCGGTGTGGAATTTGCAGTTGCAGGAGTGCTAGTGCTTGTTTTTGTCTCTGGACAGTGAGGTGAGCACAGAAAGCTCAGAGATTCAAGAGAAGACTGTTACCAGGATGCTAGTCTTTTTTGTCTGCTAATATTTAAATTTTTTGTGTGAGTGTGTGTTATGTTGGCCAACTGCAGAACTCACAACCGACATTCCTCGCCTTCTTCATCGCCCTGCCAGGGGCGGTCTCCAGCTCCGCTGCAGGGCAAGGGGGGCGCTCCCACACTGCCAGAGAACATAGAATCACAGCAGAGATGCTGCCACCATCAGCCCCTCGAACACGGCTCCCCAGGCGCGCTGGCGCGCCTCTCTAGAGTATTTAACGGGCACACGGCATGCCGGCTGCCTGCCCTTTTCTGTGCTATCACCGGTTCAGGGGCCTATATTAGGTGAGCCCTGACTATCAGGACTGCCTTAGCAACTGGTCTTCACACTAGTCGTGTGTTCAGTTGCTTACTCCGCTGTTTGTCTGTGTTCCTGTTTTTCCTGGCTCTGACCTTTGCTAAGCCTGACCATGCTACAGACTGTCTCCTGATTCCGACCTCTGCTAAGTCTGACTACGCTATGGACTGTCTCCTGATTCTGACCTCTGCTAAGTCAGACCACGCTACAGACTGTCTCCTGACTCTGACCTCTGCTACTTCTGAACATGCTACGATTGTCTCCTGACTCTAACCAGTGTTACCTCTGACCACACTATGGATTGCCTCCTGGCTCTGACCATTGCTTCATCTGACTACGCTGCTGCCTCCTGGCTGGCTCTCTCGTTGTCCTTCTGAAGACATTGGACGGAGGCCTACTAAAGCCCAGTCAGCCCTGGTACCCAAGGCTCAACCTGTGGGGAACAAGGGCTGGTACTGGCGAAGCTCTAGCCGGCCTCCATCAGTCAGCCAGCTACACCTACTGATGGTGGGGACCTGCGTGGCTCCATCCCACAGGTAGCGTCAACCCCACCTCGGCCCAAGGGTCCACCTCCAGTGTAATAGATTGCCAAGGTCATGGACTCAGCGGATCTGTCTGCTCTCCAGGCATTCCAGGCCTGGCCCAGAAGATTCAGGAGCAGCAACTATTCCTGGAGGCGTTGGCTACTTCTATTGAGTGCCTAAATGCCCGACTGTATTCTCAGCCGGTGGACTTGGCTGCATTGAAGTCTGTTCCTGGGCTCATTCTGAACCTCCAGAATCTACAATGGACCTTGGAACTGATAGTGGTGGACGTAAACATCTTGCCTCCCGTCAAGACTTCCAGACCCAGCTTAATGCCCCACCTCCGTACCCAGTGGCCCCCGTGCCAATTTCCGATCCCAGTCGGGTGGTCATCCCTTTGCCAGCACAGCCTCATTACACGGGAGACCCTAAGTGGTGTCAGGGATTCTTAAACCAATGCCACATGCATTTTACCCTTCAGTCAGCGCTTTTTCCAAATGACTTGGTCAAGATGATCTTCATTCTTTCCCTTTTGGATGGCAAAGCTTTGGCTTGGGACTCCCCCTTATGGGAGTGCTCTGACCCCTTGCTTTCAAACCTGCTGCACTTTGTCTCGGCCTTTAAACAGGTTTTGAAGAACCAGGCAGGTTTCCCGCCATGGGCTCTGATCTTCTTCATTTGCGACAAGTGTCTTGCTCCTTAAATGATTACGCAATTGAATTCTGAACCTTGGCCACGGAATTAAATTGGCAGGGGAACAGCTTACATGCCATGTTTCTAGATGGCTTAGTTCCCCAAATTAAAGATGAACTTGCAGCATGATAACTTCCTACTTCTGTTGAGGGCTCATCACAGGGAAGATCAATCGACGACTCCAAGAGCGGGCCCGGGAGAATTGCTCTACTCAGTGAGCTCATGCCAAGGAACTACTCTTCTCTGGTGGTGATCATTCTTTGTCATAGAAACATAGAAACATAGAAATGATGACAGAAGAAGACCAAACGGCCCATCCAGTCTGCCCAGCAAGCTTTCACACTTTAAAAATTTTTTTTTTCTCATACTTATCTGTTTCTCTTGGCCCCATCAACAACCCCCTGGTTCCAGTTTCCCTCCACCCCCGCCATTGATGTAGAGAGCAGTGCTGGAGCTGCATCCAAGCGAAGCATCCAGTTCAATTGGGCAGGGGTAGCAACTGCTGCAATAAGCAAGTTACTCCCATGCTTATTTGTTTGCTCCCATGCTTAATTGTTTACCCAGCCTATGCCATACAGTCCTTGTTATTTGTTGGCTGAATATAATTCCTCTTTTCTTTATTCCCCCTGCCTTGTCCTCAGAAGAACCGATGCAACTAGGCCGTGGCCAGCTCTCGATTGCTGAGAACTCCCGTCGCCGCCAGTTAGGGCTTTGTCTTTATTGTGGAAACTCTATTCACTTGCTGTCTCGTTGCCCAGAAAAGAAGAAAGTAAATCCTCGTCGGGAGATGTCAGAGTTGGTAACCCTTGGTTTTACTACAGCATCACTCCTGTTCCTATTGCCCGCCTCCTTGGAACTATCCTCCACCTGTGTTTCCCCTCAGGCCCTAGAGGACTCCAGCGCTGGGGGAAACTTTATTCAGCAGGACCTCGTGGATCAATATCGAATCCCCACATGTCCTTTGACTCCTCTGTTGGCTTTCTCCTAGGTCCATGGGGACTTCCTCCCTGGTGTGGTGACACGGGCCACATGGCCTCTTTCTCTGAAAATTGGACTGGGTCACTCTGAATTCATTTCCTACTACATCCTTCCTACAGCCGTGAATCCGGTAATCCTGGGCCTGCCACAATTTGACTGGTCCATAGCCAACCTGATTCAGTGGAGACCGTGGTGTTCAGAGCCCTGTCTAGAACCTGTAGAATCTCCCTGGTCCCTATGTGGCCACCACTCTTCCTAATCTCATTCTTCCCTGCAAGAAGTCTCAGGAGACTCAGACCAGGCCTTGTTCTCTCCAGAGGAACATCTTGAGGGCTGTTTTCACCCAGTTGAAGGAGCAGCTGATGCAAGAGATGGCCGAACACGAAGCCCTCGTAAAAAAGCACAATCGAGCCATGAAAGGATTTGTGTCCCTGCTGACCTACAAGGAGGAGGAGATCCAGAATTTACATACCCTTTTGCAGCTTGAGAAGGGAAAATGGCATAACCCTGCGGCCCTTTCACTCCCTCGAGGTAATTCTGAGACGGTCATCCCTCTGTGCTCCGTGGGATGTCAGTCCATGAATCCGCAAGAGCTGGAGAACAACTGGCCCCCTGGCTACTTAGACCCTCAGAAGGGGGGCCAAGAGGAGGGGGTACTATTACGTCGGCAGGCCACAGAGCTCGTGACCGGCCTTCCTCACCTTCTTCGACACCCTGTCGGGAGGTCTCTGGCTCCACTGCAGGACAGGGGGAGTGCTACCAGTGCTGCTCTCCTCTTTGCAGCCCTGTCCACCACGGAAGAACCTAGAGTCACGGCAGAGACGTCGCCGCCATCAGCCCCTCGCACCTGGTTTCCCAGACTCACAAGCATTAGGGGTGTGCATTCGTTTTGAACTTAAATGTAAAACGCTACTTATTTTTTTTTTTAACTTAAAAAAGTGATGAGGCGTAAACGATCGGATTTCCAACTTATTCAACATAGCTATGTTGAATACGTTAGAAATCGCGATTGTTGATACAAAATAAAAATTTAAACCCCTCACCTTCCTTAATCCCCCCCCAAAGACTTACCACAACTCCCTGGTGATCCAGCGAGGAGTCAGGACGCCATTTCTGAACTCCTTTGCGAGGAGCACGTGACGTCGGCGCCACATCGGAGTGACGCGGCGTCATGTGATTCCCGCGGGTTCCCTCCGGCACCCTCGTTCGGCCCAAAAGGAACTTTGTCCATATGTGCAAATAAAAATTTAAACCCCTCACCCTCCTTAATTCCCCCCCCCCCCAAGACTTACCAAAACTCCCTGGTGGTCCAGCGGGGTCAGGACGCCATTTCTGACCAACTTTGCAAGGAGCACGTGACGTCGGCGTCACGTCGGAGTGACGCGGCGTCACGTGATTCCCCGCGGGGTCGCTTCTGGGATCCTCGTTCGGCCCAAAAAGAACTTTTGGCCAGCTTGGGGGTGTCAGGAGGCTTGGGGGTGTCAGATCAGCACAGAATTGTAACATGTGTGGATTTGGTGGGGCAGAAGGAAAGCCCCCATGAAAGGACACCTTCCTCGACCTGGCTGATTGTGTGGTTGGGCAGATTGATAATGTTGGTGCAGTTTGGAGTATCCGTTGTGAGTCAAATTTGCATAGTTGAATTAAATAAGAGATGCTTACATGAAGTAGGGCTACCTACTGTTATGAGTGATTCCCCGCGGGGAATCACGTGACGTCGGCGCCATGTCGGAGTGACGCGGCGTCACGTGATTCCCCGCAGGTTCCCTCCGGCACCCTCGTTCGACCCAAAAGGAACGTTTGGCCAGCTTGGGGGGGCCTCCTGACACCCCCAAGCTGGCCAAAAGTTCCTTTTGGGCCGAACGAGGATCCCGGAAGCGACCCCGCGGGGAATCACGTGACGTCGGCGCCACGTCGGAGTGACGCGGCGTCACGTGATTCCCCGCGGGTTCCCTCCGGCACCCTCGTTCGGCCCAAAAGGAACTTTTGGCCAGCTTGGAGGCCCCCCCAAGCTGGCCCTCCCAGCCGAAATCGATCGTTAAGACGATCGAGGACACGATTCACATCTCTAGTAATAATGGGAGATTTCAATTACCACAACTTAATAATACAGAGAGTCAATACTGGTTACCCAGAAAATGTCAACTATAATGATAAAGGACACCAAATAATATTTTTAATGTAAACCCACCTGTATGAAGGTGTCAGCAAGCCTGACATTGTGTATCTCAACAGACACCAATCGGTCTTTTAATCATTCACCTTCATATATTTTATTCAAAATTTGTTTTTCTTTTTTCTTTTTATAGCAATTGAAAAATACTCTTAAATATTTTATGTGAAAAAAGCCCAAGACGACTAGTGTTTTGCAGACTGCTTCATCAGGGGCATGCGGACAACTGTATCAAGAGAGTCTTAAACTGGAAAGAATAGCGAGGCAATTTTTAAAGTCCGGGGGCGTTCCGGGACCGGAGGACGGAGCAGGGCTTTCAGCAGGCGTAACTTTGCAGACAAAGGTAGGGGGGGGGTTTAGATAGGGCTGGGGGGGGGGGGGGGGGTTAGGTAGGGGAAGGGAGGGGAAGGTGGGGGGAGGGTGAAGGAAAGTTCCCTCCGAGGCCGCTCCGAAATAGGAGCGGCCTCAGAGGGAACAGGCAGCGCTGCTGGGCTCGGCGCGCGCAGGTTGCACAAATGTGCACCCCCTTGCGCGCGCCGACCCCGGATTTTATAAGATACGTGCGGCTACGCGCGTATCTTATAAAATCCAGCGTACTTTTGTTCGCGCCTGGTGCACGAAAAAAAGTACGCGATCGCGCAAATATTTAAAATCTACCCCTATGTGTATGTGTGACAGGTGAGATTAACGTTTTTGGATTCTCTGCAATGAGTGGCTTCATGAGTGAGTTATTGTTATTTTTGTCTAGTATGATTAATTCCATTTTATCAAATTGTATTATTAGTTTAAGGTCATTTATTTGTTTTTTTTATTTCTGCAAGACAGATGGCTGTTTTATCATATGTTTCTTCCAGGGTATTCTGTATAGGGATCAGAATTTGTATATCATCAGCTTAAAGGAAATGGGTCAGACCAAGGTGTTCTAGAGTAGGCAGACAGGTAGGAGGTATACGTTGAATAGTGTGGCTGAAAGGGCGGATCCTTGCGGTACTCCTGGGTTGAGGTTTACTTTCTTTGAGAGGTTGTTGTTATACATTACTTCGAAGCTTCTATGTGCTAGGTAGGAGGAGAACCATTTTAAAGTGTTCCCCATGATTCCTATTTCAGATAATCTGTCAATTAGTATGGAGTGGTTTACTGTGTCGAATGCAGCTGATAGATCCAGGAGGATTAATAGGTCATTTTGTCCTTTGTCAAATCCTCTGAGGAGAGCAGGAGAGATTCCGTACTTAGGTTTTTCCTGAATCCGAATTGAGAGGGATGGAGAATGTTGCTTGTGTCCAGGTAATCAGAGAGTTGTGTTTTGGACAATTTTTTTCTAGGATTTTTTGCAATGAAAGGTAGGTTTGATATGGGTCTGTAGTTTTGAATGTTCTCCGGGTCTAGGTTGATCTTTTTTTATTAATGGTTTAATGATTGCTGATTTTAAGCATTCGGGGTATATTCCTTCTGTGAGGGAAAGATTGATTATGTCTGTTATTGCTTTGCTTATTGAGTCAACAATCAATGTAATTGTTTGAATGGGAATGCATTGTACCTGAAGACTGGAGGATGGCTAATGTAATCCCAATATTTGAATAGGGTTCCAGGGGCAATCCGGGAAACCATAGACCAGTTAGCCTGACTTCAGTGCCAGGTAAAATAGTGGAAAGTGTTCTAAACATCGAAATCACAGAACATATAGAAAGACATGGTTTAATGGAACAAAGTCAGCATGGCTTTACCCAGGGCAAGTCTTGACTCACAAATCTGCTTCACTTTCTGAAGGTAAAGTAGATAAAGGTAAACTGGTAGATGTAGTGTATTTGGATTTTCAGAAGGCATTTGACAAAGTTCCTCATAAGAGGATTACAAACTGGTTAAAAGACAGGAAATAAAGAGTAGGATTAAATGGACAATTTTCTCAGTGGAGGGGGTGGATTATTTTCTCAGTGGAGGGGGGTGGGCAGTGGAGTGCCTCAGGAATCTGTACTGGGACCTGTGCTTTTCAATATATTTATAAATGATCTGGAAAGGAATACGATAAGTGAGGTAATCAAAACTGCAAATGATAAAAAATTATTCAGAGTAAATCATAAGCAGATTGTGATAATTTGCAGGAGAAACTTGTGAGACTGGAAAATTAGGCATCCAAATGGCAGATGAAATTTAATGTGGATAAGTGCAAGGTGATGCATATAGGGAAAAATAACCCATGCTATAGTTACACAATGTTAGGTTTCATATTAGATGCTACCTCCCGTGGTGGATATACATTGAAATCGTTGGCTCAGTGTGCTGCGGCAGTCAAAAAAGCAAACAGAATATTAGGAATTATTAGCAAGAGAATGGTGAATAAAATGGAAAATATCATAATGCCTCTGTATCACTCCATGGTGAGACTGCACCTTGAATATTGTATACAATTCTAGTCGCCACATCTTAAAAAGGGGAACAGCTCCCCTTTGAGGAAAGACTAAAGAGGTTAGGACTGTTCAGCTTGGAGAAGAGATGGCTGAGGGGGGTTATGATAAAGGTGTTTAAAATCATGAGAAGTCTAGAATGGGTAAATGTGAATCAGTTATTTACTCTTTCGGATACAAGAAAGACTAGGGGGCAGTCCATGAAGTTAGCAATTAGCACATTTAAAACTAATCAGAGAAAATTATTTTTCACTCAACTCACAATTAAACTCTGGAATTTGTTGCCAGGTTAATGCAGTTAGTGTAGCTGGGTATAAAAAAGATTTGGGTAAGTTCTTGATGGAGAATTCCAATGACTGCTTTAATCAAATTGACTTAGAAAATAGCCACTGCAATTACTGGCATCAGTAGCATGGGATAGACTTAGTTTTGGGTACTTACCAGGTACTTATAGCCTGGATTGGCCACTGCTGGAAACAGGATGCTAGGCTTGATGGACCCTTCGTCTGACCAAGTATGACATGTTCTTATGTTCTTATGTTAGTTATACTGGGGTGTTTTGTCCCGAAAAACAAATTTTGAAAAAATAAATCAAATACAAATTTTTCCTCCCATCCCATCTCAATTCTTGTTCTCTACCTTACTAGGATCCAGCCTATATCTCCCACCCTTCTTTTTTATTGTTTATTGTTCTCCCCAAATTTCCTTAGTCAAAAGAAAGAAATGTAAGTGTTGTGCTTCCTGGCTGTGCTGGTGTCATGACCCGGCCTGCTCACCTGGCGCGACCGTCTACCAGCTCCTCTCTCAATCCCAGCTCTGCTCGACTGCGGCATCCACGAGTGTCCCCAGGCCCATTGGGGCCTTCAACCTTGCAACGCTCCTCGCGCCGGGGCTCTGCGTCTTCCTCAGCATCGGTCCCGCCCCCTAGCGCACGCGCATGGAACTCTAGCAAAATTAAAGGGCCAAGCGTGGGAAACCCTTGGGCGGCGCCCGATTTTGATGTCACCTGAGCCCTGTATAAATGCAGGGCTCAGACACTAGCTCATTGCCTTGGCAATTGGGTCGTACACTCAGGTGTTCTCTAGTTTGCCTGTTCCAGTGTCTCCTGTTCCAGTGTCTCCAGTTCCAGTGTCTCCTGTTCCTGTGTCTCCTGTGTCTCCTGTTCCAGCATCTCCTGTTCCTTCGTCTCTCCATTCCTGGTGGTATGCTTTGGACTGATCTCACGGTACTGACCTTTGCTTGCTCTTGACCTCGTCTGACTGCTTCCTGGACCCAATCTCTGTCTGTTCATTGACCACTTCTGACTGCTGCCTGGAACTGACCTCTATCTGTCCACTGACCTCGCCTGACCGCTGCCTGGAACTTGACCTTTGCTTGACCTGACTACTCCCGGATTGACTACAGGTACTGACCCCTGCTTCGGCTGACCATTCTGGACTGATACCCTGGCCTTGATCCTTGCTATCCACTTGGACACTCTCTTCTGGCCTCCTGCAACCTCTGGACATTCTTGCTTGGACATTGACCGTGCACCCTTATTCGTGGTGGGCACTCCCCTGTGCTTCCTCTCTAGGAGATCCTGTGAGGCCCACCTAAAACCAGGTGGCCCTGGTAACCAAGGGCTCAACCTGAGGGAACCCCCGGTTGCTATTTGCGAAGCTCCAGCTAGCCTCTCTCTCCTCCTGTGCTCCACCTCCTGGTGGCAGGTGCTCTCTGGGTCTGACCAATACTACACCAGGCTAAGGGTCCACCTCCACTCAACAGTAAGCACAACAGAAAAGATGCATGTTCTGAATGTGATAAAGGATTCAGTTGGAAAAAAGAACTAATGTAATGCAAAAAAAAACAAAACAAAGGGAAGATACTTTTTTCAGCTACAGAATATGGGAAAAGCTTTCTTAATAAAGTAAACTTCTCTAATTACCAGGAAAACCACACTGCTGGTAGAACGTTTTCATGTTCTGATGTTGAGAAAAGTTTCAAACAGAAAGCAAATTTCACAAGAAATCCAAAATTCCAACCAGCAGCAAGATCATTTTCAAGAATGGAATATAATAAAAATCTTATAAGAGCAATATTAATTAGAGATCATTCTATTGTATTAAATCTGACATATGGGAAGTGCTTCAACAGGAAGACAGACCTCTCTAATGCCACATTGCCTTACTGCTGTACCAGTCATGCTGCACCTTGGGGTCTTTCTGCCTCTCAGCCTTTCTGCCATACTCAGACTTTACATCTTGGATATTCTTGCCACTGTGGAGGGGCTGCTTTGCACCTCTCATGGAGCCTTGGTGTATTGATGCCACTCATTGTTCTGCTTTTTCCCTTTATCCACGCCTTAGGGTTTTTCCTGCCATTTTTTCTGCTTCATTCTCCATTCATTGTGCCTTAGGATGTTGATATCACTCCTGGTTCCACTTTACCTCTAGTGCTGGCTTCAAGGGCTCATGCCACTATTGATGGTGCCCTATTTTGAACCCTTGGGGTGTTCTTCTCCTTCTTGTTGTTGCTTTCCTCCTCTGAACCTTAGAGAACTCATGCCACTGCTCATACCCTTTGCCCCTTTACAGTGCCTTAGGCGATATTGCCACTTTTGGTGTCACATGCATACTGGACATAGCCTTGATGTGTTGTCATACCTTCATCCTTTTGATTTTTACCCACCAATTTTATCAGAATTAATAGGAGAACCCTAATTTTGAAGCCCAAAATAGGCTGCAGTGCTTACCCTGTAGACTTTATTGGTAAACAAATGAAAAAATAAAACAAATAAGTGATTTATTGTTTGTTGTTTTTAAATAATTAACTGAATGGAGGTGCCCTAGGAAAGGAATGAAGAAACCAAAATGAAAATTTTTCCTCTTCACACTCCTAGCTTCAAAATGTACTATTGAGGAAGGGGAAGAATTGGTAAAGTTAAGTAAAGCTGCATTCCTTCCACCTAGGGGCTTATACAGTGCTCAATAAAGATGTTGCTTTTCAGTTTTGTTTCAGCAATTAACAGGAATGGAAATGGAAAGGATGCATAAACATGATTTTTTTTTTTTACCACTTTTCAACATTTGTCTGTTGAAAAGTATCTCAGCCTCACTAGGTTACCCTAACAAAACAAATCCATTCCCCCCTCCTCCAACACACGCACTCTCTAGCAAAAGTTTGTTGGGGTAGTCATTAGCTGGCCAAAATGAGGCAGCACTGGGGTCATTCTGGGGGCACATTAAACTTTAGCTGTTGAGTGCCAATATCTAACACTACCCGGCTAAGGTTAGCTGGGTATTTTTGTTTGGAAAACTATCTTCCCTAAAGACACCCTGTTAATTTAGCTGGGCATGTTAAGTGGATCACCTATTCAGATAAGTTCCACTGCATATCTGAGTAAAGGTACCAAGGTTACTTTCCAACTCACATTCCAATGAATATTAAACATATTTGCTTGTATTGCAGCTTTATTAGCTTGCAGAAGCAAGCAAGGGACTACATCATGTTTATAAAACCAATCTAATTTAGAAAATGCATAATGTACTGAAAAAATATGCAGATTAAATATATCTTCTTCATTAAAGATTGAAAAAGCCTGTCCTCTGTAGCTGTTATAATTTGGCCCCTTCCCTAGGCACATACAATAATGAATTGATTTGACACATTTGGACTATGAGTCAGGTTCTCTAATTTATTTGGTGGGTTCAGAAAGATGGAGTCATGCAGATGGTTAAATGGACCCAGTTAGAGTCAGTGGGATAGGTCACTCTCCTTGTCCGGTCAGGGAGTTATATCCATTACTCTCCCCTATATGATTTCTGTCACTCTGTAGCACATTAGTACTTCTCACCCTTGAGGTTCCATAAAATCCATTCCACTCCGGGTGTAATCAAACACTAAACTTTTATTTTCTGGATGGTACAGCCAGAGGGTATACAGCACATACAGAATTTATTCAGAGTTCATGGGGTATTCAGCAAGACTGAACATTCAATAACAAGGGCGATAACTTGAATCTCAGGATTTGGATTATCTCCTTCTCCTTCCACATTCAGGCATTCCTTCCATTCTTCCACCACAACTCTCTCGAAACACCATTAAATGGAATATAGAGCTTAGATCCCTTCATACTTAGTTACACAGGATTTCTCCAAAGTACTAGATCCCCTTTTTCAGCCAAAGAGAGGGGAAACACACTCTCCAGATTCCTCTTCTTTTAAACACCAGAATCCAATGTAGAACATGGGACTCACATCACTAACTTCTGGGAGCAACTTACTCTGGTACCCCCTCCTTCTACTCACATTTCAACAACTGCATCTCTCCTTAATCATCCAATTCCAACTTTCTAGAAGTCTGCAAGTCTCCCCAAGCTCCTCCATATTCAGGCCTCCTTGGGCACTTCTTCTTTTGAAACAATCTCTTACTTCCAGCTCTTGGTCATTTCTTCAGGGGGAGGAATTGTCTCTTCTTCATCATCCTTGGCCTCAGGTCTCATTCCTTGTGGGAAAAGCCCCTGAAGAGACCCCCACTTCCAACCTGGAAGGTACCTGGTTCCATTAGTAAGCCAGCTGGCTACTCCAGACTCCCTACATCCTAGTCATCCCTCTCTTCCTCTGCTTCATACTCAGAAAAGGGGTCTAGTCCTGCCAAATTTACACAGGATTTATACCTTCCTAGGTCACTCCCAACCAATCATTGCTTCCTAACTCACTTAAGGAGAAACCCTCCTCCCCCCCCCCCCCCCCCCGGGTAACTTCAGGTTAAAATATCACTATAAACCAATGTAATCTACAGCTCTGCACTATGCTTGATGCCATCCAGTAGTTGTCCAGCAGTACTGCATGCCCAATTACATTTCTCCTAGTAATTTCAGATGAATGGTACTCCAAGGTCTCCCGAATCAAAAAATCCCATGAAATATTAATTTGTTAATGGGGATACAACTGATGAACCTGTCACAGTAACTTTCCTTGAATACAGTTCAAAGTACCAAGTATCATCTCCTTTACTGTTTACCTCGAGTCTGCGAGCACAGGCATTGGCCCTTTTTGATTTGAATTCATATTGTATATTATAGTTAGAAATAAAATGTTAAACTTTTATGTGTAGAAACCGCGTGTTGTAAATGTATGCAACAAACAAAGGCAAAAATAAAAGAGAAACCGTCTAAAGAATCAAAAACCCAAATCAATGAAATTAAACATAAGAACATGCTGGGTCAGAATAATGGTCTACATCTGCTGCAAATACATAAACAAACAAATAAATAAATAAAATTGATTCTGGTCCTTCCCCAAACCCCTGATTCCCTCATCCTTCTTACGCTCTTTGTTGCTTTAAATTTTCTTCATGAGGCAAGAGCGAGCCTTGGTTGCTCCTGCCCTATTGGCAAGTCAATTGCAAATGATGCTAACTAGCAGAGCTGCACAGCGGCTGAAAATGTACCCCGTTGTGATCACTATTGCCAAGAGGCTCCATCACAATTACCTCTCTTTCAAAATCCTTTGCTCCACTAAGAACTAGGTCTAAAATAGTTTCCCCTTTTGTTGGTTCTTGTACCAACTACTTTTTCTTTCTTTTTTAGTTTTGCTTGTTGATTGAGCAGCAATATAATTTATCATCAATGAATGCATTGAAAGAGTACAATTTAATTTCTTGGCTCAAAAGAATGTTGAGCAATAATGTTTGCTGACAATTAAGGACTGCAGTTTATTTACATATTTTATATACCACAAATTCCAAATTAAATTGACCAGAGTGGCAGATTGGTTACACCCACTACTGAGTCAGAAAAAATGTTCAATGCACTTGCTCAACTACATAATCCAACAGCATTCACATATAATTTGTTTTCTCACACCACCAGTGTATTGTTTTGAAATTAACCCACAGTTTATAAGGTAGTATTTCTTTCTTCTAAAATAAGCACTTCCTAATAATTAAATAGAAGAAAGCTTCTCATGAAAATCCTAATTAGAGTTTTTGATGTGATTGGATGTCAGCCTTTAGACAGATGCTCTAAAAAACTTCGATACAAAAGGGAGCAAATCTCCTCCTTCAAACTTTGCTTAATATAAAGCAAGAGGGGAAATCACCCTTCTAAACAGCGGTTAAACTTATGAGTGTTCATCCTCCTGCATATAGTCTCTGCATACTGCCCTATTATCTACATTTCTAGAGGCAAAATGCTCACCCATAGCAAAATCTCAGCAACAAATTAACTACATCCGGTGCATGAATTTAAGCTTTTATTTAAACCTTGCCGCTGTAATTTTAAAACTAAAATAATGGCTCAATAATATGACTGCAGTGAAAAATATCTGTATGTCACTGTTTTGCTAATATGCTGCCTACTGCTTCTTATTTTGGCCTAGGCAGAATGCTGAATAATTAACTGAAGATGTATACACCTCCAATGAATTCCTGCAAATATTTGGTGACTTGTAAAAATACATTTGAACTGCATAAATGTGTGCACCTGAGTGAGAAAGTCTACTGGAAGAATTTCAATATTTTCACATTATTGTATTTATTGTAATTTATTTATGACAATTGATGACATTTTTGTGAATTCCCTATGAACATGGGTATATTCTTTAAAGGATTATGGCATTGTTCTTTTAATACATATACATTTTTTTAGCGTCCCTTCTTCTGTCCTCTGGAGAGATGGGATTTGAAGGATTATTTCCTTATGAAAGAAGATAAACTTCTGGGCCTTACTGGTGTCTCTCTCAGGAGCCTGGGTAGAAAATATTCAAACACCACACTCTTAGGGATGTGAATCGGGTGCCCGATCATTCCCGCTTTCGGGGATCGCTATTGTTTTTTTCATGAAAAATAGGTTTTCGGGTTAGTACGCTCTACCGGAAGTTAACACGTACTAACAAAAAATAGCAAAAAGTAACAAAAAATAACAAAATAAACAGTTTAGTGCGTGCTACCGGGAGTTAGCGCGCACTAACCTGAAAAACAATTTTTACAAAAATTCGGGGGAAAAGTGATCGTTTCTTTCTTTACCCAATATTTAACGAATTTAGAAATATTGTACGATATTTCAATTTGTTATAAAAATGATTCACATCCCTACACACTCTACACAAATCTGTACCTATACCCTGAAAGTTGTTCACTGCAATAGATGTGGATAGAATAAACAATTACATAAATGTTAACATTATGGTGACAGCACAGTAGGGCAATAAAAGAGGAGCATATAAAACCAAAGATAATCGAATGATGAATAAAACAGTCATGGTCAGCTGTAAGAAAAGTTGAATCCTCAGCATAGCATGTGTTGACTATGGAAAAGTTTTTGATGGCATCCTAATACTCCTGGACAATAAATTGTCTTGAAATGTGAAACCTGGGGTTAATCAAGTACATTATCTTTATCATGAAAATGTGGCAGACTACATTTCCATCTGAATTATGAAGATGGACAACATGCCATTCCTAACTTCATGATCCAGCAAAGAATATTTCTAATAGATTCCTTGTCACCACTCATATTTTGTTCGGTACTGAATCCTCTAAGCATTCTTATTCATTCTTTGGGCAATGGATTTAGCCTTAATTCTACAAACATTACTGATCCATGGATAACATCGACCCAGGCCAGGATTTACTTACCCTCTCCTTTCCCTTCTAAGCCTAGAACACTCACCAGAAGCAGCAAGGGCTGCTGAAGCTCTGTCCTCATGATCTTCTTCCTTAGCGCCCATAACCAGTCACTCCCATGCACACAAACATACACTCCCTAGTCATCTTCCTCACAGTCTCTCTCTCTCTCTCACACAGAAACACATCACCTCCCTGACCAGTCTGTCTCTCAATCACACACATGCTCTCTTATATACAAGCTCTCAGTCATACACAAATGCTCTCGCACCCATTCACACCAACTCTCACTTGTGATTCCTCTTTACAGATAATTTATAAATAAGTTAAAAAGCATTGGTCACAATTCAGATCCCTGAGGCACTCCACTATTTACCTTTCTCCACTGAGAAAACTGTCCAGTTTGTCCTACTTGCTGTTTCCTGTCTTTTAATCAATTTGCAATCCACAATGGGACATTGTCTCCTATCCTATGACTTCTTAATTTTCTCAGGAGTCTCTCATGGGGCACTATATCTATCCCCTTCTGAAAATCCAAATACACTACATCCACTGTCTCATCATTATCCACATGTTTATTAACCCCTTCAAATAAATGTAACAGATTGGTGAGGCAAGATTTCCCTTCCGTAAATCCATTTTGGATGTGATTTTGTTCTTTAGAATAGTTTCCATGATTTTTCTTGGAACTGAAGTCAGACTCACCAGTCTATAGTTTTCTAGTTCACTCCTGGAATCTTTTCTAAAGATAAGAGTTACATTGTGTACCCTTCGATTTTCAGGTACAACAGATGATCCTAACGTAAGTTACAAATTACCAGTGATAAATAACCACCACCTAATCATCTCATCTGGTGTGCCTAATGTCAAACCAATCCAAAAAATTTAAATAAAAATAAAAAACAGTAACATTTTCCCCAATTATATAAACTTTTAATATCTTTTTTCATGCTTCTTAATCGCCACATTTATCTTTTATGTTTTGCTTTAAAAATCCTCAAAAATAAAGTAATGCTTGTGAAACCTCCAGTCTATTTCTCGTTTATCATATCTGAAGCACCAGTGCCTAGGCTTGAGTTTTGAATTTTTCCATGTGTGAACATGTCAAGAATTGTGAATAAGGGAAATTGTTCCTCAAATGCTGTGGGTGAAAACTTGAAAAATACAAAGCCGCATCTGTAGACTTCCTGCACAAAGTGGTAGAAAAACCATATGTAGTCTTCATAATCCAAATATCCAAAAACTAAAGAGCTGTCAAGTCATACTGACATAAATTTAATACACAGATTCCTTCTGTATAACCAGTCTACAAATTCAAGTAATCTCGCTATTGATACTCGCCACAAAAGGAACAAGTCATCAATAAAACGCTTCCACACCATTAAAGAAGAAGATAAAAGAGAAGCATATGCTCAGTATGATTCAAACTCAGACATAAACACATTTTCCAATGAGGGGGCAAAAGTTGCCCCATTGGTGTTCCCAAAATGTGCCATATATTTGGCCATCAAACAGATGAGATGTGATTTTAAATAAATGTTCCCTAGATCTAATGGTATTGATTACTGAAATAACAAAAAAGAATGCTGTAAAATTACGTGAGGAATTGGATGGTCATCTTTCAGTATTGAAAACAAATGTACCTCACTCATTGTTCCCATCTCTAGATTATTTAGAAATGTGTTAAAAAGCAGTGGTCCCAGTACAAATACCTGGAGCATTCCACTATTCATGTTTCTCCATTGAGAAAATGTATCATTTTGCCCTTTTATCTGTTTTCTATCTTTTAACCAGTTCTCAAGCAACAGTAGAACATTGCCTCCTATCCCATGACTTTTTAATTTCCATGTGATGCTTTGTCAAGTACTTTCTGAAAATCCAGATACACTATATCAACTGGCTCACCTTTAAGCCCATTTCTTCACACATTCAAACAAATGTAGCAGATTGATGAGGCAAGTCTTCCCTTGGCTAAATCCATTTTGGCTTTGTCTCATTAAACTATGACTACCTATATAATCAATAATAGTTTCAATCATTTTTCCTGGCACTGATGTCAGTTTCACCAATCTATAGTTCCTGCATCACCCTGGAACCATTTTTAAAACCGAGGATTATGTTGGCCACACTCCAGTTTTCAGGTATTGTAGCTTATTTTAATGATGGTTTACAGATTACTAATAGTAGGTCTGCAATTCCATTTTTCAGTTCTTTTAACACTCTGGGATGTATACCATTTGGTCCAGGTGATTTGTCAATTTGTCCTATTATGTTTTCCAGGATCACTGAGATTTGTTTCAGTTTCTCTGAATCACCACCTTTAAATATCACTTCTGGCATGGGCATTTTGTTACATCTTCCTCAATAAAGTCCAAAGCAAAGAATTAATTTAATCTTTTTGCTATGGCGTTGTCCTCCTTTAGTACTGCTTTTAACCATCAATGATCTAATGGTCCAACTGACTCCCTCACAGGCTTTCTACTTTGAATATACCTGAAAAAGTTTTTAGTATGAGTTTTTGCTTGCACAACAAGCTCCTTTTCAAATTATGCCTTTGCCTTCCTTATTAATGCTTTGCATCTAACTTGTCAGTATTTATGCTGCTTCCTGTTTTCTTTATTCAGATCCCTTTTCCATTTTTTGAACAATGTTCTTTTGGCTAGAATAGCCTCTCTCACCTCATCTTTCAACAATGCCTGCAGTTATTTGGCCTTCCCAAACAAATGACATCTCTCTAGGTAGAAATCCTTCAACATGACTGATTCTCCACCTGATGTTCCCCCTCTCTTCTAGCTTAATCTGTGTTTCCACCAGCAGGAGTAAAACAGTGGTAGCACTTCTTACTTGTGATTGCTGCTTCCTCCTCTGCCAGTTTCACTATGAATTTAGACCTGTGCAGTAACCTGCAGCCTCATGGGATCTATTGCATGGGGCTAATTTCATAGGAGCATATAATAAGCAAAAATAGATGCCCAGATCATAGTCCATATAATAAAAAAATATTGAAAAATCTCCCCAAAAAATCACCCATCCACCCCAAATATCCAGTGCATCAAGTCTGTCACGCAGTAACTGCCATACAATACCAGATTAGAATCCAACATTGGGGAAGCAGAGAAAAAAACTAAACCTCCAGCCCCCAGCCCACAGCAACTCTTACCCAAAAATAAAAGAAAAGAGAACTTACCACAAGAAAGGTAAGAACATGATAAGGAAACAATAAAAACCAGCAAGTAGCAAAAGGAAGAAAGGGGAAAGAAACCACTCTGACTCCAGCCCCCCCCCCCCCCATGAAAATCCTCCAAAAAATAATCTAAATATATAAAAAGCAAATAAAAAGAGAAAATAGCTCCACTAGTACATTGTATATATTTGATAAGTATGGTGCTAATAAAAAATAAAATTTACAGCCTTCATAGCATTCCAATGTTTGCAAGGATGCATATCTATCCAATTTGAGGGATAGCATAGTTTCCAAAATTCTATACAGAATCATAAACACTCCCAATCTCAATAAGTAGACAGAATAATAATACAGGGCAATATAAATTAAAAGAAGAATGAAAAAAAGAGAAAAAAAGCCACTCGATCTTAAAAAGTAACTCTGGTAAGGATAAAAAACCGCAGAGCCATTGCAAAGATAAGCAGTTCAGCCAGAAGCAGATTACTCCATTTCTCTGAGCGCTCGGGTGAAGAAAGTCTGTACTTTTTCCTAAAGTTGTAACAGCTTCTTCTTCAAGAAAAATTCTGACTAGTCTAAAGCAGTAGGAGAAGTGATATCTCTTCTGGAGTAGCTCTTCCAGCAATATGTTCAGGGACTGCCCTACATTCCTCCAGACCGACAATGCAATACTCCTTTAAATCAAATGGGAAGACCAGCGATACCGTACAACTTTTTTATGCTCCTCCTCGAACCTTCAAATACCATCTCCGGTCTCAGGATGGGGGTGGGGCACCTCCTAGCACATCGGCCCGGTTGGCATCATTTTTAAAAATGACACTGACTGGGCTGAGTACAAGGGGGTACCCCTGGCTCCAATGAGGGATTTGGTCTTGATTTTCAAGGTTCAGGGGGTGCGGGAGGAGGGTCTAGAGGTGGGGCTGTTGCCTGGACTGTGGTGGGGGTGGAGGTATAGAGGGATGCCCAGAGCACATTTTTTGCTTCAAGCACTTTAGGGGGCTGGCAGAGCCATAACAATTTTTTTGGCCATTTCAACACTTTGGGGGGAGGGGACAATGGGATCCCTGAACCCCCAATGAGGTTTATTGCATTATGTGATGGGGAGGAATGGTAGGGTGAATGGTTCTGGGCATTTTTTTATTTACATAACTTTGGGGGGGGGGGGGGTTTGGAGGTGCTGTCGCTAAATGAGCAATGTCTAATTTTAAATTTTTGAGCAGTTGGGGCCACCTCAAGTGGTGCCTCTGGGTTAAGAGAGGATCTTCTCTGACCCCCATTCAACCTTTCATTGAGCCACAATATTTTTTTATTTTTGGGCCGGCACTTTAAATATGAGATGGAAGCTTCCGTATTAGGGTCTTGGGGCTCCCGCCTCATATTTACTGCGTTTCAAATAGGTGTTGTTATTTTATCATGACTGAACATTTTCTCAGTCAGCCATGATAAAAGAAGGCCATTGTAATAAGGGAAGTTTAATAACATGGCCAGTCATGGCTTAGGAAACAGCAAAGAGGAATAAGGAGGCATATTCTGGCTGTTTCCTTAGGTATAGTTTTTTTAAAGTGAGAAAGTCAAAATCATACAAATAATGCATAGGTTGGGTTTCTGCCTGCTCCAGAGGGCCTTTCTCATCCTTCTGGGCACTGCCTTATTATGTTAGGCTGAAGGGATCCTCCCTGGGCCCAGAAACTCTTGATGGGTTGGGACTTAGGTAGGATCGGGCCAGATAGCTGTTGCCGGCCCCTTAAGGTTGTCTGAGGGAATTACCTGTAGACTCCCTCACAGGAGGGTACCAGAGCAGGGACATGCAAAATGTTGCATTTATCATGTAACATACACTGTTTAATGCAAGTTAGAGCATTAATGCATCTTGTTGCATCACACCCGCTGAGGTAGATCTTTAAAAAGTACGTGCACATGTACTTTTGTTCGCGCAACCGGCGCCGGATTTTATAAGATACGCATGTAGCCACGCGTATCTTATAAAATCCGGGGTTGGCGCGTGCAAGGCTGCGCAAAATTGGTAGCCTGCGCGCACCGAGCCGCGCAGCCTGCCTCTGTTCCCTCTGAGGCCGCCGGGTGAGCAGGGGCTCACCCAGTGGAAAAATTCAGTCCCTCTCCTGGGCTTGGGCTTTCTAGGTTCATTCTCATTCGCTCTAAGCCTCATGATGTCCTGTGATTCATTGTTGGATTGCTCTTTCTAGTTGGCTTCTGTTTGATGATGATGAGTTCCATTCCTCTGTTAGTGGGTTTTTTTTCCTTCTGGAGCCCTTAGCAATTGCTGCTGTTTTGTTCCTATGTTCTGTGTAAGTTATAGTGATATTAAACGTACCTTAATATCACGTAAGATCTTTGCTGTTCTTTTTCCACTGGGAAGTTTCATGATGGTTTTCCTGCAACAGCCCTATCCTGCAATCGCCCACATGTTGGCCAAGGCTGTTGACATTAGATATTCAAAAGACCCAATTTAGGATCCTAATTTTCAAAGATAAGGTATCTAAACTCTTTGAAGATCAGCCTCAATGCTCCTAGCATGTCCAAGAAATTCTAATATTAAACAATTAAATGTAATTATTCCACTTTACAATTGTTTCTCTATAGTCATCCTTGTGAGCAAGGAAAACAATTATAAAATAGCAAAAAATGGAATAATCATTGAGAGGTTCATACAAAGTATTGAATAATTTTATGCAACATAGAGTAATTCATTACGCTACAAAAAATATTAGATTTAGGCCTTTATTTTGCATAATTGAATGAGGTTGGTATACACATTAAAAAGTGTATCACATTATTGCTCTACTAACGACAAAAAACAAAGATATTTTAATTCTGTACATTTGGCCTTTGATCGTTTCCTCTCTGATGAAAACTATGTATTCATTTATTCATCTTCAAAATGTAATTTAACCCAATGAAGGCATTAGTCACAGATCGAACTTAAAGCAACAAAACAGAAAACAATTTTCAAATGATCTTTTACAAGAGTTCATAGGATATTAAAATGTTCTTTAGTTTACAAAGACATATAAACCTCAGATTAAGTAACTGAAGAGAGGCACAAAGATGAAAGGATTGGAGACTTGATAAAGTGAAGTAATTCTTTCCTCCCTCCCCAAGTTAAAGTGAAAGCAAGAGGAAAGGAAGAAACATTTCTCATTATCAAATCTCCCAGGGTGGCAAGGCTAAATATTTTATTTTGTTTTCCCATCTGTTTCATTTTCGTGGTTTCATTTCATCTTAGTTTTAGGTGCTTACATTTTCACCTTTTATTTCAATTTGCTTGGGAATTTCAACATTAGAACAAAAAAGAAATGAGTGTAAAATGACTTTTCTACTGATTTTTCTCCTGTCTGTTAAATAAATGTTATTTTTCCACTGACATCTTTTATTAAGATATTGAAATCCCCAAGCAAAATAAAATAAAAACTGAAAACAAAGATCTCCAATGCACACTAAAATTACATTTTGTCCAGGTCCCAATCACCATTTTAAATTAAAATTTGCATTGTCAGATTTTTAAAAAGCTCCCTGGGTTTTCACTCTGATCCAAACAGTTTTCATTGGGTCAACTGTTTGATTGACTATCTCATTGGCATATCATTAACTTGGGGGATGCTGGGTGTGGATGGTCATGTGACTTTTTGTGGCCGGTGCGATTGGTCAAATAGCCACTGACATTCATTTAAAAATGGCACAACCTACAGATTTACAATGTCATTCTCTTTATAAGTTCCCTGAAGCAGGTAGTTTGAAACATCGATGTCAGGATAAGTGGAATGAAGTTCACTACAGACTGATGAAGCTAAGCACAATTTGAATGGTCCTATTATATTTTTTGACTGACACTGAAACAAATTTTCTGGAAAAATATTTGTGTGGGGATTAGGAGCTTGGCTTTCAGGCAGTTGGCAGGCCACGTCAGAGGGCAAAAGTCTATCGCCACATCTAACGGTCTTTTCCTTGGGCCTACGCTTAGTGCAGAGAAAATGTCATGCTCAGACCGCAGTGGGCTTAGCAAGTAAAAACAGCCTTCCTCTAACAGGAAACCAGTCTGCAGTAAACATATCTAGTGCAAGCTTTTTGCAGCCCTAAAACAGTTCATGTCCTACTTGCCTTTCACACCTAGATAGTTCAGTACAACTGCCTCATGACCAGCTAATGACCTCCCCCCTCCCTGCCTGCAGACTGACCGCTTGCACCTACTGCCCACTTGCGCCTACTTAGTAAAAGGTCAGCACAAACATTTATGGTGGAAAACATTGTAGCAGCAAAACATGTGACGTATGTATCCTATGATATGATATGAAATCATTTACAATAAAAGGAGAGGCTTCCCAGAAGCCGGAGAGCACGCTTCACCATGAATGCTGTCTGAGGTGTCTTCATTGCTGTTGCTACATATTTGCTAAATGAAGTTGGATAAAGATTTTATCCTAAGAAGAGATGGGATATTTTTATGTGCAAGTTGAAAAATTAACTTTTCCATAAAAATAAGAGGTAAGTGATAACATGCAGAAAATGTTTTCAGCTGACAAATTTGCCAGTGCTACCTGTTTGATGCCTTTTTAAATATTCTCTAAGAAGTGTTGTTGAATTATATAAGTGTTATCTTCTAAATTATCTCTCCCAGTAGTTTATTTGGTTACATTTTCCTTTGAGGTAAAGTAGCTGTGAATGATGGTAGAAGAGAATAATCAATAGGAAGGTGCTATACCAGGGTATATATTATACCACAATGATAGGGCGGATCTATTTGATGGGGTGTGACTCTTTATGTTAAGGATGGCATAGACTCCAACAGGATAAAGATCCTGTAGGAGATTAAATACACAGTTGAATCATTATGAGTGGAAATTGTATGTATGATAGGGAAGAGTATAGCAGTGGGGAATATACCAGCATCTGCCTGGCCAAAATGAACGATTGATACATTTTTAGCTTAACCCTCAACAGCTGGAAGTTATTTATTTGTTTGTTTTGCCTGTTAGTTTTACTTTGTATATATTATTTTCTGTATATTTTTTCTGAAATTGTTTAATTAATCCTAAATTTGCCTACAATGAAATGCAAACAGAAATTAGGGAAACTAACAAAATTGTCAGCATAGTAATAACGGGAGATTTCAATTACACCAATATTGAGTGGGTAATTGTCACGTCAGGACATGCTAGAGAGACAAAGTTTCTAGATAAATTAATGATTGCTTCATGGAGCAGCTTGTCTGGAAACTGATGAGAGGATCTTAGTGGAATGCATTATTTGGCCAGAGAGGTAATGGTAGAGGGGCTGCTCAGCAATAGGAATCATAAAGTAATCAAATTTGAGTTAATGATGACTGGAGGGATAACATTTAGTTAAGCTTGCCAACTGGATCCTGATTTTCAGGAGTCACTAGGGATGTGAATCGTTTTAGGACGATTAAAATTATCATCCGATAATTTTAATATCGTCTTAAACCATTATGGAACACAATACAATAGAGATTCTAACGATTTATCGTTATAAATCGTTAGAATCGTGAGCCGGCACACTAAAACCCCCTAAAACCCACCCCCGACCCTTTAAATTAAATCCCCCACCCTCCCGAACCCCCCCCCCAAATGACTTAAATAACCTGCGGGTCCAGCAGCGGTCCGGAACGGCAGCGGTCCGGAACGGGCTCCTGCTACTGAATCTTGTTGTCTTCAGCCGGCGCCATTTTCCAAAATGGCGCCGAAAAATGGCGGCGGCCATAGACAAACACGATTGGACGGCAGGAGGTCCTTCCGGACCCCCGCTGGACTTTTGGCAAGTCTTGTGGGGGTCAGGAGGCCCCCCCAAGCTGGCCAAAAGTTCCTGGAGGTCCAGCGGGGATCAGGGAGCGATTTCCCGCCGCGAATCGTTTTCGTACGGAAAATGGCGCCGGCAGGAGATCGACTGCAGGAGGTCGTTCAGCGAGGCGCCAGAACCCTCGCTGAACGACCTCCTGCAGTCGATCTCCTGCCGGCGACATTTTCCGTACGAAAACGATTCGCGGCGGGAAATCGCTCCCTGACCCCCGCTGGACCTCCAGGAACTTTTGGCCAGCTTGGGGGGGCCTCCTGACCCCCACAAGACTTGCCAAAAGTCCAGCGGGGGTCCGGAAGGACCTCCTGCCGTCCAATCGTGTTTGTCTATGGCCGCCGCCATTTTTCGGCGCCATTTTGGAAAATGGCGCCAGCTGAAGACAACAAGATTCAGTAGCAGGAGCCCGTTCCGGACCGCTGCCGTTCCGGACCGCCACTGGACCCGCAGGTTATTTAAGTCATTTTGGGGGGGGTTCGGGAGGGTGGGGGATTTAATTTAAAGGGTCGGGGGTGGGTTTTAGGGGGTTTTAATGTGCCGGTTTTGCGATTTTACGTTTTTTCGATTTTTTACGATTTTTCACGATTTTTCACAATATTTTACCCCCCCAAACGGCAACAATACGATTCCCTCCCCCTCCCAGCCGAAATCGATCGTTAAGACGATCGAGGACACGATTCACATCTCTAGGAGTCACTGATCCGGTCCTGAATTTTCTACACTACCTACATGGACTTTTCTCAGGGGAATCAATAGGAACACCAGAGCTAATATTTGTGCAGTACAGTAAAACAAGGACTAAATAAACCTGTCCTGAAAATCTGGAGTCAATTGGCAACCCTCTACTGTTCTAGCATTTAACATTCAAAAGGGAGATTTTGATAAAATAAGGAAAATGTATAGCAACAAAAAAAAAGACTTTGCATCAGGCATGGACATTTTTAAAAATATCATCTTGGAACCCCAGAACAGATGTATTTTACGCATTAGAAAAGATGGAAGGAAGGCCAACAGACTGCGGGCTAGGAATGTGCATTCGTTTTCAACAAATGTGCAATCCGCAATGCATAAGTCCCTATTCGTTGATTCGTGGGTTTGCGAAATGCATTGCGATCCCCCACGAATAAAACATATCATATTAGTTTCATTCTTTTGGTTCGCGATGATTTCTTAGCAGCCATTTGAAATAGGAGAAGGCATGTGGGAATATTCATAGCAAACATCAGCCTTTTCCTGTGAGTTATAAGTGACCTCACAGCCCTTTCATAGAGTAGGTCAGACAGGTTGGCAAGGAGACAAGAATTCAGTCTATCAGAGCTAAGCATTTTTCTAATGCAGCCAATCGCCGCTCTCACTCACTGCTCTGTGACGCTGTTCCTGATGATGCTATACTATTTATACCTTAAGCACGCAGCGTGCCATGCTCTTTCTTTGTGGGGGTGGTCTGGGGAGGTGGATGAACTCAGAGCTAGTCTGAGTGACTCAAATCTGTATCAATTGCTAGCTACTTTGATAGAATTTTCCATTGAAAAAAATATTTGTTCGATTGTGCTGCAGTGCTAGCTAGCCAGGCTTTTTTTGACCGCAACTTTTTTAAATTGATCTCAGACGGTCTCTCTGTTTGTCCCACTGAGACAAGCTGCTAGCAGTGGCATTTTGCTGCTTATTTTACCCCCCTGGGGTAGGTTGCAAGCAGGATTTGGGTGTTGTGGGTGGGAGATATATTCAATTTCTAGCTAGTTTGATAGAATTTTCCATTGAAAAAGATATTTCTTTGTTTTTGCTGCTATTTTTAACTGCAGTTTTTTAACTGCAGTTTTTTTTTTATTGAACTCAGACTGTCTCTCTGGGCTCTTTTAAGCCAACAAAGCAGTGAACTGGGCATCAGTGGGCAGTTTTTCAGACTCACATATATTGGGACAGTGCTGCTCTTTGAAGCCAAATCCCCAGTAGGCCTCTTTAGTAGTTACAAGTTTGGTGTGTGCACATACATCGGTCCCTGTAGTAGTGTACATCCAGGCACTGACTTGTGGGCCAGTGAGCAGTTTTGCAGACACACATATATTGGGACAGTGCTGCTCTTTGAAGCCAAATCCCCAGTAGGCCTGTGTTGTAGTTACAAGTTTGGTGTGTGCACATACAGCAGTCCCAGTTGTACTGTACATCAAGGCACTGCCTTGTGGGCCTGTGGGCAGTTTTTCAGACTCACATATATTGGGACAGCGGTGCTATTTGAAGCCAAATCCCCAGTAGGCCTTTTTTGCAGTTAAAAGTTTGGTGTGTGCACAAACAGCGGTCCCTGTAGTAGTGTACATCCAGGTACTACCTCGTGGACCTGTGGGAAGTTTTGCAGACTCACATATATTGGGACAGCAGTGCTCTCTGAAGCCAAATCCCCAGTAGGCCTCTTTTGTAGATATAAGTTTGGTGTGTGCACATTCAGTGGCCCCAGTAGTAGTGTACATCCAGGCACTGCCTCAAGGGCCTGTGGGCAGTTTTGCAGACTAACATATATTGGGACAGTGGTGCTCTATGAAGCCAAATCCCCAATAGGCCTCTTTTGGAAATAATTCTTTTAATTGAAATCCCTAGTAGGCAGTGACATTAAATCCATAATGTCAGGGAAAGCTAGACGTGTCTAGTGATTGGGACTGGCAAAGGAGGCACTGGCAGAGGAAGCATTTCAAAAGGCTGTGCCAATTCCTTATTAAAGTTAAAAAAGGACCAGTTCCAATCTAAAATCTCTGGAGGGGCAGGCATTTCCATCAGGAAAAAACTGAAATTTAAATATGATGCATTGCCACCACCTGTTTCTGACCCTGTAGTTTTGGAGGTGAGGGAAGGGGAGGCTGAGTCATGCAAGTCAAAAGGGCGAGACCCAAAAGCAGCAGTGTGACAGCAGACTCGACTTAGCATTGAAAATGTAGCGCATGCACTGTTTGCTTCTGATTCCAATGAAGAATCATCTTGTGTGGGATTCTCATCATCAGAAATGGAAGAAGTAATAGCTGAAGAAGTTTTAGGAGGATTAGTTAGTTCTGTCTTAGCCTCCACTTCAGTGCTGCAGGGGAGAGATGAAACTGATGATGATGAGGAGGAAGAGCAGTCAGCGCAGGCACAGAGTGTGACTGATGCAGCTGGCATTGGTTCTCAGGGTGCACCCACTACTTCAGCTCCAGTGCCAGCATCCACCCCGAAGGCTATAGAGATGGGATCACGAAAGAAATCTGTGATCTGGAGCCACTTTAAAGTGATGGAGGACCCGTGTTTTGCTCAGTGTAATTACTGTGCCAGGGCTATTAGCTGAGGGAAGCAAATGGGACATCTAACTAATTTTGGCATGATGCATCATATGCAGAAGCAACAGCCAACAATACTGCCATCTGGAGATGGTGGCAGTACCAGTCATGGGACCCCTTTTTCCAGGCAGCATAAACTAGTTGAAAAGGAGCAGAGTCACCCCACGCCCTCAGCTCCTTCTAGCAGTCAGGTGGCAATCCAGCAGCCCCCTGCCATGGAGGAAAATGGGGTGTTGTTCAGTAACGCTATCCTGGGGAAGGAGGCAGGGGGCTGCCTAAAATGTTGTAACCAGGAGCATTGGGGAAATGATTGCCCTTGATGACCAGCCCTAGCAGATAGTGGAGAATGTGAGTTTCAAGCATTTTCTGTAGGTCTTAGTTCCAAATTACAAAGTCCCCTCCAGAACCACATTTAGCAGAAAGGTCATCCCCAGCCTGTACAACCAGTGTCTCAGTCGCATCCAAGCGCTGCTATCTAAGGCACAAGGGAGTGTGCATTTTACCTGCAATATCTGGACCGCACTGAATGCTACACACTCTTACCTCTCCCTGACAGCACACTGGTGGGACCTGGCTGAGGCAGGGGCAGTCAGCAGCTCTATTATTGAAGAAGTATCAGGGTGGAGGTGGGCTTTATTGCACACCCACCTGATGGACCAGGCCCATACCTCAGCCAATATTCTAGCATGCATTAGACAGATGCTGGCAGACTGGCAGCTTCACTAGTGAGACAGGACTCTTCATGCAGGGTTCTTTGTCACAGACAATGGTGCAAACATGGTAAAGGCAATATGCGACAGGGCCTTTCAGAACATCCAATGTTTTGCATACACTCTGCACCTGGTAGTGAAGTCAGCTCTGGGGTTGGAGTCCAAGCACCAAGAGAATAAATACCTGCAGGACTTAATACACAAGTGCAAGAACATAGCAGCGCACTTCCACAGAAGTGTGAAGGCGGGGCAGGTTCTCCTACAAAAGCAGACTGATTCAGAGATGCCTCACAAGCATCTCATTCAAGAAATTGCCACCCGGTAGAATTCCACCTATATGATGCTGCAGAGATTAGTGGAGCAGCAAACACCCCTTCATGAACTTTCTGCATCAATGGACATAGGTGTGCCAAGTCCCCTAGGGCATCATGATTGGTTAGTCATGAGTCAGCTGGTAAAAATCCTGCAGCCCTTCAAGGATGCCACAGAGGAGCTGAGTTCCAGAAGTGCCACCTTGGCTGACATCATCCCTATAGTTAATTTTCTGGAGGAAAATTTGGAGGGCTTTAAACAGGCAGAGGGAATGACAGCAGAGGTGCTGCATTGTCTGGACTTTTTGCAGAAGCAGGTGCAAGAGAGATTAAGGCCTTTAACAGAAGACCACACATAGATGCTTGCCACAGTCTGTGATCCCCGTGTGAAAAGGACACTCGCCATACAGTACAATTGTCTCCTATTGAAGGACCTGTTGTTAGTAAAAGTCCATGAACAGGAGCGCCATAGGCAGAGACAGATTAGGCATGAAGCAGAGGAGGAAACAACGGGCACTTCAGAGAGTAGTGCTTGCCCAAGCAAGAACAGCACTCTGTCAGCAACAGCTAGTACTTCCTCCTCTACTTTAGTACGCCAAAGCCATGTTGCTCAAAAAAAAAGATCCATTCTGGAACGGGCTAGAGAGAAAGCAGCTGGCATGAATGACTCTTAGCCCACCCAAGCAAAGGAGACAGCAGCACAAATGTCAGTGACACAATATGTCTCAGAGCCCACAGAGGACATGCAGACAAATCCGCTGGCATATTGGGCACACAAGTCCACTGTCTGGCCACACCAAGCCAAAGTGGCTTAGCGATATCTGTCATGTCCACCAACCAATGTGCCCAGTGAACGTGTATTGACAGGGGATATCATGAGTCCTCACCGCTCAAGGCTGGCAGCAGAGTTGATGGAAATGCTAGTGTTTGTGAAAGTAGACCTGCCTTTGCTTGGGTTTCCAAATTTTCCCTGTGAATGGCAAGATGAATAAAAGCAATTGAAAGCCTTGCAGCAGCTCCATCTGCCTCCTATGCTCCAGATAATATCAGCACATGTACTTGACCTGAAATACTGTGCCAGTCTGTCCACTGTCCAGGCCATAAGTCCCAAGAACGTCCTGACCTCAAACGCTGTGCCTGTCTGAGTTTAGTTCTAGTATTTCTAATTTCAGTTTCATGTATTTGTGCATCACTTCTTTCCAGAATATTCTTTTTCCTGTTTAGCAACATTTGGAATGTAAGAACATAACAAGAAAATTTAAGATGTTTAGAGCTAGCATATTTCATATGCTCAATAGTTTTCATGACCTTCATAATATGGGCCATTTTCCCTAAATCTTTCTTAGGTGCCTACATTAATGTTTTTAGTACTATAGAAAACTGGTGGTAGTTGCACTCTACTTCATTGTCTGTGTTCCCATAGTTTGCAGAGGCACTGTGTAAACTACAAAGTCAACATAGGTTGATATTGTAGATTTGGACTTGAGTAGCAGTTTTCTTATTTCTGAGAGCTCTTCAAGTTCCTTTGTCATCAGCTTAAGTGCATAAGTACAGTTAATAACTTCTGGGTATTTACAAGGGCCTGACCTCAAACGCTGTGCCTGTCTGTCTAGGCCTTACGTCCCTACAAGGGTTTGATGTCTAATGCTGTGACTGTCCATCCAGGTCTTACTTCCCTACAAGGGCTTGACCTCTAATGCTGTGCCTGTCCATCCAGGCCTTACGTCCCTACAAGGGCTTGACCTCAAATTCTATGCCTGTCTGTCCAGGCCTTATGTCCCTACAAGGGCTTGACCTCTAATGCTGTGCCTGTTCATCCAGGCTTTACGTCCCTACAAGAGTCTGACCTCAAATGCTGTGCCTGTCCATCCAGGCCTTATGTCCCTACAAGGGCCTGACCTCTAATGCTTTTCCTGTCCATCCAGACCTTATGTCCCTACAAGAGCTTGTCCTCTAATGCTGTGCCTGTCCGTCCAGGCCTTGATGGCTGGTGCTCCACTCTAGGGGCGGGAATTTTGTAAAATTGCGAAGCCATAATGCATGATATCGCACAGTTTTAACTCCGAAAATATTGACACCTTTTTAATTAGTGTTAAGCTGTGCGATTTAATGCAATTTTTTTGCAAATTCTGTTTTGGGCATTTTTAGGGCCTGAGATGTGAGAGGGGATTGGAGAATTGGGGGAAGGGCCTGAGGGAGGGGATTAAGGGAAGGGTCTTAGATGTGGGGGGAGAGGAGAGGGAGAGATAGAGAGATAGATAAATAGAGAGAGAGAGAGAGAGAGAGAAAGCGAGACAGTCTCTGGGGGTGGCACCATAGTAAGCAGCTATTTATGCTACTTTAGGAGGCCCACCTAGTAACTCAAGGTGAGGTTTAGGTAGTTGTATAGGTGTTAGAGGCCACTTTGACATGCAGAGTCAGATGTACAAACAGAAGAGTACACTCTTATGAAGATTTGATGACTTTCAGAGTGAGGAAACTCACACAACAATGAGATTTGTACAATGTTCTCTCAACCTAGCTTGATGTTACCCAGGTAGAGAGTCCATGAAGCTAAATATAGCAAAATGATGAATCTAGGCCTTAGTTTATATCAAGTATTTTAATTTTTATATTACTAATAAAAATGGCTCTTGAGGTGCTTAGAATGGGTTTTTCTGGCTATGAGTAAGTATGTAACACCTGAGGAAGGTGGGAAAGAGAATAAGTATTATTTTAAAACATTTAGTTACTTTATTTAAGTTTTCTGTAGCAATTCATAATCATTTACTTGAATGGATTTTTCCCATATCCATTAAAATCAATGGGACTGAGATAAAAAAACAAGGTCCGTTGGTAAAAAAAGAAATAATCCAAAGTGAACATTCTGAAATCATTACCATGGAGACTTCATGACAATTCCATCATAATTAAGCTTTTACCTGATGCTAGGTGTAATCAGGTTCAACAAATTATAGGAATCATTTTTAAATTATCCTAATTTAGAAAAGTTTCAATGATCTGTAAATGTCCCTTATTGTTACGGTCGTGGACCCTTGGGTCGGCTGAGATGGTGGATGGAATCCTGTGGGAACCCACAGGAGGCGTCACAGCCGGGAGGTGGCGCTGAAGAGACTCTGAAGAGGACTTCACCACTGGAAGCCCGAGGTCCCCCCAAGAGGAGCCCGTAGGAACCTGGGCCTCTTGGACTTAGACGGGACCCTATGAGACCAAGGATCCGAGCAGCGTCCGGAGAGGTGGACGAAGGGGACGAAGGGGACGGCTGGGCCCAAGAGGCTGGAAGAGTCTTCACCCTCGGAATCCCACAGCTCCCCCGGGAGGAGCCCGTGAGAGCCCGAGCCGCTGGGACTTAAGAGAATCCTCTGGGCCAGCGGGTACCGGATACTGGAGATGGTGGAAGAAGCAGAAATCGGAGTCCAGGGCGAAGCCGGATCAGAAGCCAGAAGTCAGAGATCCAAACCAAAGCCAGGGGCGGAAGCTGTAGACAGAGTCATGGAACAGAGCTGGGTCAGAAGCCAGAAGTCAATACCAAAATCAGGAGCTGAAGCTGAAGATGTAATCAGAAGACAAAGCCAAGTCAGATGCCAGTAGTCAGAAGTCAATACCAAATCCAGGAGCGGAAGCCGAGGACGTAGTCAAGAACAAGCCAGGTCAGGAGCCAGAAGACAGGATGATCAGGACATACTGCAGCAACTAATAACTCAGGAAAACTGAGGAACCTCGTTGCAAGGCAAAGGCTTGACCAAGCTGCAGGGTTTAAATATCCTGCAGCATGTGACGTCATCTGGAGGCCGTCCCTTTGATTTCCCGCTCTGGCCCCTTTAAGAGCCGATCCCCCATGCCTAGGGGGCAGGGCCCAGCGTGTTGGGTCAGCGGCGTCTCCCTCATGAAGGGAGAGCCGCGTGGCAGCCATGTCGGGCCTGGACGGCAGAAGATGAGTCCGTGCGGGCCGGGCCGGCCCTGAGGTAGGAGGAGGGACCGGGGCACGGCCCGGTCCTGTAACACTTATGGTCTGTTTACTAGTAGTGGAGTATTTTTATAGGGATGATAAGGTATTTTATAGTATATTCAAATGGACTAAGAACTATTTTCAATTCTTTATTAAGATAGAGACATCATGGATCAAAAAAATACTAGCTGACAGTTTAGAACTTCAGAGTGAAAGAGACTGAAACTACACTGAGGGCACATGTCCTGCGCTGCTAGAGTCATTATTTCAGGCCTAACTAAAGTGAAAAATACTCAATTTAGATAGGAAACACTTAAGTGTGTGTATGAATAAATGAAATATATCTTATTAACTTGAAGAAATCTTTTGAAAAAGGTAAGAAAGATAGTAGTTAAACATAAAACTTGACAATCCGTGTACTTATTGGTATAATTAGAGACTTGGGAGTGGAAGTTGATTGCAAGAAAATATAATAGTGTGTTACGGGACCGGGCCGTGCCCTGGTCCCACCTACCTTGGGGCCAGCCCGGCCCGCACGGAGCTCTTCCCGGCCGCATAGGCCCAATCTCCAGCCTGCTGCGGCTCTCCCTCGAGCAGGGAGACGCCGTCAACCTGACGCGCTGGGCCCTGCCCCCTAGGCACGTGTGTGCGTGGGGGCTCGACCCTTAAAGGGGCCAGCGCGGGAAAATCCTAGGATGGCCTCCAGATGACGTCACACGCTGCAGGGTATTTAAACCCTGCAGCTTGATCAAGCCTCTGCCTTCAGAGCATCTAGTTGCTGCATAGGATCCGGGATCATCTCTACTGTCCTCTGTCTTGACCTGGCTTAGTCTCCTGACCATGGACCCAGCGGATCTTGCTGGCTTGAAAGACATCCCGGGTATTGCCCAGAGGCTGCAACAGCAGCAAGCTTGCCTCGACACTCTGATGGCAATGCTGCAGGGACTCGCCGACCTTGTTGGCGGAACCACGGCTGCCAGTCCTCCGGTACCTGGAGCTGGGACAGGCTCCGGATCTACAGCACCCATACAGATGCCAATGCCTTTGAGGTTTTCAGGAGATGCGAAGTTGTGCCGAGGCTTCCTAAACCCGTGTTATATCTGCTTCAACCTCCTTCCACTTCAGTTTCCAACAGACCGGGCCAAGACCAGCTTTATTATCTCTTTGCTGGACGGGAGACCCTGGCGTGGGCTTCCAACCTTTGGAAGCACCAGGACTCCCGCCTGGACAACCTGGTGCACTTCGTATCTGCCTTTAGGTGGGTCTTCGATGAGTCCTCCCGCAAATCCACTGCCGCATCCAAGCTGCTTCAGCTGCGTCAGGGTAATCGGCCCTTGGCAGAACACGCCGCAGACTTCCAAACCTTGCCACCGAATTGAAATGGGACAGTGATAGCCTGCATGGTATCTTTCTGGAGAGTCTCTCCCCGAGACTCCAGGATGAATTGGTGGCCAGGGACCTCCCTGACGACCTGAATAAACTTATCGATCTTGCGGGCCGTGTCGACCTCTGGATCCAGCATCGGTTCCGAGAGAGGAGGCTGGCTCACAGACCTGGGAGTGCCGGAGTCACTTCTTCCCGAAGCAGGCACTCTCCTTCTGCTCCGCCAGGGTCTTCAGATCCCGAACACATGCAGGTGGGCCGGGGGCCTATCTCTCAAGAGGAAAGGAGAAGACGTCGGTCCCTGGGCCTATGCCTGTATTGCGCTGGCAAGGGCCATTTTCTTTCCCACTGTACTGAGCATCCGGGAAATGCTCGGACCTAGGGTCATCCGGGGAGCTAACCCTAGGTCACATCCGGTCTGCCTCCCCATGTACCGTCCCGGTGACCTTACTCCTTCCCGAGGGAGAGTTCGAGACGCTGGCCCTGATTTACTCAGGAGCCGGGGGAAACGTCATCCTCAAGTATTTGGTCCAGCAACTCCAGATCACGGTTCAACCCCAATGACCCCCGCTTCGTGTCTCCTCTATTCAGGGATGACTTCTCCCAGGAACCATCGATACTTGCACCAGGCCTCTCACGCTACGCACTGGTATTTTACATATAGAGGGAGATTTCGTTACTCGTCCTGGAGAGGTCCATGCACCCAGTCATCCTGGGACTACCTTGGCTGCAGAAGCACTCTCCCGTAATCTGTGGGGAAACCCTCTAGGTGGCATCCTGGGGGCCTTTGTGCTTCGGATCTTGCTTGACCGCTGTCCCGCGACCACAGATACCGCTTCTGTCGACATCATTGGCATTGTAGCCCCACTATCAGGAGTACAGTGATGTTTTCTCCAAGGAGATAGCCGAGATTCTCCAAGAACACTGCCTATTCGACTGGGCAATCAACTTGCTTCCGGGTACCACCCCGCCTAGAGGATGGGTCTACCCATTATCCCTTCCCAAGACACAAGCCATGTCTGCATACACCCTAGAGAACCTGGACCGTGGGTTCATTCGACCATCTAACTCTCTGGCTGGAGCAGGTTTCTTCATCGTGGTGAAGAAGGACGGATCCCTCTGACCCTGCATTGACTACCGTGGCTTGAACAATATTAACCGGTGGGACCGGTACCCTCTGCCCTTGATCCCGGAACTTTTGGACAGACTACAGGGGCCCAAGGTGTTCACCAAGTTGGACCTTCATGGGGCGTATAACCTAGTGAGAATTCGGCCGGGAGACGAGTGGAAGACCGCTTTCAACACAAGGGATGGCCACTATGAGTACCGGGTCATGCCCTTCGGTCTCTGCAATGCCCCGGCAATGTTTCAGAACCTCATGAACGAGGTTCTACGAGAGATGTTACATACCTCGGTAATCGTTTACCTAGATGACGTGCTTATCTACTCCAAGGACCTGCAGACACACTGCCATGATGTCCGTCGAGTGTTACAGATGCTATGAGATAATCGGGTTTACGCCAAATTCAAGAAATACTTATTCGAACAGGAATCGTTACCCTTCCTAGAGTACATCGTATCCTCCATGGGGTTCCATATGGACCCAGAGAAGGTCAACGCCATCAAAGATTGGCCTCAGCCTGTGGGGGTCAAGGCGCTTCAGAGGTTCCTCGGGTTTGCCAACTTTTAACGGCAGTTTATCCCACACTATTCTCAGATGGTGGCACCACTGACGGCCCTTACCAAGAAGGGGTCAGACGCCAAAACCTGTCCGGTGACAGCCATACGAGCCTTTCAGGAACTGTAGGAGGCATTTCTCTGGAACACATGCCTCTGGCACCCCGATCCCCAACGACAGTTCTTCATGGAAGTTGACACTTCCGACATCGCTGTTGGGGGCCGTCCTAAGTCAATTATCTCCAGGAGGTAAGCTCTTACCCTGCTCCTACTTCTCATGAAAATTCTCGCCTGCAAAAAAGAACTATGGCATAGGGGATAAAGAATTGCTGGCCATCAAGCTGGTGTTTGAAGAGTTGTGCCAGTGGTTGGAGGGGGGCTCAACAACCGGTGGTTGTGTACACAGACCATAAAAACCTAGAATACCTAAGCCGTGCCCTGCAGCTTAATCCCTGGCAGGCCCGGTGGTCTCTCTTCTTCAGCCACTTTGACTTCCTCCTCCGCTACCGGCCGGCAGACAAGAACATCCGGGCTGACACCCTCTCTCGTATAGCGGAGATGGAGGACATCCCTAATCCACCATAGTATAATCCTTGACCTGGCCAAGGTGCTCCTCGCGGCCTCTGACACAGTCCCGATGGGGAAGACTGTAGTGCCCCTCCACCTGCGAAGGAAGGTCCTCTCCTGGTCATCCGGGAGTAGCCAGGACCCAGGAGTTACTCTCGGAGTATTACTGGTGGCCTCAGTTTAAGAGGGCTGTCCGTCTCTACGTTAACTCCTGCCCGATCTGCACCCAACAGAAGACTCCCACCGGCCGCCCCTGGGGTCTTCTCCAGCCTCTCCCTGTTCCCACAGAACTGTGGACCCACTTATCCACGGACATCATTGTGGATCTGCCTGCTTCAGAGAGGAAAACAGTGATATGGGTTACCATAGATAGATTCTCAAAGATGGCTCACTTTGTGCCTCTCGCCAAACTGCCCTCAGCACCTGAACTGGCAAACTTGTTTATGCAGCATATCTTTCACCTTCATGGGCTCCCCCTACACATCACCTCGGATAGGGGCTCTCAGTTTACGGCAAAGTATTGGCGGACGCTTTGTGAAAAGTTTGGGGTCCAACTAGGCTTCACAACCGCCTTCCATCCCCAAGCCAACGGTCAAGTAGAACGCATAAACCGGACCTTGAAGACGTTCCTCCATTCGTTCGTAGGAGACCTGCAAAATGACTGGGTTGCTCTGCTCCCGTGGGCAGAGTTTTCTTACAATCACCACAAGCACTCCACCACCGGCAAGTCTCCCTTTTACACGCTTTATGGCAGATGCCTACGGCCTCCTTTGTCACTACTGGTTGAAGTACTGCCTCCAGCCGTACAGACCACCGCCCGACTGTTACATCAAATCTGGAGATCCACCAGGGAGAGACTCCAGCACATGGCGGTTACTATGAATAGAATTGCGGACCGCCAGCGACGGCCAGCTCCAGTGTTCCTTCCTGGGGAGAAGGTATGGTTAAGTACCAAACACCTCCGCTTACGGCTTCCTTCGATGCGTTTGGCTCCCAGGTACATTGGCCCCTTCTCGGTCAAAGATAGGATAGGGGCAGTCTCCTACCGCCTCTGTCTCCCGCACACGCTCAGGGTCTACAACGTCTTCCACGTTTCCTTGTTGAAGCCCTTGGTTCTCTCTCCCTACCACAAGAAGTCACCCACTCCAGCCACGCCTGAGGCGCAGGAGGACATGTTCTATCAGATTAAAGAAGTACTTGACGTACCATTCCACCTCCGGCGTTGGGAGTACCTCCTTTCCTGGGAGGGTTATGGCCCTGAAAAGAATTCCTGGGAGCCAGCCGCCAATATCTTGGACAAAGGACTTCTTCACCAATTCCATCTGGATCATCTGGGTAAAACCAGCCCCCCAGGGAGGGGGCGTAGGAGGGGGGGTACTGTTACGGGACCGGACCGTGCCCCTGTCCCTCCTCCTATCTCGGGGCTGGCCCGGCCCGCACGGAGCTCTTCCCTGCCGCATAGGCGCAATCTCCAGCCTGCCGCAGCTCTCCCTCGAGCAGGGAGATGCTGTCAACTTGATGTGCTGGGCCCCGCCCCCTAGGCATGCGCGCACGCGGGGGCTCGACCCTTAAAGGGGCCAGTGTGGGAAAATCCTAGGGTGGCCTCCGGATGACGTCACACGCTGTAGGGTATTTAAACCCTACAACTCGATCAAGTCTTTGCCTTGCAACGAGGTTCCCTCTGTCTTCAGAGCATCTAGTTGCTGCATAGGATCCAGGATCATCTCTACTGTCCTCTGGCTTGACCTGGCTTCATCTCCTGACCTGTCTTCAGCTTTTGCCCCTAGGTTTTGGTATCTATGTCTGACTTCTAGCTTCTGACCCGATTCCGTCCCACGACTTCGTCTCCAGCTTCTGCTCCTGGTTTGGTATTGACTTCTGAACTCTGGCTTCCAACCCGGCTCCGTCCACAACTCCGTCTTCTGCTTTATCCCTGGCTTTGGTTTGGAACTCTGACTCTTGGCTTTTGACCCGGCTTCGCTCCTGGACTTTGACTTCCATTTCTTCTTCCTCACCTCTGGTATCTGGTACTTTCTGGCTCAGAGGATTTTCCTAAGTCCAGCGGCTCAGGCTCTCATGGGCTCCTCCCGGGGGAGCCACGGGCTTCCAAGGGTGAAGTCTCTTCAAGTACCTGAGCCCAGCCATCCTTCATCCATCTCTTTGACCACAGTCCGGACCCTTGGCCGCATAGTGTCCCACCTAAGTCCAAGAGGTCCGGATCCCTACGGGCTCCTCCTGGGGGGACCGCGGACTTCCAGTGGTGAAGCCTCTTCCGAGCCTCTTCAGTGCCACCTCCCGGTTGAGACACTCGCTGTGGGCCTCCATAGCCTACCATCGACTGTTTCAGCTGGCCCAAGGGTCCACAACCATAACATTATGCTAAAGATTAAAGAGAAATTATAATTATTGATTTAATTAAACCAATATATTTCAGGCTTATCTTTTTCCTGTAAATAAAGGATAAATAAAGGATTTAGAATAACCTATCATGCTGGCCTTTTATTATAAATAAAGGAGAAGGGGACAAATACAAATATAATCCAGCTGTTACTCAATCCATGAACAACATTAAAAAGAATTGTTGTCAAAGGAAATGCAGTAGGTATATGAATGCTCAAAAGTAATAAAGTCTGAAAAATTACTTGTTAAAATAAAAGCCTCTAGATTGAAATCCATGATTGTGAATATACTTTATATTGGCACAACTTTCATCAGGTTAATGAAATTGAAAAACTGACAAAACTGATAAAACTATTGTGAGAAACAAGATAGAGAGAGTGTATATGAATAAATATAAGAATGTATTAGTGACCATTGTCTTAGGAACTACCTCATCTGAATTAGTACACAATAGTTTAAAGGCACATTTGTTTGTAGCTCCCTCTCAGTATTTTAAATAGGGACTTGAATTATCATTTATTTTATTTAGTTAGTACTTTAGTTCACTAAGATGTCTGGACGTGCACTCAGCATACACTTAGAATATGAAAGACAATTTAGCACAAGGCAATTAGTTTCTCATTCTGAGTTTCAAAATCAATTTAGTAGGTTTCCTAGTAAAGATGTCCAGTTCGAGAGTAGAGGACTACAATAACGAATGCAAACAGCGTTCCCCAGCTTTTCACTCAAAGCATTCAAAGCTACCCATCATCCTGTTCTGGTTTTCTCGATCTCTATCAGTGAGTCGTAGCCCAACCCCCAAGCAGCTGCTGCAAGGGATTTACTATCTAAGTGCACACCAACAGTAGCAAATTCAGAGACAGCCACACTAGAAGTGTGGAGAAGAGATGACTGAGAAGACTGAGGGTGGATATGATAGAGGTCTACAAAATCATGAAAGGACTTGAACAAGTTAATGTAAATCAGTTATTTACTCTCTCAGATAATAGAAGGACTAGGGAGCACTCCATGAAGTTAGCAAGTAGCTCATTTAAAACAAATCAAAGAAAATTATTTTTCACTCAGTGCATAATTAAGCTCTGGAATTCATTGTCAGAGGATGTGGTTACAGCAGTTAGTGTAATTGGATTTAAAAAAGGTTTGAATAAGTTCCTAGAGGATAAATCCATAAACTGATATGATGGTAATTAATAAGCAATAGTAGCTTGTGATCTATCTAATGTTTGGGTACTTGCCAGGTAGTTGTGACTTGGATTGGCCTCTGTTGGAAACAGGATACTGGGCTTGATGGACCCTTGGTCTGAGCCAGTATAGCATATCTTATTTTATGTTCTATAGAAATACTTACCTGAATCCATATTGTCTTTGGAGAGACTTCTCTGAAATTGTGTAAGAGATTAAACACAAAGAATCAATTCCTAATTGAAAGTCAAAATATATTACCCAATAATAATAAGTGAAGTTCAAGGTACAAAAGATATATTTATCTGAAAATAGTTCTTTACATTTCATTGAGAACTGGTTCCTGTTACTTAATTGTTCCAGTATCCTATTCTGCAAAAAAAAAATAGACAGAAATCATCAATGTATATTCTTGTCATATGTTTTGCATGAATACTTTTTGTTGCTATTGAATTTAATCATCAAATGTTATATATCATATATCCATCAATATTTAAAGCTGAATTTTACTATCATCTGCCAGTTCAGCTCTCCAGAAATAAAATATCATTTACTATCAAGAAGTTTCTTATTTCTGTAATGCTTTTTTTAAAATTTATTTATTTTGCTGTGAATCAATGGTGTGGTAACATCTGAAGAACTGTACCAATCTCTAATTAATAAAGTGAAATCCTTTCAGCCTTACACCCTCCAGCTACCACGTGACTGTGCTGCATAACAGTTCCGCACTCAGGGAATCCGCACAAATTATTAATAATAAATAATTACCCAGCTTAGTGGCAGCTGCTAAATGCAGCCAAATATTCAGGCAGTGCAACTTTGCCAAGTAAGTCTGAACTTATCTGGCTAAGTGGCACTGAATATTGTCCTCTCTGTGTGTGCAGTATCTCAGCAAAGCAGATAAAATGTAGACCCCCATCCTAGTTTTCATTTATAGCCTTAGTCTTTTCTCAAATTCCCTTCAGTTTTAAGAGCTCAAAATGCAACCACCCTCTCCTCCCAGCAACAGAGAAATGAGCTGAAATGGTGCTTGGCTCAACTTTCTTATACTTTCAGTGTAAAGCAAAAAGAAGAGGTCACTGTAAATCAGTTAGGATAGGCTGGTTAAAAAATGCTTCTCCTTGATTAGCCCTGCTTCCTAGCTTGTTCTCTCGCCCTGACATGCCGGCTCTGGTCAGTCGAGGGTCAGGTGTGACATCACTGGTTACTAGCTGCTTTCATGAGAAAAAGCTCTCCTCTTGCCCCATAGACTTTAACAGGAGTTGAAAATGAATGCAATTTACAATTTCCATTATCATTTTCAACAAACCAAAACAAATCTGCCTGATTCAGATTCCTTACTCATTCAGATTCCTTTCTCATTTTAAACAAATGCACATCTCTACTGTGTTTTTTGTTGCCAAAAGATATAGTGAAAGCAGTTAGCATACCTAGATTTAAAAAGGTTTAGACAAATTCCTGGAGAAAATGTCCATAAACCATTATTAGTAAACCATTATTAGCTATGAACACTTGAGAAAATGCCATTGCTTATCCCTGGTTATGAGCAGGAAGGATCTGTTCTATGGAATCCTGCTGGCTACTTGTGACCTGTTTGCGGATTATACTAAGATCTGCAACAGAGTGGACATGCTGGAAGGAGTAAAGAGAATGAGTTGTGATTTGAGGAAGATTGAATAGTGGTCAAAGATATGACAGCTGGGATTCAATGCCAACAAGTGCAGAGTCATGCATTTGGGTACGGTAATCCAAAAGAGTTGTATATGATGGGAGTTGAAGGGCTGTTGTGCACGGAGCAAGAGAGGGACCTTGGGGTGATAGTATCTAGTGATCTGAAGATGGTAAAACAATGTAACAAGGTGATAGCAAAAGCCAGAATGCTGGGCTGCATAGAGAGAGGATTAACTACTAAAAAAAAAGGAAGTGATAATCCCCATGTACAGTCATTGGTGAGGCCTCACCTGGAGTATTGTGTTCAGTTCTGGAGACCGTATCTCAAAAGGGACAGTAGCAGGATGGAGGCAGTCCAGAGAAGGGCAACAAAAATGGTAGGGGGTCTCCATCAAATGACTTATGAGAAGAGGTTGAAGGATCTAAATATTAGGGATGTGCAGCCGGAAAGTATACGTTGGACTCGGGATGCATATTCGTCGGGGCCCAGATACGTTGCATTCGGTCAAGGGGGGGAAGCCCGATCTGTTAATACCTTGAATTTGACATTTTTTCCCTTTAAATTTAATTAACTACAACCCCCCACCCTCCTGACCCCCCCAAGACTCTCCTATAGTCCTTGGTGGTCCAGCGGGGTCCTGGATCGATCTCCTGCACTTGCACTGTCAGCTTCCGGTATTCAAAATGGTGCCAATAGCCTTTGACTTTACTATGTCACAGGAGCTACTGGTGCCATTGGTCGGCCCCTGTCACATGGTAGGAGCAACGGATGGCTGGCACCATCTTGTGCTCCTACCATGTGAGAGGGGCCGACCAATGGCACCGGTAGCCTCTGTGACATAGTAAGAGCAAAGGCTATCGGCCCATTTTGAATACTGGCAGCCGATGGCACGAGTGCAGGAGATGATTCAGGACCCCCGCTGGACCACCAGGGACTTTAGGCAAGTCTTGGGGGGGGGGGGTCAGGGGGTTGGGGGGTTTATTCATTCAGGATTTGTTGCATTCGTGGGGGTTCACCATATGTTTCATTAACCCACAAATGCAACAAATAGGGACCTATATGTTGCGAATTGCGCATTCGTTCACAACGAATGCACATCCCTTCTAAATATGTATATCCTGGAGGAGAGGAGGTACAGGGGAGATATGATACAGACCTTCAGATACTTGAAAGGTTTTAATGATGCACAATCAACAAATCTTTTCCATTGGAAAGAAATCAGTAGAACTAGGGGTCACGTAATGAAACTCCAGGGAGGACAACTCAGAACCAACGCCAAGAAATACTTCTTCACAGAGGGTGGCGGATGTCTAGAATGCCCTTCCGGAGGAGGTGATGAAAACAAAAATGGTACAAGATTTCAAAGGGGCATGGGATAAATACTGTGGATCCCTAAAGGGTAGAGGATAGAATTGAAGAAATGAGTGTATGGGGGTAACTTGCTGAGTGGTGGTTACTGCCCTTAATCAATAACCCTTCATACTGTTGATGCAACTCCATCATTGCTCTCTGCTTCAACGGCAGGAGATAAAGGAGAATTGGACTCAATCAGCAACCAGCAAGTGCTCTGACTTTGAAGGTTTGTGAAACTGAAAAGTATAGGGGTGACTTGTATGGCTCGGCAGAGATTACAAAAGATTGCTGGGCAGACTGGATGGACTTTTGGTCCTTTTCTGCCATCATTTTCAATATTTCTATGTTTCTATGACCTGGATTGGCTGCTCTTGGGAACAAGATGCTGGGCTTAATGTACCTTTGGTCTGATCCAGTATGACATTTCTTATGTAATTCTATCTGAGCAGAATTCAATATATCCAATTCAGAGGGTTCCTGGATCAGCACAAATGTCATTTTAGTGATTCCTTTCTGGAAGGAAGGCCATGATTGTAATTGAAGACAAGATGGCCACATCACCCAGATCAACCCTGAGAGCTTGATCCAGTGCTGGTTTTGCTGCCTTTGCATCTATGAGCTGATAATTCCAATTTTTCTAAACCTGCCTTTTCTGGGATCCATAGATGCAATGGAGAAAACCAGAAACTGGACCAGTTTTCTCAGGTTTGATCTAGGCCTGGTGACAACTATAGGAGGGAGTTGGTGCAATACAGTAACCTCTCCTCCTACGTGATGGGAATATTTTTTTCAATTCTCAATTTTTTTTCACCCCAGTACATCATTTCATCACAGCTGATAGGAATACCCACTCTTTCAAGACCAACATGATAAATATCTGTAATATTTATCTTTGCTTATTTATTGAAAAGGATTTCTTAACTGCCTCCCTGGTCCAGATATGAGTATCAGCAAACAACGTAATCAAATTATCATTTTTAATATCTGTTTTGTGCATTAAAATGTTATTTTTTATTAAATTTAACACTTTATGTGAGTAAAAAATAATCACAGGGTTATTCATGTATTCATACTGGAAAGGTTATGTTTTATAATATTTATATTGTCCACTGGAAATAACAAAAAAATGTCATTTATAGACCAAGCCATTACACAGCGGGGAGAAAAGCTTACAGTACACATGTGTGGACCACTACAGTTTGTTTTGCAGAGCCCAAAATATACAAAACATGAAATCCTTTAATACATTACATGCCCTGAATTTCATGCATTCATTCGTTGTATTTGATCTTTTGTAACATAGTGAAATACAAAGAATGAACTCAGACATTTTGTTCTAAGCACTTCTCTGCTAATTTAACAGTTGACAGTTTAATTGCATTTATTATATTTGGCACACAGGATAACATTTTCAGTAGATACACAATACTTTTCATTTCGATCTGGACATTTTCCTCCTCCGCCTTTCGGCTTCCATCTCATTTAGAACCAGCCATTCTTTGGGTTCAGAGCCACAAGCCTTCCTTCACAACCGCTCAGGGCTTCTTTGCATTTTATACTGTCTCAGCTGCCTTCCTCTCTAGCATAGCCACAGTAGCAACAGTCCTTGGAAGCAATACAATACATTGGCTCCTTCTTGCAGTTCGTCTGCGCCCTGAGTCTGGCCGCTTGGCATCGTCGCTGTGGGATGACTGAGAAATTCCTACCAGCCCAGGGTCTGTGACACTGCTGCTAAACAGCTTTTAGCCTCTGCCTACCTGTGGAGCAGAGTGCGGGTTTAGCAACTGAGCTCAGGGCTTCAGTGAACTACCAGGCAGGCTCTATATTACAGTACATATGGCTGTACTCAAAATAGTTTTTTCCAGAGACATGGCACTTTGGAAATAGGGGCATTTTCATGGGACAAATCCATGAAAACTGTACTTCGCATTTACTCATCTCGTAAGTTGCCAGAACTGTCCATAGCAAATTCCCAAAAAAAGGCAGAAAACAGTAGGCTGAACGAGAATAGAACTAGATGGGGAATGTACAGGGAGAAAAAGACTTTAAACATTGAATTTTGCTTCATACTGGGTTTATACCATTTTTTTAAGCCTATTCCCTTCCTTCACCCATGTCATTGGTCTCTTCAAAGGAATGAAATGCTTTATCTTCTTGACAGAACAAATTGACTGGAAAATTGCATCAACCCCTCAGCAGATGTTCTTTTCCCACACTGCTCAGAAATGTCTCCCCATTATGTAGTGCTTCAGGACCCATGCAGGGCTCAACGGGGGGATGCAGTTACCTGAAAAGCTTCCAGACAGATGCGATGGGTGCCGACTGTCCTCTTGTCGTCTCAAACCAGGTGACATGATTGAATCACACTGTACTTCTGATCTGCAGTTACCTACTAGAGAGAATTCCGTCTAGGTATAAAGTTCAGGGTATTATATTTGTTATGCAAATCGACCCTGATTCTTATTTTCTTCTTCGCAAGTGCAAAATCACGGGGCATACTTCAATGCATTCACTTTACCGTAATGAATAGGTTTTGAAGTCAAGCTGTCAGGCAACAAACAACAGGAAAAAAATAAAGCAATTCTGGCTTCCAGTCCCCGCAACATATCATAGCTGCCTGGCATACTAATCTGTGCAAATCAGATGGTATCTTCAAAATTATACTGCGCACCAGTGAGCTAAGCATCTGTATAACAGTAAGGTTTGTCATCCATCATTCTGTGAACAGCATTAGGTAACTCACTGTCACTTAGTGCCAGGTGACATCCATCGAGATCGTCTGCTTGTCACCCTGACAGAATGGTTGCTACTTGTCTTTGATCCATTTTTGTTATTATTTTTACTTTTAGCTTTAGATAATGTGCAAGATCTTGGGTCACACTCCTGCATGGCACCCGGAAAAAATGTATGGCCAAAGATATTTTGAAATGTTGGCAAAAACACAAATTCATATTATCTGTTAAAAAAGGCAGTCAAGAGGCTTCACATGTGTTTAAAACATTGAATAAACTCCCTTTATTCAGGGCTGTAGGCTGCCTCACTTTCTGTCAGCTTCAGTAATATATGCATGAGGTTCTCTAAGGCAGGGGGGCTCAAACTGGTCCTATGCCCCTCCCCCTCCCCAGCCAGGCAAGTTTTCAGGAGATCCCTAATGATATGAATGAGATGTATTTGCATGCACTAACTCCTGTTTAAGCAAATATTTTTCATGCATATTCATAGGGATCTCCTGAAAACCTGACTGGCTGAGGGGGGGCATAGGATTGGTTTGAGCAACCCTGCTCTAAGGAACAGACAAGCAAAGACATATGGTCCAGCTTAAAACGTTTATGTAAGAGAACTAGGCAGCTCATCTTAACTGGAAAAGCGGAAAGTGGCAGTCTAAGGAGGAAAAGTAATTTTTATAGGCTTATAAACAGGCGAGAGAGAGATCCTGGAGGAGAGAAGATGCTTTGTCAGGAAAGAGAGACTCTCAAACACCACCCATAGAAACCTTAACTGCCTGGGGATGAGGATTAGAGCCATACCAGGCATAGAACCCTGATGAGTAGGAGAGGACTGCTGTGTTAAGCATGGCCAGTTGGGCCCAGGACTGAATATTGTTAGAAGGGGGGAGAAGGAAGGTGTGCTGAGTTGTCCTGTGTTCTGCAAAAGGAAAAGAAAATGCTGTACTTGGGCCAAGTCCACTTTTTGGGACACTCTTTTTAAAGAGACAACCCTTATATCAAATCAGACCAATATGCCCAAGTGGCCCATTAGGGATGTGAATCGTTTTTGAACGATTAAAATTATCGTCAGATAATTTAAAATCGTCCAAAATCGTTAGATATGTGATACAATACAAATGCCCCCAATTTATCGTCAGGGGCATTTGTATTGTATCGTTAAATAGGGCGCGGGAAAAACCGGCACACCAAAAAAAACCCTAAAACCCACCCGAACCTTTAAAACAAATCCCCCACCCTCCCGAACCCCCCCAAAATGTTTTAAATACCTGGGGTCCAGTGGGGGGGTCCCGACGTGATCTCCTCCCGCTCTCTGGCCACCACTGCATTGAGAATTGGTGCCGGTGGCCCTTTGCCCTTATCATGTGACAGGGCAAAGGTAGCGCCGGCGTCATTTTGTTTCCTGGCTCCCGACGTCACGCGTGCGGGAGATCGCCCCCGGACCCCCGCTGGACCCCCAGAGACTTTTGGCCAGCTTGGGGGGGCCCTCCTGACCCCCACAAGACTTGCCAAAAGTCCAGCGGGGGTCCGGGAGCGACCTCCTGCACGCGGGCCGTATTGCCAATCTTCAAATGGCGCCGGCGCTACCTTGCTCTCACTATGTCATACGGGCGACGGTCTCGCCCATATGACATAGTGAGGGCCAAATGTAGCGCCGGCGCCATTGGCCAATACGGGAGCGTATTGCCAATGGCGCCGGCGCCAAAACATATTTGCATAACAAATTATAATACCCTGAACTTTTATACCTAGACGGAATTCTCTCTAGTAGGTTAAACTGCAGATCAGAAGTACAGTGTGATTCAATCATGTCACCTGGTTTGAGACGACAAGAGGACAGTCGGCACCCATCGCATCTATCTGGAATGTCATATGGCTGGTATGTCATACGGCTGGTATGTCATATGGCTGGTATACTACATCCATATGTAGTATACCAGCCTAAGGACTGGTATACACATATGGAAGAGATTTCTCTTCACGTCATTGACAAAGCCATTCATCCGGTCATTTTAGGAATGCCTTGGCTCCAAAAACATTCCCCTGCGATCAACTGGGAAACACTTCAGTTAACCAAATGGAGCTCACATTGTCAACAGCAATGCCTTCTTCCAGTGACAGTTCCTCTTACTATATATCTTGCTACCACCTCAGGAGACCTCCCTTCACAATATGCCAGTTTGCTGATGTATTTTCAAAAGAAAATGCAGAAATTCTTCCTGAACATAGACAATTTGATTGTGCCATCAACCTGCTTCCGGGACCATACCTCCTTGGGGAAGGGTATATCCGCTATCTCTCCCTGAAACTCAGGCCATGGCCCAATATATCCAGGAGAATTTAGACCGGGGATTCATTGCCCATCTACTTCACCAGCTGGAGCTGGTTTTTTTCTTCGTGGCCAAGAAAGATGGCACACTACGGCCTTGTATAGATTTCGAGGATTAAATGCCATAACCAGGAAAGATGCTACCCATTGCCTCTCATTCCTAATTACTGGACCGGTTACAGGGCGCCCAAGTGTTTACAAAACTTGATCTATGAGGGGCATATAACTTAGTGCATCAGGCCGGGTGACGAATGGAAGACTGCGTTTAATACTCGGGATGGACATTTTGAATATTTAGTAATGCCTTTGGACTGTGTAACGCACCTGCAGTCTTTCAGTCCATGATGAATGAAATTTTTCGGGATCTATTATATAATAAAGTAGTAGTCTATCTGGATGATGTGGATATTCTCCCGAGATCTGCAATCTCACCGCTGTAATGTCCAACAAGTACTGCAACGTTGCGAGCCCACAAGCTCTATGTAAAATTGGAAAAATGCATTTTTGAAGCGGAGTCCTTGCCTTTTTAGGATACATTTCTCCAATAGGGTTCCAAATGGATCCAGATAAAGTGGCCTGCATCCGGGAATGGCCCCAGCCTTCTGGTCTGCGCTCCCTACAACGATTTTTGGGTTTTGCCAATTTTTATAGACACTTCATTCCTCATTACTCTCAATTAGTTGCTCCATTGACCGCACTAACTCGCAAAGGAGCCAATACCAGAGTGGTCTGTGGAGACGTTGGATGCTTTTCCTGGCTTAAGAAGGCCTTCCTTTCTGAAACTCCTTTCCACCCGGATCCGCACGTCCTTTTGTCTTGGAAGTAGATGCCTCTTCCACTGCCGTTGGGGCTGTCTTGGGTCAAATTTCCACTAAGGGGGTTTTTCACCCCTGTTCCTATTTTCTCGTAAATTTTCCCCAGCTGAAAAAGGATAGGTATCAGAGATAAGGAGCTCCTGGCCATAAAACTAGCTTTTGAGGCCTGGGACAATGGTTGGAGGGAGCTCAATACACTATTATGGTCTATACTGACCATAAGAATCTAGAACATCTGCCAAGACCAACGTCTAAACCCCCGTCAAGCTCGCTGTCCTTATTTTTTAACGTTTGATTTCCTGGTGAAATACAGGCCAGCCACCAAAAATGTCAGAGCAGACGCTCTCTCTTGCGCTTCCGAGGCCGAAGATCTTCCAGACCACCGAGGTTCATTATCGACCCAGCACGAATCCTGATGGCCACTACCCATGTAGTTCCCCCAGGGAAGACTGTCGTTCCAACCGGTTACGACAACGCTTGTTGAAATGGGGCCATGATTCTAAAGTAGCAGGACACCCAGGCCGAGCTCGAACTTTTCACTCCTCAGAAGATATTATTGGTGGCCACAGATGTACCAGGATGTGAAAGCCTACGTAGACTCGTGCCCAACCTGTGCCCGGCAGAAAACTCCAGTTGGACATCCTTGGGGCTTATTACAACCTCTGCCGGCACCCAAGGAGCTTGGACTCATATTGCCAGGATTTTGTGGTGGAATTACCTGCTTCCAATGGTAATCGAGTAATTTGGGTGGTCATTGACGTTTTTCTAAAATGGCCCACTTTATCGCTCTCCCAACACTACCTTCTGCTCCAGAATTGGCCAAATTGTTTACAAAACACATTTTTCGATTATGGACTACCTCACTATATTGTGTCCGATCGTAGTACCCAGTTCATGGCCAAATATTGGCGGTCTTTGTGCAACAAATTTGGGATTAAACTGGATTTTACTACAGCTTACCACCCCCAGGCCAATGACAAACCAAACGAACTAACCGCACCTTAAAAACTTTTTAAAGAGATTTTGTGAATGAAATACAGGATGATTGGGCCAACCTTCTCCCATGGGCAGAATTCTCCCATAACAGTCATGCCAACGCAGCTACGGGATCCTCCCCCTTTCTCTGTGTCTATGAGACAACCATTCCCTCCCCTTCCAATACCATTATCCGTGCCATCCCCTGCTGCTCAGATGACAGCACAGGATCTCCATGCACTATGGACTCAGATTGAAACCATGATCAGCAAAGCTGCCCAGAGAACAAAGAATACTACAGACAAGCATTGGTGGCCAGCAGCTCACCTTAAGGTTGGAGAAAATGTTTGGCTTAGCACTCGCAATCTACGTCTACATGCTCCTTCCATGAGGCTTGCCCCTCGCTATGTGGGTCCTTTTCCAATATTGAGACAGGTCACTCCTGTCACCTATCAACTACATCGTCCTCCATCATTTAAAATCCATAATGTTTTCCATGTTTGCTTTTGAAACCAGTGATACTGTCATGGCCTGCACGAAAACCGCCCACTCCCCAGGAAACTCCACGAAGGAGGAGGAGACGTACCAAGTCAGAGAGATCCTGAATGTCCGCCGTCATAAGAGACATTGGGAATATCTCATAGCTTGGGAGGGGTATGACCCAGAGGAAGATTCATGGGAGCCCATGAAGAATATACTCAACAAAACACTCCTTGTGGATTTTCATGCCAATCACCCGGAGAAACCTAGGCTTCCTGAAGGGGTCTTAAAGGAGGGGGTACTGTTGTGATCGGCGGGGGCCGACCCCCACGGACGACCACACCTACCGGCAGTGGCAGAGGTGGGTCTCTTCAGTACTCTCTGCGTGGTCCTCATCATTGGCTAAGGCAGCAGAGAGCCAGCAGCATGGCTCCCGATGAAGCAAGGCCGCTACAGGAGCCCATCCCCATAGCGGTGAAGGAGAAAACCCGACCCCGACGGTACAAGGCTGCTACGGCAGCCCATCCCCGTAGCGGTGAAAAGGAAAACCCGACCCCAACGGTGCAAGGCCACTACGGGAGCCCATCCTCGTAGTGGTGAAGAGGAAAACCCGACCCCGACGGTGCAAGGCTGTGTGGGAGCCCATCCCCGTAGCGATGAAGAGGAAAATCCGATCCCGACGGTGTAAGGGGTGCAAGGCCACTACGGGAGCCCATCCCTGTAGTGATGAAGAGGAAAACCCGACCCCTAGCAGCGAAAAGGAAACCCGACCCCCGACTGAGGTGCCCATTCCTGTGGCGCCGAAAAAAGAATGCCCGCCACATTAAAGCCGCGGCAGAACTGGAGCCCATCCCTGCAGTGAAGGAAGAAGTTGTTTTTGGTGAGAGCTGGTGTGTCTGTATGTGAATGGATGCATGGGTGAGAGCTTGTGTCTGTGGGTATGAATGGATGCATGGGTGAGAGCTTATGTCTGAGGGTGTGAATGGGTGCTTGGGTGAGAGCTTTAGTCTGTGGGTGTGAATGGATGCATGAGTGAGAACTTGTATCTGTGAATGGATGCATGGTTGAGAGCTTGTGTCTGTGAATGGATGCATAGTTGAGAGCTTGTGTCTGAGGTTGTGAATGGGTGCCTAAGTGAGAGCTTATGTCTGTGGGTGTGATGGATGCATGGGTGAGAGCTTGTGTCTGTAGGTGTGAATGGGTGAGAGCTTGTGTGTGTGGGTGTGAATGGGTGAGAGCTTGTGTGTGTGGTGTGAATGGAAGCCTGGATGAGAGCTGGTGTGAATGGGTGCTTGGGTGAGAGCTTGTGGTGTGAATGGAAGCCTGGGTGAGAGCTTGTGGGTGTGAATGGGTGCTTGGGTGAGAGCTAGTGTGTGTGTGTGAATGGAAGCCTGGATGAGAGTTGGTGTGAATGTGTGCCTGGGTGAGAGCTTGTATCTGAGGTTGTGAATGGGTGCATGGGTGAGAGCTTGTGTCTGTGGGTGTGAATGGATGAGAGCTTGTGTGGGTGTGAATGGAAGCCTGGATGAGCGCTGATGTGCATGGTTGCTTGGGTGAGAGCTTGTGTGTGTGGGTGTGAATGGAAGCCTGGGTGAGAGCTTGTGTCTGTAGGTGTGAATGGGTGAGAGCTTGTGTGTGTGGGTGTGAATGGGTGAAAGCTTGTGTGTGTGGGGTATGAATGGGTGAGGGCTTGTGTGCGGGGGTGTGAATGAGTGAGAGCTTGTGTGTGGGGGTATGAATGGGTGAGAGCTTGTATGTGGGGGTGTGAATGGGTGCTTGGGTGAGAGCTTGTGTGTTAGGGGGGGGTGAGAGCTTTTGTGTGTGATTGAGAGAGCAAGACTGGTCAGGAAGGTGATGTGTTTCTGTGTGAGAGAGAGAGACTGGTCAGGAAGATGACTGGTGTGAAAGAGACCGAGACTGGTCGTGGGGTCTAATTGGGGGTGTGTGTTGTGAATGACTGGTTGTGGGCGCTAAGGAAGAAGATTGAGGACAGAGCTTCAGCAGCCCTTGCTGTTTCTGGTGAGTGCTATTGGCCTGGAAGGGAAAGGAGTAGGAGAGTTGCTGGAGAGGGTAAGTAAAGGTGGCTTTTTTAATTTATTTTTCTTGATTGACTGCCATTTTTATTTAGTGGGTATTATGTGATGTCTACTGTTTTGAAATATTTTATTGATATTTGGACATGTTTTAATAATTTTTATGAGTGTTTAATTGAATATTATTCTGTTCAGCGGCTGTTTTATAACATTTTTGGTATAACTTTACAATTATTTCTGTGTGGGGCTCTGTAGCAGCTTGGCTTTTTCTGTTTTCCCAATAGGAAATGTATTAGTGTTTAGGGCCTGGTTTAATAATTGTAGTGTTGCCTTTTCACGGGTTGTTACTGTTTGTGTATGTTCCATAATACAGGTGTAACTTTGTGCGGGTTAGTTTGTGTGCATTATTGCAGATCTTGGGATTATGTTAGGTGCTATATTTCTCTTTCCATTTCTCCAGGTTCGCACTGCATGCAGAGTGGCTTTTTTTGGTTTTCCATTCCAGTTTCTGTCTCCATATATATAATTTGTTTTTTTCTGTACTTGGTGAAGGTCAGTTCTGGGTGTGTGACCGAGATGAGGTATTTTACTAGCATGTAGGCATTTGTTGTGTTTTCTCAATAGGATATGCATTAGTGGTAAATTACTGTCTTTTCATAAGGAAGGCTATTGTGCCTTGTAGTAAAGGGAGTTTGTTTTGTTTTTACTGGGATGTCATCAGAACCAGAATATCTTTTTGTATGATGAGTTGTAAGGGTAATGCCCTAGATCTGTTCTGCACTCATTGCAGGGGGTTGAGGGGATTCCTGTGGATGCAGAGTGCATGTTTCCATTTAGCCCCGTGATGGTCACATGTTCAGTGTGTCACGCATGTAAGAACCATTTTTCAGGTGTGTCCCAGCCAAACAAAGGTTGAGAATCACTGAACTAATTTATGTTCATTAAGTTGCTAGGAAAATAAAGGCTAGGAAGAGAAGCATCCATATCATCTTTTTGTGCAAATTGCCATCCCAGAATAAAAAGTGTTTAATCATCTCTAAAAGATAATGCTATATATTCTATAAGGATGGCAAACAAACTCATATGCTATATTTTTATTTATTTACCAGCTTAGGCAGTTTATGTAACCAGTAAAGAGACATTATAGAAGTCAATAAATGAAGTGAAAATTTAAGCTCTGAAGCTCACTATAAATAAGTTAATCTCAGAACTTTTATCTCATGAAAGAAATAACATCTTTCAGCATATAACAAGGAGCAGATACAATGGAACACCACCTCCACCCTGATTCTTATTGCTTAATGGAAGCCAGGACTGAGCCACGATTGATAGATCTTGTCAACGATGATGTCTTTTATGCAAGTACAGGACAATTCTTGCACTGCACAATCTTCTGTAGAAATTGCGTTTGAACTAAGACCTGGATGGAAAGTCTGCTGCTTTGTGGCACTGACGTTTTCCCATCAGTGACAGGATGCAATTCTGTAATTCTGTTCAAACTGTTTTTACACTCATGTGGCCAATCTGATGCCACTGTGTTCTACCTTCTATGGCTGAGCATGCAATTGCATGTCTGGATGTCCAGCTGGCAGCAGCAATCAAAGAGGTATTATGTGGAACACACATTAAGGGGTAGATTTTAAAAGGTTGCACGTGCATGTCCATATGCGCGCACTACCCGGCACGCGCACATGGACACCCTATTTTATAGCATGCACATGCAGGTGCATGCATGTTATAAAATTGGGGGTTGGCGTGTGCAAGGGGGTGCACAATTGTGCAACTTGTGTGCTCCGACGTCCGCGGCCTTCGCCCGTTCCCTCCCAGGCTGCTCCAATTTCAGAGCGGCCTTGGAGGGAACTTCCTAACCCCATAACTTAACCTCCCTTCCCATTCCCCTAACCCTCCCCCCCCCTAGCCCTATCCTTAACTCCCCCCAACCTTTATTTTACCTGTTGTGCCTGCCACTGGGCAGGCACAAGTTGCTCGCACTGGCAGCCTGCCGGTACGCAATCCTCCAACACAACGGCAAATGGCCACTGTGCCAGAGGCCTCTGGCCCTGCCCCACCCCCCCCCAGACTGCCCTGCCCCACCCCCTTCCCGCCCCTTTTTTGAAGTCCTAGGATATACACGTGTCCAGGGCTTTATGCGCGTTGCCGGGCCATTCTAAAATAAGCCCAACATGCGTAGGGTTTTGAAAATCTGCCCCTTATTTTTTTTAGAATCATTTTCTTTTCTTTCTTCATCTTAAGAGAACAGTGGTAACCCTGAAAAGGATCACTGTGATGCCTGGGCAGGATATGAATGTTGAAATTGTTTTGGGTCAATGATGAATGGCCATCACGCCTGAGCTGCCTGCATGCAGGCTTATGAGTAGGCGCTTCCAGTGGTATCCTCCTCCTATGCCTGTTGCAACTCATCCATTGCCACAGGTCTTTACCAAAAATGCAACATATTGTACAATTATACCACATACTATTTGGATCCAATATAAAACTACTATTGGCAGTCTGTATACTTTTTTTTATAATGGAGGACTATGAGTGATCTTGTTTCTCCAGATATGCACTTAAAAGAGCACAACACCCTGAAGGAATAACAGTACCCCAGTCACGCCCCATGATCCAAGTCATTTCATTTTAGCACATGGTAACATGTTTTAGCAAGTACTAAATGGTTTTAGTGTGTGTTATAACCTTTTTTTTGTGAATTTAAATCAATTTTGTGAATGTTAAAATGATTTAGAGGTCTATATTTAAAACTTATCTGCTTGAAAACTTTGCCAGATAACCATAACCAGCATAATTAGCTGAGATTTTCAGCTGCATAGCCGTGCCACTGAGTTTATCTAGGGTAACTTTTAGGTAGCAGGATATGTTTATCCAGTTAACATTAAACCTGCTCAATAGCAGGTCTAACTTATTGGGAACGTTAGCCAGATAAGTCTAAAAATTGCTACTTATTTGACCAACCTAGCGGGATAAGGCCACAGGGGTCTACAATGAGCTTCTGTGTGGCTTGGCAAGTTCGTTAGATACACTTATCCAGTTAACTTAACTGGGATGGCAGTGCCACTAATATACCCTGCTTTCTTAAAGACAGCTAACTTGGACAGCTCTGTGGCCCAAATAGAGTTAGCCATATAACTTATCTGGCTAAACTGACTCCTCCCAGATCAGCTCATTCCCTGCCATTCACTTATCTTGCTACAAACTCAGCCGCATAAGTGACTTATCCGGCTAAGTGATGCCTGCCGACCGTAGCCATATATTCTGCGGTGCCACTTAGCCGGATTAGTCCGACTTATCCAGCTAAGGTTTTTCTGAATATTGGGATCAGTGAAGATAAGATTTGTCATACTGGGTCAGACCAAAGTTCCATCAAGCCTAGCATTCTTTTACAAACAATGGCCAATGTAGGAGGTCAATAAATTCCATGCTGCTTATCCTAGGAATTTTTTCAAGTCACCTTAATAATGATTTAGAAACTTTTTTCCAGGAACTTGTTCAAATCTTTTTTAAACCCAATTACACTAAGGGACAGATTTTCAAAGGGGTACGCGCATAAGATACACGCGTAACCCCCAAAAACCTGCCCCAAGCTCCCCCTGCACGCGTTGAGCCTATCTTTCACAGGCTCGGGGTGCGCGCAAGCCCTGAGACACGCGTATGTCCTGGGGCTTCGAATAAGGGGCAGGCCGGGGGCATGTCCGCGGGCGTGTGGTGGCGGTTCATGGGCGGGGCCAGAGGCGTGACGGCGATCCGGGGGCGGAGCCGAGTGCTCCGGCACAGAGGCCTGTGCCGGGGCAGGGAGCCAGAGGCGCGCGCAAGTTACGCCTGCCAGAGGCGTAACTCCATGAAATAAGGTAAGGGGGCAATTTAGTTAGGGCTGGGGGGTGAGTTAGATAGGGGAAGGGAGAGAAAGGTAGGGGGGACCAAAAAAATAGTTCCCTCCAAGGCCGTTCCGAAAGCGAAGCGGCCTTGGAGGGAATGGAGGCAGGCTGTTCAGCTCGGCGCTCGCAGGTTGCACAATAGTGCACCCCCCTGCGCGCGCCAACCCTGGATTTAATAACATGCACGCGGCAGCGTGTGCATGTTATAAAATCGGGCGTAGATTTGTTCGCACCGGGTTGTGCGAACAAATCTGCGCCCTCACATGTTTTAAGATTTGCCCCTAAGAACTTTCACCACTTTCTCTGGCAAAAAATACAAAAGTTTATTTATGCATTGAGTAAAAAAAAATGTTCTCCTATTTGTCTTAAATATATCACCAAGTAACTTCATTGAATATCCCCTAGTCTTTGTACTTTGTGAAAGAGTAAACAACCGATTCATGTTTACCCTTTCCGCTCATTATTTTATAGACCTCTATCATATGTCCCCTCAGCCTTTCCTCATAGGAGAATTGTTCCAGTCCCTTTATAATTTTAGTTGCCCTACTCTGTACTTTTTCTAATTCTGCTATATCTTTTTTGAGATCCCTTGACCAGAACTGCCCACAATGCTCAAGGTGCAGTTGCACCATGGATTGATAATGAGGCATTGTGATATTCTCTGTTCATTCTCTATTCCTTTCCTAGTAATGCCTAGCATTCTGTTTGCTGTCTTGCCCATCACATCACATATAGTAGAGGATTTCAACATATAAAGTAGCTCCTCCCCATTATGCCCTCATCCTGCCCACTATTTAGCCGGACAACTACTTAGCCACATAAGCAGTTATCTAGCTAAATGTGACTGCTGAGCAAGGCTGAATATTGAACCACTGCCACTTAGCCAGATAAGCCAGAACTTATCTGACCAAGTGATACTGAATATCAACCTCTTAGTTCACAATAAAATTATTAGCACAGAATAAGCAACAAAACAAAAGCAAAAGCACATTTCTTCAGGAGGCAGGCAGAAAAGGGCAAATGGTCTTTTTCTGCTAATATCTTCTGTATTTGAATGAATTATTTTGACCAGATTATAAAATGAGGAATTTTATCGAAAAAAAAAGATTAGTGCAGATTAGTGCTTGCAAAGGAATAGGAGGCCTTCAGCACAGACGGGCCGATACAGTAAAGCGCGTCCGTGGTTACCCAGTTTTTAACCCGCTTTGGACACATGTTTTGGACGCGTAAGGCGTGCCCGCGATTCAGTATCGGCTTTTATGCGTCCTTACCGCTTGCCGAAAAGGATGTATATCCGTTTCCGCCCGCCGCATGTATATGATATGTTAATGATCGGATTACCTATTCCCTCCGATACAGTAACGTGCGCCCAAATTATCGCCCTTTTAGCCAGCTTATTTACCGCGTCTTTAACCTGAATATTTACCGCCTACCCTGTCCCTGGCGTTAGTGTGGTGTTCAGTCAGCTTCGTACTGGACAGCACCATGGACAACATGTATATACTGGCTCTGGCGATATTTTTCATTCAGTTGAGAAGCAGAATGAGAAATGCTCGATTGAGAAATGCTAGAAATGCTCGGCAGATTGGAGAGGCGAACAGGGGAGCCCAGCAGCAAGGAGAACCCATCCAACCGGAGAACCCAGCAGCAAGACCGGAGGAGGTATGTGTTCTGTTTCGGTTCAACTGTACCATCCATCTCTGGGCGTCTCTGAGGCTCCGGACATGGACGCCTCTATGGACGCTGGAGACATGGGAGCCGCCAGGCTAGGGTTAAACTGTACGTCTCTGAGGCTCCGGACATGGACACCTCTACAGACGCCGGAGAGATGGGCATCTGCTAGGTGTCCGCTAAGCGTCCTGAGGCTCCGGGGTCCAGTGGAGACATGGACACCTCTATGGACGTCTCCTCAGAAGGTTGCAGCTTCCGTTCATGGACCTTTCCGGCCAGGCGCTCAAGGCAGCGGGGACCTTGGACGTCCGAGGTCGTGGCTTCCGTTCATGGACCTTCCCGCCTGTATCCGGGCGTCCATGATCGGAGGCACCGCTGCCCTGAGCGCCCAGCTGGACGTCCAAGGTCGCGGCTTGGATGTCCGGCCGGGCGCTCAAGGCAGTGGGGTCTGTAGAAAAAAACCATCCACTTACCTGGTGGAATGACATTTCAAATGACATTTGAAATGACAGGTACCAGCGCACCCTGGATACTGTATAGGCGCTGCATACCGCTCTATACAGTAAAATGGATTGCGAACGCCTACCGCTTCATTTACGCGCTTTGGATACCGCTTGGATTTGCATCTAATTTGAATACTGAATCGAGCGGCTTGTGAACCAAGATGTGCATACGGCAAACAAGTGGATGCCCGGCACTGCCGCACTTTTTCTTACATGTCCTTACTGTATCAGCCTGAGAGCTAGGGAAAAGAAGAGAGCATTCAGCATGATTAGAGCTGTGAAGCAGAAGGCAGCATGTGATTGGATCTAGTCCATGAAGGAGGTGGCAGCCTTTGGTATATAGTGAGAGAGGAAAAGACAGCATTTAGCTGGATCAGAGTCAAGAAAGGAAAAGAAGAAGATATCCCCAGATGTGAAAGGAGCTCTGGGGGGGATATCCCACCAGTACTTAATTGCATGTCTGGTGTACCTTGTGCCCAGCTCAAATAGTCTACTGGTATAAATTTCAGCAATTTCAATATAGCCACATTCAATACAACAATATTTTGAATACAGTTATTATTTATGTAGGACCCACACTTCACGAGTTTGTATGTTATCAAACTCAAAATTAGTAACAGGTCTCTTTACTTTATTTTCATCAATATTTTTTGTTTTTTTGTATTTGATTAATTTTTTAAATTTTAAAAGTCATTTCTCATAAGCTGACAATCCCAAAGTTGATACTCATTTCATTTCATAAGGCTGACAAACTCAAAACTAGATGCTCATTTCAAAACGGTAAATACTCATCTCTGTACAGCTCTCAATAGTCCAACCCCGACATGAACATGTTTCGAACCACAAAGCTCTGCCTCAGGGGGAATCCTTTTCTTCAAATCTTCACTATGGAAAAACATCCCATTAGCTCAGATATTGGCTATTGCGATACTGAAATCAGGTCGTGTAAGAAAAATAAGAAGATAGTCGATATTCATGCTAATGGAACATTTCTCCGTAGTGAAGATTTGAAGAAAAGGATTTTCAGCTGAATAAAAACTTATCTAGCTATGGGGGTTATTTTGTAAGCCTTTTCGCGTGCGATAGGTTGCCGAGGGCGGAGTCGTGGCCGGAAGGGGAGTTGGGGCAGCGAGGAGGCAGACACGGCAGTAACTTCACTGTTGGCGATAAGGTGACTCGTTATCGCTGCCAGTAGTGCGTCCAATAGCACCACCTTTCACGGTGGTGCTATTGGGTGTGAAAGCCGGCAGCGATAATACCATGGTGGTGCGATCACTGCCGGCTTTCGCAGGCATGGGATTCACTAAGCTGTGCGACATAGGAAAATCCAGGCCTATGTCAGGGGTGGTCAGACAAATGAGACTTTCAAATCCCAGTGTTCGTCCAAATAAGTGCCAAGCTTAGCTAAACAAACATACTTAATATGGACCTTTGAGAAAGTTTTGCTCTGATGTAGCAAGAACAGGAATCCGGAAAACTGGGTGGAACAAGGGGTCCTTGCTGCTGACTTCTGCTTTGTTTCCTTGTTATATGCACATCCCCTGCTCTCTTGAAAATTGCATAAATATCCAACATGGATTCTGTCCAAGACGGCTTTGACTTGCCTACATTTGCATTTGAATGGCACACCATGTTGAGAAGCCTATCTCAGCTTTAGTGTGCAGGTCCGTCCAGATATGTATGATAAAAGGATGAGGCTCTGTATGGAAATGTCAGAATGCTACCGGCATAATATTTACCGCAAGTTTTCGCTGTCATTTTTGGCAAATGTTCAAGGTTTCATTATAGTAGAAATGCTAAAAGCTAAAAACAAAACAAACAAAACCCCCCCCCCCAAAACCTGTTTGCACAGCTCTGGATCCCTAGTGATGCAGCGGTTATTCCATTACCAGGCTCTCTCATTTCCCTTATTCGCTTTCCACAGCAGACAGCTGCTCTAACAGTGGTCATTTGCTAATTCACTATTTCAGCAATTGTAATTATAATTCTTAGGCTAAGACACAGTGCTTGAATAACAATGGACTGTTGCTGCTATAGAAAGCTTATTTGGAAAACTTCCCCACAAATATCTCAGAATGAACAATTACCCACCTGCTCATTCTGTGCTTGTCTGTTTTACACAGCATTTATTTTTCTTTCTTTTTTTTTTAATCTTCTAAAAGGAACAAGATCACTTTCTTCCTGGCTGCCATCATGTCTGCTCCCTGCCACTGAGAGCTGCGTCCTGTTAGATTCCATTCTCAAGACCGAAAAGATGATTTACAGATGACACACACAGGGCCAGATTAAAGAACTGGACATAAAGTCTTGCAACCACTGTTCATTTCTTCGAGTTGTAAACTGGCTTGGTTTCTGCCGGTACTAGAACAACTGAAAGTATATAACTGGAAATCCCAATGTGTACAATCTTACTAAAAGTGAAGGGATCTATACAGCTTTTTACTTTAACTTGTATTACACCTTTATTATTTCACAATTTCTCTTAAAAATAATTTGTGCAGACATGCCACAATATATACACATTTTACCAAATATCCCAAATGAAAATATAAAAATCAAATGTGTACACAAATCCTATATCAAAATATCAGTAGATCATGTGCATCCTTTCATACTAATAACTCATACACTCTTCTCATTTGCATCCTTTCATACTAACTCCTACGCTCGTATCACCTACTCATTCATACATACATCTCATCCATACCATACATCCAACAACTCATTCACCATTTTGTTTTCTTTGTTCAAAATAATACAATTCCACAGTCAAAGACTATACAATTCCACAAAGCTAAAGAGTATACAATCTTCTTAAAATAATAATATAATTATGAAAGAAAGATTGTTTTCTTTGCTTTTTCAGACAAGAAGCCCTTGTTTCGCTGGAAGCCAGCTTCATCAGAGGATCACTTCCAATGAGTCATTGATGAGTCTTGATTAAAAGTATATCGTTACGTGCGATTTTTTTGTTGTTTTTTGGCAAGACTGCTAGGACTCGAGATGATGCCATCCCAATCAATATTTTTGTGGTAAGAAAAAAACAATACCTTGTGATTATTTATTCTCATTATATATGAATCTATCCCAACCTCTAAATACATTCATCCTACCTTGCTATCCAATTGTGTAATGCATATTCACTGAAACGCAAACATCTGTGGTAGGCACAACCCCCTGATCATGATAGGATCTGCAGATAAACTTCAAAAACCTTATATTTGTCAGCTACTGGAGTTTGTTGAAATGAAAAACAACTTCAAATGTATAACAGATTTCAAATTATCTCATTTACTCACCAAACTGTCTAAATTGCTATTGTGAGTGAGCACCTCGAATTCCCACATTGTGGGAACAATTCTGTAATATATTATAAATAGACCCATTTTAAGCTTGTTTACAATGTTTGCATCTTACATTTACAAATTCAAAAAAACCCCTACTACAAGTTATCACTGTATATAAGCTCACCATTAAAATCATTTCTTGCAAACTTCAAAAACAAAAGTAATTTCATCAACAAGAACAGCCGGTTGCTTGAAAAACGCCATGCATGCACATTGTTTTTTAAAGCCTCCTATGTAGGGAGCCCATTCCATTTGCTATTGATATATAGGTACAGACATGCGCAGCAGAGTGCAAACATCATTACATGGATGCAAATCATCCCAGGAAAGACAGTTTTCTTTGAATGAAACAAAATGTGTCCTTAAAGAAAGGCTTCTAAACTATAACAGAGCTGTCCAATCCATGTCCTGGTTTAAACCAGAAGGAATTAGAGTTTTCCACTGATAGAAGAACCTCTGTTCTTTATAAATGAGAATACAAGAGACATCACCTCTGCTTCCTGGTTCAATTGTGCATATCACAAAAAATGTTTACGTCCTCAAGGGTATGTTTGGAAGATATCCAACGTTTCACCAGAGGTGCCTGGGTAGTAGCTGACCTGATGCAAACTGATGCCGCGTTTGCTCTAAGTATAATAAATCACATGGTCATACCACTGCATATATCACCTGTGATGTTTTACAGTTAAATACACCAGGCAATATATATCCTCTGGAGATATTGATATGAAAAAAAACTGAAAGTCATGGAATGGAGGCATATTGTGTAATTTGCACAAGGAAAATGCCCCATATTCATTGCCGGTATAATATCTGGGGGCAATGTTGCTGAGACAAAATGATTGCAAAGGTAGTTCTTTAAAGGACCTTGATCCCGTATATGTGGCAAAGTTTCCTTATAATTGATTTTATAGCCGAGCCAGTATGAAAAAAAGGGCCGGCACATACCACATGATTCAAAATGAATCGGTCTCTATAAATAAGAAGATTGTCCTGGTTTGCCTAGAGGGCCCATTTATAAACTTGTTGGATGTATCCTTCAGGATATCCCCGATTCTTAAATCTGGATATTAATTCATGATCTTGATGTTTAAATTCCTGTGTGGAATGGCACAATCTGTATAGATGTAAAAACTAGCCAACGGGAATATTATTTTTCAACGGGAGTGAAAACTAGAATTATTGAAAAGAATATTTTTGTCAGTAGTTTTTCTATAAATCGATGTAAATATTTAATTATGTTTTTATTATAAATTAAAAGGTCCAACAAAGGTATTTGTGTAAGATCAAATTGGGCTGTAAATTTTAAGCTATGGTCGCTTATATTGATGCTCTGCATGAATTGGTTAACTTATCCACTGAACCTGATCAAATCTAGAAGATATCATCTGTAAATCAAGAGCCATTTCATTCCAGAAAGGAGAAGTATAGATATGTTGATGCTCAAACTGATCAACATACAAACATGCCACCCATGGGGCCTCTGATGACCCCAGCAAAACCCATTTTATCTGTTGAAAAATCTGTTGTCCAAACATAAAATACTTTTCATACAAATATTTTTTCCCAAGTCTTTAGGGAAACAATTCTGTCATACCGGTACTCCTCTTTGAGACAATACTGTCTGAATAATCTCAAGAGCAGATACTTGTAAAATGTTTATGTAAAGTGCTTTGATATCAGCAGTTACGATAACCAACCTGACTGAACCTGGGTTATTTCCTGTAAGATTGTAATGAAGTGGTAGAGTCTTTAATAAATGAAGGAATTCGTGTGACTGCTGGTTGAAGAAAGCTGTCAATATATTTAGACAAAGGTTCAAGCAGTGATCTAACGTTGAAAACTGAGGGGCGCCCCAGTGGCACATTTAATGACTTGTTTATCTTTGGTACTAAGTGTAACACTGGGGTGAAAAATACTCTTGTGCTGATCATTTTCATATCCAGGGCCTGCTTTAGAATATTCTGAATCGCAGAATATTCTCAGATCAGAGTCCAATAAGCAATAGAAATTGGGATCACAACAGTTGGCCACCCCTGAGGAATGGAGGTGTAGTCTAGGGGTTAGAACAGCTGGCTACAAACCAAGATTCAGATCCCATTGCTGCGTCTTGTGACCTTGGGCAAGTCACTTTACTCTCTGTTGCCTCAGGTAAATTATGAGCTCTCAGGGATGGAGAAATACCACAAGTACCTGAATATAATCAGCTTTGAAGTGCCAAAAAGCAGAAAACAAACTAAATTAAGTATGAATACAAGCTGTCTTTAGAAATGTTATTACCTCATTAAGGGCCTTATTTTCTAAGGCTATCGCACGCTTGCGCTACCAGCGCAAGCGTGCGATAGCTAGAAATCGTAGCGCACGCCTGCGAAGGGGACATCGGGGCGGAGTCAGCCCCGAAGAGGAGGAGTCGGGGCGTCACCAGGGACGACTCTGCAAAGACGGCGCAGACAGCGAAAAGGTAAGGAGCCTTTTCGCTGCCTATTTCATGCCGAATAACTACACTTTTTATGGTGTAGTTATTTGGCGCGTCACCGAAAGTGATCGCACCATGGCTGTGCAATCGCTGCCGGCTAGCGCAGGACCGCCCCCCCATTTCACCCCCCCGCCCCCTGTTACCACTGGATTTTCTAAGTTCTGAGAACTTAGAAATTCCGCTCCTAAGTATTAATATTAGATGTACTGTCCAGTATTAATACCTAAAAGGCTTATTATAATCTATTAATGCCAGAAATGTTAATTATACTTGAGGAGGTGTAATATTTAATGGTCTTAGTAGGTCTTTAATTTGATGTTTATGTCAAAATCTCCCTTTCCCTTCAGCAAATAAACTAAGGTCCCTGAGAGCCCCTGTAATCCTGTTGTTCATTCTAAGCAATAAGAAATCAGGTCTCAAAGTCCTCCCTATAAATCCCCTACCCCCCCTCCTTAGTAATCAGAAAGGCTTACAGGCCTTCTAGACCCTCCCCCATACCTCTAAATAGAATTGGTCCTCAGGGCCTGCAAGTCATCCTGTCCAAACAGAAATCTCACCTCCTCGCCTACAATTCCCCACCCACACCCATCATAACCAGGTCTTTGGTCCATGATCTCATTCTCCTCCCCCACAACTAAATTTGGACCTCAACACCACCCCTATC